>NC_133121.1:182922640-183598474 GCF_033568475.1 Henckelia pumila | reverse complement strand
AGAGACAAGGACGAAACCAGAATTAATTCGAGTCATGATTAAAAAGTTATTGTTTTTAATTATCGAAAAATATTAATATAAATCTGCTACTTGACATGAACGCGCAAAGTAATAAACTAATCATCACTATTATATTCGTCCACGACTCTAATAAGAACTTAACGTTAAAAACTATATATATATATAATTAAAACACATGGTTTTAGAATAAATTCTAAAAAACAGAAATTCGAAAATTCCGAATTTTTGTCCATATATCATTGATAACATATGTCATATCAATCCAGTCTACGAAGAACAAAAAAATGGTTTGAAGGTTGTAATTTAAATATGGCGTTGTGGCTGAGCAAAGAGATGAAAAATCAAAGAAGTACGAATATAAAAATTGGGGTAGACTGATTCAGATTTTATGTTGTATTTTTCTTGTCTTATTTATCTTTTATCTTTATTTTTAGCCTTTTTTTTGTCGTGAGAATCCTCAAACGTTATCTGTTTTTTAAGTACTGAATAAATCTCTAAGCTAACAATAAATTAATCAAAAAAATTGTAATACAAAACCTATACAACAAACTCGATGGAAAAATATTATAAAGAAAATCAAACTCATAACAATTTTCTTATGATTCTTAATGAACACAACTTTCTTTACATATATAATTGCGGGCTAGTGAAAAAGTAGAGTCGGTGGAGGCAATAGAAGCAATTATGACACATATATACGATTAACATGTGGCCATGACATTATGGCATTCACACTTTTTCCTCTTAACATTAACATTAGTACATGAATAATGTTCATGATCCCTACGGATGTCTTGTCGCAGCTGAATATATTATATTTGCACAGAGATTTGTCTCCAGCATATATGTGTGCAAGAACGTATATTCTTAGATCGTCAAAAGTTATAATTAATGATAATAATTTAATTAAATTTTTTAAACTACACAACATTTTAGGTATTATATTTTGATATTTCTTTCAATACTTGTAATTCGAACACGTTAACTTTATTGTTTGAAAACTGAAAGAAATTTTATTTTTTGATATTTTTGGCCCTTAATTAATTGGATATTATAAGATTTTGCTTTCTAGACAAAATAAAATATTTGATAAATATTCTGTGTCTATCTCGTATATGTTAAAGATATATTTTGCCAAAGTTAAATATTGTCTTGGTAAGGTGATTATTTGATATAATACAATTCGATATTATCAAGATTTGATAGAGTTTATTTTCTACTAAAAGATAGTTGTTTATTCTTGTAGGACTCTATCTAAGGAAATCTTCAAGATTTGAATGCTAATATATAAAAGGGAATTTCACGCACAAGATGAGAAGGGACTTCAGACGATAATACACTGCGCATACTCTGAAGAATTCTGTTGAAGAATTTGAAGAACCCTGAAGCAAGGTTTGCAACCATCTTTGTTGTATGTCCCCGTGTTGTCGTTCGTGTTGAAGACATCAGAGACAACACTGTGAGAACTGTTTTGTTGAAGATCTTTTTTTGTATCTTCAATTTAGGCTACGGGAGTTGCATCCAATTTTTTTTATACTCTGTTGTATTTTAGGATGCAAGTTTGATTTCTCAACTTGTTGAGAAATTTAGGATTTAATGACTTTTCGTAAAATTATTAGGATTACTTTGTAAGACTGATCTTACGTTTACTAGTAATATTTAGCCCTAAGGCACCCGCACGAGTTTTATACTCGTGCAAAATTAATTACTTGTGTTTTATTTACGCTTTAAATTTTCACTGCACTGTGTTGTCTGTGGTGTTACAACACAAAGGACAACACTGCCTATTTTACATAACCAACCACGTACACCGTTTCTTTCACGTGGGATCAGAGCCACCACTTGACTTTACTAAGTGAGTTCCTGGTTTGTGTTACAGGTTAGTTATGGACACTCCGTACACAAGTGCAATTCGTCCACCTATTTTGGATGGAACAAATTACGGCCCTTGGAAATTGAAGATGAGCATGTACATTCAATCCATTGAATCCAGGGCTTGGCAACGTGTTCTTGACGGTTGGACACCACCTATGAGAGATGATGATGTACCAGGACCAAAGCCAAGATTACAATGGACAGCCGATGAGAATACTGCGGCTATTTATAATGCTAAAGCTCTTAATGCTATGTTCACTTCAGTTGATATGAACATGTTTAATCTAATTGGTACTTGTACTTGTGTTAGGGATGCTTGGGAGAAACTGCAAACCCACTGTGAAGGCTCGACAAGTGTTAAGAAAACAAGGATGCGTCTCATAACTTCAAAATTTGAGAAAATCAGAATGGAGGAATCAGAGACCATCATGAAATATAATGGAAGATTGAAAAGCCTTGCAAATGAAGCATCTGTTCTTGGTGATCCTATTTCGAACGAGAGACTTGTATCCAAAGTGCTTCGTTCTGTCGCCAAAAGATTTCACACTAAGGTTTGTGCTATAGATGAATCAAAAGATACATCTATAATGGGTTTGGATGAGTTAATTAGTTCTCTTCGCACTTATGAGATGGAGTTGGAAGCCGAAGATGACTCAAAAGGTAAGTCTATTGTCTTTCAAGTATCTAATGATGTTTACAATGATTTTTCTGAAGTTCAACATGAAGTAAAGGAATCTGATCTTGAAGAGAATTCGATTGCCTTGATCTCAAAGAAGTTCACTGATTATCTCAAGGTAATGAAAGAAAAGAAGGATGTGAAAGGTGCACAACCTTCAAAATTCCCTAAACTACCTACTTCAGAGAAGCCTAAAAAACCTGCTGCTACTCAGGAATCTCGACAAAGGTATGAAGGTAAGGTTCAGTATTCAAGTAAAAATTTTGATAATGTTCAATGCAGGGAATGTAAGGGATATGGCCACTATGCTTATGAATGCGCAAATCGCCTTCGGAAAGGTATGAATGTTTATCTGAGTGATGATGATTCGGAAGAAGAACAAAAAAAGGTTGAACAGGCAGATCTCATATCTTTTACTGCTTTACTGGAAAGTAAGAAAAATTTTCAGATCAATCCTGTAACGCCCCGATTTTATCTTAATTGACTTTATTTGAGATAATCGAAGATTCCAGAGTTCAAGAGCCGACTTGATTTTGATCAGGGTCTATTTTGAAAATTTTGAAAATTTCAGGGACTAAAA
This sequence comes from Henckelia pumila, assembly GCF_033568475.1. Taxonomy (NCBI): domain Eukaryota; kingdom Viridiplantae; phylum Streptophyta; class Magnoliopsida; order Lamiales; family Gesneriaceae; genus Henckelia; species Henckelia pumila. The sequence goes on along the minus strand of NC_133121.1, from coordinate 183,595,322 downwards.
TGCAATTTTGGACTTTAATAGATATTTATACTTGGGATTGACTTCTTTTCTTCATTTCCTTTCCCTCCAAGCTGTCTCCCTCCATTAGAGCCAACTCCAAGCTTTCTCAAGCTTCCAGATTTCAACCCGAGCTCGATCCGTCTGATGGAATTTAATTCTGAAGGCATTTCTTGATTAGCGATCACGGCTGCGAGAGCTTCGTTCTATCGTAAGTTTTTCTACGATCAGATGCATTCTATTTTTCGGATGTTGTTAAAATCGATTGGGTTTCGAATATGTTGTTCTTGGCAGAGTTCTGATCGTTTATTCTCTGTCGATTTTGAATTAGAACATCGTTCGGATTTGTTATGATTTTTGGAAGCCATTTTTGAAAATGAGGATTTTTAGATTTGATGGGTTTGAGCTTTTGTTGTTGTTTGGGCATTGTATTGAGTTGATATCGTTGTTATGATGCTGTCTGCGATTCCGGTTTAATTAGAATATAGCCGTTATGTCGTCGGTTTAAAATTGGGATTTTGAACCGTTTTGAGTCGATGATATTTGGCTATTGAGTTTGATCGTCATTGTTGATCTTCTCTTACCTCCATACAGATTCGTTCTAAGGCCGTTGAGTTGTGAGATTTCAGGAGTTGAATCGCTTTGAAGATTGTAGCCGGTATAGTATCGATTTCTTATATTCAATTGAGAAAGTTTGATGGAATCTTGATTTAGGAATCGTTGTTGTTTCCAGGTTTGGAGCATCGACGTTTGAGAAAAGGTATAAGATGACTTAGACTGGAATGGAACGTGTGACTCGAATTTGACTTGATTCGAGTGTTCCGAAGAATCACATACTTGCATTTTATTTGCTTTTACTCGAATTTAGTTGATTGAGTCATGTTTGCATTGCATTCATCTTGAGCTAAGAATCCTTGATTTCAGCGGGCAGGACGGCCCTTTTATGTTAGACGTTTTGGGGGCTATATTGTGAGTGGCCTGGGTGTAGCCGTTTCACCTAGTGCTAGCATACTCCTTATAGTCGCACCAAAGTCTAGAGGATGGAGATACGTAGCACCACCTCGATCGGAAGAGTCGGTGAGTTGTTTACGTGATCTCATCATCGGGATCCCAAAAGTAAAAGCAGCAATGTTGTGATTATCCGGACTTGATAATCCAAGAGTTTTAAAGACATGCATTTCATTTTGATTTGTCTTGAAATTGCATGGTTGATATTTGAATATCTGGAAGTTGATGTATTTCGATTTGAAAAGTTTATTTGATATTGCATGCTAGTCTCTTTTACTGGGAATATTATTCTCACCGGATTATCCGGTTGTTGTCTTTGTTTGTATGTGTACTTGGAAACAGGTGGGGCAGAAACGAGTCAGAGATCGCATGGATAGGTGGTCGAGTTGATAGAGTGAGGCCTTGTTGTTTTAGAAGTCGAACTTTGTATTCGAACTCCCTTGTATTCCATTTTGAGTCGTAGAATTTAGAATCGATGCTTGTTCTGCATTTTTATGTATTTGAATACCTCGTTGTTGGAAAAATATTAGTTGGATCATGTTAGAGTCCTTATGGGTATGTTATTACACTTTTGGAGTCATTTTTGGAGCAGAAACAGCAGGTCATGCGCGTCCGCACAGCCCGAAAGGCGCGCCCGCGCGTCCTGCACTCTCTTGGAGGCCCGGACAGGGCTTTAGGCGCGCCCGCGCGTCCTTCCCTGAAAAAAATATATATATAATCTACTCTTCGCGACGCGATTTTGCGTCGTCGAATGAAAGGTGTACGTCGCTAAATGTTTTATTGATTTATTTCTTGGACCTATTTATGATTATTGATAGGATTAATTCTTGATTAGATAATTAGAATCGAGGTCTCACAAATCCACTCAGTGTTGGCTCCAGTGTTGCAACACCTGGACGCAACACAGTTCAAAAATCTGTTTGTTTTGTTGCTTCTAACCTTGATAATTCCAGTAATCATGAAGAACAGGTAGCTGATCCTTATAATCTGGAAGGTATTCAAAAACTCTATGAAGAGTTGTACTGTGATTGGAACAAGAGGAATCAGTTGAACACAACCCTTACAAAATAGAATACTGAATTGAAAGCTGTTGTGGCTAGATTGGAAGTTCTCATGAGTAAGAAAGATCTGGAATTAGGGTTGCTGAATTCTAAACTTGAAAGAGCAAAAAAACACTTGATAAATTTAATTCCAGTTCAAGCAAACTTGATTCCATTTTGACTATGGGTAAGAATGATAAGTTTGGTCTTGGTTTTAAAGAAAGTGTTTTTGAAAATGGTGAATCTTCCAAAACACCAGTGTTTGTGAAGGAAAGTAATGATTCCTTGAACCATCCTTCAACTGCTTCAAAAGGTAAGAAACCCATTGTTGAAATGAATGTTTCTGTCCCTAAGCCAAAATAATGGAAGCGTTCTTTTGTATGTCACTATTGTCTCAAATCTGATCATATCAGGCCTTTTTGTCGAAAGCTGAAGAATGACTATGTGTTGTGGGAATCTAAGCAAGTGTTGCCCCTCGTGTTGCCCAACACCAAGAGCAACACTGACAGAAAAAGGCCCACTGTGAAGAAAGTTTAGATACAAAAGCCTGATGTTAGATGTTTTGTTATTTATACTTCCTTGAAAGCTAACTCTGCAGGTAATTGGTATTTTGATAGTGGAAGCTAACAGCACATGACAGTCTTGAAAGATCACCTCACAGACTACATTGAACAAAATGGTGGCAGAGTGACCTATGGAGGTGGTGCAAAAGGAAGAATTGTTGGCAAAGGAACACTCAATGTGGAAAGGTTTCCAAAGCTTCATAACGTCTTACACATTGAAGGACTTTGTAACACCCGGTATTTTAAATACGTAAATCCGCATGCATAATTAGGATATTTAATTATTTAAATTTTAGATTTATGGGTTAAATAATTATGTGAATTATTTGTACATGATTTAATTTATTTTTTAAGCATTTAACCCATAATTAGTGATTTTTATGATTTTTAGTATTTTAATTATTTTATCGCGTAGACGGGACCGTGGACGGACGAGATGACAACTTTCTAGCCAATTAATTTCATGAGCCTTTTTAGAGCCCTAAAATATTATTTTGAGTTTTATTATCTCAAAATTTTTAGTATTTAATTTTATATAATTTTAGGAGTCCATTTTTATTCAAAATAAGCCAAAATATTGACTTTTTAGTATTTTTAAAATTCCCTTAATTATGTATTTCGGGATTTGTAAATTTATTATCAGATTTTAATTGTTAGTTAGAGTTTTAAGTTATATATTTTGAATTTAAAAACCCTTATTTATATATTTTAATTATCCTAAAAACCTATCTTTATTAAAATAAAAACTCTAACCTAATCTACCCCAAACCCTTAACCGATTACCCTCTTAGCCGCCTCCCTCCCTTCTCCATCATCTTCTTCATCGAGCAGACCCCAAAGAAGTCACCATAGCCTCGGTTTTGAAGGTCCAAGTCGGTTGTCGTCGTCCTGTCGTACCGGAATCGTCCCACGCACGTTTTTTCTCTTCAATTTCGGTGAAAGGCATGTTTTTCTTCCAATATTTTTGTACCTATCAGATATTATATTGTGTGGATTGTGTATGCATCAAAACCTTCAATCTTTTTCAGAAAATGGTTCGAGTGTCGGATTTTTCCCAAGGTTACTTGTTTTTCATGATTCATGTTCAAGTCTTTAGGCCATGGGTGCGTTCTATCTACTGGCTAGGGTCCCTAGGGTGTCCTAGGTGTGACTGGACTCGAGTGGCTCGAATGGCTCGAGCCAAACGAGCCCAGGGAAGCCATTACTGCCACACGGCCGAGGGGGAGACACAGTCTAGGGTTTCGAGAAAGAGGGCCACGGCTCGGTGCGTGGGGCTGCATGGGGGCTGGGGCTGGGTCAGGTCAGGTCCGCCCAGACGTGGGCTACGTCTGGGCGGCGGCGCTCCGGCCAGGGGCGGCCGGAGCAGGCCGGCAGCAGCCATGGAGTGGCTGCTGCTCACGGCCGCAGCCGAGAAGAGGCAAGGGGGATCGGGTTAGGGTTTTAGGTGTGGTTCGGGTCGGGTCAGTAGGGTAGTGGGTCGGGTTAAGTGGGTTCGGGTCCGGATTTGGTGGGTCGGGCTCGAGTCTTTTTATTTTTAAAATATTTAATGAATTAATGGGTTTTGGGTCTATTAATTTGAAATAAAATTATTTGGACTCCCAAATAATTTTATTTGGGCTTTTAAAATTTTAATTAAGTTAGTCCATTAATTTTATGGGCTTTTGAGCCCATAAAAGTTAGTGGGCCAGTCTTTGGGCTTTTGGGCCCATTGGGCCAGTTTAAGTTGTTATTGGGCCTAGAATGCTTTAATGGGCTGTAATTATTTAATTGGGCTTAGAATAAATTTATTGGGCTTAAGTATGTTATTGGGCCAGTCTCAGTGTTAATGGGCCAGATTTAAGTAAATGGGCTTGAGTGTTAGGGCCAGTAGTCCAGGACCATCCATGAGAAAATTGCATGTGTCCTGATTATATATTTAATTATTTTTATGCATTGAAGTTATTTTAATATTTATATGTTAGTAAGAAATTTAAATTAAATATATATGAAGGACACACATTTTAATTAAGTACATGCATTCATGAAATAATTTTATGCATAATTAAATGTTTAAGGTTGAGCAATAATAAAATGTTTTATGTTGGAAGTTGAAGTAGTGTGACAATTTAAGGGGAATTCGTCCCCATATGTGAACTATTGAAGGGCAGTTTACTGCCAATTTAAGAGGTGATTCGTCACCGCCACGTACGTTGGTTTCCACGCTGATCAGTATTTAATGTATGATTTAAGGTTACACTACGGATACAACCATGCGATGTTAGAAAATAATTGCTCAACAATGTTTATGTATTATGTTATTTAAGTTAAGTTATGTTATGTTATGAAATTTTCAATCATGCTCATTCATGTATATGTATGTATTAGTATTTAATTGTTTTAAATTATTTTAAACCCTTGTTATGTTAGCATGTTGGGCCTCTAGGCTCACTACACTGGTATGGTGCAGGTGAGTACGTTGAGGATGAGGTTGTACCCACCGGAGGCGAGGATGTATGAGCGGGCATGCAGTGACCCCGTGACCGTGATAGATGTCTGAGTCACATGCATGTTTTTGATTATGTCAGCACGTTACACATTTTATATTATTTTTTTCAGTGGTTGTGAGTTTTGAATATTTTATTGAATATTGTCAGTGCATGCAAATTTTAATCATTTTATTTATGCAGTATTTTTAATTAGATGTTTGACTCAGATATTTATTTTATTTTAAAGAATGCATTTTTATTTAAGTATTTAATTGTTTATTCATTTATTTATTTTTAAATCTTTTTATTCTGTGCATATATGTATGGGCATATATGTACATATTTTATTTAGTAATTATAAAAAAAAAAATTCCGCATATTTATTTATTAATTATAGAGTTAGGGTCGTTTCAGACTTAATGCAAACTTAATTTCAATTAGTCAACTATGTGATGATGACTTGCATGTGAAGTTTGATAAGAATACTTGTGAAGTTTTTGATAATGCTAATCGTTGTGTTATCACAGGTACAAGATCAGTTGATAATTGCTACCAACTCGGTGAAGAATTGGCATGTAGACACTCAAAGGTTGATGAGTTTAGTCTATGGCACCAAAAGCTTGGACATGTGAATTTCAAGACCTTAAAGAATCTGAGTAAGTTTGAAACTGTCAGAGGTCTTCCAAATCTAAAGTCTGGTGTTCCATATGTTTGTGGTGCATGCCAAAAAGGTAAGCAAACCCGTGTTGTGCACCCCGTGTTACAACACTGTGGGACAACACGGTGTCTTGAACTTTTGCACATGGATTTGATGGGTCCCATGGAAGTCGAAAGCTATGGAGGTAAAAGGTATTCTTTGGTATGTGTTGATGATTTTTCTCGTTTTACATGGGTAAGGTTTCTTAGAGGCAATTCAGATACTTTTGATGTTTTTAAGAAGTTTTTTTACCAAGATTACTAACCTACATACTTGACTGTAGCAAGGATCAGAACTGATCATGGAAAGGAATTTGAGAACTCATCTTTTTCTTTTTTGTGTGATAAGAAGGGCATCTCACAGGAGTTCTCTGCCCCAAAAACTCCTCAACAGAATGGAATTTCCGAAAGGAAGAATAGGACTTTGCAGGAGATGGCTAGGGTGATGATGAGCTCAAAAAATATCTCCAAGAGATTTTGGGCAGAAGCATTAAACACAGCATGTCATATTTCCAATCGTGTGTATTTGAGAAGTGGTTCTTCGATGACTTCCTATGAAATCCTCATGGGAAAGAGACCAAATCTCACTTATTTTCATATCTTTGGCTGTGTTTGCTATGTTTTGAATGATAGAAATCACCTAGCAAAATTTGATTCCAAAAGTGATAAGTGTTTGTTCCTAGGTTATTCTACAAATAGTCGTGCATATAGGATATATAACCTTAGGACCAGAATAATTATGGAATCTATTAATGTTGTTTTTGATGATGGTGCAGATCTCAAAGGAAGGACTGCTGAAGATGATATTGAAGGCTTGCTGGAAATTTCTCCCGAAGAACACAGTGTTGTCCCAGATGTTACAACACCAAACACAACACTGGTTCCTCCAGAAACTGTCCATGAGGAAAATTCCCAAAATAATGAGGAAGCTGAGATGATTACTAAAAAGGACATACCAAGCAAGATACAGAAGAATCATCCATCATCACAGATTATTGGAGATGTTCATGGAACAAGGCAAACCCGAGCTAAGGACAAAGTTGACTACCGCAAGATGGTTGGGTTAGTATGCATGAGTTCTGTGTACTCACAGGTAATGCATTCCTGTTTTGTTTCTAATATTGAACCCAAGAATGTCAATGATGCTTTGAATGATGAATATTGGATAAATGTCATGCATGAAGAACTTGAGCAATTTGTCCGAAATGATGTCTGGTTTTTAGTTCCACCTCCTGATCATGGTAATGTCATTGGTACAAAATGGATTTTCGAAAATAAAACCGATGAATCAGGAAACATCATTAGGAACAAAGCAAGGTTGGTTGCTCAAGGGTATACTCAGGTTGAGGGGGTTGATTTTGATGAGACCTTCACACCTGTTGCCCGAATTGAGTCAGTCCGACTATTGCTAGCTATTGCATGTCATATGGGTATAAAACTTTACCAAATGGATGTGAAGAGTGTATTTTTGAATGGTATTTTAAATGAGAAAGTGCATGTAAAGCAACCCAAAGGCTTTGAGGATCCACACCACTTGGATCATGTTTACAAGTTGAAGAAGGCATTCTATGGCTTGAAGCAAGCTCCACGAGCATGGTATGGTAGGTTGACCGAGTATTTACTCGAAATTGGCTTCAAACGAGGTGAGGTTGACAAAACCCTTTTTATTCAAAAGGCCAAAGGTGAAATCCTTATTTGTCAAGTTTATGTGGATGACATTATCTTTGGTGCTTCTTCTCAAAAGCATGTTGATAGTTTTGTTGAATGCATGTCTTTTACATTTAAAATGAGCATGGTAGGAGAATTAAATTTTTTCCTTGGACTACAAGTTAAGCAATCAAATGATGGAATTTTTCTTTGTCAAAGTAAGTATGCATAGAATTTGGTGAAAAAGTTTTGCAAAGAGAATGTTAAGAACATGAAAACTCCTATGGGCTCGAGTGAAAAATTAAGAAAAGACAGTGTTGCGGCTGGTGTTGACAACACCATATATCGCAGCATGATAGGGAGTCTTGTATTTGACTGCTAGTCATCCTGATATCATGTTCAGTGTGTGTTTATGTGCTAGGTACCAATCTGATCCAAAGGTAACCCATTTAAAAGCTGTTATGAGAATTTTGAAATATGTTTCGGGTACATTGGATTTGGGATTGTGGTATACGAGGGAAACCAACACTAACCTTGTAGGTTTTAGTGATGCTGATTGGGCTGGTGATGTGAACGATAGAAAGAGCACTACGAGTGGGTGTTTTTACCTTGGAAATAATTTGGTTTTATGGTATAGTCGTAAGCAAAATTATGTGTCACTTTCGACCGCTGAATCTGAATATGTGGCAGCCGGAAGTTGTTGTTCACAACTTCTTTGGATGAACCAAATGATTGAAGATTATGGTTTTAAGAGTGAATCCCCCATTGTTTATTGTGATAATTCGAGTGCTATTGATATATCAAAGAATCCAGTTCAACACTCACGCACAAAACACATTGACATTCGTCATCACTTTATTCAAGATTTGGTAGAAAAAGGTATGATTCGAATGGAGTTTGTTGAAACCAATAACCAATTGGCAGACATTTTTACTAAAGCATTAGATCGTGAGAGATTCTCAACTCTTCGGAGGTCTCTTAGCATGTGTGCATTATAATCCTTTGCGTGTGTTGTCTGCGGTGTTATAACACTACCGACAACACTGTTGTTTTTCTTGTCATGCATTTTTAGGATTTTAGGCATTCTGCACTCACTCTGTTATGTGTAGTGTTTAAATCTCTGTTTCATTGATTCAATCAATGCCAAGATTTTCTGCAAAATTTTTATTGAAACACAATGGCCCTTGCAAATCGAACTCTGACTAAACCACTAAGTAGTTGAGGGATGCACGTGTATTCCATGTTCTTGTCCCATGTGAACGGTGGTTTTGCAAATTCATTGTTCAGCTTTTTAATAAAGTTTGATGACCAATGCCATATGTACAAGCTTTATAAATATTCGAAAGAAAATGGAAAAAGCTACCTATTTGAGTCCAATGAAGACTGTTCTTTTAGTGTGCAGGCTACCACTTCTGAAATTGTTTCTAAATCAAGGGTAATCAAGTGTGTAAGTCTCAAATGCTTTTTGAAAAACTATGGTGTTGTTGATGATGTTGGCAACATGAGAGGCAACACTACACTTGTCAACATATCGTTTGCTTGTGATTGCATTTTTATTTTATGTTACACTCTGTTTAGGCATAAAATAGGTCATGCATATGCATTTTTGGTAATAGGGTTCTGTTTTTGGGTAAGGTTCTAAATAGACGAATTTTGATGATTTATCCTATTTACTAAAAATTGAATTTTTGTGATTGATTTTTGTTTCAGTGGAGTTATGCTGATGTGGAGTTAATTCTGGAAGATTTGGGCTAAAATACGTATCTTGAATTATTGCCTTATTTATGGGATTTTATCTCTTAAATCTCGGTTTTTAATATTTGGCCTTTGGGTAAAAGTTACCGTTGGTAACCTGGTGAGATAAGGAAATCAGAGTAATTATGGGTTTGTTAGGAGAATATTACCGTTTGTGATAAGGGTTCTATATATGAGTTTTCGTGATTATCGGGCATTATCATCTTCTCAAATTGCTTTATTCCCGATCGAGTCTTCTGCAAACCCTACATCCTTCTTTCTCTCAAATTTTTATTTGCCATGGAAAACTTTGATCCACAGGATATTAGAAGCGAGATGGGCCATAAAGAACCCAATGTTGTCGCCAGTGTTGCAACACCGGAGAACCCAACTTCCACCCCTTCTCTGCCGATCGTTCCAGTACCCATGGAACCCGTTCCTCTCACTGTTCTCATGCTTGGAGAACCAGGGAACGCGATTGATTTGGAGAATCCTCCTGATTTCTCCGTCTTGAATAGGGTTGATCCTCCTCCATCGATGGCTCGCCGATCGAAGAGGCAAGCTGGGTATAACCCCGATTTCACCCAATCTAAAAGGTTTTACAAGGGTCCTCGCATATCTATGGCTGAAGAAGATCGCAGCTCCGGCGATGATTCTGATGATGCAAACTACGAGTTTGTTGCTTGTACTAAACCCTCCGGTTCCACTGCTGCATCTGCCTCTGCTCCTATTGTTGAATCTGCGTCTGAGAGTGATGATTCAAGCACCTCTGGTGATGCTACGCCTAAGGATGCTCCTGAAAAAGATGTACCTCAGGAACCTGCTGGTTCCAATGAAGATGCCACCTTGGCACAAATTTTGGAAAGCCTTAAGCAAGGCAAGGATTCTTCTTCTGTTCCTCCCTCTGCTCATCTCTCCGATGATGAGCCTGATGCTGAGATGATGGAAGAGTTTGCTGCAAACAAAGCCCATCAAGCTAATGATCCTTCTTCATCTTCTTCTTCTGCCGACTCTGGTGCTGACTCTTCCGATAAGAGTGCTGATATTGGAGATGAAGAAGACTCTGAAGATATTTCCAGCATGGATGCTGATGAAGAGCCTTTAGAGACAGAGGATGTTTCTGCCACTGATGCCAGTGTTGCTGTTGGTGTCGTCAACACCACGGACAACACTGTTGATGAGGACTATGACATGGATGCTGCTCATTCCCTCATATTTTATTCTGGTGATGCTGCTGCTATTTGGCCTCTTTTCGCTCATAGAGGTCTACTGGATAAGAGGAACATAGATGTATGCTCCTATGATAGGTACAATCTTGTTGATTTTCTGAAGCTTAGCCAACTTTATTCTACTGTTGTTGTTGTGATACCCTACTGTAAGAGGGTAATTCCGAAATTCTATGCAAACCTGACCGCAAGCATTGAAGATCCAGAATCTGCAAAGTATGGTTTGGTTTATCTTCGGGGTCGGCTGTTTGAGTTTACTCCAGCCATTATCAACGCTCTATATTCAACCCCCGATGTTGATGAAGGACCCACCCCATCCAGATGTTAATGAAGTTATCTCTGTCCTCACTGGTGGGTTGGTCAAGAAATTCTCTGATCATTTTTCTGCAGCCAAGTTGACTTCATTTTATTCGGTCCTTCACAAGATTGTTGTGAGGAATTTGATGCCTTCCTCAAACTCTACAGTAATCACACGACCACAGGCGTTCATTCTGTATGCCATAGGGACTGGAAGTCCTTTCAATTTTGGAAAGATGGTATTCAAGACAGTGCTCCATTTTGCTAATGGAGGACTCAAGTCTACTAAGCTGCCTTTCCCATCTTTGATCTATGGCATTTTGGAATCTCAGGCTTTCATCCGCAATATTACAGAAGATCTCACTGATCAACCTGAGATTTTGAAGTTAGAAGCTGGACTTCTCAAGGGAAATCGAGTTCTGGATTTGCCCTGGACTGCTACTCCTACTCCTGCTGCTGATGTTACACCCGGTGTTTCCAACACGGGTGACAACACTGAAGAAACAGTGCCTACTCCTACTACCCTGGAATTCACCACTGCCACTATTCAGCTGCTGATGACTCGTGCTGAAGAGAAAGTTGCGCAAGCACAGGAAGATATTGCCTTCTACAACATGGTCTTGGCTGATTGTCGGAGATAACTTGGCATTTCTGGCCAAACAGGGGTAGATAATAGTGCACAAGCTGAAGCTGGTCCATCTGGGACTAAAGATGATGAGGATGAAGCTACTGATCAAGAGGGATCCGATAGTGATCAAATTTAGATTTTGCTTCTTCTCTCATCTTTGCTTATTTGTTTAAATTTTGATCTTAATATAACTATTTTCTTTTGCTCTAGTTACGTGCCTTAATTGCTCAGATATGTGTTAACTAGAGTAACATCTTCTACCCCACTTATGCTCTGATATATGAATTAAATAATTCCATGTGTTATTGTCTATGTTATCCACCGTGTTACGACACGGGGGACAACACTTCAGGGGGATACTTTAAAATTCAGGGGGAGAATATTTTTAAACTCAGGGGGAGTTTATGATTATCTCATACTTGTGCAATGTTTTGTCCAGAAAGCAAAAAGGGGGAGATTGAAAAGAATTTTATTCCTTGATATTTTCGGCCCTTAATTAATTGGATATTATAAAATTTTGCTTTCTAGACAAGATAAAATATTTGGTAAATATTCTGTGTCTATCTCGTATATGTTAAAGATATATTTTGCCAAATTTAAATATTGTCTTGGTAAGATGATTATTTGATATAATACAATTCGATATTATCAAGATTTGATTTGTAAGATTTGATAGAGTTTATTTCCTACTAAAAAATAGTTGCTTATTCTTGTAGGACTCTATCTAAGAAAATTTTCAAGATTTGAATGTTTATCTATAAAAGGGATTTCACGCACAAGATGAGAAGGGACTTTAGAAGATAATACACTGCGCATACTCTGAAGAATTCTGTTGAAGAATTTGAAGAACTCTGAAGCAAGGTTTGCAACCATCGTTGTTGCATGTCCCCGTGTTTCCGTTCGTGTTGAAGACATCAGAGACAACACTGTGGGAACTATGTTGTTGAAGATCTTTTTTTGTCTCTTCAATTTAGGCTACGGGAGTTGCATCCAATTTCTTTTATACTCTGTTGTATTTTAGGATGCAAGTTTTATTTCTCAACTTGTTGAGAAATTTAGGATTTAATGAATTTTCGTAAAATTACTAGGATTACTTTGTAAGATTAATCTTACGTTTACTAGTAATATTTAGCCCTAAGGCACCCGCACGAGTTTTATACTCGTGCAAAATTAATTACTTGTGTTTTATTTATGCTTTAAATTTTCACTGCACTGTGTTGTCTGTGGTGTTACAACACAAAGAACAACACTGCCTATTTTACATAACCAACCACGTACACCGTTTCTTTCAAAAACTATAATTTTTAACGATATAAAATAATTTACAATATCGCTATCCCGGTAAAGGAGATCTCCTGAGTCCTGATCCCCCCAAAATTGAAAATACCACTTCTACGAGTTGTTTGCACTCTTTTTGTTGTCTTTACTGTTTGATGAATTATACAGCTATTTGTTCTCCATCAGGTTTTTTTTTTTTTTTTTTATCTCCAACCATCACCCTCCTCATGTTCTATTCTATACACTAGTCGTCGTGACACACGCAATGCGTATGTAAAACATGAAAATGACAAAAATTAAATATTTAAAGATATTTATATCTTTAATTCTGAAATAATACAAAACAGAAATAAAAATAAATTCATAAAAATATATTGTAAATAGTGGATAAGAAATTCGGAGGATGGAGGTTGTTAGAAGGAGTGAGAAGTGAGAAGAAAGTTGAGAGAGAGAGAGTGATGAGGGGTATAAAAAGAATAAATAGGTGAAAATTCACCATGACACCATAATCAGTTGATATAAGGTGCTTAGACTTAATAATATCGACACCGTTTGGTTTGAGTGATATGATAAATAATTCATAGATAAGTAATATAATGTAAATTAAAAATAAATAAGAAAAAATAGTTAATACATTATTTGATTTGATGGATATATAATAATTTATTTGATTTAATTGATGTAAAATTATTAATTAATAAATAGATAAATAATATGACGAAAATAAGACGAAATTAATTGGGATAAGTTATACATAGATTAATAATATATCAAACCAAACAATGCCTATACATTTTTCTCTCTGGTTTTAATGATAAGACATTATCGATCATGTAAAAAAATATTTTGATCGCTACACAATATCGTTTCATTATATTTTTCATGAATAATTATATTTTTTGTTTTGTAATTTGTATTTTAAAAAAAAAAAATGAGTCATGTTATTGGTGAATTTTTATTTTTTGTCCAGTAACTTGCACATTTTTTCGTTCTTGGTCATGTTGATGATGAATTTCCATTTTTTTCCTGTAACTTTCATGTTTAATTTTTTTTCACGGAAGTCCATCATATTTGCCTAAAATTACTTATGAGTTAGAGATGGATACTGAAATAGTTTTTGGAAGAAAACTTGCATATGTACAGTATTTTTTAAATATTATGTAGTCTTTCAAAAATAAATGTCGGTATTTGTTGTAGCCACGTAAACAATTTCCGATCGACATGCTAAAATTCGGGCAAGAAAGGAACAAAAATGAAATAAAATTACAATTTACATTACTAAAAATGCAAATTAACATGACCAAAATTGGAAAGAAAAAAATTAGCAATTACATGATCAAAAATATAATTTTTCATATTCTTTCACCAACTTTAGAAATTAGAACATGCTAACTAATTATCGTGATTAGCACAAACAACACATGAACTTATGTGAGACGATTTCGCATGTCAATTTAATGTGATAAATATTTTATTTGGATCACTCATGAAAAATATATTACTTTTAATGAAAAATTATTTTTTTGGTCCTGTATATTTGTCACGTTACGATTTCGGTCATTTATATTTTCAAATTTCAGTTTTAGTCCGTTATCTTTGTTTTTTTTTTTTTTTTTACAATTTTAATCTTTTTTTTCGATGTGACACTGATGTGAAATTAATGCAGTGTTGACGTGAAACTGACGTGCATAATGAAAGATAATCATTTTCGAATAAAAATGACTGAAATTGCCAAAAATCAAAACATGACGGATTAAAACTGAAATATGAAAACATAAAGGATCGAGATCGCAAGTGACAAACATAAATGATCAAAATTATAGTTTTTTCAAATTTTAATTTCAAATATATTACTTTTATTATAAATATAAGAATGATTTCCTATTTCATGATGAAAAATATGTGAAATCGTCATAAACAAATGGTCCATATGACTAAGAGAATTGTAAAACGAAAAGAATGCATTGAACATTTTTCTTCAATCATCACTAGGGCTGGGTACGGTACGGTATACCGTATCATACCAAATTTTCGATATGTAGAATTTCTATACCGAATAACGTACCGGATATTAAAAAAAATTCGGTATACCGACAAATTTTGGTATATTCAGTAAATTTTTCGATACGATATAACGGTATTTTCGGCATTTTGGTATTTTTTCCCAGCCCTAATCATCACTTAAAATTATATATACATTTTTTTAAACAAAAAATACATTTAAATGAGATTTGATTGATTAGATATTCATTGGACTTGATATTTAAAAAGCGGTATGGGACCCAGAAAACCACCGAATGGTTAAAGCGGTATGGGACCAAGACCGTCGGAGGTGGTTTCGTACTTCACTTTGGTAGAAAAAGTTGCAAATAGTGGGTGGTCCATTTTAATACCCTCTATTTTCGGTCCCTTGTTATTATTTTTTTAAAAAAAGAAAAAATCGAATTTCAACTCTTCCAGTTTTCGAGGTTGATATGTTAATATTGATGATGAAAATAATATTTTTATTAAAAATTAATATTATTTTATGAATTGAGTCAAGTTGGAGAACAGTTTTACAAAATTAATTCGTGCGACTGCATAATGAAAGTTTTTATGCTCTAATTTTTAGAATTGATGAGATGCTATATGTCGAATAGTACTTCTTCAATCATGCATCCAAAGATCCATATATCAATATATAAAGAATATTAGTGTTGATAGTGCAAATGTAGCAAAACATAGACTATTATATCGACCTTTTAGAGCATATATTTTGCGTAGTAATTTAAACTTGACATTTTTTAGATATTTTTTTTTATAATTAACGGGTATAGACACATATATCGTGTGCATATTATACAATATATGACTATTATACACGATGATATGTGTGGTGTATAAAATATGATAGGTGAGTATTATGCATCGCATGTATATTTAATATACATTTTGAATATTACTTGACTTGTAAAACTTTGCAAAATTCTATTTGAATACTCAAGGCCGATTTTAATAATTTTTGAGCTTAAATTTAACTTTAAAGAGACCATTAAATCATAATGTGTGTTTTTATTATTTTAGATTGATAACAATTTTTTCGATTTAAACAATGCGCAATAGTCAAAATATTTCTATTTTCATTGAGTAATAAGATCAAACATGTACAAAATTATCAATATAAAACAACTCGTCTGACAGTTTAGAGCTAACAATATTAATCAAATTGTTCGATAATTTTTTTTCTCAATTAATAAAATAACCAATTCATGCAATATTTTCTTACGACATGATTTATTGAAGAAATGTTTTGACGAACTTTAAATTTGAGAAACTTTGTTACAAGATTTTATAAGCAATGTGAGCATTTGAGACATATTCATTTATTTTTTTCAAGTAATATTTTACTACATCAATTACCGAGTTTGTTTCTCTTGGTAATAAGAACTTCAAAAATGCCAACAACGAAAATAAATCGTTCTCATTAACATCAGAACAACCCTATGAGTCAGAAAATATGGTTTTATATTGGTCCAATTACACTACTATATAATAAATTTAGGCAATAAAAAAGGTTTTTTTTTGTTTATATTAGGCACATGAAAAATAATTTATATTGAAAAAAAATTATCAAGAAACCTAGGAATAATACATAAATAAATTTATCAATAGGCCCAGAAGTAATAAAAAGAGTTTATACTAGACAGTATGCAAAAGAAAAATAATTTCATGTGATATGAATGAAAAAAGTCTTAGAATAATAAATTTATATTGAAACAATTTACACTTTTATATAATAATATTTTTTTTTTCAAAATCATGGGATCCAATAATATTAATTTCGTACCATTTAAAAACTTTTTTGGTCTGTAATTGATAACATCATTCTAATATTACATTTATACCCTCAAAAATGTCTTTGTTTTTTCATTGTTGTTGGATAAAAAAAACAAAAACGATTCAATATTAGTAAATCATCCCACTATCTTCATCACTCATTATCTTCTCCCACTATCTTTATCAACCACGTTCATCGTTTCATCTAAAAAATATATTTTTCTTTTTAAATCAAATATTTAAAATAAAATAATATATATATAGATGTGTAAATACATAAAATTTATATATTATATCACACGCAGAGCGTGTGCTTAGATGCTAATATCTATAAATAAATTATTAACAATAATGTTTTTATAACCGAATCGATTAACCTTTTAAAAATTGTTCCATCGAACCATCCAACCAGAACACTATTATATTATTATATAGAATGATAATATAATATATATACTAAATAACTTAATTTAAATTTTAATTATTTTGACTGTGTATATGAATAATATAAAGTGTATATTTATCAAAATTTAAAATCTAAAATATCAAATATATTATATATATTTAAAAAATCAAAATAAACTCAAATATTATTAAAATATTATTTTCAACAAAGTTCAAACTCCAAGGCCGATTGGGCCGGTTTTTAAATTCAAGGGCGGTCGGACCGATTCTTGATCGGATTGACAGATAAAATGGTTTATTATAAACTTGGTTCAGACCGTATCTATCAGGCAATCACAAATTTCCTGATCGAACTGGTTGAAACGAAGGAAAATGGAGAAAATAACATGAACAAAATTAAATAATAAAATATCTCTTAAACCAGTCAATCCGATCTCATTTTAAAAACACCGATAAAAGTATACATGTTCAAATTGAACCGGCCCAACAAACAACTGTAATTTAAAATACTAAATTTGTATTAAGTTTTATATTTCGAATAAATGGGTTCAACTATCCGGATTTTTTTTTCTTCGTATAATATAATATGGGTATATAATATATTACATTTTAAATTTAAATCAATTTATAATTTTGGCTGCTTCCTCACGAGATTTACATTACTACCTCACAATGTTCCAGTTCAGATTCCTCTTCTTAGTTTGGTTCGGTCTGCAACGACAATATCAATAACAACCGAGGATCCAAAATACACCAAACGTAGATGTGAGGTTTGAAGAAATAAAATTAATATTTTGTTAAAGTATAAAATATATTTAGTTTTATTAAAATTTTGCTTATTTTATGTCACACAATAAATCAAAAATATCTAATTACCATAAATTTAATATCAAATGATTTTTTTTCAAATTCTAAAGAATATAAAAATGCTAATAATTGTTAGTTTCATAAAAACTTACAAAAAAAAGGTTAAAATAAAATAAAATAACATCCCAAATTAATTAGCGGTATATTAAGAAATAATAAAAGAAATATGGTTAAATATAGATATATTACTATATATTTACGACAAACCAAAAAACAAATTATAAGTTATATAATGGAGACAAATGAGTATTATATATATATATATATATTTGTCTCAATTATTTAGATTTTTTTATTGCCTATTTGCCTCAAATATATAGTTCAATTTCTATATTTGCTCGCATTTTTCTTGTTTTTCCTTATATATTGTTTTTTTAAGCTTCCTAATATATAGTGATAAAATCTTGAAAGCGTGAAACCATTTTTTGAATGATTTAAATAAGAGTAAATAAAAAATATGTTTATAAACTTTACTTTTATGATAATTTTCTTAATTTGTATGAAAATTAAACAAATAAGCTAATTTTTAAGATGGAAGAAGTATATTTATATAGATTCTCTGCTGCATTGAGTATTCTTTCACCTGATGTAACATCTACCTTTCATAGGATATGAAACCCACAGATTGGTATGGATGTCCAACGAAGGACCAAGATCCATCGGGTGTTCTTCACCCGGTTACGCATAAAACCGTATATATGCATACTCTATAGCTTATATTTATACCAACAAAATGTAGTCATGCTGTAATTTTTGGTTTCCTAAAATAAAGTCCTTATCTTATCAAAATAAACATGATTTTGCTATGTTATGTTTAGTGACAAATCTCTTTTCACCCCATCTATGATTTATCATTTCAATTTCAAATCTTTTCTTTATAGTTTCAACTAGAAAATTTCATAAACTTTAATTTTGAAAAATATTTTTTTTAATAAACCTCACACACCAATTTGCCACAACTCATTAATAATTATAAAATTTGTTTGTTGTATAAGGTAGATTTTTATTTTATTTGTTTCGGAGATTTGTATGCGTGACAAACGTAACGTGTCGCACAAGAAGTTAACATAGTGATTTGGTCCCACTTTTATGACGGACTCCAAACAACAATTCAAATCCAATTAAATTTAAAGCTCCGCACCCGAATACCGAGGCGTCCGTGATATCACCCCGGGCCCACCCCTATTCTGACGTCACATCATTTCCCCTCACTATAAATTCGATACCCTTCCCCTTCTCTCTCCCCCACTTCAACGTTCATTTTCTCTCTCTAAGCATCACAGCACATGGAAGATTTAACGGTCAAGAAGCGGCCGCGGGACGAGTCGGAGGAGGACTCGGTGGAGGCGGAGATCGACTCGCCGGAGGTGAAGAGGCTGCGGGAGAATCTCCTGGAGGATGACGAGGCGGAGTGTTGCGCCGAGGTGGAAGATCTGGACTCGTACATGAGGAGCTTCGAGGAGGAGATCAGGAGTTCCCCGGCGGCGGTTGATGTGGTTTCTGATTCAGGCCAAAAACAGCCGGTGTTGGGTTACTTACTGGAGGCGTCTGACGACGAGCTCGGGCTGCCGCCGACGACTTCGTCGTCGCCGGATCGGGCTGCTGAGCTGGTACGTGCTGATTCCGAGTCGTCGGAGCTCGGCGGTGAGGTTTGGGGGTTCGACGGAGAGTTTCCAGGGTACGACCATTTAATGTTCGGAAATGGTGAGGCCGAGAACGGCGGTGACGAGTTTGAGGTGTTGGATGGGTTGTTCGAGTTTTCGGATCTCGGGTCGGGTGATTTCGCATGGAGATCCGAGACGCTGCCGGCCCAATAGGCTTCTCCTTTTTTTTTTTTTGGTTAGGGCAAAGTATCTTGTTAATACGACGAAAAAAGGACTTGTTTATTAATTTTATTAAGTTATAGTGCGAAGAAATGTATTTTCATATAAAAAATATTAAGACTGACGCTAGAAATTTAATTGCAGCTATTTATTATTTATTAATGAAACGAATCTGTCCAATATTACATCGAGTGATGATAAAATTTGTATAATAAATATTATCAAAAAAATTCAATTCAAAAATTTAATTTATCAAAATCTCAATATACATTAAATACAAAATTTTATCATGAAATAATAAAAATTCATTATATTATTATAATAAATATTATTATACGTTATATTTGTTGTAACTTTAGAATTTTTTTAATATTTTTTATTATATTTTGCACATGAATGAGCCCTAACAATAGAAATTCGGTGCACACGTACTAAATGCTTTCGTGCATGAGAAGAGTCGATTGGTGCTTTACTATGACAATATTGCATCAAAGAACGGATTGAGTAGATCCTATCCGAAGGGTTGTGCCCTGTGGATAACGTGGTGGCTCACATGGGATCTATTAATTTTGATCAATCAAGGAGTTACACATCACTCGCAGGGTAGTGTTCTGCGGGCGGCATGTACTAAACCCAACGAACGTGTGGTATGTTTTGCACATATTTTTTAATTTACATATAAAAAAAGTAATGTAATGGTTATAAAAAGTTGGAATTCGCTTCATTGTTCTGTTAATTTAAAAACACAAAAAAAACAAAATAGATAAACATAAAATATCTGTGTCATAGAAATATAAATGTCAAAAGGTTGGTATTCTTTTTCATTTCTGTTCTGTATATTTTTTTAATGCAGTATAATATATTGTATGGATATTTTTCGTAACAAGGGTCTTATATTTTTCTCTTCTTGTACGAACTCGGTTATTACTTCGCAAAACAATACATAATAAATAAAAAAGGAAAAGAATGGAAGCTGATTCAGAAGTTTGAGAGGTAATTGGATTAGATCCGTCTGTTGGGTCTAATTCTGTTAGGTTTAATCTTTTTGAGACCCATGAGGCGGGCTGAAATGGGCCAGCTTGTTTTTTCTGAAGACGGGCTGAAATGGGCCAGTTTGTTTGGACTGTGTATTAGGATGGTTGGGTTGGTCTGTCAGTTTTTTTTTTTTTTAAAGTAAGTTTCTGACAGAGGTGGTCGAGTCAGTCAGTTTTATATATATAAAAAATATTAATTTTCTTAAAGTTTTATTGAATCAAGTAACTTTTCTGTATTTTGGAAATTTAAAATTAGTATTGTGATGTTTTTTAATGTCTTATATTTTCATTTTAAGAACATATTTAATTTTTTATTTATGTCTTCTTGCTTCAAAAATAAATTTTATGGTGGTTCGAGGAATTAATTGCAGGTATGCTAAGAAAGTTGGTAGTAGTTTTGACCCAGAAGCATTTAATAATTTGGTCAGTAAACTTAAAGAAACCAGTATAAATTGAAAAACCTATGTAAGGATTATTCTAGAAAAAAACTATTTAAGGATTATTCTAGAAAAATAAAAGTTGATTTCAGATGGAAAATGGAAGACTAAACGTGGAAAGTGGAAAATAATCGTCCCGTGTTGAAAATGTGTTGGAATAAACTATAAGAATAAAAGAAAGATAGATGGAAACTATTTCAAAAAAAAAAAAAAAAAAAAAAAGTAAAGATAGAAACAAGGTTTCTTCAATTATCAGCAACTCCCCGCTTGGTTCAATGAATATGATAATGTATGGATAAAGTACATTGTGATTATTGAAGAAATTGGATAGGATTAAAATAAATAATGATATGTTTGATTTGAATGATTAATATCGGGATTGAGTTAATTATAAATTAAAAAATTACTTTTTTACCCTTTTCATTATAAATTTAAAATTTAAATATTATATTAATTATTAAATGTTAATTAATTTTAAATTCAAACCAAAAAATAATAATTAAAAATATTAATCAAAAAGTAGAAAATAATAAATTTAATAATAATATAAATATAAATTTATTTTGATAACTAAAATATTAATAAATACTTTTTATTAATTTAAATATTAAATAAAAGTTAGTAACAATTACCATATTACTGTTAAATAAATAATATATTAATAATGAATAATAATTAAAATATGGTGAATAATAGTTAAATTGATTATTAAATTAGTTGTATTATAAATCATATTTATTTATTATTATATAAATTATTACATTTCACAATTTTCAAAATAAAAATAACTAAAATATTAATTAAAATATATGAAATCATTAAATTTAATAATAATAATAATATAAATGTGAATTTATTTGAAAATAGTAATAATAATCTGAATAATAATTTAAACGTTAAATAAAGGTTGATAACAATATTAATATTACTGTTAAATAAATAGTATATTAATAATTATTAAAATATGATGAATAGTAAATAAAGTGTTATAAGATTATTTATATTATAAATTATATTTAAATATTATTAAATTAATATTATATTAATTATTAAAATGTCACTAATTTTAATTTCCAAAACATAAAAAATAATTAAACATGTTTATTAAAATAAAAAATAATTAAATTTATTAATAATAATTTGAATATTCATTTTAATGTTAAGTAAAAATTAATAACAATTGTAATATTACAGTTAAAATTAGTTATAAATAAGTTATATTTAAATCATATTAAATTTATTTAATTTATAATAAGAATTTGAATATTAATTTTAATGTTAAATAAAATTTAATAGCAATTATAATATTATTGTTAAAATTAGTTATATTATAAATTATATTTTATTATATTTCTTGAATTTATACTCAATTAAATTGTGGGTATTATAGGAAAAAAAAATTATCAAGCTTAATACCTCCTTATTGTAAGGAGGTATTGTTTATCCCTCACAAAAATGATAATAATATCTATAGTGCGGGCCGGATGCGGGCTGGGCGGGCCTCTCACTTTCTCTATCATTTTTAGATTTTAATTTTTAGCTGAATCTTTTTTTTGGTTTAATGCTTATAGTTTTTGGCTGACCTTTTCGCACATCATTTCAAATTTCTAGTTTTTCAACACCATTCCTTTTAATTTGATGGTAAATACATATTGCATATTCATTTCAATTTATGGAGAAGTAGTCATGGTTGAATTTTCAGTCCAATTATTATCATTTTCTACGAAAAAAAATTAGTTTTCGACATTTAACCGAAGAGAAGATAACAAATGATTGAATTATGATTCATTTTATTTATTTTTTTATTTTTATATTGACTCACTTTTATTTGATTTAGAAGTTTTCTGCATTTTACTCAAATATTGTGTTTGTACAAATCATTTTCGTGGGTTGCCAACAAGATGTGAATAAAATGTAGAAAATCTAACTTCAACTCGGGCTACCGTGAGCTATGTTTGACTGTCAATCTTAATCTTTCCAGTTTATCGTCGAAAATAAAAAAATATATAATTCATGAAAATAATTAAATGCTGGAATGAAAGATTCAACAAATGACAAAATGGTTGATCAAAGTTAGAAAATAAAATACACTACAAAATATCATTTTTTTTAAAAAATAAAAAATAGTTGAGCAGAGTTATAAAATAAAATACCCCTCCAATCGCTAACGCTCATTATCACATGGGGTGGCTCGGATCCCCCTACCGTGTGATCCTCCAGGATACTCCATAGACAGTGTCGTACCTATTTTTAGTATAATTTTTACTATTTTTAAACAGTAATATAATTTTTAGGGCATGAGTCGAACTTAACAATAATTTTTTCAACTTTTTAAAAATTATTAAAAAGAATTTTTGAAAATTAAATATGTAAAATACTATAGTCTTTTTCATATAATATTCAAAAAATTTATAATGCCATTAAGTAATAAAACTAAAATGTAATAAATAATCATTTAAATAATACTTTACTATTTTATCAGCAAAAAAATGAATTATTTGATAATATACGAAACTCAAGAAAATTAATGCATTAGTTGAAGATATTTCTTATACTGTATCAAATCATGCTAGCGAATAAAAAAATATCACATACATTCCTAAAAAAATCAAAAAAATTAGAGAAAAAAATAAAAATAACGTGTAAGTCGATGAAATTCGAGAATCAATAATGAAAGAGAGTGGTGTAAGTTTTGAAACCCAAGAGTTGCTCTGCATTAATTATCATGCGATGTGATAAGAATTTCAGATTTGGGGAGAAAGATGACCGATGAAAGACAAATAAATATGATGTAATACCTTTTTTTTTTTTTTTTTTTGGAAAAATCACGATATTTTAAAAAAATTTATTGCACACATACACTAATAATAGTTCATGTATTTTTTTTGTGCCCTCTCTTGGATCTGAGTCTGAGGCGGTGAACTCACTCGACTCATGCAAGGTTCGGGCCTGTCCACAGAACACATTTCTCTCTTTATTATATATATATTTTTAAAAAAATTGGCCTTCTTTTATTTTCTATTTTTTTTCTCTAAAAGTATTGTCCTTTTTTAATTTTGTCAACTTTTTCTTGTATAATTTTTTCTTATTATAACGAATGCTTCTATAATATCTTTTACTATCTTATTAAGTTTAAGCAATCTATACAAACTGTTTATGATGTCATTGTGAATTTTCACCTATTTAATTCTTTTATACCTCTACATACAAGATCTTTCTCCAAACTTTCTCTCCACTACTTATGCCCTCCAACAGACTCCATTTCTCTCCAAAATTTCTTATTAAGTTAAGCATCTTATTGTGTCCACGTGATTTTTTTTACACTATATTTTTCTAATTTTTATTTTTGTTTTGTGTAGTTATAAGTTTCAACCTCAATATACATTTATTTTTAAAGTAGCAATATATCTCTTATTCACTTAATTATATTTTATCACACACATACATAATTATAGAGATAGATACTTTTAAATGTCTAATTTTTGTCCTTTTCATGTTTTACACACGCGCGTGTGCCACGATATCTAGTATCTTTTCTATTTTATTAAAGTTGAGGGGTTATTATGTTGGTATGACCAACCCCTTTACTTTTACCATTTGATGATCATGTAATAACAAAAATGCCACTTTCGTTTTTTTTTAATTTTTTGCGGATATCCATTTACAAAATTTCTATTTTTTCTTTCACTATTTTTTTTTATTTTCAATTAAAACAATTTACAAAATTTCCATTTTTTCTTTAATATTTTTTTAAAATTTTTAATTAAAACATTAGAACATATAAGACACGCAACGCGTACGTTTATGTGCTAGTAATAATAATACACCAGCATCATAGATTAACTACCTTAGTGACGAATAAAAATACAATTTCATAAATAAATGTATTATTTACTACCTTTTTCAATAAATATTATTTAATACTTATAACCAATTTTTCTTAAATAAAATACTAATTTATTTTGGATTTAACATAAGTTATTTATGCATGTGTATTTCGCATGCGTGTAAACAAAAACACTTTAAAAACTAGGTAACAATCCGAAATGATAAATATGAGAATAATCCAAAGTCATAAAATTCAAAGTAGATATATATCAAATTAAATACAAAAATAAATAATTTATATATTTTGAGCATTAATTTCAACTGACATCATTATACATTAAAAAAGAAAGACTATTAAACAAAAATATGTATCATATACATCTCCACTGAAATTCGACTTCAAGAGAACACCAAAGAAGATTATATAAGTGGTGCCTACATTAAATATTAATTCAATTTATAACAAAACTTTTCACTTAATATGGATGACCTTTTTTTTTTTGTTTTAAATTTTTTACACATCAATGTTTTTCTATAAATATCATTAAAAGATATACAACAAAATAAAAAATTAACAGCCAAATAATTATAAGAAAAATGAACATGTAAAAAATGAAAAAAAATCTAACTTTATATATTCGAGCCTTCCCCTCCTCTATCTTAATTTTTTTTAATAAAAAATTGAATTGAAGGAAAAAAGAAGAAGTAAAAAACGAGCTAGTTGACTCCAAATTACTAATATTTAGGCCTAACAATGTTATTAATATTTCTTGTGTATATGGTTTTACATCAAAATATAGTTATGACGTTGAGATCTTATATGATTGAGATTGATTTGACGTTAATTATTTGTTATGTGTAACATTTTTAATATTTTTGTATGAAAGCTCAAGTATTATTGTTTTTTCATATGCTTTATTGATTTTTTTTTTTTTTTCAAAAAAATTGTTGTAAGTTAACCCGTTTAATCCACAATGTGATAGGTTGAGATTTTTTTCAATCGTCGGATTGATGGGTCAGCCCGGACTCATTTGGTGGCGGGACTGGCAGATCGTCCGGTTTTGACAACTCTACACGGGAATCTATATTTTTGATACTCAGGCAGGGGCGGACCCAGAAAATTTGGTTAGAGGAGGGCACAATTATGGACGGAGCTATGTGTTCCGCCCCAGTAACCTAATTTTTTTTTTTTTTATACATTAAATTTAGTCAACTTTGTCAATATCTCCGTGAACAATTTTAAAAATAAAAAAATAAAAGCTCAACACATAAAAAAATAGAGAGCTTAAAAATTTTTAGTTTCGATATAGATAAAAATCTGATTACGTTAATGCATGCAATTCATAAAACAATCATGAATTTGCATTTTATATAAACTAAAAGGCGATCAAAAAAGTCAAAACATTATCATCAATTCATAATAATTCATTATACAATTATTTGATGAGTAATTAAACATATTTTTTTAATATATAATACATCAATTTTATTTAAAATCAACATGTACCATATTTTATTTTATTAAAAAATTAATATAAGTATATACTAATAATTTTTTAAAAAATTTGAGGGGGGCGGTGTTGGGGGACGTCATGCCCCCGTGGACCCTACTTGGGTCCGCCCGACTCAGGGTGTTGATATTGCAATATTTAGTTGTGGATTTTATTTAGAGAAGAGAACAGTTACTTAGGCCATCTCCAACCCATATCCTCAATATTTCATCCTTTATCCTTTAAATAGAGATTCGTAATCTCTATTTTCAAAAAATTTCTCCAACCCATATTCTCTAAATATTACCAAATACTCCATTTTTTATTTTATTTTTTTAAAACATATATATTTATATAATAAAAAAATTACATAATATGTTTTTCAACTATATTAATTGGATATGGTTAAAATTAAAATCGTGTAATATATTAATAATTATGAAAATGATGAATTTATTTTTTAGTCCCTATTTTAAATTATTTTTAGTTTTTATATTAAATATTACTTGTAAATTGGTCTAAATATTACCAAATACTCCATTTAATGTTATTTAAAAATAATAAAATTACAATTAATTTATTGAAAAATTATTAAAAAAACAAATAAAATTTAATTAAACTAAAAAAATTAAACACTGAAATTAATTTTAAAAATAAAATGGGAGAACACTCAAAATAATAAAAATTAGACCAATTTACCAAGTAATATTTAATATAAAAACTGAAAATAATTTAAAATAGGGACTAAAAAATAAATTCATCATTTTCAAGGTCTAAAAAATAATTTTGGAGGATGACATTTTCGTAAATATGCCATCCTCCAAATCCATCCTCTATTTGAACAGTGATCCTCCAAATATGGAGGATCACTGTAGCATCCTCCAAAATGAAGGATGCAAATAGAGGATGGTTGGAGATGCTCTTAATCGGGTATGCCTTAAACTCATATAAATTTGTGAAATTAGAGACACTTTGAAGTTTAGAGGTTTAAAATTTGCAATCTACTAAAATCAGTTTTCGAATTTTAGTTCCTCCTTTGAGAACTTGTGGCCAAGACGATGAGTCATTTTATTATTTTATGGATGTTAGAAGTGAACAATTTAGATTCAAATTTTTGAATTTGGGAGTCGTGTATTTGCATTTGATCAACCATTAATTTAGTGAGCAGTTTAACACATGGATTTAGAAAGAATTTGGTACTTAGGTGGATTTCGACATTTTGGTGCAGATTCCTCACCTGCACCAGTTGGTTTGGTTTGCAATTTGAAATTTTAAGTGGTTGAGGGTGATAAATCGATACAACATGTTATTCTTAATTTATAACTAGCGAACGAGCACATGTAACATATGAACAAACTTGTTGCATGTACGATGCGCATAACATGATGTACAAATATTTACAAATTTGTTTGTATAGTTCTACCGATTAGTCACTTGCATCAATAAAATTGAACTATAGATATGATCCAATTCCCTTGTCCGAATTTTTTTGCAACAAATAGTATTCCCAATTGAAAAGCAATAATCCTTTCATTGAATCGCAAGTTACAATTGAATTATATCACCAACACTATCAACTTTCATCGACTATCCCACGAATTCAAAACTTCGACTATTCTGAATTTATATCTTCGAAACCAATAGCATTCAAAGTCGCAAACATATTTTAGCCGCTACCATCTATGTTTTATATCATTGCACATCTGCGAGAGAGAGGTGATTACAGAAATTTCAACAAATTCATATGTTATGAGTTGCGGCTGAAGAATCAGCTATAAGGGAGTTGATTGTGATTAGCAATATACTCAATGTTTGGCTCCATCCTCCAAGCCTTTTCATCCAACATAAACCTGATTCAGATTCAAAATTAAAGTCACAAATATACATCTTTCCTTGATCAGACACCAAACCAATACCTAAAACTCTAAGTAACGATGTTGTTTAATGCATTTTCTCTGCCCACAATACACACACGTAGAACGAAATATATATAATGATGTAACATAGAACATTGAATATATGTTAATTACCGCACACTTTCCATATGCTGCATGATATATTATCATTCAAATGATTTATAAAACTCCTGATTTCAATCTGCTGCTTGATATCATAATCCTCCCATAACCCAATCAATTACATGATGCATTACAAAAGCAGATACAAATAACTATCACATCAACTGAAACACATCTGCATATGTACTTCAACTTGGACTAAATTTTGCTAAATTAACACCACCCAAGATTAGAACATTGCTAAAGAAGAAGCAGAAACAAATACAAGTAACAAATCCACAATTTACTGAGTCAAATCACCAAACTCCCAATACCACATAGGACAATAAAATGAAGAAAAAAGCTCATGAATGAAAAAATTTCAAAGTTCAAAATCGACATACATTCCAGCAAAAAAGCAGAAATTTTGAACAGATTTGTTATATTACATTTCCAATCACAAAGCATTTTTGTAACAGTATTATGTGAATGCATCCTCTTTGTCACATGTTCAGGTCCTAAAAATTTAGAATTCATAGAGGAAGATTATAAAAAATAGAGAAATGTTACCTATGAAGTCAATATAATTTTTTTTTCTTTATTTTTATTTTTTGAAAATTCTAAGTTGATGTAATTTAAGAAAGAGTCCAATGTAACAATCACTCTACCGCTCGACTACTAAACTGTCTTGTATTTGTTTGCTCATTTCATCAAGCAATTTTAGAGCATTTTTTGAGTTACGACAAAATGTAAAGTTGGATTACTAAAACACAAAATATGCAATAATTATCAATATATATCTCAGAGAAAAAGCAAAACGAATAATTACTAATTTATACATAGAGAGAACTACAGATAAGAGATTAAACCTCGGTTTCTGTTGCGCGCTGAGTTGAGGGCCCCTATAGGTATGGAGGATTGAAGGCTAAGTCGTGTTCCTTCCAAGTTCTTCCAAACTATGGTGGTTTTTTTTGAAGTTCTACCATGTATGCGCTGATTTAGTCCCGCCTCGTGCTATACAAATGGAATGAAGCAGTGTCTAGCAATGTAAATTAATTTAGAAATGTTAATATGGTGTCGTTGAGAATAGATTGAGTAGAATAGAGGGCTGATGTGAATTGAAACTTGTTCTTCATAAATGATGGTTTAGATTTGGATACGAAATGGGTCAAAGATACACTGGAATCATATCCATTGGGTTAATGAATCATTCTTTTATTTTCAATATTGGGTTGTATCGAGGTGCTGCTATATTGTTATTCTTCATGGTTTCTGATTTTTTAACAAATGTTACTGAATGAAGCGTTGATGTATAGAAACCAAATTTATGGTGAGATAATGTTTTTTAATGCTAAAAATCAGATAGCAGCCGGAATTATATAGGGGCAACATCTATGTTAGTTTAATTTAAATTATTCAGGTATGCTCATTACCTACACAAGTACAGTAAATTACTTCCATGTAAGTATTGACGAAAGAATGCATGATCACCGAATACTTGAGAATACTTGTAGTAGACAATTGAAGATAGATGACAAGAATACATGATTGTCTAACTGCCAAGAATGAATGATTTGTCTATCTGGCAAGAGCCAGAGAGTGGTATATCTGGCAAGAGCCAGTGGCTTGTTATTAGACAGTTGATGGTTTGTTATTAGCAAGTTGATGATGTATCTGGCTTGATGTGATATTGCTGCCACGTGGTTTCTTTTGGGTTAGCTCACCCTTTTATGGGATTGTTTTTCAAGTGATAGGTTCGTAACCGGAGCAGGGATCAGAGTTAAGGTGAGGTGACTGACAAAGGGTAGAGCCTTTTCATACCAATATGTCTAGTTCCCTTATGATGACAGTAGTTTTCTTGGATGAAATGATACGATGATTGGTGTATGAGATGAGATGATAGTTTTCAAGGTAAACTACATCATAACCCTTGTAAAAATTAAAAAATCTGAGAACATCTAGAATTCGTTTCTTATTAACAGTAAATTATCAAGTAAAAAATAACTCACCTCAAAACCAGAGCACCAGTGGCCAGATGCTTCTTCAAACGTGTTCAAAAATTTTGATCCTCCCGTTTCCATCTAGTTTTACTTGGCGGTTCAAAACTATGCCACGAGATTTCCATGGAAAATAAATAATGCAAAAGAAGAATACAGATCAAAGAAGAAACCACATGTTCACCAATAATCACCACAAGAGCATTGGTTGTCCTTGAACCGATGAAATCTATTGTTGTCTCTCACAATAATTTCTCGGCGAACAATCCCGGAGATGAACTTTATTGCACTATGGCAGTCCACACAAACTCTAAGATTTTTATTGATCCTTATAGGGACTCCTGTAGGGAGTGAGATAAGGCCAAATGCAAGGGCAATCTTCTCACTATGATACCAAACTTCTGATTCTTTTTCCTCATCCTCTACATCATAGAGAGCCAAATTGATGGCAGGAATATATCCAGCAGCCTTCATCTCCTTCTTTAATTTAGCTAGCATCACTTGAATCTCAGAGTTTCTGATATGTGATGTATCTTTTGCCTGAAAAACATGGACAGTATTCTTGACGGATAACCAACTGCATCCTGCCCCTTTCTTGATCCCCACATCCTTCATCTCCTCTCTTACAAGGTTGGCCTCATCCCACTGTCCCGCAGCAGCAAACATATTTGAAAAGATAACATGATTCCCAGAATCATGTGGATCGAGCTCAAACACATTGTCAGCGGCAATCTTCCCTAGTTCCTGATTCCCGTGCAATTTACAAGCTCCTAATAATGCCCCCCATACTGAAACAGTAGGCCTAACAGGCATTTTCCGTATAATTTGATAAGCACGTTCCACTTGCCCAGCTCTCCCTAGCATGTCCACGACACATGCATAGTGCTCTGCCCCTGGAGCAATCCCATATTTCACAGTCATTGAGTCAAATATCTCCATCCCCACCTTTACCATACCACCTCTACTGCAGGCAGTTAATACGCTGACAAAAGTTACGAAATTGGGAACCAACTTTTCCATATCGCTATAATTTGTCATCTCCATGAACAATTCAAGTGCCATGTCAGCATGTCCTTGATGAGCATATCCACCAATCAATGCATTCCAACAAATCAAATTTCTCCTGGGCATTTCATAAAATGCTGTCTCACAATCCTCAATACTCCCACACTTTCCATACATGTCAACAAGTGCACTCCCAACAAAAATATTTCCCTCTATACAGGCCTTCACCGTCAAACAATGAACCACTCTACCAGCTTCAAGAGCAGCTAGACCAGCACACGCACTGAGCACACTCGAAAGCATAAAGTCGGTTGGCTCAACCCCAGCTCTACGTGCTTTCAAAAACATCACACATGCCTTCTCTCCCAGATCATTTTGTTCATAAGCTGCCACCATCGAACACCATGAAACACAATTAAACACATGCATGTTCTCGAAAACTTTCTCAGAAAAGTTAATCATATGACACTTGCCATAAAAATCAATCAATCCATTTGAAACTGAAACATCAGTCGCATTCCCTCCTTTAATCAAGCAGCCATGCAACAACTGACCTAACTTTAGGAACACGCCATCAGAGCACGCATTTAAGAATGCACAAAATGTAATAGCATTGGGAGTTTCCCCATCTCGTAACAGCTGAACAAACTTGAAAATAGCCTCGGAAGGTCTCCCATTAAGGACCGAATTCGAAATGCAGGCATTCCATGTAGCAATGTTCTTTTCTGGAATTTCATCAAATAATATTTCCGCGTCACTCAAAAAACCTGTCTTGGAATACATATCAAACGCGCTACACGCAACAAAAACATCCTTAATGAAGCCGAGTCTAACCGCAAGTGAGTGAAATTGTTGGCCCAGAGTAGGCACCTGGAGCGAGCTGGAGGCTTTGAATAAACAAGGGAAAGTGAAATCATTCGGATGGATAAACTCGCGCCGCATGGAAGAGAACTGAGAAAGGGCAGCAACAAAGTGACCGTTTTGCACATAGCCCGAGATAAGGGCCGTCCATGTGACAACTGAACGCAATTTCACTGGGGTAAGAAATAGGAGTACTCTGGCCGAATTGGGTCGGTCAAGCTTCGAATACATGTTGATGAGATGGTTGGAAAGCACGGCATCAAGCATTAGGCCCAGAGCTTTCACAATCTTGGCATGAGCTGCCCGGCCGAGAAGGGAGGACTGAGTTTGAACGGCGGACTCCACGAGAAATCCCAGAGTTTTCGCAGTGATGAATGCATTTCTTTGTGACATTTTATCAAATACTTACCAGGCAATGCCACGAACCAATGACCTCTCCACGACTCCAAATTTTATACTCCATGCCCAGCGGGAAAGTTAGCTTCATAACCTCCTGCATAAAAGTTTTACAAACATTACCTGACTTTTTAAGAAGTCTAGCGGACACGCACATATGCTATGCGTGCGAAACATATCTAATATAAACGCTATGTATCTGGACTGTAAAGTTTGTAATACCCCTATTAAGGTAAATAATTAGATAATATATATCTATATATATTAATAAAAAATTGAATATATAAATATATTATAATATATATTTATCTAAAATAATATAATAATCTCTATGCATTATATATATATTAGGTTTTTTGACGGTATAGTTCAACCTACCTTATAAATATTACTCCTATGATAGATCTAGTGTCTTTGATTTGTCACGTCAATAATATATCATTAATTACGCCTATGTGTAAAGATACGAACCATTAGATGCATTATTTGTATATTACACTTAGTATAGGATCTCATTAATCGTTTCTTGACCTCCACTCCACCTTCCATTTTGGTCGACCCATGTTTGATATGTGTTCTTGTGATATAGGGCATGATGCTTTGAATTCTTCTTTAAATAGGGCAATCCTCAAATGTAATTATCACTTTTAATGCAATCCTCAAATGTTTTTACTTCGGCACCGGTCCAATTCTGCCTCCAAAAAATGACCAAAGACTTCGGTAATTTAAGGTATAAAACTTCGGCGATTCAGCGAATTAAAAAAGTACCCTATTACTTCACGTGACACTACTTCGGTAATTAAGTTCCTACGACTTCGGTTATTAACCGAAGTCTTATGCGATTTTTCTACTAGTGTCTTTTTTTTTTTTTTTTTGAAGTCGAGTGTTCTTCTTCATGGTGAGAAATAGGGGAGAAAAATGGTATATTTAGTCAAAAAAATAGATATATATATATATATATTAAACTTAGTCCAAAAAATTTTAAAAATTTAGCACAAACTTCCTTTTCAACCCAGAAAGCTGGAGATCAGTATAATAGAGTCAACAAATATTATAAATTTTGCACTTAAACTTTGTAATGATTTGAGTTATGTATTGGTGTATCGATTAAAAATACTATAAAGTTTGTGTGTTTGTGTTTGGATCCTTTTTATATGCTATTAAGCGGTTAGATGATGATATTTTATTATAATTCTCAGGCCGAATGCCAAAAGGGGCTGTACAAAAAAATAATATTTCTTACCTTAGTAACTTACTGTAGTTTAGTGTGGAAATCCAAATATTAAGCAAATCCTCAAAATAGATTCTTCCTAGGTTTTTCCAAAAATCCATACCAAGAAAAAAACAAAAAACAAAAAAGATACTTAGATCCCGATTTAAAGAAGATCAAGGAGAATAAAGAACGTCAAGATTCTAATTTCAATACCAATTCACAAGATATGCTACTATATCGTAACCGAATCTATGTACCTTGCTCAATGAAGAAGGAAATTCTGAAAAAAGCTCATAGATCTCGATTCTCTAATCATCCCGACAGGGTCAAAATATACGAGGACTTAAAGCAGTACTTCTGGTGGAGAGGCAGATGTTGCGAATTTCCTAAGTCAATGTCTTACGTGTCAAGTAGTAAAAGTAGAGCATCAAATACCATCAGGAATTTTGCAACCACTTTTTATCCCTGAGTGGAAATGGGACTCGAGGTCTAACCTTTATTAGTTACCACATTCCATAACAACAATCCTTGTATGAATTATGTCCCTATTTGAAGTATCGCAGGTAGTAATAGATCATTTGAATTAAAAATGTATGCAGAAGCAATTTATAATAAAATTACAAAATGGTTCTTTGATACAATAAGACTTTTCTTATCATGTAATAGTACATAAAATATTAGAAATGACATTACTTTATTTTTTACTAGATAGACGGACTCTGAAGAACATAACAAAGACTACATAAACACAAATCTAGAACTTATTTGTGGCAAAAGATGGATCATTCAATGCCATTTTCTTCCTTTTCCATTTCTGGGAATCCTGGCTTTGGAAATTACAATAGATGGAAAATATGAAGGTTAAGTCTTTAAGAATTCAATGAGAATAAATAATAATTAGTAGGATAAGATATTTCTTTGAAATAATAACAAATTTTAGGAGTAACAATAGCTCATGAAATTTGTAAGTGTGTAAGAATTCAATAGTGTAGTATTAACCATTTCGATGATGATGATGATGAGCCAAAGTGAACAAATATACAAGGACCGAAGCCACGTCATTCAGATGAACCATATACCAGGGTTTAACTCGTTGTTCATTGGACTCAATATTCAGACCAAAGTTCGTTGTCCAATGGACTCAATCTCTAGACCGAAGTCCATTTTCAGGGCTCTTTCTTGGTTACTAATTTTGATCATTCAATCATTTGATCTTTTAATCATTCAATCATGTGATCTTTTGATCATTTATTATTTCGTTCGATGAGGAACCAAGATATTATTTCATTCGGAGAAATACAATGATTATGAATTAGCAGAAAAGAATCAACAAAACATGATGAATAGTATTTGTGATGATATTTTATTATAATTCCCAGGCTGAATTCCAAAAGAGGATGTGCAAAAAAATAATATTTCTCACCTTAATAACTTACTGTAGTTGAGTGTGGAAATCCAAATATTAACAAACCCTATTAATCATGGTGATTATCATTAGTAAATGACTATCCTTAAGGTATACCAAAAATGTAATATTAACATATGGATTTAAAGAACTTTTAGAGCCCGTTTAGTTTCAGTAGTCAATTAAGAAAAAAAAAATTTGTTTTAAATGTTTTTATTAACTCAAATGTGTTTGGATAAATTTTAAGTGCTTTTAAAAGCACTTATTTAAACCAAAATAAGTGCTTTTTTAAAAGCTCATATTTATAGCTTTTCAAATGTTTTTTTAAAACTAAACTTTTAAAAAGTATTTTCAATATATTTATCCAAAACACAAAATTATTTCAGCTTTTATTTTAAAAAGTACTTTTAAAAGCAAACTTAAAAAAGCATTTACTTTCTAAAAAATCTACTGAAAGCAAGCAGGCCCTTGGTGTCTTAGAAACCTTAGGTATTTAAGTAATCCTTCAAAAAGATCAAGTTGTAATTTTATTATTAAAGTGATCCTTTAATTTATGATTTAATTTCTTGTACAAATTCATAATTTCATCTAACCACTTAATAGCATATAAAACGGATCCAAACACAAACACACAAACTTTCTAGTATTTTTAATCGATACATCAATATATAAGGGAGTGTTTGCAATCACTAAAAAAAGTGATTGTTAGATTTTGGCTTTAAAAAATCACTTTTGTGTGTTTTTTTATACCTAGATTATGTGTTAGCTTATGATTAATTTAATTGAAATCCAAAAGCTAGTCATATGATGGTTATGATTCTTCAAAAGTGATTCTAATAAAAATGTTAGTTATAAAATCACTATAATCACTTAATTACCAAACACTACCCAACTTTGATTTTTTGATTTTCACTTTTGTTTTCAAACACTACCAACTTTTGATTTCTCTTCACTTTTTTACAATCTATAAATTTAATCACTTTTACAAAAGCATAATCTATTGCTAACACTCCCTAACTCAAATCTTTAAAAAATTTAATTTGAAAATTTATAATAATCTATTGACTCTACTATACTGTATTTTTGTAACTAGAGAAGCTAGGTATATTTAACCAAAAACTCATGTGATCCCAATGTATATAAAAATTATATTCAAATCTAAAAAAAAACACATAAATTAAATTACTTAACCAAAATTTTCGAAACTTGGAAGTCATAATTTATGCCGAATATTCCACGACCACTGTCGACACGGCAAAATTGTCGGTGCGTGGCATGCGCCACCATAAAGACGCGTGAAGCTCCTACGGAAGCCACACACAACCGGGTAGATACGACCTCCGCTTCTCTCCGGCTGTAGCCTTGTTCCTCAAATACACTTCATGAGCTGACAACGACGCCGTTTTGCCCTTCATCCCCTTCGCCGAATTGTCGTTCAAGAACACAAAAGCATCCCTTCCATAGCTATTACTCCTGCCCAATAAATCTTTGAACCGCCATATTTTTGAAAACACGTAAAAATTTAATTCAGGCTATAAATTTGGAAACTGATCAAGTTTTTGTCCCCCCATCATATGATTGGGTGCCCCTTCTCGAATTAAAAAAAAACAAATATGTTATTCAATAAATAGCTTGTTGATGTAGCCCAAAATTGATATTATCCGATTGAGAAAATCTAGATAATCTGTAGAGATCTGGGTGGTTGGCCCGATTAGTATTCGAACAAGTCCAAAAAATGAACTTTGTGGGTTGTTACCTACATCACAAAGCAAAGTGAGTGACGTCAGGGGTTGCCCGACGAAGAAATTTCAACGATCAAATCAGTATTTGACTAATAAAATTTCTAGAGAACTAGAGCATGTAATTATTATTGGGATGTACTACGAATTCTGAACCAAATAGCAACAACAGCAACAACAATAACAAACAAGTCGAGGCGAGAGATTTTTTCTATCCGCAAGACGAAATTGCCCGTTAACAGTACTCAACGTTGACGGCAATCGTCTCTAAGATACAACGATTCATGATCGAGATATAGAAGCACAACAAATATCTCGAACTTCAACGAACGAAAATATGTATCAACTTTTCTTTTGTGATAAAGTGAGGAGAATTTGCAAAAATATGTTATCAGATTGTAACGTTCTATTTTATGCATATCTGATCAGTTATATATATATATATATATCATAATTTCTAAAGACACGTCTTATGGCCTAAGGATGCAACCCATGATAGAAAAAGCCCAAAAAAAACGCAACTTTTTGCAGTACAGACGGCGCGCTCGAGTGGCAAACACTCTGCCTGGACGATAATTCAATCTCGCTCGAGCGGTAATTTTATGCTCGAGTGGCCAACACTCTGTCCGACATTCTTCGGACGCTCGCTCAAGCGGTAAGTTTGTGCCGCTCGAGCGCAAACTTTCTATCCTGCTGGTAGATGGTTGCTCGCTCGAGCGATAATACTGTGTCGCTCGAGCGATAGGTTTTCTGCCCGTTCGGTGGTGGTGTGCAAAATAAAATAATAAAATATTATTTTAATTAAATTTTATCCAAAAAAATAATAGGATCATAAGACCCCAATCCACCTCACCTCACCGCGTCGAGCCGGCCGACCGCGCTCGCGCGTGTTAGCTGCATTAGCGTCTTGCCCCTTTAAAAAACATTTGTTGCCCTAAGGGCCTAATCCCATAATCCAAAATTGGATAATATAAGGAGAAAAATACATTGGAGTTGTTTCAATGTGGGACAAGTCTTTTTCCCTCCAATTCATTCACCAAATTTTCCAACAATCCCCCACATGAATGAATTTTACACACGTTAGCATCTCACTCGAAAGTTTTTATGAGTTATTGTTACATCAGGATTGGTAGTTTGTGGCTTTGAACCTACTTTAGTAATATACTATAGGATTTACTAGTTGCATAGTGACGCGATGTCTTGAACTAGTCAACCATTGATGTAAACCAAGTCAATAGTATTTACATAACAATACTCTAACATATTTTGTTCTCACGTTGTGTCCATTTCGCCCCAGGACCATATCTTAGATTTATAAGTGTTCCAATCAAAGCGGCCAATACTTTGCACTTATATAGATGATCTCCTATAAAGAGTATCATGCGTTACTCTACCTTATAAGTATAGAAATCATTAAAAGAAAACTTAACCTCACCACATGTTGCAGGTCATTTTTTACTTGGACGTTCTAGGAATGAGTGAGTAAAGATTCAAAGTACTCAAACTAATATTTATAACTTAGTTGTCCCATTGAACCAAGGTTTGGGATCTCCAATTATCAAGGTTGGGTTACCTCTATAAATATTTTATTTTGTGGATTTTAAATCCATTCCTCTTAGTAGTTTGTACATTTGATCTCTATTTATACTTTTTGTAAGCGGATCCGCAAGGTTTTCCTTTTACTTTACATAATCAACCGAAATAACCCCATTCGAGATCAATTGTCTTTGGTATTGTGTCTACGACGAATATGTAGAGTTTTTTAACCATTGTACATACTACTTTGTGCTCTTCCAATTTTTGACTGACTGTCACAATGAATTTTAATGGAAGACACCGGTTTATTCTAACAAGGAATATCTTTTAGAATGTTTCGAAGCCATTCGGCTTCTTCTCCAGCTTTATCTAAAGCAATAAAATCGGATTCCATAGTCGACCGAGCTATACATGTTTGTTTAGAGGATCTCCATGACACCGCTCCTCCACCAATTGTGAACACATATCCACTAGTATACTTGGGAGTCTTTCGTTTCAGAAATCCAATTTGCATCACAAAATCCTTCTAAGACCGCAGGATATTTTGTATACACTATTCCATAACTTGAAGTGTATTTCAAATTTCCAAGCACTCTCATTAGTGCTTTTCAATGATCCTCGCTTGGATTACTTGTGAATCGACTAAGCTTATTAACTGTATATGCAAGATCAGGACGGGTACGTTAGTTAAGTACATTAAAATTCCTATCACCCTTTCATATTCAACTTGTGAAACATGTTCTCCTCTATTTTTGGCTAAATGTATACCTAAATCCATAGGAGTTCTAGCCGGAGGACGATTTGTGACATTAAATAGTTCAAGAACCTTTTTTACATAATGAGTTTGGGATAAAATATTCCATCAAGATATTCTAGAGAGTTTAATCCCTAGAATAATATCACACAGTCCCAAATCCTTCATGTCAAAATGTTGTCTCAACATTTTCTTTGTTTTCATAATCAATTCATGGTTACTTTTCATAATTAACATGTCATCTACATAAAGGCAAACAATTACATATGCATTTGTAGTACCTTTAATGTAGACACATTTGTCACATTCATTGATTTTGAAACCATTTTACAACATTGCAGTATCAAACTTTTGATGTCACTACTTAGGTGCTTGTTTAAGTCCATACAATGACTTGACAAGTTTACACACCTTTTGTTCTTTTTCGGGTACAATAAACCCTTCTGGTTGTTTTATATATATTTCTTCTTCCAACTTTTCATTCAAAAATGCAGTTTTAACATCCATTTGGTGAATCTCAAGATCATGCAATGCAACAATAGCTATGAGCATACGAATGGATGTTATTCTAAAAAATGGAAATGAAGTGTCAAAAAAATCATATCCCTCTTTTTGTCTAAAACCTTGAACCACTAAGCGAGCTTTATATTTATCTATAGATCCATATTCTTTGTATTTTCTTTAAGGATTCACTTGGATTCCAAAGGTTTACATCCTGTAGGGAGATCAACCAACTCCCAAGTATTATTATGCATGATGAAATCTATTTTATTTTGTATGACTTCCTTTCAAAAAAGAGACTCGGGATTTAATAAAGCTCTTGAAGAGTTTTTATTTCATTATCTAACATGTATGTTAGAAAATCAGGACCAAAAGACTTTTCAACTCTTACATGCTTGCTTCGTCTTGGTTCTTCATTGGTTTGTGGAGTTTCAATTGTATTTTCATAAGTTCGCTTGTTCGAACTTATTTCTTTCCTTTCTTTACAAGGAAATATATCTTCAAAGAACACCACATTCCTTGATTCCATGATTGTGCATTCCTTTACATCAGGAATTGTTGACTTATGCACTAAGAATCGATATGCACTATTATTGTACGCATATCCAATAAATATGCATTCAACCGTTTTATGTCCTATTTTTATTTGTTTTGGCTTAGGTACTTCTATTTTAGCCAAACACCCCCACACTTTGAGGTATTGGTAAGAAGGTTTACGACCTTTCCACTGTTCATACGGTGTTTCATATTTCCCTTTGGCCGGTATCTTATTTAGAATATGAGTTGCTGAGAAAATCTCTTCACCTCACATATTTTGAGGTAAGCCAGAATTTATTAACAACGCGTTCAATATTTCCTTTAATGTTCTATTCTTGTGTTCTACAACGCCATTAGATTGAGGTGAATATGGGGTTTTTGTTTTATGAATGATGCCCGAAGTTAAGCAAAATTCTTCAAAAGGAGCAACATATCACTTCAAATCATTTTTATCTTTGAACTTCGTTGATTTTCAACCTCAGTCTTATATTTCTTGAAAGCTTCGATTGCTTCATCTTTGCTTTTCAACAAATACACATAACAATATCTGGTGCAGTCATCGATGAATGTTATAAAATACTTGTTGCCACCTCGAGTTTGTACCAATTTTAAATCACATACATCAGTGTGATTCAAGTGGCGTAGTACTTCTCGTGATAGTATGAAATGAGACTTTTGCCATTTTTGCTTCAACACAAATCTCACACTTATTTTGTGGATTTATTTTAAACATATGTATTACATTTAAATTTGCAAGTCTTTGCAATGTATTGAAGTTAACATGTCCTAATCGTTCATGCCATAAATCATAACTTTCAGTAATGTAAGCAGAACGAAAAATTTTATTCTTCGTCTCAGGGCGGATAACATTCATTACATTCAACTTAAAGAGACCACTATCTTTGTACTCTTTTTTAATGATCCGGGTGCGTCCCATCTCTCTCGGGGGCCCGCAACCATTTTTCTACTCATGGCCTTCTCTCCACCTGTCTAGGAGAGTTTTTGCCCTCCCCAGGAATCGAATCTTGTACCTCCAGGCTTAAGTACAAAGTTTTTGGATTCCTGATACCATTGAGCTAGACTAGCTCAATGGTAACAGGATTGATAAGAATTTGCACTTATGCCTGAGGTGCAAGTTCGAATCCCGGGGAGGGCAAAAACTCCCCTAGCCAGGTGGGGAGAAGGTCATGAGTAGCAAAAATGGTTGCGGGCCCCCGAGAGAGATGAGACGCACCCGGACCATTACACCTTTAACAACAAATACACTAGATTTAGTTAACATAAACTTATCAGATTCAAACACCAATCTAAACCCTGCCTTGCTCAAAAGAGAGACCGAAATTAAATTTATTCGAATGTCTGGCACATGTAGCACATTCTTGAGCTTCATCTCCTTGCCCGACGTCATTTTCAGCACTACATTCCCAACTCCAACAACATCCGAAGTTGCAGAGTTTCCCATGAACAACTTTCTATCTCCAACGGTGACGTAGGTGGGATACATATCTTTTTCTGTACAAATGTGGCTCGTAGAGCCAGTATCAATCCACCATCCGCTTGGATCATCCACCATGTTGGTCTCTAAAATAACATCACTTAAATCAATATCAAAAATTTTCAAAGACACATACCTTTCTTCAACGATGTTTGCTTGCTTTAGTTTTTGACTTTTGATGTTTTTCTTCAGAAGTCGGCAGTCCCTTGCCATGTGATTCGATTTGCCACAGTTGTAGAAACTTCCTTGGAATTTCTTCGCTTTTCCCTTTTTCTTTCCATCATGGGGGTGCTTTCTCTTATGACTCATACTTGACTCCGTCAGATTTGCTTTGGCCTCGGTTTCCATTATCTTTTTATGTGACTTGGCATTGGTGTTTCTTTTGTCCTCCTCGATGCATAGCCTCACAATAAGGTCTTCAAGTTTTAACTACTTACGTTTGTGCTTAAGGTAGTTTTTGAAATCCTTCCACTGCAGTGGCAACTTCTCGATGATAGAAGCGACTTGGAACGGTTCGTTGATCTCCATCCCTTCGGCCAACAAGTCATGCAAGATAATTTGTATCTCTTGTACTTGAGTATCACAGTTTTTGAGTCGATCATCTTGAA
This sequence comes from Henckelia pumila, assembly GCF_033568475.1. Lineage (NCBI taxonomy): Eukaryota > Viridiplantae > Streptophyta > Magnoliopsida > Lamiales > Gesneriaceae > Henckelia > Henckelia pumila. Next base: position 183,552,999 of record NC_133121.1, on the reverse strand, counting down.
GTCTAGAAACTTGCCAAACACAAACTTCTTTATGCCAGTATCTTCAGTTTTGTATTTTTTTTCCAAGGAATCCTAGAGTTCCTTGGCAGTCTTGACAGAGGAGTAAACACTGTATAGAGTGTCATCAAGGCTATTCAAAATATAGTTTCTGCACAGGAAATCGCCGTGGTTCCATGCATCAACAGCGGTCCTTCTTTGGGTGTCAGAATCGCCTTCAACAACTACAGGAGGGGTCCTCCTTGAGAAATTTGGACAGATTGAGTGTGGTCAGATAGAACAACATCTTCTGCTGCTAACATTTGAAGTCGGCACCAGAAAATTTTGGCGGGTTTTCTCCATGTGCGGGGCAGAAGCGAGCGGTGTGAAAGAGATAGTAGACATCTTCAGAATTCGAAAAATTCAAAAGATTCGTCTTGCAATTGTTATTGGGACGTACTTCGAATTCTGAACCAAACAGCAACAACATCAACAAACAAGTCGAGACGAGATATTCTCTCTATCCGCGAGACGAAATTTCCCGTTAACAGTGCTCAACGTTGGCGGCAATCGTCTCTAAGATACAATGACTCACGATCGAGATATAGCAGCACAACAAATATCTCGAACTTCAACGAACGAAAATATGTATCAACTTTTCTTTTGTGATAAAGTGGGGAGAATTTGCATAAATATGTTATCAGATTGTAACGTTCTAGTTTCTAAATATATATATATATATATATATATATATATATATATATATGTATATATATATATATATCATGATGTCTAAAGACAAGTCTTATGGCCTAAGGATGCAACCCATGACAAAAAAAGCCCAAAAAGAAACGCAACTTTTTGGAGTACAGACGGCGTGCTCGAGAGGAAATTTTATGCTGCTCGAGCGGCAAACACTCTGCCTGGACAATAATTCAGGCTCGCTCGAGCGGTAATTTTATGCCGCTTGAGCGGCCAACACTCTGTCCGTCATTCTTCGGACGCTCGCTCGAGCGGTAAGTTTGTGCCGCTCGAGCGGCAAACTTTATGTCCCGCTGGTAGATGGTTGCTCACTCGAGCGGTAAGATTGTGCCTCTCGAGCGGCAAGTTTTTTGCCCGTTCGATGGTGGTGGTGTTGGTTTATTTTTATGTAAAATAACGAGCCATCGGTATACTAAAATATTTTCAATTATATATTTTGTTACAGTTGTAATTATTTTTTGGACAATGTGTGATTTATTAAGAAAAATAATGGTGGAAAATGTGTGATTTATTAAGAAAATAAAGTTCCATCTATATAAAACATATTTATATTTGTAAAAGTAACAAGAGTACTTTTTTATTTTGAAAAGTAGATGAGAATTTTTTTTTTTATAAAAAAAGTGATGAGAATTGAGATATATGAATATATGATAGATACCTGTAAATTACAAATTTACTATCGTAAAAAAAATTACAAATTTACTCAAATAAGTTTACTATGGTATTATTAAACAAGAAATATTACTTTTCTAAGTTCGTTGTGATATGTTTGTTGTGAACTTATGATACCTTTTTTTTATATTAGAAAAATAAAAAAATTTAAAATAAGTTTATATAATAGACAACAATAAATTTTATAATTTGGGATAAATATTTTCGTACAGTAATGACATATACGAAGTAATCCCTACAAAGACCCATGTGAAATCGCACGAGCTTGGTCCCAAGATGTGACATTTGTAAAATTTAGTATGTATCATAAAGTTGATTAAATGAGAATCATAATATTTAATTCAGGGGTGGCCCTAAGGTAGGGTAGGTCGAGCGACCGCCCAGGGTCCCATCTTGAGATGGACCCCCGATTATTTTAAAAAACTAGTATTTAAATTAATATTTAAATAAATTTAATTTATAAATAGTGATATAACAAAATAAAAAATTCGTGAATAAGTTTTTATGACAAAAATCTTGCTTCAAATGAGTTAAATCTCCACAAACTGTCATGGTTTACTAACTCTGTTCAACTTCTATCTCTATTTCTCATGCGGCCCTCCAACCAATTTAATCCATGAACGAAAATTTCTCGCAGACCTCCGTTGCATCATAGGTAAATATACCGCCAAGTTTTTCTTACTTATTATTCAATTAAATCATGTTGATTACTCAGATTGCAGGTTATGAAATTGAGTAATTTTACAAAATTAAAGGAATAAATTTTCTTTTCATTTTCTTTTTCATTTAATAATGGATTGTTGCATCACTACAATTTTACTAATTTTATATTACACTAGTTTATTATCTCTCTCTTATATGTGTAAATTTTTTGTTCGTATTTGACTTCATTATTTAGTACTATTTTATATTGTTTATGAATTTATTTAAATAGTTTCATTCTTGCACAAATATTCATCATAAAATTTCAAAAAATGATGACTTTGTATTAAAAATGCAATAAGATTGAATTTTAAATAATTGGTTACATTATTAATGAAATGAATCTTATTGTTAACTTCGCTTGAGCCACATTTTTCTCAAAACCACCACTAGTATTTATTTATATGCAACTAATATCCAATGTATATGTGTTGTGTAGCATATATTTATACAAATATATATTATTATAATTTTTAAGTCATATATAATTAATTTAAATAAATATAATATTTTTTTGAGTACAAGTATAATCGGATATCAGATTAAATATAATATTTAAATATTTATAATCTTAAGTATTAAATAATTTTTGTTATTTAGTTGGTCTATTGAAAAAATTAGAAAAAAAAGGTTGAAAGGAGAACAATAAGGAGAATAATTAATGGTAGGCTTCACCAACACACCATCAAAGAGAAATATTTCTAAAATATCTCTCAAACACTATTTAAGAGGCTTAAATTTAAGGATATAGATCCTCTGCTGTGCTCCATCCCACAGCACCCACTAGTGCTGTGGGAGTTATTTATGGATTTTTTTTTAATTTTAGTCATTAGAAAATTAATTATGATAACTTAAGCAATTTTAAATTCTTGTTAAATTCAAATTTTAAATAATATTTATATATATTCTTCTTCGAAACTTATGTTAACTAATGCGTAAAATTTTTAAATAATTATATATATATATATATATATATCAAATTCTTTTTAATTTTTTTTAATATGAAAAATAATATATAAGAAATTATATTAACTTAAATTAATGATTTTAAAATTAATATGATTATATTAAATTTTTACTTGTTAAAAAATTACTTTGTATCATTTTTTTTTCGAATTTGATGAGTATTGTTATTTTTTTCACCAATGATCAATAAATTTTTTAACAATAAATATTATTAATATGTTAACACTTACATTTAAATTTAGTACATTTCCATCATGCAATATCATTAATTAAATTCAGTATCATATTTCCATCAAGAATAAATAATTCATGTGTTTTGAGATTTTATTTCAATTAACACTGTTAATCTGTTATTCTTTCAAAAAAAAAAAAGACAATTACTCAAGAATATGTACAGTGCTGGACCTAGGGGGACGCCACCTAGGCTGCTGCCTATGGCCTCCCTTAGGGTGAGGCCTCAAATTAAAAAAAAATATATACATGTTTAATTTATTTTTTTTATTTAAAATTTTTTATAGGTCATATATCTTTAAATATTTTGTAAAAATATGAAAAGTTGCTAATTTTTGTGATTTTTGTAATTAATTTGCTAACAAAAAAAACCTCTATTTTTAGGATAAAAAGCTATTTTTTTTCGTTAAATTTCTTCTTTCAAGTGAGTAAGATTACTCAAAGTGAGTCAATTATCGTGTCGTTTTATTGAATTTGATTTTTTCTTGTATGTTTGTATGTCGCTGTTGGTGTTTTTATTTGATTTTTAATCATTTGATTTTTGGACTTTGGTCTTCGGATTTTAATTTATTGCGCATATTTTAGTATTTAAATTATAATTTGTATTTGTTTCGTTAGATTTTTTTGTAATAAAAATCAATTATTTATGTTTACTTAGTTTGATGATTCTTACTATGTTTGTATTATACATATTTTTTAGTTTTAGTTTTTTTTATCTTTCAATATAATTATTTATGTAATTATTTTTAGCAGAAAGAATTTGAAATTTTTATTATTATATGAATTATTGTATTGATTATTTTTTGAGAAATTTTACAGTAAATGAAATCAATATTTAATATTTTATTATGATCTAAAATATCTTTTATATTGTGTTTATATTAAATCTCATATCAACAATTAATATTGTTATTATTTAAATTATTTTTTGTATTTGTTATGTTAGATTTTTATTGTGAAGCATGATGAAAAAAGAAAATTTGAAGCTAGAAGCTAAGTTCAAAGAGAAAGAGAAAGAATTGCAATATCTAAATTTATTAAATTATAAATTGGTGATCATTATGTTTATTTTATTATCAATTCGTATGAAATATTTTTATATTTAATAAAAAAAATTATATAAAACTTAAATTAGCCTAGGGCCTCCAATTTTCTGGAGACGACCATGAATATATATTGGATAAATCTTAATTAAAATTCACGACTTCAATAGAATATTTGATGATGATCAATTATATTGTGTTTACATTAAATAAGAATAAATATTATAAAAGCATTTTCACCACAATATATTTTTTGGCTTAAAGTTTTACACACCAAAACTTTTGTAGATATCATTTAAAGTTTATACCATCAATAATTCGGTGAATATGAATTGCCTTCTGGTTTTTTGAAGACATTCATGAGGTATCGGAAGTTCTGAACAAGATACAAATAGTTCATAGTGTGTTTCAATGTTTTATGATAATTTAAAAAATTAATATAATAATATTAATTTTAAAATAATTAATTTAACTTAATAGATTTAAATTGTATATATTATTTCATAAAAAATAAATTAAAAAATAATTTGATATATATAACTATTTAAAAAATTTACCCATTAATTAACACAAATTCGAATAATATTACTGATTATATAAAATTATTATTTACATTTGAATTTAACAAAAAATTAAAATTACTTAAGTTAACATGATTAATTTCTTAAATACCTAAAATCAAGAAATATTCATAAATAAGTTCCATATCACCAAATGCTGTGGAAGAATCACAGATTCACAGTAGAGGATCTCTTCTATAGCGGCGATATTGATATCTTAAAAGTATTTTTAATCTATTTTTTCCCAGAGTGCAAAAAAAATAAATAAATATATATATATATAGTGCAAGGATTTTAACTATTCTTATGTTAATATCTCGTTATTAAGTACTAACTAAAACAATGGTTAATGAGATGCTACTCTTAGAATACTATCGTATTGATCGATGCATTCAAGTGAACAATTACCAATTCATGTGAAGTCTATTAATTTTGGCAAAAACTCATCTGAGACGATCTCATGAGTTAATTTTGTGAGATAGATATCTCATTTAGGTTTGCCATGAAAATTTTTTAGTTTTAATGCCAAAAGTGTTACTTTCTATTGTTAATTTGGGTAGAGTTGTTCCGTCTCAAGATTGATACCATCTCGCAAAAAACTTACTCATTAAATTTTTAATGGACATTATTTGGTAAACGTTAATCCTTAATTAGATCTGTTCTTTGAATCCAACTTTAACAGTATGTTTAGATGTTTAAAAAATAGAATTTAAAATTAGATTTAGATTTGAAATTGGAATTGAAATTGAATTTTAAATACATGGTATTGGAATTCCATTTTGGTGTTTGGCAGAAAGTTAAATGAAATATCATCAAATACTAATCCCGTTTTGAAATCCCGTTTTTCCAAATACTAAAACTGTATTTTCAATTCCAAATCCCATGTAAATTTGTGATTTCAAACACAGTGTAAAGATAATATGAAATTTTCCCAAAACAAGATCTCAACTGTTGTACTGCAAACCAGAACTCGTCCTTATTTATTATGGCTTAAGATTAGATTGCAAGACTAGAGAAATGGATAAAGCCTATGTGCTTATTATGGCCTGTGGGATTATTTTAAGCAATAAAAATCACATCATTTTGTACCTTTATTTTCAACTTCAACATTAATGCCATTGAATATAAGATTTAACTATAAAATTTACCTTATTTAATCCAAAATTAAAAGATGGCATTGTAACTGATCCACAGTCAACAACGTCCAAAAACATGGCATGATCTTTTATGGACCAATATCTTCTTGAAGTTGAAAGTGACAAAACATACCTTAAAAACAGTCACGAATTCATTCGATAAGGTAAATTCTTTGTTACATCGAACTTCTTCCAATATGTAGTCAATCATTGAATTGTGATGAGTCCCACCTGTTTGGATACAATGATTATCTTGCCAAGAGTATTTTTTTTCCGATATCGAGTAAAAGAAAACAGTGAATAAAATATAAAAAAAATTCAGTTGGTTAATACCAGTAAATAAAAAAAAAGACTTGTTGTCTATAAATACTAATCTTTAAGATACCATTTGGTGTTAGAACTCGACAAGAATCAACACATTTAGGATGGGAATCATGAAGCAGCTATGCCGAAGCGTGAAGAACAAACAAGGTGGCATAATCACCATGCCATTCATCTTTGGTAAGCTTATTCATCCGAAATTCGAGCAATTCTCGATGATTTTGATTTTCTATTTAGTTCAAAAATACGAAATCCTAGATCCGTCCTTGATCGTTTACCACTTAATAATTCGTTTCGTGGGTATGTTTTTGTGTATGTGAGCAGCAAATGAAATAGGCGAGAAATTGGCAGTGGTTGGCTTTACTACAAACATGATCAGCTACTTGACAAGCCAATTACATCTCCCGATCACAAAGGCTGCAAATACCGTCACTAACTTCGGCGGAACCGCCGCCATGACGCCGCTGCTCGGGGCGTTCATCGCCGACTCATTCGCCGGAAGGTTTTGGACCATCACATTTGCTTCAATTATATACCAAATAGTTAAGTATCGTTCATTTCTTTAAATACAGATGATCTACCAAATCTCTTTCCTAAGTCTATTTTTAGGTAAATAATAATAATACATGTTTGCTTTTATTGCTTTTCTTATGAGGTGGATAATATGTATTTTAATGAAATATTTGGCATTCTTGTTAGTGAATCTTGATAATTTTAGGCATCATCGTCAAGAATAGATTGGACTTTGTTCAATGTTGGACCAAGAAATCTTATCCAAGACCAGTGATTTCCTATATTTTTTTTTTTTATATAAAAATTAGATAGTAGTGTTAAAATATGGATCTCTAAAAAAATTCAATGTCGTCAATTTTCTTTGAAACAGGGGATGACCCTTTTGACAATAACCACAATTGTACCGAATTTAAGGCCTCCACCGTGCAAAAACGGGGAATCTTGCAAGGTGGCCGATTCCGGCCAGCTTGGCATCCTATACATCTCGTTATTGCTAACCGCGATAGGCTCCGGCGGGATCCGACCGTGCGTGATCTCGTTCGGGGCAGACCAATTCGACGAGAACGACCCGAACCAAAAGAAGTTGACATGGAAGTTCTTCAATTGGTACTATTTTTTCATGGGGACATCAATCTTGGCGTCAAACACAGTGATAGTTTATGTTCAAGATAACGTCGGATGGGATTGGGGACTCGGAATTCCAAGCATCGCTATGGCGTTTTCGATCATAACGTTCGTGATCGGGTACCCTTTGTATCGGAACTTGAATCCGGCCGGCAGCCCGTTCACGAGGCTCGTGCAGGTGATGGTCGCCGCGTACCGGAAGAGGAAGCTGGCCAGGGTCTCCGATGATAGCTTGCTCTATGTAAATGAGGAGATTGATGCCGGGATTTCTCTTGGTGGGAGACTTGTTCATACTCGAAGCATGAAGTAAGTGCCTTTCTTTAATATTATTACATTGCATTATATTGTGGCATTTAAAGTTTTCTATACCATAGTTATTATATGTTGTTTATACTTATATCCAAGTAGTTCTATTTAATTGGTAATAGGAATTGGTGTAATAATAAGTGGAATCACATAAGTTGGATCTCTAATAAGCTTACATTATACACAAAAGCAATAAAGTTATTAATATTGAACAAATGATAAAAGTTGAACATACACATTAAACTTAACTATATAACACCTCAATTTTACTTCCTAGTATGCATAAAGTGTAAGAAAAGTGAATGCTGAGGGCCTTATAGACTTTATAGTATACTTCTGATTCTATATATTTGTTTCTTTGTTATTTTGATTTTTTATATTGTCAAGCTACAATCTTATTTTGTTATATGTTTTTGCAATTTTAATAGTTTTTTTTTTCTAAATTGTGTTGACATGATATCGATGTGACTTTTACGTGTAAAGTGCTACATTAATATTTCAACAAGAAATACTAAAATAGTTAAAAATTTAAATATAAGACTAATATCAAGTTACGATAATATAGAGAACCAAAATTATAATTATAATTACTAAAAAAAGATCATATAAAGATTGAAAAATACAAATTTTCCTCTATTTAATTTGGGGAGAACAATAATGGGTTTGTATATATTTAATTCAATCCAATAATGGCAAGGATTTGTCAATTTCTCTAGGGTGACAAAACATGTCTAGCAAGTCTTATTTCAGATCGGAATGCGGACAAAATATATCTGAACCTCGTGAAGATTGACTAGAACAACTCAATAATAGAGTACTCCTAAATTATGGCTCGCATCCGGCCAGCAATCTAGTTCCTGTGCATAAATTAGCTGTCAAATTATAATTATTTATTTGGGGGGTAAAATACATAGAAATGACTAAAAATTGTACTAAAAAAATATTTTCAAAATTTGAGGGCTAGGATGTTTGGATTGAGAAATATTTTGTTAAGTTAAAATTAAATTTGATGTTTATGTGCTCCTTATCTGTATGAATTAGTTATCTAGTTTGTTTTACATGGGTATGGCTAGTGGCTAGTGTGTTGGGAGAGTCTATGCAAATAAAAATAGCCGTTGAATACAGCACATGTGCAGTACTCATGTGCTAGCATAGACTCTTACACACAAACTTTAAGGAAAATTGACAATCATTTGACCAAATTGTGATATTGGTCAAATTTCAATCATAGTTTGATAGGATAATTTTTCTAAGTATTTTCATATCATAACTTAATTGGGGTATTTTTCCTCGGATGCCACTAAAATCCATCAAATATTAATCATTTGATATTGATGTTATCTTACTGTCCTACATGGCTCATGTGGTGATGAGAATAAATTTATATTAGTTACACATATTAAAATTCATTTAAGAAAAAATAGAATAGAAAAATAAAGCAAAATGATGCCCAAATATTTTCAAATTTGTAAGGAAAAAAATAATTGTTTCCCTTTATTTTTTTGAAGGAATACCTTGATTTTAATGTGTACTATATGCCTTATTATCCCCACACGAGCCCACGTATGAGAGTATTAGTACCAAATAAATAATATTTGGTGGATATAATGGCTTCAGACAAAAAAAAAAAAAAAACAAATTACGATATGAAAATCAAACTCTGACAAATTAAATAACTTAAATCCAAAATAGCTCAGCTTATAGGATATGAAACGAGTCAATCAATTTTATGGATATAGATTCTCTTCTAAAAATTGGTCTTATATATAAGATGGCCTTTATCACTTTATCGTCAATCGTCATCCATGTGGCCGAAGTTTGGGTTTTGATGCATTAAATCGTTTTTCATATAATTTTTAGTTCAATACTGTACGATAAATGCTAGCAATTTTAAATAGTGTAGTCGTATTAGTAATATCTCGTGCCATATCAGTATTTCAACGAAAATCAAAATCAAAGTTCAAAAATAAAATCAAATTTCAAAAATAATAATAATAATTTTCCCTCATTTTGAAGCTGTATTTTCAAGAGCTACTCATAATCCATGCAGATTCTTGGACAAGGGCAGCGTCGTAACACAAGAAGATGACCCCAAAGCCCCCAACCCCTGGAAACTCACCACAGTCCATCGAGTCGAAGAGCTCAAAACCCTCATCCGAATGACGCCCATTTGGGCCGCCGGAATCCTCGTCATCACCGGCGCCGCCCAGCAGAACACCTTCGCCCTCCAACAGGCCAAGTCCATGAACCGCCACCTCACCAAAAACTTCCAAATCCCCGCCGCCTCCATGTCCGTCTTCACTCAGCTATCCATGCTCCTAACCATAGTGTTCTACGACCGAATCTTCGTCCCCGTCGCCCGCCGCTTCACCGGCCTGGACCGCGGCATCTCTTACCTAACCCGCATGGGAATAGGCTTCGCCGCATCCCTGCTCGCCTCGTTCGCGGCCGGTTTCATCGAAATCCGCCGCAAAAACGCGGCCTCGGCCAACGGGTTGATCGACAAGCCGCACGACATGATCCCGATATCGGTTTTCTGGCTGATGCCGCAGTACTGCCTGCATGGAGTAGCGGAGGCTTTCAGTTCCATCGGGCACCTGGAGTTCTTCTACGACCAGGCGCCGGAGAGCATGCGGAGCACTTCCATGGCTCTGTTCTGGCTTTCGATATCGGCGGGGAGTTATACGAGCACCCTTTTGGTTACTCTTGTGCATAAGTACAGTGCGGGGGAGAATGGATCGAATTGGTTGCCGGATGACAATTTGAATCGAGGGAAACTGGAGTATTTCTACTGGTTGGTGGCGTCTCTGCAGTTCTTGAACTTGATTTATTACGTTTTTTGCACTAAAATTTATACATACAAGCCGATTCGGGCTCGTGTGGTAGAAGACATTAGGCTGAAAGAAGATGTGATAGAGCTAACAAACTATGTTTAAGGCAAAGGGGGAATGAGCTTTTCTGGAATATGTTTGTATCGATAATTCACATAAATACATGGAAAGGGTTTTTGTACAAGAAAATCAGCGTTTGGATCAATGAATTTCAAATATATGGATTTTAAATGTAATTTTGTTGTCCACGGAAGCAAAACAAAAAACTTCAAATTGTCCTCTTATATGTTTATATAATATTTTGTTTAGGATGTATTTCTAATCAACCCAACCCATGATGTTATTTGAAATGCATTATACTTTGTATTACTAATTTATAAATAGATGTAAGGTATGAATTTAAGATTTAATATATTGTTTTATTGTAACAATAAAATTATAATTAAAATTCATAGATTTGAAATCCATTAATCAAAACACAACCTCGAAGTATTTGTATAGGAAAAATGATTTTTTTGAACATTAAATTTTCCAAATTAATATGGTTTTGGTCCATTAATTAAGTTTTCAAAGTTTGTTTATTGTATATTAACTTTTAGTTCTCGGCTTTTTGATGCAAATTTTTTTACATGACATCTAACAAGTCATACATTTTTTATGTCACGTCAACATTTTTTCGATATATATATATATATATATATATATATATATATATATATATATCATGTCAGTATTTTTCAATATCACATCAATATTTTTGAGTATCACATTAACAATTAGATCAAAATAGTCGAGAGTTAAATATTAACATATCAAAATTAACCAAAATTTTAAAACTTAATATGTCAAAATCTAAAATTGAACAAGTTAAATGGACCATTGAAAAAGTGCGCATAAGTTGTATAGACTGTATATTTTGGTTGGCAAATATTAGTTTTTTCATTTTTTTTAAACAGTGTCATTGGAATATGAGAAGATGAGACCGAATTAGAATCCAACATGCACCATAAGGTTAAAAACAATATTCGAAGATTTTTTTTATTTTTGAAAAAAATATCAAAATATTTTGATATGTGACATAATATAAAACTATTTATAACTATAAATTTGGGACTCATGTGTTTTTAAGAATTTAAAGTTTTATACATTTAATATTTAATTTATTATGTGTATAAAACAACGGTAAATTGGAAAAAAATACCTCTGTCAAGTTAAAGATTAGAAATCAGTCCCTACATAAAAAAAAAATTTATCTGATACCTGACCCAAACTAAAACTTATTTTAAACTCCCTATACAAACTTATTTCTTATTTTATTTTTTATTATTAATAAAAGTAATATTTTTATTCTAAATCTCATTCCAATTCCCCATTCTCAAATCCCTCGTTCTCATCTTCTCCAATCCTACATCTTCATCAACTTCTTGTCTCTCCGATCTTCTATCAATGGCTCGCCTCATCCCCCATCTCTGTAGTTTGAAATTTGAAAATCGTTCTCTTTTGAAGCTGGGGTAATGTGAAGGGGTTTACGATAAGAATTTTGCAAGGAAGCAACGTCGACTCCTTAATCGCCAAACAAACGACTTCGATCCCTCACGGCCACTCTCTCACCAACAAAAGGACTTCGATTTAAAGTTTGTCCATTCTATTTTTTGTGTTATTGGAACGATGAAATTTGATTGTGTAATTTTCGTATAATGCATTCATCTTTTTATGAATTTGGACACATTTTCCATTTTTTGGGAGTTTCGTTGGTTTAATAATTGTTTTAATAATTGTATGGTGATTTTTTTGCCCTGATTCTGCTACACTTTTCTATGTGACAAAAAATAGGCCTCGCATGATATATTTCATTCTTTAATTGGGATTTTGCATTGCCGTGTGGCAAAATAGAGAAAATGTGGTGTTTGCCTTGAAGAAATGCAATCATTAAAGTGAATTTGTGGGTCTTCATTTAGAAAGTGAAAACATTATAGAATTATGATGTTGCTGCCAATTGGATGCAGATTCTGGTTTTATACATCTATTTACATTCCTGATTCCAGTAATTACATGTCTTGTTTTTGTTTGAGTTCGTCCACAAGCGATAGTTGCTTTCATCAGTCTTCTGAAGTTTTTGAACCACTGTATTTGTGTTGAAATATTTGTACATGTTATTACTAATTATTATTTTTTGAATTAGAAATGACAAAGACTAAAAAAAATATGGATGCTAGTGATGGAGACATTAGAGAGAGCGGAAAAGAAGGTTATTCAAGGTGTTCTCCAACCAAATTTTTAAATGTTATGGAGCAGTTGGTTCCCAAAATGGGTGAATTGCAGTTGAAGAGGATAGAGGCTTCACCTCTTGCCCCTTGGTTGAAGATCAAAAGGCTTTCTATAAGCACATCAAGAGTCAATGCTATGCTTAAACGCTTTGAAGTGGAGACATGTAGTTTTTGTTTTGGAAAAAATACTATGGTGCCATTCACTTCTCGGGATTTCTCGATCGTTATAGGCTTATCTAGCATTGGTCAACCGGTTAACATCGATTTAAAATTGGGTTCTAAATTCCTTCAACGTTGTTTCAAGGGAATGAAATTTGTTCATAGAAATCTAATCTCTAAGAAGTTATTAGAGTTGGGAGATAATGAGCAGGAAATTGATGACTTTTTCAGAACTTTTATTTTGCTACTTTTTAATTGTGTAATTTTTCCTATTAGTAATTTTGGCACGCCAAAATTTATTTTCCCATACTTGGACAACTTGGAAACATTTTTTGAGTATGCTTGGGGAGATGCAGCTTTTAGGTTTTTGCGTGATGAAATTGAAGATCATCTTGGATTCTCTAAACTGAAAAAGAAGGATAAAAAGTATATGGGAGGCTGCATAGTTGGATTAATGGTATTTTATTCATTTTTTCAGCTTATACATCTTATATTTTGAGTTAGTAAATGTTAATTATTTTGTTTTTATAGGCTTGGGTATATGAAAGAGTTCCTATGCTCGGTGAACCTCGTGTTTTACGTTGTTTCCCTCGTTTATTCAAGTGGAGCGAGAGTAAGATTCCCGTTAATCCTAAGGGTGCAGAAGATGTATTAATGGCTGTGAAATCAAATAAGGTTTGTGCAATTTAATCTATACCATTCTATACATTTTTTTCAATGTATTCTTAAAATAAAAAATTGTTATTTTCTGTTTTTAGATTGTGCCAATCAAGCCATTCGAAGAGGAAAAAGTACTTGTTGGTAGCATAGAGAGATTTAGTGAGGTAACCATTTGTAATTCATGATAGCAAATATATCGATAGAATATTGTTCAACCAATAGTGTAATTAACATTTCAATTTTCAGGTTCATCATCAATCCAATGAATCCGAATTATTGGATCACATAAAAAGACTTGAAAAGGAGATTAAAGTGTTGAAGGAAAAAAATTTAGTGGCTGAAGATGAAGCTAGCCGATCTGGATTTAAGGATACATCACATATATATGATGAATTTCATACCGAGCAAGATGTCGATCGAGAAGTTGATCCGGATGCTGAAAAATTAAATGAAGTGGTTGATAAAAAAATGGAAATGAACACAAATAATGGAGATAACAATCAATTAGGTATGAACATTGGAAAAGAGAAAGAGATGATTATTTATAATGAAAAATCATCTATTGTGAAGAACGTTCAAAAAAGAAGGAACCGGTTGAAAAAAAGAAAACATCCTGACTATATAACTCCACCCAGCACAACGCCAAAGCCGAAGAGAAAGAAACATTCAATCTAATTTTTTGATGTGGTAGTTTTAATATATATGCTTTACTATACATATTAATATTAATGATGTCTTATGAATTTTTTAGTGCTTAAGTTTTATTGATTTTTGTTTGTGCGTATTTTCTTATTGTTGTATAGGATGATATTGATGTTAAAGCTATTGCTGAAAGTGCCGTAGAAGAAGCTCTACAGGAGTTCCGAGGAAGACAAGACTACAATGGACATGATCAAATCTCAACAGAAGAAAGGATTATTATTGAAAAGTACATCTGCGGGGATACTTTGGGGTAGAAATATTTTAACTCTTTTATTTTTTTTTTCTGAAATTAAAATTTCTCCATTTTGTGTTTGTTTTTATTAAGTTTGTTATCTTTGCTTTGCAGTGGTGTAGTATGGCAAGATGATACCGTAATATTGTATGGGAACGAGTTATTGCTTTGTTTGTTTGGCAAGAAAATACGATCGGACCTTGTTCATGCCTATTTTAATATTTTGAGCAATAAAAAGCATAATTATGGGCATGACATATATTGCATGTCTCCCAATGTCCAGGTACACATTGTCGATGATAACAATTGAATACTTTTATCCCATAGATATTTAACGATTTATTTTAATTTATAGATCACTGTGATTGGGATGCTTGAAAAAATGAAGCAGAAGCAGGTCAAAGATAATGATTTTACAGAATTTACATCAAAGTTGGACAGGAGTACATTGAGCAAGCTGTCAGAGCTAAATAAAGATGTTTTGGAAATGTGTAAACACTTGATTTTTCCGATCAGTTACAAAGACCATTGGATCTTGCTCATATACACTCCAAGCGATAAGTGTTTTACACTAAAAAATTCTTTGAATGGTGCTATTTACACCGGCACGGCAAAGAAATTTGTAAGTTGAAATCGAAAGTAATATTTTTTTAAAGAAAATTCTACAACTATTTTATTATTTATTTGAAAAATTATTTTGATTGGATTTCTTTAGGCCAAATTTCTTGCTGGATATCTTTTAAAAGTGGAAAAATGTGATATTGGCAATGGTGAAGTGATTCCTATAAAGAGTTGGCAACAAGAAAATGATTTGAGTTGTGGTGTTTATGTTTGCCTATGGGGTGAATGTTATGCTAAGGATAACTTGGAGTTTTGCAATGAATGGGAGACATCAATTGAAGGATATAGAGCTTGGATGGCTTCAATGATTTTGTCGGATGAACAAGGCTTGTTCAAAGGCTGATCTCTCTGTAATTAGAGAGATAATTAGTTAGATCTCTCTGTAATTAGAGAGATAATTAGTTATTCCACGTTTGACGTTGTATTTTGTTACATTAACTGAAGATCCAATATTATGTTGCATATTCAAAGTATCTGAATTCATTTTTTTCGTCAAAATGGCAGTACTTCGAAAATTTATGGTGTTCACTCCAAAATCCAGTATTTTGTTACTCATTTTGAGTATTTAAATAATTAAAACATGATTTAAAAGCTGGCAATGGGTACTTTCTTAGTAAATATAAGTACGTCAAAAATATACTTCAAAATAAGTATTTTTTAATGTAAAAACAAAAAGTGAGATGAAGTGCACGCCTATCATTTAGAGTATTAGTATTGAGTACAATATCGTATTAATTACTACCATTTTACTTGAAAATGCCAAGATCCAGTATTTTGTTACTCATTCATAGTATTGTAATGGCCAAAATATGTATTTTAAAGCTCAAACTAAACATTTTCTTGGACAATATAAGTACGTAAAAAATATACTTCAAAATATGTATTTTTAAATTTAAAACAAAAAGTGAGATGAAGTTCAAGCCTATTATTCAGATTATTAGTATTGAATACAATATAGTATTAATTACTACCATTTTCCTTGAAATGCCAAGATCCAGTATTTTGTTACTCATTCATAGTATTGTAATGACCAAAATATGTATTTTAAAGCTCAAATTAAGCATTTTCTTGGACAATATAAGTACGTAAAAAATATACTTCTAAATATGTATTTTTTAATGTAAAAAAATTGAGATGAAGTGCATGCCTATCATTCAGAGTATTGGTATTGATTACAATATCATATTAATTAGTACCATTTTTCTTCAAAATGCCAAGATCCAGTATTTTGTTACTCATTTGGAGTATTTGAATGACCAAAATACGTATTTCAAAGCTCAAATTTAGCATTTTCTTGGACATTATAAGTACTTAAAAAATATACTTCTAAATATGTATTTTTTAATGTAAAAAACAAAAATTGAGATGAATTTCATGAATTTCATAAGTCATTTTGTGAATGGATACTTATCAACTTGAAAACTACTATCTACAATGGATGATCACGCATAAGTAATAGGAATGAAGACTGATAATTATAATATCATACTAAGGATCATCTTACACTTGTTTAGCAATACCAATAAAATGTTATTAATGAATATTATTAACCATAAGGATGGTTTTTTTGAATAAGTATTGGTATTGATTAAAATATCGTATTAATTAGTATCATTTTTCTTCAAAATGCCAAGATCCAGTATTTTGTTACTCATTCGGAGTATTTGATTGACCAAAATACGTATTTCAAAGCTCAAATTTAGCATTTTCTTGGACATTATAAGTACTTAATAAATATACTTTTAAATATGTATTTTTTAATGTAAAAAACAAAAAGTGAGATGAATTTCATGAATTTCACGAGTCATGTTGTGAATGGATACTTATCAACTTGAAAACTACTATCTACAATGGATGATCACACATAAGTAATAGAAATGAAGACTGATAATTATAATATCATACTAAGGATCATCTTACACTTGTTTAACAATACCAATAAAATGTTATTAATGAATATTATTAACCATAAGGATGGTTTTTTTGAATAAGTATTGGTATTGATTACAATATCGTATTAATTAGTACCATTTTTCTTCAAAATGCCAAGATCCAGTATTTTGTTACTCATTCGAAGTATTTGATTGACCAAAATACGTATTTCAAAGCTCAAATTTAGAATTTTCTTGGACATTATAAGTACTTAATAAATATACTTCTAAATATGTATTTTTTAATGTAAAAAACAAAAAGTGAGATGAATTTCATGAATTTCGAGTCATGTTGTGAATGGATACTTATCAACTTGAAAACTACTATCTACAATGGATGATCACGCATAAGTAATAGGAATGAAGACTGATAATTATAATATCATACTAAGGATCATCTTACACTTGTTTAGAAATACCAATAAAATGTTATTAATGAATATTATTAACCATAAGGATGGTTTTTTTTGAATAAGTATTGGTATTGATTACAATATCGTATTAATTAGTACCATTTTTCTTCAAAATGCCAAGATCCAGTATTTTGTTACTCATTCGGAGTATTTGATTGACCAAAATACGTATTTCAAAGCTCAAATTTAGCATTTTCTTGGACATTATAAGTACTTAAAAAATACACATCTAAATATGTATTTTTTAATGTAAAAAACAAAAATTGAGATGAATTTCATGAATTTCATGAGTCATGTTGTGAATGGATACTTATCAACTTGAAAACTACTATCTACAATGGATGATCACGCATAAGTAATAGGAATGAAGACTGATAATTATAATATCATACTAAGGATCATCTTACACTTGTTTAGAAATACCAATAAAATGTTATTAATGAATATTATTAACCATAAGGATGGTTTTTTTGAATAAGTATTGGTATTGATTACAATATCGTATTAATTAGTACCATTTTTCTTCAAAATGCCAAGATCCAGTATTTTGTTACTCATTCGGAGTATTTGATTGACCAAAATACGTATTTCAAAGCTCAAATTTAGCATTTTCTTGGACATTATAAGTACTTAAAAAATATACTTCTAAATATGTATTTTTTAATGTAAAAAACAAAAAGTGAGATGAATTTCATGAATGCGTACGGCTTTTTAAATATGTATTTTCTTGGACATTTTTGCTAGTGTTTATTCCTCATCAATGCGTACGGCTTTTTAATTCAGAAAGCTAGTACTATTTAAATGGTTTTGAGTACTTATACATCATATTTGAGAACTTAAGTTCATCAATTAAGTATTATACAAGCACACTAGGCCTAATCCCGATAGTAATTGATCAACAAAATTTTCACTAGTGTGTGGCAGTGAAAAATAAATTTATGATATCAGTTTTGTTTGCAATTATATGACTAAGGTGCATCACATAAAAATTTCATAATATATGCTAGTGATTAATAAATATCTCATAATATATCACATAACCAAACCATCGAAAATACAAAAGTTTAACCACAATATATATCAAACCAGTAGGACAAAACACATGACAAATTGTCTCGTATGACACACAATAACACAATAGAAAAAATGCATTAACTAAACCATCGAAACATCAATACGTAACACGACCAGATCTTGTACGTTTTCTGGCACACCCATGAACGGTTGTTTCTTTCTCTTGCTCCAACAAATTCTTATGGCTGCCAAAGAAATAAAATAAAATAATTAAGACATTGCTGGACACATATAAAAAAAGAACCAAAACAGTTGAATAAAAATGTGAAATAAATAAACAGTAAACGATTTTTTATGGGATGACAACCAATTAGTTGATGGCTTCTTTACAAGTTCTTCTGTTGTGCCCTGTCCTACCACACCTCTTACACTTTGTCACATGATGTTCAACTTGAGAAGGAATCCTCTGAGTCTTTCTACGCCCTGGTTGACTGCGCACTGTAGGAGCATAAATTATATCTCCTTCATCGATATATCCTTCGTACATGTCGAAGGTTGGAATTGGATTGATTACACCTTTGTATGATTGTCGATACCTTTTCATTTTGAAAAAATCATCACAAAATCGATACACCGACAAGGACTTGGATTCTATACAGGCACAAGCATGCTTACATGGAAGCCCATAAATTTGCCAAGCTCGACATGAACAACTCAACAAATTCAAATCAATGGCAAAAGTTTTATCCATATCCACCACCTCAAACCTTGATCCACTTGATCTATAAACCTTCAAGGTACGAGATTTACTACATGCGAGTGAAACATCCTTCTCTTTTCTAGGGCTTAATTCTTGGACCATCTTAAGTGATGATTCTCGTCTTTGGTGCATCATGGTCATAATTTAGATACGTATATGGTCTACCAAAGAAACAATAGGTAAATACCGAGCAACTTTTACCCAATTTTTCCAACTCTCAGCCATGTTATTGTTGATTATACCCCATCGCTTACCCAAAAACAAAGCATTTGCCCAATTTTCTGGTGAAGAATTCACAATAAATTCTATAGCAAGTGGCATGGACTCAGTTATCTGATTTATATGTTCATCAAATTCATGCCTAGATGGAGCATATGCTGCTTTCTTCAACACCGAAGACCAATGTCTTTTGTTACGGAATGGATACTTTCGCAACACCTACATTAATAAAATAAAATTGTAAAACACAATGAACACAAACCAATATTAACTGAAACATATATCATAAAATAAAATGCACTAAACACAACTAACCAGTTTGACAAAATTATCTACAATGTGTCTGAGGCAGTAAGCATGGTGACTACCAGGAAACATAGAGTGGATTGCCTTGATCAACCCCGAATGTCTGTCTGAGAAAAAAGTAAAACCGTGGAAGAAAATGATTCCTTGTGAGGCTAGGACTTCTTTTAATCGATAACAAAACCAATCCCAATTAGAATCATTTTCTGCATCCACAACTGCATACGCTAATGTGAAAAGATCATCATTAGCATCCTTGGCGACAGCGACTAGAAGACTTCCTTTGTACTTATTTTTAATATGACACCCATCCAAAAATAATAACGGTCGACATCCACTAGTGAAACCAACAAGAAAAGCATGAAAACAAATGAAAAGTCGTTGAAATTTTTTAAGGATCAATTTCACATCCAACAAAACTTCCAGGATTTGTTTCTTTAACAGCATGACAATACCATCGCAACTTATCATATGACCCATTCTCAGTCCCATGAATATCATGCATCGCTATTTCTTTGCCCATCCAAACTTTGTGATAGTCAAGTTCCACTCCATAGTCTCTTTGTATGTCTTTTACCATTGTACATGGACGATATGATGACTCCCCTCTCAACTTCGCTTTCACCAAATTAGCTACCCAAGGTGAATCAGCGTTCGGATGCCCTCTGGACTTCAAATTATCCTCACCACAACAATGGATCAGGTTGCATTTTCTAATTGCAAATGAATTATCAGATTTATGTTTAGAGGCATATATCCTCCAGTCACAATTTTTGCCCCTACAGACAATAATAATCTTCTCACTATCATTTTTCTGGAAAGAAATTGACCGTCTGGTTGCGATAGCATAATTTTTAATACAAATTCTGAATTCTGCTGCGTCTTTAAATGTTTGTCCTACGCCGCGTATGCATTGAATCCAAGAATCAATTGAGTTGCTTACATTTCCAATTTCGAGCGGGCTTTCACCGGTTGAATTTATATCATCTTTGATTTCAACCCTTTATCATTTTAATATATAATCAGTCTAACAAACATAGATATTCATTTAACCAAAATTCAAATAAATAACTAATAATCGATACTTAAGCATGATGCCCAATCAACAACGCAATGAATTATAAGCTTCTGCATGCACAACATATATATGTATGAAAATAGACTCATTCTCAATAAAAATGACAAATAAAAAAGAATCTTACCCAATGACATTTCTACTGCCCCGACTCTGGTCGATTTTTCTTGATGCCTTCAAATGAATTATGCTCAGTTTCAAACACATATGAAGATTTATCATGTTTCGAACATCATCGTCGTCATTCAGAGTGACAGAAATCTTTTCATGGGGAGCTATGAATTGCAATGTAGTTAATTGGGGATTAATGTCACTGCATTTTTGTCCTAAACTATGGAATACCTCCATTAACGTGACACCATTAGGAATTGAAATTAGATAAAGACCCTGGAGGTATCGACAACTACCAAGAAATGATAAATTCATGCTTCCAGATCCGGACTCCATAAATGATGTGACTCTGAAAAATTGAACAAATAATATAAGATTTCAAGCTACGTAGAATGGAACTTCAAAGTGTAAAATAAAAAGGACACTGGTTAGAGTAAAAAAAAAAAGAAAAAGAAAAATGTGAGATTTTTAAGCTATAAAGCACAGAGCATATACACTTCTTACAAAAAAAATAAGAAAGAAAGCATATACACAAGAGATGAGGCGATAATCCACAAAAATTAAACACAAACGGAAATTTTACTTTCGAAGAGGATTGTGTTTTTTTTTTTTTGGAAAACACAAGAAAAAATAAGCAGGAGAGAGCAATAAGCTAAATAATGAAGATTATATTGGATAAAAAATTACCTGTTAGCGAGCCAAGCGATTTTTGAAAAAGATCACAAAATGAGACGATTTTTTGCCCAAGGGATTTTCTTCCGGAACAGTGATGGCGAAGGAGAAGGATGAGGTTGTGGGATGAGATTGCATTAATTATTTGAAAACGTGTTTCCCACATATATCCAAAAAAAAGGGCGATTACGTAGCTTTATTAGGTCAGGGAGTTGAATCTAAGATTTCATATTTGTCAGATACTAAATCTTAAAAATATTTTTGTGGGGACTGATCAATAATGAAACATATGTCTGAGGGATTTTTAAATAATTGACCCATAAAACAATATATTAATCATGTTTGTATTTTTCGTAATTTTGGTATTTTATATTGTCAAAATTAAATTTTAGTCAAGTATGTTTTAGTTTTTAATTACTTTATTATTTTTTTTTCTAACTGGGAGTGTTATATACGGCACTACACTCTTGAATGTCACGTACTCACGTAGGCGTTTATGTCAATGTTATATCAAACTATGTTGGAAAAAAATGCCAATTTTATTTTATTTTTAAAAAATATATGAATAAGAGATTAAGTTGATAATATAAAAGATCAATGTGTAATTTAAAGAAACAAATATAAAAAGCCAAAATTGTAAATGTTCCTTAGAATTATATTCAACATTTGAAACATTTTTTATGCTGAATCTTCGATTAATCATTCTTAAGCTGTAACGCTTAAATATTAATCTTCTGCTATCCAAGTTTATTTTGCTTTCCATATATACGAAAGACCTATATTATGAGTAACTAATGAATGCAATGTGAATTCGACTAAATTATTCATGTGTAACTAATATGAATATGTCAACATGTCTACTCGATCTAGTGGGGTGAAAAAATTAGATGATTCTATATATTAAACTCTCGGGCTATTACCAACCGATGTGAAACACAATTAACACACACAACAATGAAACTACTCGAGCGTGGAGACATTAACAAGTGACTCAATTATGGGCAATCCACAACACATAATGGTGGAAACTGGTCTCTGATTTCATGTTAAAAATTGGATTTGAACCTATCTCAATCCCAAAAACTAGATCAAGAAAAAAGGTTTCTCCAAACCTATTTATTAAACTCCCAAGACTATTTACTCAATTAATGTGGGGACACAATTAACACATACCAACATGTAATTAGATGTCTATTGACTATTGGCTATTGAACAATACGCGGAGGGTCATTTTTAATTATTTGGTAGTGTCTGTGTATTATAGTATAAATCAACATAATTAAGAGAACATTAATTGTAATTCGGTCGTGTTTATATTTCACTTAGTAATTTTAACTAATTTATAGTAAAAAATTTCAAGTCTATTATCTTTTCAAAAAAATTCATATGAGATATTTTTCGAGTTAATTTGGTGAGACGGATCTTCTATTCGACTCAATCCATTAAACTTTTATGCCAAAATAATTTTTTTTTTCTTTGAAATATATATAAAGAGGTCAATCTAGATGTTTTACGAACATGATCGATGAGACCGTGTCTCAAAAAATCTATTATTTTTTTATTATTATTATGTTACAAGTTTAGTAGTATTTTGGCCAAGTACTAAACATGAGGTGATGCCAATGCCATGCAACTTCGACATTACGGTAACTCTCATTTAGAATTACTAAAATTTCTAAAACTAAAATAGATGAGTAAAATTGAAATTTTACAAAAAGAGGACCAATTATAAAACAAAACAAACATACGGTCATAATTTTCAACGAGATATTTTGGTCCCTTGACTATCAAAGAAGAAATACAAAATTTGTCAACTTGATCGATCATTTATGTGATGCCGTGTTTATTGGTTGGCTGCTACATATTGAGCAAAGAAATTCACAGTCATCGGCTTTCTCCGAATCTAAATTTTATTAATGTTTTTGCGATAAATTTATATATGTTGCATTGGAGATTTCAGACGTTTCAATGGATTTTCAGGAAAAAGTTAGAAAGGAAACGCGACTTGCTAAATTCCTTGAAATTCTTTTTCCTATTTTGTAAGATTTTATTAAAGAGTTTTGCTTTTTTAGAATATTAATTTCTTCGACTCTGGATATGATATATATAGTATATTTAAAAAGTTTGTTTCCTAATAAACTCTTTTTTCCTTAATCATCTCTAAGGGATAACGAGTCTCTATATATTGAAGATTAAAGAGTTGCACGCGAGACACAAAGCATGTAAGAGAGAGTGCCGCATATTGTGGGCCGTTCCCGTTGCCGCCGCTCCCCTGTACTGTACGTAATCTCTTTTATTTTTCTAGAAGAATCTCATAGATAAAAAAGAATTTATTGGTCTTGATAAAAAAAATAAAAAAATAAATAAAATGATCCCCAAATTTTTTTTAAAAAAAGTGGAATTATTTGCTTTTTTAGGGTGGGTCTTAGGTAATCTCATCGCTTCTTTATTATTCGGCTCTGCACTGCAAGTTAAAATGCTAATACAAGATATATCCACCATATATAATAGTTATTCTGTTGTGGTTTGAAGGTTTATTGGTTTTTCTTCCCAAGTTATTAGGTGTTTGAACTTTGAAGTGTCTAGCTTAGAATTTATGTGCTACTTTGTTCTTTTCTTAATTATATTTTTGCGGCCTCGATGTGATGAACAAATTTCAGAAGCTTTAATTTTTTGGTAGGAATCTATTCAAGAAATTTCTATAGGTCATATATAACATATCTTTCTATATATTGAAGATTAAGAGCTGAGTATTGGTTTTGTAAATTGATTGTTTAATTTTTCTCCGACTTATCGCACAAGTGCAGTTTTATTGTGCCTTATTTACGCAAATAATTTGTGTGTTATATTATTATTCTGCTACCAAGGGCGGAGGTAGGTGTGAAGCCTGGGTGGCCCAAATTTTTTTTAAAATTTTTATATTGACAAAAAAAATTTAAAAATGAATTTTAAGTGTTATTTTTGTGGCTAATGTTATATTAGCCCGGGTAATTCAATTAAAAAAATAAAATATCCCACATTTTAGTTCTCAAAACTAGTCCAAAAAAAAATTAATGAAACTAAAAATGGGTTGTTTTTTATGTCTATCATTGTCTTAGTGTCATATTTTTCACTATCTATCTTCTAAAGTTATCTGACATTGTAATGCTTACACTTTTATAAAGTATATATCGATCAAACAATTATGGAATTTGTATATTCGCTGAGAAATATTTAATATTTTTGTAATTAATTTTGAGGCAATTTTTTCTGATTTTTTTAATAAAAAAATATACTGTTTTTTTCTACAAAATAGGTGTTTTCAGCTTCTATGATATTTGGATTTCTCGCTAAAAAATTTTAGTCCGGACGAAGCTGAAATCCTGGCTCCGCCATTATCTGCTACATGTTGTAATGTGGTACAACACCGCACACAACACTTAAGATCTAATACACACTTTTTATTTTTATTTTTATGTTAAACAAATACTTTCAATTGGTATATATCAAGAGCCAACTCTTGATTTCACTAAGTGAGATTCTGATTACTTTCGTTTAACATATTTAATTCCAAAAGGATCAATAGACATGTCATATGACGACACCGCATTTCGAATGTCAATTTTGGATGGAACCAACTATGCTGTTTGGAAAGTCAAAATTATGTGGTACATCAAATCCATAGATGAAAGAGCATGGCAACAAATTCTATGTGGTTGGACTCCACCAAAAATAGTTGACGCAAATGGTGATAGCGTGATCAAACCTGAAAGCAAGTGAACGACTGATGAAGTCCAAACTTCGAACTACAATTTGAAAGCACTGGATGTTATTTTCACGTTTGTTGATACAAACATGTTTTGTATGATCTCCGGCTGTATTTGTTCTAAGCATGCATGGGAAATCCTTCAACACCCTGTGAATTATATTGAAGGATGGAGATATATATAAAACCAAATATTTCTGATTTTGGGCTGGTGAGAATCAGTTGTTCCCCAAACTTATATATTATTTATAAAATTTTAATTTTGTGAGATA
Organism: Henckelia pumila; assembly: GCF_033568475.1. Classification (NCBI taxonomy): domain Eukaryota; kingdom Viridiplantae; phylum Streptophyta; class Magnoliopsida; order Lamiales; family Gesneriaceae; genus Henckelia; species Henckelia pumila. Next base: position 183,527,200 of record NC_133121.1, on the reverse strand, counting down.
AGGTAAATTATAGATCTAAATGAACTAAATTGATTGTAAAGAATGAAGGAAGAGTCCAGATTCAAATAAGAAAATCGAGACTTTAAACAGTACTATTGGATTTCACTACGGTGACACGTATGAAATCCAATTGATTATCTAGCTAGCTACTCTTATTTCGCTGTGAAATCTCCTATTTTATTTATTAATAAATTCAACGGTCCAATGATTTCTAATCGAAATGAATTAGATTATATATATATATATATATATATATATATATATATATATATAAAAGATAAATTAAATTTACTTGCATTCAGACAATGAAATTTTAATTTTCTCATCAAATTGCATATACAAAACCGAATTTTATTTTTAGCTGATTGTTTCTTCCTGGTTTGCCGAGAAAATATTATATAATTGGGGGAATCATATTTGATATTAATATAACCATTTGGAATATAAATACTTCCGCTTTAGGAGAATCACCATCATCTTTATCATGGTCGCAGGCATTAAAGTTTTAATTTATTCAAAGATGGTATAAAAGGACCCCATTAATTATCCTATATATCTAGAACTTAAATTATTCTTAAAAAACACATTAATTATTGTATAATAATGGGTTATAATTAATAATAGGTCTACAATAGTCAATTATTATTTCAAGTTTTTTGTGAATTATATATACAGGTCGATGCTCTAAGGTCAATAAACAAAAGATACACGCAATTCCGCTCCATTGACCTCGACTTGGTTCGATTTTATTACAGAGTCATTATCCTAAAAGCAAAATTCTAGATTCGGAGAATACGGATGAATGAGCAGTCGTTGTTCTTGTTTCTTTATTACCTTCACAGTGTGGTTTCCTTCATTTCGCTAAATTAAAAAATTGAAACGAAAATTCATACAATATTCTTTATAACCATCATTTTCAATTCAAGATTTTACCTCCAAACTTAATCAATAATGACTAGGAGTGGATGGAGAATGGGAGATTTTTAGAATTTCTTGAAGATATCCAAAAAAATAGGGGATGATCAATGACAAAAGGGTGACTCGATGCTAGCTAGACAGAGAAATAAAGGGCATTTCTTAGCGGTTGTACAGAAAAATCTTGGTGCAGCGTCCTATATAAAGAGCGGTCGAAATGGATTAAGTCGGTCTTGCCTGTTGAAGAATTTCAAAAATAGTATAAAGGATTTTGGATTGACTCAAAGCCACGTTTTAATTTCCTTGATAAGAAAATCTCTTTCAGGATATAATAGAGGACACGTTTGGTTATGAACAAAACAGAACCGAAAAAATCAAGACATCCTTTGAATCTAATTATGCAACATATATATAAAAATTAAGAGACGATTTCAATTAGTTGTAACTTTTCATCAAACAATACACATTTCTTGAATTGGCATGCATCCCTTCTGCGAACGGATACATAGTTTCTGAAGAGCTTTTGGGGGCGTTGCACCATCGATCCCTGTAATTTTCGCAGTGGTGATCATTATTCGTCATCCACAATTAAATTTCTAAAAATATTAAACGAATTCGGAAAAATATTCTAACATAGCTGACCCGCCCCACCATCTGAAACATGTGAGTTGGGTTGTCGATATCCGTCTCGCAGCCCATCCCGCCATATTCAACGAAAAACTTGGCTTGACACTCTAGGCTACATTAAGGTAGTGTTTGAGAAAACTTCTAGGAAGCATTTCTCAGCTTTTCCTTAACAAAATTTCACAAAATTTTAAAATTTTGTTAACAGAAAAGCTGAAAAGTGCTTTTAAGAAGCTCTCTCAAACACTATCTAAATAAGCTAGTAAATTGGCGATTTTGTAACTCGTCCTATCCTCCGTCTGTTTTGACAGTGTCATCAGTATGGTTATAAATTCCCAACAATGCACGTCGATGATTGTTAAAAATTTCGAACAATAGTTATTCTTTATATATATATATATGTGTGTGTGTGTGTATATATATGTGTATTGTCTGTGTCACGATCTGGTATTGTGTCTCTCTATATATAAAAAGTAGTCACACATCTTATATGTAATTTTAATTAAATCTCATAATTTTTATATAGGGAAAATTACATATATCACCCCTGTGAGATGCCGAGTTTGCGTATAACTCTCTATGAAATATTTTTGAGCTAATAACTCTCTATGATTTTACATTTATAGCACATACATACCATTCAAAATTTTAGTATAATAAAAAATCAAAATGACGAAATTGCCCCTATCTTATCTTCCCAAATGAAGTACAGATCGGAGAAATTGATGTGTGTGTTTTGTAAGTCTGGACAAGAGGGTCACAGATCGAGGTTTCTTTGGAAGATTAGTGATCGGAGTTGGTCGGAAATGAAGGAGAACCAGTCGGCTTCGTGGTGAGTATCTGCGTAAGATTAGAGCTGGAGTCCGACAGATTGAGGGAAGAAAATGAAGGGGAAAATGTCGAGGCTTGTAGGAGAGGTGAAGACTGAAGAGGAGTCTAAAGCGAGCAAGGCAACGTCGGAAATATGGCTGGCTGGAGTCGCGATCGGAGAAGATGAAGTGTTGGGATCGGTTCAGAGGGTAGAGGGGGGGTGAATACACTCTGAAACTTTTCTTCTTCTTCTTTAAAATGATCAAGTGAGGTTTAGTTCACTTAATCAGTTTTCTCAACTTCTAAAACGTTTTGAACAACTTAAATAGTGCGGAAATAGTTCAGAGGTTTTAGTGATGCAAAGTTTATAATGCAATGTATGAGCAGGATGTAAGATAAATGGCAGTAAATGCTAAAGCACGATTTTATGGAAGTTCGAAGGCTTAATCCTTCTACGTCTCCCCTTCTTCCACTTAGGAAGGAATTCACTAGAAGACTTTGGTTATTACAACGTCTTGTAATACACCCACTTCAGACTTAGGACTTATCCAATGCCTAATCCGAAACTCCTAGATTTACACAGATAAGATTCTCAGTTCTTATCAGACTGGTGGAAGCTTTCAGAGCAGCTTCAAGTCTCTTCAACACTGAGTATAGTTGAGTTGAGCTTCTCAGACTGCAGAGCGGTCGAGAGGCTTGAAAACCCTAGGATGATCCTTGACGATCAGATATGTGAACTGTAGGCGAGGGTTTATTTGAGCAGCAGATGAATGATCTTGTAAGTGTGCTCAAGTATATCAGATGAGGACTTTTGATATTAGTCAAGTGATTGAAATTTTTCTGAGTTGCTTGTCTCTCTTCGTTGTCTCGTATCACTTGTTGTTGTTCTTGTTGTTGTTCTCTTTTTGAGCAATCTTCCCTTTATATAGGTCAATCATCAACGTCTTTATTTTGAACGTTCTGATGCTGCATTGAATGCACATTTAATGCTCATAAATGCATTGATGATTCTGCATGAGGATCGTACACTGCAGACAACTTCCAGGGTCCAAAACTGGAATAAACGGTCGAATGCTTTATCTGCAGTCATTCTGTGTTTTTGCCATTTTGGTACAACCTGTTGTCTTGATTTGCAGGAGTCAACAAATCTTCTGAAACGCCGGTTCTGCTTTTAATAAAGGATCCTGCAAAGAACATCTTGTCACAGGTACTTGTCTCGAGATATCTAGATAGGCAGTTGGCATTCTACCGGTAGAGATATTTGTCCTCTGCTGATTTGAATAACCAGTCGATAAGCTTGTGACTTCAACCGGTCGAGAGATAAAGGCGGTTGACAAGCTTCCGGTAGATAGATTTATCCTCTGCTGGTTTTGATAGCCAGTCGATAGGCTTGTGACTTCAGCCGGTCGAGGGCAAAGGCGGTTGACAAGCTTCCGGTAGAAGTTGTAGTAGATTCCTGAAATACAATGGTTGGCAGCACATTCCTATACAATGAGTTGTTGTTTGTTATCACCAAAATATCGGATTCAACAATTTCCCCCTTTTTGGTGATGACAAAACTTAAGTGCTCCAAGAACAATATGAAAGCATTAAAATGAACTTCATTGAGAGAATGAATTTCATTAAGTACAATAAACATTTTTATTACACCTACAGAAAAAAAGATGCGGCTGTGATAAGTAAAGAAGAGATAAGTTGTTCATCTTTTGAACCAACTGGCTCCTCCTGACCTATCGCCTTCTCTTCTTCTTCTGTCGGCTTCTTCTTTTCTTCTGGACTCTTCTTCACGTCTTCTTGCCTCTGCTGCTCTACGTTGCTCTTCTTCCCCCTTTTTGGCATCACCTTGGTTGAGCCGAAGGATGACCTCAGTGAGTTGAGTGCCAAGGCAGGCTTGCATAGTGTCTATTTTTGCATCGATTTGAGCAAGTAGAGTGGCTTGCATAGTGTCCATCCGATCATTCAACTGCTTATGAAGGCGATTTTCGGATCGGATAACTTGTTCGGAGACGGTAGAGAGCGTGTTGATTTGAGTGCGATGATGATTAGTGATCTCTGTGGACAGACGAGCAAGGTCTCGAGACACGGTCTCGAAATGCCGAATCATCGTCTGGCGTGAATTATCGACCGATAAGGATGAGTTTGTTATGTCTTGAGAGAAGGACCTAACCGTTTGCATGAGCTCATGAAGCCGATTTATCAAGGTATGATCTAGAGCTGCGGCCATGGCTTCAATTAAAGAATCATCAGTCTGAATCATTTGCCCTTCTGAGTCATTTCTTGGTGAAACCGGGCTAGACTCACGATGATGTGGTGCGGGTGAACTTGCTGGAGAGCTACCCGATGGACCTTCCAATAATGGTACAGTTGGAGATGTAATAGTTTCGACTGCAGCCAATATGGTTGGTGGAGTACCAGGATCAGCACTTGGTTCATCCATAATGAGATCTTCCATAAACTTTTCAGTAGATGGAGACGGTTGAAGTGCTGGATCAGCATCAGTCACTTGCTGTTCTGGAGATGCAGGTGATACAATAGTGCTTGATATCTCCGTTGGGGGCACTGTTGCTTCACTACTGCAAGGAGCCTCTGTCACAGAGGTGACAGGTATCTCTTGTGCAACCACTTCTAAAACATCTTGTGAATGACCGGGAGAAGTGTGAGCGGTCGTCACGGGAGAGGAGTGAGCAATCACAACTGCTTCCGGTTGAGTAACTGCTTGGACTGCGGTTGAGGAGGGGTCGACCGATGAAGATGCTGCTACACTCGATCTTAGAGCATATGATTGAAAGAGGTCAGCAGTGATGAGATCGGTCAGAATCCCATCTGAAGAAGGGAGAGCATAGACGTCTTCTTCACCCTGATCTTGAGTGAGAAAGGTTTTCATCATCACTTGTGCTTCCAGCACATAAGCTTGCAAACAGGCTGCTGAAGCTGGTGTTTTGACATTGTTGAGAGCTTGGAAGTGCTGAAGTAATTGAGTGATTTGACGTAGACTATCCTGTAGTCCAGTCAAAATCACAAAGTCATCGGCAGCGGTAGGACTCTTGGATTTGAAATTCTTGACACGCTCATTAATTAGCAGTGATAGCATGCTTCCTCGAAGTTTCAAGTCTATGAGATGTCTTCTTCCCAGAGCCTCCACGATGTCTTCAGTATCAGCAAATAGAAGCATCTTCTGCTCAATGACGTTTAGAGATTTCCATTTAGGAAATATTTGAGCGAGTGTCAAGTGAGTGCGGGAGTGATGCCATCTGTCAAAACGTTGTAGATGACGCTTGACAGTACGGAGCACGTGAGAGATGATCATATTGAGTTCTATCGTAGCTGCTGGTTGAGCCTTGGGTGTGTAGATCATCACACCTTTCCCTTTGTCTTTGGGATCAGCTAGAGTGACCTCAGGAGCTGATGAGGCACCTTCCCGGATTATCACACCTTTTGTAGGACGAGGAGCAGTAGAAGCAACAACGGTAGTAGTCTCGACCGTTGGCAGGGTAGGAGCAAGTCCAGAAAGAGACTTTAGCTTCTTGTGCTGCCTCTTCTTCTCACCTGCAGGCGTGGATGACACAGCTGCTTTGGAGACCGAAGGGGATGACCTGCTGAAAGCTTGAATCAGTGGAACATTCTCACGTGATTCATCTTCAGAGTCAGATTCGATGATCAGTTGACGCTTGGCAGACTTTTTGGTATGGACTGGTTTGGCCACGACCGAAACCGTTGAAAGCGGTTGAGGGATAGCAATAACCTTTGCGGTTGAGGGCAAGGTGTCGACCGCAGTCTCTTTCTTGTTCAGGAATTTGAGAATCGTAGACTTGTTGAGCCATTTGGTGGGATGCAGAGGCTCAGTCTTGGAAAAGTCCACTCCAAGGACGCCCAAGATGTGGCAGATTTGCAAAGCAAATCCCTCGGATTGCCCTTTGCCCCTGATCATTTCACATAGAATATTGAACAGAATGTCTGACCAGTTTATGTTGATCTTGGAGGCAATACAAGCCATGTATTGAAATTTTTCCAGCGTCACCTTGTCGTAAGATCCAGCCTTGGCCAGAAGATTCTTGGCCACGATATTAGTCAGTAGCCTGAATGGAGCTTTGAGAGATGTCTTCTGGGCCGGCAGTTTGATCGGAGCATCAGTAGTTGAGAACTCCTTCAACCAATAAGAGCAGTTACCATCTGGAAGATCCGTGCATTTTGTCAAACCCCTGGAGGGCAGATCAAATGTGCTGGCGAAGAACTTCTGATTGAAGGAGTAGACCTCTGTCTTGATCAAGCATTTGATAGTCCCATGCTCGATTTGAGCGGTTGCGAAGAACTCCTTCAGAACAGGCAAATCGCAGATGGCGCTGCATTCCAGAAATTTCTTCAGTCCAGAGGCTTCAAGCATGGTGAAGACCTCAGTTATTCCTGCGTTGTTTGCCTTAACAACGGAATCAAAGTTGATGGCGAGGCAAGTCTTCTGGATCGACATGATATCTGTAGATAAGAACTCGAGCAAAGAGTAAGCAAAAGCTTGAGAGTAATTCGATGGAGCGTTTAATACAATATGAAAGTTTTTAGCAAAGGTGAAAGATTGATATACGAGTGTAAAGAAGTATATATAGGAACCTATGGGCCATAGGGTGATGTCATGAAAAGTATTTTTGAAATTCAAAAAGTTTTGAAGAGCATAATCACGGCGCCCAATTAATGTCATTTGGTTCAAAGCACCAAGCTGCTAGTACGAAGCCTGTCAGAGACTAGTTAAAGGCGGATGATATGCCAATATTAATGGCAACGTAACAGCTAATCTATTAATGTCATATTGACAATCATTCCCCTAAACACATGCATACTAACTTAAATCTACTAAGCCAAGAATATTTCGAAAATATGAAAACTTAGCGTCCGGTAGAGGCTTGGTGAATATGTCTGCTGCTTGCTGATCGGTAGAGATGTATTCCAGCCTGATTTCCTTCTTTAAGACATGATCTCGGATAAAGTGATGCCTGACATCAATGTGCTTTGTCCGAGAGTGCATCACTGGATTGTGAGTGATGGCTATGGCACTTGTATTGTCACAGTAGATTGGAGCTTCACTCGACCGAATCCCATAATCATTAAGCTGCTGTTGAATCCAGAGTATTTGAGCACAACAGCTGCCAGCAGCAAGGTATTCTGCTTCGGCGGTCGAGGTAGCAATTGATGTCTGCTTCTTACTTGACCACGAAATTAGTCTATCTCCAAGGAATTGACATGTGCCACTTGTACTTTTGCGATCAATTCTACAACCTGCATAATCTGCATCTGAATAGCCAATAAGATTAAGATTTGAATCTTTGGGATACCAAAGACCCACATTAGTAGTTCCTTTAATATATTTAAGTATTCGTTTGGTAGCAATGAAATGAGATTGCTTAGGTGCGGCTTGAAATCTAGCACATAAACAAACTGAATACATGATATCCGGTCGACTGGCAGTCAAATAGAGCAGTGAACCAATAAGGCCTCGATACATGGTTACCTCGACCGGAATTCCCCCTTCATCTTTATCAAGCTTAATTGATGTACTCATGGGGGTAGATACAGTTGAGCATTGTTCCATTCCAAACTTCTTTACCAATTCCTTGGCATACTTGGACTGATTGATGAATATTCCAGTTTCAAGTTGCTTTACTTGAAGTCCAAGAAAGAAGTTTAGCTCGCCCATCATGCTCATTTCAAACTTCTCCTTCATCAGTTTAGAGAACTTTGAGCACAACTTGGGGTTAGTTGACCCAAATATAATGTCATCAACATAAATTTGTACTAGTAACACATGATCACCTTTTACAAATTTAAACAGGGTCTTATCGACCGTTCCAATTTGGAAATCATGTTCCAGTAAAAATTTTAGCAAAGTGTCATACCAAGCACGCGGTGCTTGTTTTAATCCATAGAGAGCTTTGTCAAGTTTATAGATATATTGAGGATGAGTAGGATTGACAAAACCTGGTGGTTGTTCAACGTACACCTCTTCTTGAAGTAGACCATTGAGGAATGCAGACTTCACATCCATTTGATAAACTTTAAAATTCTTGAAGGCTGCATAAGCAAGAAAGATGCGGATTGCTTCTAGTCTTGCAACTGGCGCGAAAGATTCCTCAAAGTCTATGCCTTCTTCTTGTCTGAATCCTTGAGCAACAAGTCGAGCTTTGTTACGCACAACAGTGCCATGTTCATCGAGCTTGTTACGAAACACCCATCTAGTTCCAATCACATTTTGATTTTTCGGTCGAGGAACTAGATGCCAAACATTGTTGCGGGTGAATTGATTCAACTCTTCTTGCATAGCTTCAATCCAGCTGGCATCTGATAGAGCTTCATCTATTTTCTTGGGTTCTACCTGAGATATGAAAGCGGCATGCAAGAATTCATTAATCATTTGACCACGCGTTTTTCGAGGAGCAGAAGGGTCACCTATGACCAACCCAGGTGGATGATCTTTGTTCCACCTAAAATAATTCCCTAAAGGGTTGTCATCAATTGGTTGATGAACGTCCTCGTTTACTGGATCATCATTGGCTGGAGGATTGTTATCAACCGGTGGATCCACTTCTGGCCTTGTTTGATCACACCCGGTAGAGGGAACTGGATCATCCTTCTTTGGAGGATATAGATCACTGTCACTCTCTTCCTGTAGATTTGTGTTTTCCAGTCTGTGACTCAGATCATTTATGCTCCCTTGAGTTTGTTCTGTACATAGAGTAGATTCATCAAAAACAACATGAATGGTTTCCTCGACCGTTAGTGATCTTTGATTGAACACTCGATAAGCTCTGCTAACGGCTGAGTAACCAATAAAAGTTCCTTCGTCTGCTTTGGCATCGAAGGCTGTCAAATGGTTTTTGCCATTGTTGTGGATAAAGCATTTGCACCCAAAAATTTTGAAATAAGAAATATCAGGTTTTGTGCCATTCCAGATCTCATATGGAGTTTTGTTAAATCGTTTATTAATCATAGATCTGTTTTGAGTATAGCAAGCTGTGTTAACTGCTTCTGCCCAAAGTCTTTGAGAAACATTTGAATCAACAATCATAGTTCTGGCTGCTTCTTTTAAAGTACGGTTCCTTCTTTCAGCCACCCCATTTTGCTGTGGGGATCTAGCAGCTGACAACTCATGCTTGATTCCCTGATCATCTAGATAAGTCATAAGAGTGGTGTTTAAAAATTCAGTCCCTCTATCACTCCTGATTCTATCTATCACAGTAGATTGTTCATTTTGCAAGCGTTTAAAAAGCTTAATCAGGTGAGGTGCAGTTTGATCTTTTGAAGAGAGAAAGATGACCCAAGTAAATCGAGAAAAGTCATCTATAACAACAAGAGCATATCTCATTCCCCCTATGCTTCTTACTGGTATAGGACCAAATAGGTCCATGTGAAGTAAGTCTAAACATTTGGAAGAAGACATACACCCTTTATTTTTAAAAGTTGCTCTCACCTGCTTTCCTAGTTGACAAGCAGGACAAACTTTGTCTTTTATAAAATCTCCTTCGGGCAGACCAGAAACCAAATCATGCTTCCTCAAGTTAAAAATGGACTTAAAATTTAGATGATTTAACCGCTTATGCCACAACCAATGTTTATCATGATGAGCAGTAAGACAGGTAGGTGAAGAAATATGTGAGCAAGACCAGTTTACCTTGTAGGTGTTTAGGTCTCGTACACCGGTCATAAGAGTCTCACCTTTGTCATTTTTTATGAGGCAAGTGTGTTTGTGAAACTCGACCGAATGATCATTGTCACATAGTTGACTAATACTTATCAAATTATAGCATAGTTTGTCAACAAGTAACACATCTTTAATAATGATGTTACCATGGATGATCTTACCCTTACCCACGGTTTTACCTTTGGAGTTGTCTCCAAAGCTGATCTTTGGTCCTTTGCACAACACCACTTCTGTTAGAAGTTCTGGATTCCCTGTCATGTGTCGTGAGCAACCGCTATCTAAATACCAGGTAGTGTCCTTGATAGAAGTAGTTTTCTCGCCCGTTTGGACTTTTAGTACCTGCAAAGAGTGAAGAACTTTTGGTACCCATATCTAGTAGGGTCCAGGTCGGATTAGCCCTTTCGGGACCCACACCTGGAACACCCTTACAGGTTTGCCCGTGTGTGTGTCCAGAAATCTGTGCGGTCGATAGGCAGTAAATGTGTGTGCTTGTGAGGTTGCTGTGTGCTGCTTGCCTTTTTTATTTTCATCAGTTAGCCTGTACCTCTTTTGAACTGGCCTGCAATTAAAGTACTGGTAAGGCTTCTCCTTTGACCATCTTTTCTTAGAGTAGTTAGACTCATTCCATGGCCTTTTGAAATTAGATTGGTTTCCCTTTCTTCTTTCATTAGGTTTTGGTTTGATCCAAGTTCCTCTTTGATTAGAGGTCTGGGGATCCACATATCCCAGCCCTCTATGCTTAGAGCTTCGTTCGTTCGATACTTTCTGATTTTTGTCAAAGCTGCACTTATCGTGTTCATATATCGTGCTGGACCTGACAAATCTTATTTTGTTAAGATTGCCTTTGTCCAGGCTTGACTGAATACAGGATTCCATAGACTGTTCATTTGTTCCAAACCCTAGACCGGTTTTATCATGTACCGGTCTTTGGATTTCTTGAATCTTGTCAATGGTTACCGAAGATTTATTCCAAGCCTTAATGGTTTCAAGTAGTTTTTTATTCTCAATCAAGGTAGCTTGGAATACTCTTTTCAAGGTGTCGTTCTCAGTAGCCAGCAGACTTAGCTTGACCTTAAGACCATCAAGCTCTTTTTGCTGCATGCAGCTTGATTTGCTTGACTTATCTTTTAGGTCAGCTCTTTCTGCCTTTACTTCCTCGAACTCCTTGGATAATGCTTTGTATTCATTAGCCATTTCGTGTAAAGCAGTAACTAAATCACTGTGAGTAAATTCAGGTGAGCCAAAGTCAAATACCTCCTCAGCTTCTTCTTCGATGTCGGCCATAAGGCATTCCACTTTTTCATCATCGCTGTCATCTGAAGAGCTTCCGGTATTGGAGTTGTCAGAGTCAGACTCAGCCCACTTGCTTTTGCTTTCGTCTGCTACTAGAACCCTTTGGTCTCTTCCTTTTCTAAACGTCCTTTTATCCTCCTTACCCCTTCTTCTTTCGGAGAATTGCTTCTGATCATTGTTCTTATGCTTGGTGCAGTCTGCAATGAAGTGGCCTGGCTTTCCACAGTTAAAACAAGTAGGACCATCGTTTGTATGGTCCGATTTATGATAATTTTTAAATTTAGAATTGTTTTTACGCATAAATTTACCAAATTTCTTGACAAAGAGTGTCATGGCTTCATTGCTGATTTGCTCAGCTGATCTCTTTGGAGCTTCCTCGACCGGTGGACATATCACGGTTGAGGTTAAGGCCTTGGTTGGTTGAGAAGTAGATGGTTCATCTTCTGTTCTCATGTTGAGCTCGAACTCATAGGCTTTGAGATCTGCAAAGAGATCATGCAGTTCAACCTTGCTCAAGTCTTTTGACTCTCTCATGGCCACTGTCTTGATCTCCCATTCTTTGGGCAGAGCTCTCATAACCTTCACAGCAATTTCACGGTTAGTATAAGTTTTACCTAAAGCAATAAGATCACAGATGATACTACTGAACCGTTCATCAAATTCAGCCATGGTTTCCCCTGGCTTCATTTTGGCGTTGTCATATTTTTGAATGGCCAGAGTGAGCTTGTTTTCCTTTGTCTGGTCATTCCCTTCACACAGCTGAGTGAGCTTCTCCCAAATCTCCTTTGCTGTGGAACATGACTTGATTTTGCTGAACATATTCTTGTCCAGTGTTTTGTATAGGATGTCCCGGGCCACATTGTCAAGATTGGCCTTCTTTTTGTCCTCAGTGGTCCACTCAGCTCTTGGTTTCTCAATCATTTGTCCTGCACCATCGGCTAGAGCTGGGTTGACCTTCATAATTTTGATAGGACCGTCTGTTATGACATATAGCATGTCATCATCCTGTGTTGCAAGATGTGCCTGCATGCGAATTTTCCAATCATCATACTCTTCTTTAGAAAACATAGGAATTCTGTTGAAAGAAGTCATGATTTGAAAACTTCAGATCAGCAGTTGAGAAAGGAACCCGCTCTGATACCACTTGTTGGGATCGGTTCAGAGGGTAGAGGGGGGGTGAATACACTCTGAAACTTTTCTTCTTCTTCTTTAAAATGATCAAGTGAGGTTTAGTTCACTTAATCAGTTTTCTCAACTTCTAAAACGTTTTGAACAACTTAAATAGTGCGGAAATAGTTCAGAGGTTTTAGTGATGCAAAGTTTATAATGCAATGTATGAGCAGGATGTAAGATAAATGGCAGTAAATGCTAAAGCACGATTTTATGGAAGTTCGAAGGCTTAATCCTTCTACGTCTCCCCTTCTTCCACTTAGGAAGGAATTCACTAGAAGACTTTGGTTATTACAACGTCTTGTAATACACCCACTTCAGACTTAGGACTTATCCAATGCCTAATCCGAAACTCCTAGATTTACACAGATAAGATTCTCAGTTCTTATCAGACTGGTGGAAGCTTTCAGAGCAGCTTCAAGTCTCTTCAACACTGAGTATAGTTGAGTTGAGCTTCTCAGACTGCAGAGCGGTCGAGAGGCTTGAAAACCCTAGGATGATCCTTGACGATCAGATATGTGAACTGTAGGCGAGGGTTTATTTGAGCAGCAGATGAATGATCTTGTAAGTGTGCTCAAGTATATCAGATGAGGACTTTTGATATTAGTCAAGTGATTGAAATTTTTCTGAGTTGCTTGTCTCTCTTCGTTGTCTCGTATCACTTGTTGTTGTTCTTGTTGTTGTTCTCTTTTTGAGCAATCTTCCCTTTATATAGGTCAATCATCAACGTCTTTATTTTGAACGTTCTGATGCTGCATTGAATGCACATTTAATGCTCATAAATGCATTGATGATTCTGCATGAGGATCGTACACTGCAGACAACTTCCAGGGTCCAAAACTGGAATAAACGGTCGAATGCTTTATCTGCAGTCATTCTGTGTTTTTGCCATTTTGGTACAACCTGTTGTCTTGATTTGCAGGAGTCAACAAATCTTCTGAAACGCCGGTTCTGCTTTTAATAAAGGATCCTGCAAAGAACATCTTGTCACAGGTACTTGTCTCGAGATATCTAGATAGGCAGTTGGCATTCTACCGGTAGAGATATTTGTCCTCTGCTGATTTGAATAACCAGTCGATAAGCTTGTGACTTCAACCGGTCGAGAGATAAAGGCGGTTGACAAGCTTCCGGTAGATAGATTTATCCTCTGCTGGTTTTGATAGCCAGTCGATAGGCTTGTGACTTCAGCCGGTCGAGGGCAAAGGCGGTTGACAAGCTTCCGGTAGAAGTTGTAGTAGATTCCTGAAATACAATGGTTGGCAGCACATTCCTATACAATGAGTTGTTGTTTGTTATCACCAAAATATCGGATTCAACATGAAGGCAACGAGTTCAATTTTTGAATTGATTGGGTGTCATTTAAGGGTATTTTAGACCGAATTTATAAAAAAAAACACTTGCATTTTCGCATCTAATAGTGCGTGAGACGCAAAACACAGCGGGAGGGTTGTGCGTACTACCGATCCGAAAACACATGGTGTAGTACCCAAAATTCAATCTATTAAATCGCATACATTAAATTAAATAAACCTTATAATTATTATTTTTAAATTTAATCGGTTTAAAATTTTTTATCTTAATTATTTTTTAATGAAATATTAATTATTTATTTAAATATTTTTACTGTACTAACTATTTAATTAATACTTTTAATTGCTTAAGTTTAATTGCCAAAATAATTTTTATTGTGCAACTTATTTGTTTTAAATATTTTAAAGGTTTAAGTTTGCTTAATTAAATAATTTTAATTATTTAGTTTATTCTTTTAAATGATCCTAACTGTCTCACTCATTTATTTAAAATGATTTAAGTTTATTGGATAGTTATTTAAATGATTTTAACTGTTAAGCTTATTTATTTAAATATTTTTGTATGGTCCAACTTATTTGTTTTAAATAACTTAAGTTTAGCGGTTAGTTATTTTAAATCATTTTAAATGTATAGCTTATTTATTTAAATGCTTTCAATTATCCAAGTCATTTTAAAGATTTTTATTCTGCTTGTGTATTTTATTTAAATGACTTTTAAACAATCGTTTAGTTTATTTAAATTATTTTAATCGCTCAATTTATTATTTAAATATTTTATTTAACATTGTGACATCAAAATAACTAAAGTATTGATTTTTAATTTCTAAGTTAGTGTTTAAATTTCTTCAAATGTTTATTTGTTTTTGTGACGCCAAAGTTTCACAAATTAAATTTCATGCCTAAATTAACTTTAATATTCAAATTCCTAAAAATTCATGATGATTTAAATGATTTAAGTTTCCTTAGAATTTAATTGCGTTAATATTTAAATTTAATTACTTGAGATACTTGAAATTTGTGACCTTCGGTTCCGGCATGCGGCAAAGGTTGGCACGGCGGGAAAATCTCTTATTATAAATTTTGATGTCCTAAAATTCTTGAGAGTTGAAGAAAATAAAAAAAAAAATTTATTTTAAATTTTCCGGGTAAAAAAAATCGCGTATGTGCATTCTTGCGCGTAATTTTAAATATTTCTTAAAATTAGCCTTTTTGGATCCGGACTAGTGAAATTCTAATTTTAATATTTAAATTGAAAATTTTAGACTTAGAAATTTAAAATGAGTGCAATTCTACAACTTAAATTTTTAATATTCAAACTAGCACTTTTATTAGTTAAAAAACACTTTTGGATTTGTCCTACTCACACACACTCACACCTATACATACATATACTTATTATATCACACCGCAACTTAAACCCTAGCCCCCTAAACACACACTAGCCGCCACTCTCTCCCTTTCCCTCGGGAAAATGAGGGATATAGACCTGGTCTTGTTTTTAATTCAATAGATAGACCTCTGATCGAAAAGACTATATTGCCCCTGCTTTAAGTGTTTTCTCTCTCCTCCTTCTCTTCTTTCACGTCTCTTTAAGTGTTTTCTCTCTCATCCTTCTCTTCTTTCACGTCTCTTTAAGTGTTTTCTCTCTTCTCCTTCTCTTCTTTCACGTCTCTGCGTTGTTTTTTTTTTTCTGTCTTCTTTTCTCACTCTCCTTCCTCATTTTTCCTCTTCTTCTTCTTTTTTTTTTTATTCACCAAGCGGTCGACCGCCTTGGGAAAGCGGTCGACCAAGGCTTGGGCTCGGTCGACCGCCTTCCCTGCCCAAGCGGTCGATCGCCTTGGGAAAGCGGTCGACCAAGGCTTGGGCTTGGTCGACCGCTTTGACAGCTTGGTCGACCCAGGCTTGGGTCAACCCAAACCATTGTATATATATTTTATTGTGTAGTATTATTATCAAAAATATTGGTGGTCTAGTGGTTAGAGTCCAGGAGGAGAGAGGAGAGTCAGGTTCGAATCCTGGAGAGGAGAGAGGAAAGGGAGAGAGGAGGAAAAATGAGTGTTGGACATAATTTTTTTTTTTTCAAAAAAAAAGGACCAAACTACCCTTAATTGAGACCCTTTGACTGAATTAAAAAGTCAAGAGTCCCTTTTATTGAATTGAAAACAAGACCAGACCTATATATTTAAATGGCCCCTTTCCCTCTCCTTCACGAGACCTCTCCTCCCTAGCAAAACCATCGGCCACCTCTTCTCTTCTTCTTCTCACCATCGGCCGCCCTTCCCAGCCCAGCTGCCGCCGTGCTGCTACCGTGGAGGACACTTTGGGAAGTGTTTCCAGCTGTAGCCGTGGGTTGTGTCCAGCCACCCCTCCATTTCTTTGTTGGTTGCTAGCTTGAGGAAAGATAAAAATTTTTCTCTTTTTTTTAAAACCCAAGCATAGATTATAGTGTTTTCTTGGTTCCACCCTTTTAAAATTCGAAATTTCAGATTCACATGGTGTTAATATGATGTGTATGTGTTCGGTTTTCAGCTAGGTATGAGGTTGGAGTTGATTTTATGCATCATGCTATGCTAGCTTACTTATTGAGTCGAAATGAGTGAGTTTCATGTAAATAATTGAAAGTTTGGGTGTGTATCTTGAAAAATCAGATTGTCCCCTGTTGCAGTTGATCCATTTTCATGTGTGTTTGATTGGTTTTAAGCCTCTCATTGTGTTAGGCAAGTCTTATAATGCATATGCTTTGAAATGTTGTAAATTGAATCGAGTTTGTGGTGTTGGATTGAAATATTTTGTATGAATGGATGGAAGGAGTGGAGGGGCTGCCATGGGGTGATCATGAGGTCGAACTTGTGTAATTGGATTTGTTTGAGGAGGGTTATAGGACTGGTCATGGAGTAATTAGGTTGGGTGTCGGTTGGTAGAAGTTTTGAAGTCGCCGGGCTAGCGGTTTGGGCAAAAGGGAGAAATAAGGTAGTGTCGGGCTAGAGCCTTGTCCAAGGGCCCTATCTGGTCACCTAGGCATGTTTACTAGTTGTTCTTATTGGATTTTTGAGGTGCCATAGGTTGAGGGATGAGCTCGGGAGTCCATAGTTGTAAGTTGTCCAAAACAGAATTTTTGCCATTGAGTCTTGTCTCAGGAAAACAGGTCTGATAGGGTTGGTTTCTGAGGTTTGGACAGGGGCTACCTATGATTTTATTAATGTATGTGATGTTAGGATCGTGTCGATGTAAGTTGGGCATATTTCGGATAAGAATCGATTAAGTTATGTACGTTTTAAGTTGGAGTGTCGTGAGCAGATTTTTCTATTGACTATGGGCTGTCCGGGAGTCTAGATTGTTGGGTTTGTTTAGGCCATTATAAAAATGTAAATTCTGGTCATAGGAGTATTTTAAGGTGTGTTTGAGGTGCCGGTTCAAACGGAAAGTATTTGGAATTTTAATAGGATGAGTTATGGATTTTATGGGTTAACCGCTCGAGTTAGACCTTGTGAGCGTAAACTTAAGTGAAGGAGAAAAGCCTTTAAGCTAATGGTGCTCCCCTACACTCCAATCATCCATGAAATTTATGTCATGCTATCTTTTGAGTTTATGTCGTTTAAATTAAACGCCCATTTATTCTAGTGTGTGCCTTCAAAGTTAATTAAAAATCTACTCCCGAAGTCTTATATTAAAGAATGCATGATTAAGTTTAAGTTGAAAAGAGAAAAGTTAAATGAATAAAAAGTTAAAGTACGAGGTGAATTGGTTGTGACTTAGATGTGCAATGATGGGTTGGGGGATGCCTTGACTCACTTGCCAAATTGAGACGTGTAGTACTGTTTTTAACGGGAGACATCCCGACATCCCTACCAAATTGAGACGTGTAGTACGGTGTTTAACTGGAGAAATCTCGGCATCCCTACCAAAATCAGAGGGGCAATGTGGTGTTTAACGGGAAAAATCTCGGCATCCTTGCCGGCATAGTATACTGCAGCCATTGATCGATCAAAACCATAGTCACAATCGAGGAGCTAAATACAAAGTAAAGTAAAGGATTATTGATTCATGATTATGCTTTCATCACATATTTCTATTGTTCCTACTTCGGGCATGTTTGGACCTTTCCCCTTTCGTGTGAGATTCATTAGTTTACTGAGTACTATTTTTAGTATTATGCATTATTTTGAACCCTTGCTGTATTATTTAAATTTTGCTGGGCTTTTGAGCTCACTACTATGCTTGGTGCAAGTGAGTATGCAGACGAGACCGCGGGGTAGGATTTCCAGGGTCCGTAGGTGTTCGGTGGCACGCCCTGACCGTTTTCGCTTTTTTCTTTCCGCATTATGTCATTGTAATAAATATACACTGTCGTATGTCGTTTTTTTTAGTACCAGGATGTGTTATTCCCTGCAATTATGTTGGCATGTAAACATTAAATATTTTTTTTCCTTTTTGTCTGGCGTTGATATTATTATTATCATGGGAAGATCTTGGTATAGTCTCTTATAGCTATATGGTTAATTATCATAGTCCAATAACAACATATCTCCGATTAGGGGTGCAAACGAGTCAAGCTACTCGTAAGCAACTCAAAAACGGCTCGATCAAAACTCGATTCGATCGAGCTCGATTTGACCGAACTCGAGTTCGAGTAGCTCGAATCTATATCGAGCTCGAATATTATATGTATGTGTTCAAGTAACTTGGGAAACTCGATTATATATATATATATACATAATATCTATATATATATATATATTTATTATCTATATTTATTTATATATAATTTTATTTTTCGAGTTTGAGCTCGAATATCTTGAAATATACATGAGTCGAGTTCAAGTTTGAAATTAATTACTCGATCGAGCTCGAGTAGACAAAATACGAGTCGAACTCGAGTAGTATGGTGCTCGACTTAACTCGTTTGCACGTCGGATCATTAAAAAAATTGAGCAGTAAAGCAACACAATTTTTTTTACATAATTTTAATTTTGATAAAATATCATTTAATTATTTTAAAAATATAAAAATAGGATCTCTATATTCTTATTCTTATGTGAAGTTTCAAAATCCAATACCGCGTACACGAGGAATATTTTTAATGTTATCAAATAGGAATAAAAGCAATATGAAAAAGACTAATGAAATAGGTCAAATGGAACAGATGCCAACCTAACGACTTTTCCATGGCGCCAATTTGCTGAAACCAGAAACTACCTCCACGTACAATATTTATAGCAGTTTCGTGGCGGCCCGCAGGCCCGATTTCCTGACCCGATTACCCATCTCGTGTATAAATTGGAACCTGCATTGAATCCTCTATACCTTATTGTTCATCAAGGATTTGGGTCTGCTTTAAGGGTACACCGCAAGATTCGCGAACCCATTTAACAATGGCCCTCAAATTCCGTTCCCTTTTTTCGAGAACAGAGAGATTTCGCGCAGAAAAGTAAGTTTTCGAGATACCCTTTACTCCGTTTTTGTGTTTTTTTTCTGGGACAACGATAATTTTGTATGATCGGTTTAAGGAATATGAAAATATGTGGTGGATTTTGAAGGATGGAGCAGGCTTCTGCTAGGATTTCCAAGGATGAGGATGATGATTTCGAGGACGCCGCCTCTGAATTGACGCCGTTGTCGGCGGTGGCGGATTCGTTCGAGGATCTTTCGGCCTTAGTGAAGTCTAAGGGCTTCAATCACGATCTTGATTTGCGGACTTTCTGTGATGCTTGTTCGCATGTTTCGGTTCTTTTTGGTTGTTTGGGGATTGCCTTTAAATTTGCTGAATTGGAGTATGTTTCGAAGGTTAGTTCTGTTACACTGATCTCAATATTTTCCCCGATTATTAGGGCTTGTTCGTGCTTTTGAACCCTGATTGCTGATCATGTGCGATTGCATTAGATATAATTTTGATGTTTGTGTGAAACTTTAGTGCTTATATTGTGTATTTGAGTGTTATGATCCAAGATTGTGCCTTTCTTCTAAAAGGTCAAGTACAAGTTTAGCATCCAGTTGTGGATTTATTAATTTTTCGTGATTCTAGCACTTGATTTGATTCGTAAAAACACGAATATGGCTGGCTTTCTTTGTTTATTGAGTCATTCTCCTTCTGATGACATTAAGGTATATTGCAAGCGGCTTCCTGTTATTCACCTCGCAATCATCTGAATTTGCTTGTACAAACCATGAAGTTTTGTTGAAGCTGGTGGAGAACTTGCTTAATTTCTTAAATTAGTATTTGGCGACTATGGAGATTGGAGAAGCAGATTGAGATTATATAAAGTTTACATGTTCATGCAGTAGGCTGAAATCATTGGGGTGGAAACATCACTAGACTTCGAAAGCTCTTTAAATGGGGAAATTACGCTTCATCGTTCTATTCATATTGATAAAAATATGAAGCCATCATTATGCTTAATTTCTTGCAATTATATGATGGTAGACATTTACCGAGTTCTTTGCTTGATAGCTTTTGATTTGGTCAATCTGTATCATATATGCTGTCTTTTCAGATGAGAGAACCTTGGACCTTTTCTGTTATATGCCTTCATTATCTTTTTTTGTGGTGACTGTTCTGATTTTTCTATGGTTAATTCTTTTCAGGTCAGCGATCTAACCGAAGCAGCAGCCAGCTACGGGACACTAAATACTATACTCCATATTGATGTGCTAAATGACACAGTGAGGACATCGGGAAGTCTTTCACGTAATTTACGCAGAGTTAGGCAGGGTCTTGATCTCATCAGAGCTCTATTCCAAAATTTTTTGTCATCAGAGTATGTTTAGCTCCTTCATTTTAGTTCGTGCTGTAAAATATTATTGTTTCACATTATTGAAACGTCTAATGATGTCCTTTGAATTTTTTCGAGCATTTCAATTTTCCCCATTCTTTTAGTTTGAGATTTCCTGCTAAGTAGTCAACTACGTTATAAAATGTGTAGCTATCATATTGCTTCGTGTTTCTCGATGCTCCTTCAATTGTAAAAACTCTTATCAATCTTGCAATTAACGATGTGTTACATACATACAGCTATTACTGCTTAAAAGATGCTGCTTCGGAAGCTTATACGACAACATGTGCGATGTATCACACATGGGCAGTTAGGACTGCTGTTTATGCTGGGATGTATGCCCTGCCGACGAGGGACCAGCTGCTTATCAAGTTGAATGAAACCGGTGAGTTTACACATAGTTCTGCCTTAAATTATTTCTAGTTTTACATTTCGTGAAGATAGATAACTTTGAGGTGCTCCTTTTGCAATTTCAAAACAATAAAGTGGCCAAAATTAGTCAGACGAATTGGAGCAATTCATATTAGTTAGCATGATTAAACAACTCTAAGAATGGCACGAAAAATGGTCGGTAACCGAATGAGTGTGCAGTTTATCACATCTGAAACACTGTATTTGTAGGTACTCTGTCAAAAACCGATCAGTTTACCTTCCTGATGCATGGTTGAGTATTATTTTTAAATTTATTGTAGGAAATAATGTATTATGAAATGAAAGATGTTTAATTTCAGTCTCTAGATGGAACATCTATTTTCTTAAGCCCGGATATATAGGTCATCTTGGTTTCTAGTCTTTTCTCCATAAGCTCAAAAATCGATTCACAGTTTTCTGGACACAAACCGGACCATTGATGGAATTTGGGTGATACTCTTGGATGTTACTATTTTTACGGATAAAGTCTAACGGGTCAGCGATGTTACATCGTTTTTACAGACGAATCTGCTGAGAGGGAAATGCAAAGATACATAGATGCCTCACTGCCGATCATAGAATACATCGACAACTTGTACATTTCAAGAAATATCAGCTTGGATTGGTAAAATTTGTGTCTCATCTCAAAGGTTCTGCAGCCTCGTCCTCAAAGGGATAAAAATACATCATGAATTCTATATCTGGCAACGAATCAATCCAGGATCGAATTAGAAATGCTCGAAAAACTGATGTCTTTGTGTGGTGGTTGTCGCTAAGCTTACAAGATTTGTAGCTTCAATAACATTATTTTATGTAGCTAGAACTTTTAGATGTTACAGTAGTAATTAATGTTTTAGTTCACATCATCTGGTGCATGGTATGATATATTACCCCCTGGAAACCTTAGTTTCTGTTTAATTTAAACATAAACTCGGAAAGATGACAAAACAAGAAGATGCTTATTCTCTCTTAATTGAACTTGAAACCTCAAAAGATCATTTATTTTTAAAATTTTGATATCCTGGATACCTATAACTAGGCATCTATGGGTGCCGTGAGATATCCGTAAAAACATCTTGCAAGAATTTAATGTTTTTCACAAGATGTTCTTGTGAATATCTATTTAAGAATTTCTTGATTTTCAACTTTTAAAGAGGAAAGAAGTAGAAATTTGGAATAACAAATTCGTTTTCTATTTTCGTTTTCACAGAGTAAAATTATCGAAGCTAGTATCTACAATACATATAATTTAATTTTAACGAAAGACTATCTAATTCGGAGTCAAAAAGTCAATGAACGTTTGCTTAGACTTTTAAGATGCTCAATAATTGTATTGTCTACACTACGTATTAACTAAGAAAGTATGAATTATTTTGGTCAAATTGCCTAAAATACTGTCTGTTTTTCCCCATGAAAATATATATAAACTCAAACTTTATTAACAATTTTATATAAAAAAACATAATATATATTTTTTACATTCATATCATTAATGGTAAAAATAAGAAAAAATTACAATTTTGGTCCAATAATTTTGTCACTTTGTGATTTTGGTCATTTATGTTTTTAAATTTCAGTTTTAGACATGTTCCGATTTTTGATAATTTTAGTCTTTTTATGCTTACGTGACACTATACGCGTCAGCTTAACATTAACGTTGAATTGATGTCAAATCAGCCCCACGTCAAAAAGGGCTAAAATCCAAAAAAAAAAAAAAAAACAAAGACAACATTTAATAAGATCTTACACTATTGTTATTACCCAAATAATATATATGATGATCAATATTTGTACATATAAGCATAATTAATACGATATTGTTGATGTGACAAATCATGAAACATTGGATTGATGGTTATGATAAAACCCTTAATGTAGATTGAACCTACAAAAAAAAATGTTCTCGAACTACATGTGCCATGAATTACAACTCAATAATGCATGTGACACGTTTCGATTTGATATTTTCCTAAAAATAATACTCCCTCCGTTCCAATTATATTGTTCACGTTTCTTTTTTTATTTGTCCCAAATATATAGTTATATACCATATTTAGTAATTTTTTACACTTCTTTACTAATATACCCCTATTAACTACACCTTGAAAATTGTGCACTCATTTTTTAATACATTAAATAAGGATACAATAGGAAGTCTATATAAAATTTACTTTTTGACAACTTATAAGCTGTTTTTAAAAAAGTAAGGGGGAAGTACTTTTTTCAAAAAGATCTTATTTTAATATTCTATCTCTCTAAAATATCCTTGAATATTTTCATAAATCTCCATCATATCCTCCACCCATTAAATATTAAATATTATTTTTAAAAAAAATTACAAATCACATAAATTTTTCTAAAGTAAAATATTAAAACAATTTTATTTTTTAATATATGTTTATTCTAAAACTATTTTCGTATGTGTATAACTCAAAATTTTATTTTCATAGAATTATACCCTTTTGGTAATTTTGACAATAAAAAGATCTTATAATATCAAGCATATCAACATATTTAAGTTGTTTAAAATATGTTTATCCAAACACTTTAACAACTTATTTTTAAAATAAGTTCTAACAGATTATAAGCTCATAAAATAACTTTTAAGCGCTAGGATCGTATAAACTCTTTTTAATAAGTTTAGCCAAATACCCTCTTAATCTGTGTGAAAAAGAAAAGAGAACAATATATATGAGACAGAGATAGTAATAATCACTCATTGCTCTCCAATAAGCATCGATTTCAACGCATTCTAAAATATAGAAAGGACAGCACTTAAACTTATTTTGATTTGAATTTTTCAGTCCGAGTTGTAAATAAAAACATGTATTCGGTAATATAATAAACTCGTTTTCGAGAATTTCCGAAACTCGGAGGCTTAAACATTTACGAAAGTTTAATTATTCTTTTTTAAAGATGTTATCGTGTTATTGGCTCCAAATGTGACATAATTGTGATTTTACATTAGCCTACTGGTTTCTCTTTTCCATATATTTTAACTTTCCCTCACAAAATATATATCCATCTATTTTTATATGTTTTGACAACATGACTAATGATGGGTTCTAATATCTCTTTATACATTCACGTAGCAAGAAACACTGATCGGAGTCATGATCAGTCGCCGCCATAACCTGCATTAGGGAGACAATTATAAATTTACGATAAAATATGTCACGTAATATCTCCATCAAATTTTTTAAACCATACAGTTACTCCAACTTTTAAAAAAGTTTTTTCCTCAAAACTTACATCAATGATAGCCACAGTAGGGGATAGTTTCGTTTCACTCCACAGTACACCTTCCCTTTCTTTTTTGGTTTTTTATTTTTTTTAATGTTTTTGGTTTTTTTTTTTTAATTTTCTAATTTCCTATTTTCTTTATTTTTTTAAAAATATTTTGTTTTAGTAGCATAATATTTTTTATGTTTCATTTTTAATTTTTTTTTCTTCTCTATTTTTTTTCCAATTCAATTTTTTGAAAATTATTATAGAGAAGGAGACTCGAATATATAATAAAGTTCAATTTTTTTGATCTCTTGGATGTCCAATTTTCTCCTAATTGTACGGCTGCGGAATTTTTTATTTTGTTTTCTAAATTTTAATGATATTTAGAAAGAAAAAAAACTTTGATATGTAAAAAAATTTATGTGGAAAATAATCATCCATATAAAATGAAATGTTTTTTTAATATAATTTTTATCATTATTTAATGTAGACATCATTTGATTTATTTCTATATTTTCTTGAAGTCATTAATTTCAATGGAGATGTATCTAATACATATTTTTGATTAATTAGTTATAAGTAGTATACAATAAATTTATTTATGAAATTACATTTTTATCCGCCAATTAAAATGACCAAAATAGTTAATCTATGAAGTTGGTGCATAATTATATTATATAGTATAAAAACATAAATTATAATAAGAAAAATTGAATAGCTCTAGGTAACATTAAAAATGTAACATGACTAAAAATAAAACAAATAATCATTTTAAATTTCAATCATTACTCATTATATCTATACTATATATAATAATTGAGCCCTTAGAGAGACTACACAAATTTTTTTTTTCCAAAATTGCACTTATACTAAATATGTAAATTTGATTCTATTTGTTCATATACTACATATAATAGTTGAGCTCCTTAGAGAAGGGACTCCAACTTTTTTCAAAATTGCTCTTATACTAAATATGTAAATTTGATTCTATTTGTTCATTTTTTCATGTTTTTCTCAACTAACCATTATAGATAAGATACATAACTTTTAAATTTATTTATACATTATTTTATAAATAAAAAATCATAATTAAATTATCATATTTAAACTAATTAATGAAAAATAAAAATATATTATTTATATATCGTATGTGCGGATAAATATATTATAATATTTTATACAAACATCGCGTGTGCGCGATTATACTAGTTCCTAGTTCCTACGAAAGATGAGATCAAATTAAAAAACAATTAATAAGCATATTATATATTAAAACTAATTTTGTAATTTTAATTAACAAGTTATATATATTACATGATAAAATTTAAATAAAGTAATTATTAGAACACAAAAACAAGTAAATTTATAAATGATAATTGCTATATCTAATGCGTGATGAAAATAAGTGTGTACGAGGAATTAATAATAATAATAATTGTAGCAGAGTACCTCAACAATACACACGAACATTGGGGATATGAGAAATCTCGGGGTTGCTCTCATCGAATTCTTCTCCAATCCACATAAACTTCGGGGATATGAGAAATGTCGGGGTTGCTCTCATTCAATTTCTCCTTAAGCATTCTACTACACCCATAAATACGTAACCATGTCAACCTGTAGAGGTGTCGCAAGCAGCTCACATCCCTTAGCTTTTTGTCTTTGTTCTGCTCCGATTCCTCACACTTTAGAGGATAAACATATGAGGGGCTGGAACCAGTAAGCCACGAAATTCAATAAGTTAAATCGGTGCATGTCCTGAATTCTGTTTTTTTTTTCTTCTGAAAATATAAGAATGTTGAGTTCAGTTCTGTATGAATGCATAAGTTAGGAAATGTTTTTACGCGTGTTATTCCATCATTTACTGTGTGACACCCATATCACTCACCCACCTTGAACCACCAACTCATATAAGAATGAAGAAGAGCTCGAGAAGCACTTGGGCTCTAGAAAAAAGGCGTTGGGGCTCTAGTGCAATTTTTACAAAATTTAGCTTTACGAAGTTTTGTGCTAAGGCGTCCAAAAATGAGCGCTCGGGCGCTGATCGACGATTGTTTTTTCTCCAAAACATAGCAAAGGGCGCTAGGGCTCCTAAAATTAGGCGCTTGAACTTCGAATTATTTCTTTATAATATGTTTTTCTTTCTGTCATGTATTTTTGGTCATTTTCCATACGTTTTGGTAAGCCTGTCGTTAGCCAACAAACTTAAAATTCCTACTCCCTAACAAAACGAGTATAGTAATGAGTAGGGTCGAATCCACATGGAACAAATATTTATTTCTTTCAAGTAAATGTAACTAAAAGGGGGTTTTTGGTTTTCAGAAATTAAAAAAAAATAAGACTAATGCAAGAATTAACTAAACGAGATGAACAAATAATTAAATGAGAAATTCAAATATTTTACCAAACTTTGATTCAAGTAATTTCCGTATTTTAATTATATCACTGGTCATCAGCTAACAAATAATTTATTCATGCAGTTTCTAGCAATTAACCTTAAAATCATATTGATAGCCACTAAGATTTTTGTGTTCTCCTATTTTAATTGACCAAACCCAGCATCCAGTCAAAACTTATCAATAACCAACTGGGCACGATAGAGTTCCATATTGATTAAAAATAGCTTTTCGATTTGTGAAAACAGTTAATCCTAAAATCTAACAATCGAGATAGCTGCAACTGTTAAATCTAGTTTCATTGATTTATTTAGATCAAACATGTTATGATAGCACAACACACCTAATCTATCGCTACTCAAGTACCAATCATTCATGACAATTACGGATCATTGAACTCATGATTAACAATAGAAAATCATAAATCAAATTAATTTGTCAGATTAATTGACCCACAACTTTCATGAAAATAAATCATAAATCAACAAATACCATAAATAAACAAGAACATCAATTTAAACCAAAACCTCACAGTGATAAATTGAAATACAAGAAATATTCCTTGAATCATAAATAAAAACTTAGCCAAGCATAGTTGGCTTCATAATTCTCTAGAAATATAAAAGATTAAACCTAGAAATTATGAAAAGAAAAAGAAAAAGAAGAAGAAAATATTCACTGTCTTTTGCCGTGCAAATGTGCAGAACACAGAAGCAGAGCAAAAATCTAGAGATATTGTTTTTAAATAGATAATGTAGAGATATTGTTTTTAAATAGAAAATCTCCAACTATCTTTATTTATCTAAAAATCTTCTCTTCAAAATTCTTTCATAAATTAAATACTATATTTATAAATATGGTATTTTCTTCTCAAATTCTGAAATCTTCAATTCCCATAAAACAGTAACATCGTAGTAACTTAGCGCGCCCACGCCTTGCTTCAAAACCTCTTCTAGTTTGCTCAATTTCTCAAACTTTCCTCTTGGCAACTCCAAATGTAATAGAATTCAACTTTTTAGCCCAAGTTTTTGCCAAGATCATCAAACTTCCTCCAACTAAAAAACATGACAAAAACGCACCAATTAACATATGCAACAGACAAAAACCCGAGAAATATGATACTAAAAATATAAATATTATGAGCTTATCAAAATCTCCCACACCTAAACCATTCTTGTCCTCAAGCATATAATAGTTCAATCTATCATCCCAACTCATCATCCTCCTTTCTCTTCCTCAACCAATCCCAAACAAATATTCATGCATCTCATGCATCACAACAATCCAAAAGAAGAAATTCTCCCACCAACATCATAGACAATCAACTCAATCAATTGTATCAAAATTAAAATGTATAATGTCCAACAACTCCTCATGGGATTCACTCATTGCACTCAACAAAAATATTTTTGGTGTATATCAAAGAAAACGCTCATGTCAAAACATAGAAGATTTTTTACCATAAGCTTGCAAATATATCACGTCTTTTTCACCAAATGAATGAATTAAAATGCATGATCAAAGGGCATAAAGATGGTTGTAACGGGGCTAGGGGTAAGGTAGGATAAAAGGATAAAATGGCTAATAGAATTGAAATAATCATATAAAACCTTTCACAAACACCAATCCACCCAATCATTCATCTGTAGTCCATAAAAATCTTAACATCCAATAAGTTCATTCATTACTCTTCATTTTTTTTCATTCTCTTCTCTTTTCCTTTTTGACTCCCTTTTTTTCGTATTTTCTCTTTTTTTTTTTCATGTTTTCAGCATTCTTTTTTTTTTTTTTTCGAGAATTTGAAATGTAGAAAAGAGAATTATAAGACTCGGAGCATGAGTAACTAAGTCTCCACAATTTTTCACAGCTTTTGCTTCAAATAGTGTCCTATGTGAAAAGTTTACATGATTTTTCAATTCAAGGTTCAACAATGAGATAATCAATAAAGAAAGGATTTTCATGGCTTGTAGTGTGGGTAAATAGAAAAGTATCAGACTCAAAATTGGCTCACTGAGGGTATATGCATAAAGGTAGGCTCAAAGAAGAGGCATGTGAAAAAATTTGTTTTAACCTAGGGCCCTTACTTTTTGAACAATGCATTCAATCCATCAAAGAGGTTAATGAGAACATGTATAACAATGAAAGTTCTAGAAAAATCAACAATGCATGACAAACACACAATCAAGAAAACAGAGCATGATATAGTGATTGCTCCTTGGCTCAAATCTCACCACAGAATATGGCTATGTGTTAGACCCATACATTTATCCTTTCAACCAATTATCAAGAGCAACTACCCACAATGCAGCAAAGAGAATACAAAAAATAATTTTTTTTTTTTGTTTTAGAGGGGATCAATGTCATAAGTATCCAGGATTCAGAAAAAAGAAACAATAAGCATGAAATAAATACCTCTTGGACAGAAACTCACAAAATAAAATAACACAAACCCCTAAAAACCTCCCACACCTAAATCAGGCATTGTCCTCAATGAAATACATAGATGCTCAATTAAACAAGAAAAATATAGGGATAAGTAGAGAACACCCCTGGAAATTTTGAGCATAAAAAAAAAAATGCCTTCTATTGCGGAGGTGGTGGAAACGGTGGATCAAAGCCCATGTGCCGATAAAATGCCAGATGATTTTTCTCCATTCTTATCAAGTGTTGCCGGATATCAGAAATTTCCTCGATGAAGCGTCTGGTATACGGTCGAGAACCGGATGGTGGTGTAGAAATCGGTGATGGTGGACGAATGTCCAGTGGCTTGGGCGAGATATCGGGATCAAAATTGGTCTGGCTGGACATCGCTGTAGCAGGACCTGGTGGAAAAAACGAGAAAACTCCATGTACTTGTTTTATTAGTCTCATACTCTCTAAACAACGCAAATCCAAAGGATACATAGGACAAGCCACATGCAAATTATTATCATTAAAATCAAGCAATTTGGCATTGACAGCTAGTGCAATAATCAAGGAACCAAGAATCAAATGACGTTTATTTGTTACTACACTAGCAAATTGTGAAACCAACCAATAACCAAAATTAACTTTTTTCTGGTCTTCCATGCACCAAAGGAAGAAAATTTCAGATTTTGTTAGCACACCTGCAGAATCTTTTCGACCCAAAAAATTAAAAGCCAAGAACCTATGAATGTATTTCCAAGCTGGATCATAAAGGTACGAGTTCTTGGACTTACTTGGGTCATAATCTTTTTGGTTCGATGTAGCTCGATAAACAAGAATGGGAGTAAATTTGTCATCATAGTCACAAGCA
This sequence comes from Henckelia pumila, assembly GCF_033568475.1. Classification (NCBI taxonomy): domain Eukaryota; kingdom Viridiplantae; phylum Streptophyta; class Magnoliopsida; order Lamiales; family Gesneriaceae; genus Henckelia; species Henckelia pumila. The sequence continues at coordinate 183,497,312 of NC_133121.1, read as the reverse complement.
CTAGTCAAATAATCATCAGTTTTAGCAAATTCTTCGGTGATAAAACCAAAGGTCATATTAAATTCAGTGATTGATAATTTGAAAGTGCGCCCCATCAAACGAAAACGAACTACTCCTGGGCTCGAGAGTGTAAAATTTTCAGGTTTGACAAATTCAAAAGTAGTATAAAACTATCGAACCAACTCAATATATGCAGGACATGATATAGAATAATATGACTCCCACCCAATGTTATGAATTAATTTCAACACTTGATCCTTAATATCTAAGGTTTCCAAGGTGGGGTGATCAATATACTTACAGGGAATTATCTGTTTTTGACAAATCAATTTGTACCTATCCTTTTCCGCCTTTTTAGTAAAAACTAAGTGACCATTTAAATCAGATTCAGAAGGCAGTAAGACATTCATTCCCTTTCCCATTCGAGCCCTTTTATACGTAGGAGATGAACTAGATTCATCGACTCTCTTTTTTGTAGCACTAGACTCTCGACCCATGATCCCAAAAAAATATTTTTTTTTCAACAAAGTATCTGGCAACAATGAATCCCAATCACAGTAGTAACACACAATCAATCAAATATTGAGCAAATAAAAAGGGAAGATATATCACCGATTTGTTATTTGTGGAGGCGCTGGCAGAGGTTAAGAGAGGCAGCAGCGTGAGATAAAGGTCAGCAGCAGTGTCCCTGGTTAAGATGGCGGAGTGAGGGTTGTGAACGGTGGTGGAGAGACGCACAGGCGGGGATGATCTTGAGGAGTCGCGGCCGTGAAGGAGAAGAACAGCAGCAGCGTCCTTGTTGTTCGGCGATTCGGTGATGATGATGTGGAGCGTGCGCTGTCGTGAAGGAGAAGAACACGGTGCCTGGTGATTGTTCAGACGGTTGAAAAACAGGCGATGTCCGGCGTGGAGATGACAAGAGCTGATGATGATTTCCGATGAGGATGATGATTAGCAGCAGCGATTTGAAGGTGATGCTTATTATTGTGATAATTATAATTATTAATTAAATAAAACTTAAGCAAATTCGAATTTTTTTTTTCAAAACAGAAAATGAATTTTAATAGGGCGTGGGCACGCCTTGTATAAAACTATTTTCTGAAAATTTTAAAGATTTAAAGAAAAAAATTTGATTTTTTTGTACAAAAAATGATTTTTCATAGGGCGTGGGCACACCTTGTAGGAAAATATTTTCTGATTTTTTTTTTTCAAAAGCAACCATAAACAAAAATAATAATAATGAAAAAAACAAAAAAAAATGTTGGGTTGCCTCCCAAAAGCGCAATTTTTTTAGCGTCGTTATGCTCGACGTTACCAATTCCCTCAAGTTGTGGAGTAATCAGGACTTTTTAACTCGATCTCCATGTACGACACACTTTCCTCTTCACAGAACACCTTCAGTCGATGTCCATTCAATTTGAACATTTTCTCTGTATCCAAACTCTTAATTTCTACTGCACCATAAGAGAACACGTTAGTAACAACAAATGGACCAATCCATTGAGAACGAAGCTTACCTGGCATGAATTTCAACCGAGAATTAAAGAGCAGTACTTTTTGGCCAACAACAAATTGCTTCCTCAAGATAGAGTTATCATGAAACAACTTCTTTTTCTCTTTATAAATCCTTGAGTTCTCATAAGCCTTCAAACGTAGTTCCTCTAACTCTTGCAGGTACAGCTTCCTAGTCTCTTCAGCCTCATCCAAGTCCATGTTACAGCGTTTCACTGCCCAATATGCTTTATGCTCAATGTTAACTGGCAGATGACACGTCTTCCAAAACACTAATCTGTAAGGGGACATCCCAATAGGAGTTTTGTATGCGGTACGGTAGGCCCAAAGTGCATCATCTAGACGAATACTCCAATCTTTCCTCCCTGGATTTAACGTTTTTGCAAGAATAGACTTGATCTCTCTATTGGAAACTTCTGCTTGACCATTCGTTTGTGGATGGTAAGCTGTGGCTACCCTGTGATAAACTCCATATTTTTTCAGTAAAGCCTCAATAGTTCTATTGCAAAAATGAGTCCCTTGGTCACTGATTAGCGCTCTAGGGATTCCAAACCTGCTGAAAATGTTAAACTTGAGGAAACCTACAAAAACCTGCGAATCATTATTCCTGGTGGGTTTTGCTTCCACCCACTTTGATACTTAATCAACCGCCAAAAGTATAAAAACATAACCACATGATGAAGGAAACGGACCCATGAAATATATACCCCAAATGTCAAAAATTTCACAAACAAGAATGGGAGTTTGGGGCATTTGATTTCTATGAGATAAAGAACCCTTTCTTGGGAACTTTTCACAGTTTTTACAAAACAGATAAGCATCTTTAAACAGAGTTTTCCAGTACAAACCACTATCCAAAAATTTTCTAGAAGTTCTTTTCGGTCCAAAATGACCACCACATGCATAATTATGACAGAAAACCAAAACTGACTTGTACTCATTTTCAGGAAACACATCTCCTAATGACTTGATCAGCACAAAATTTCCATAAATCAGGTTCCTCCCACACATAATACTTTGCCTCACATCGAATCTTATTCTTACGGGATTTACTAAGGGAAGAGGGAAAAATTCCACTAACCAAATAGTTTACTATATCCGCATACCAAGGAACCATACCTTTAACTTGGAATAACTGTTCATCAGGAAAGAATTCAGAGATAGGCATGGATTCCTCTTCTTTCACCAATCTGCTCAGGTAATCGGCTACTGGATCCTCAGTTCCCTTCCGATCCTTGATTTCAAAGTCAAACTCTTGGAGCAGAAGTATCCACCGTATCAACCTCGGTTTCGACTTCTTTTTCGCCAATAGATACTTCAGCACTGCATGATCAGAATACACCAACACTTTAGAACCAAGCAAATATAATCTGAATTTATTTAAAGCAAAAACAATTGCTAAAAGCTCCTTTTCAGTAGTTGTGTAGTTGCACTGTGCAGGGTCCAACGTCTTTGATGCATAATATATGACATGACTCTTCTTATCAATCCATTGGCCGAGAACAGCTCCCACTGCATAGTTATTGGCATCACACATGATTTCGAAAGGCAAGTTCCAGTAAGGAGACTTGATTATTGGTGCAGTAGTCAGCATGTTCTTGAGTTTGTCAAAAGCCTCCTTGCATCGCTCTCCAAACTCGAAGGGTACATCCTTTTGCAGTAACTTGGACATTGGCAAAGTGATCTTTGAAAAATCCTTAATAAACCTGCGATAAAAACCTGCATGCCCAAGAAAAGCTCGAACTTCCTTAACATTAGTGGGGAAAGGTAAGTTTGTGATTAGATCAATTTTTGCCTTATCAACCTCTATGCCCCTGGACGAAACAACATGACCCAACACAATACCTTCAGTCACCATAAAGTGACACTTTTCATAATTCAGAACCAAATTGGTTTCCATACATCTTTTCAAAATCTTGGATAAGTGATCCAGACAAACCTCAAATCAGTTTCCATAAACAGTGAAATCGTCCATGAATACTTCAATGCAATTCTCAATATATTCAGAAAATATACTTAGCATGCACCTTTGGAATGTACTTGAGGCATTACAAAGTCCGAATGACATGCGTCTGTAGGCGAAAGTTTCAAAAGGGCACGTGAAAGTTGTTTTCTCCTGATCTTCCTGAGCAATGACTATCTGGTAGTAACCTAAAAATCCATCAAGAAAACAAAAAATAAGTTTTTTCAGCTAGCCTTTTCAATGTCTGATCAATAAAAGGTAAGGGAAAGTGATCTTTTCTGATGGCTAAGTTCAGCCTTCGAAAATCAATAACCATTCGCCATCCATTCTGTACCCGTATTGGTACCAACTCATCATTTTGATTTCTTACCACCGTAATGCCTGTTTTCTTTGGTACAACATGGATCGGGCTCACCCATTTGCTATCCGAGATGGGATAGATTATGCCTTCATCTAAGAGTTTGATGATTTCTTTCATTACCACTTCCTTCATTGTTGGATTCAGTTTTCTTTGGAACTCTCTTACCGGTTTGGCATCATCCTCCAAAAGAATTCTATGCATGCAAATCGATGGACTAATGCCTTTGATATCAGCTAAAGTCCACCCGATTGCAGTTTTATGCTCCTTGAGTACTGTGACCAACCTCTCTTCCTGATCTTCAGTCAATTTCTTTGAGATGATCACTGGTAAAGTCTCTTCATCACCCCGATATATATATTTCAAATGATCTGGCAAACTCTTCAACTCTATTTTGGGTGCCTGCAAAACGGAAGGTAGCAATTTTTTATGAGAGAATGGAATTTCAACCTTTGAATTTGTTACCCTCGTTTGATCAATTTCGTGTTCTGAAATTTCATAAGCTTCAGCTAATTCTTCTTTCACATCCAATTGTGCATACATCTGAAAATTTTCAGTCTCACATTCTTCCTCAAAAACTTCCTGCACAATTGAATCAACAACATCAATAGAGCATATAGAATGATTTTCACTTGGGTATTTCATAGCATCAAAAATATTAAATTTTACAATCTCTCCGTCAAATTCGACGGAGAGGGTACCATCATCGACATCAATCTTTGTCGTAGCTGTCTTCATGAATGGCCTTCCCAACAGAATTGGAGGTGAATTCGACATGGAATCCTCTTCCATTCGCAAGATATAGAAATCTGCGGGAAATATCAATTTCTTAACCTGCACCAAGACATCTTCAACAACCCCTTCCGGGTAAGCATTAAAACGATCAGCTAGTTGAATCACCACTCTAGTTTCTTTCAAAGGACCCAGATTTAGAGCACAATAAATCGAATATGGCATGACATTTATGGATGCACCTAAATCTAACATGACACGCTCAGTCTTAAAATTCCCAATAACACAAGGCATAGTAAACATACCTGGATCCTTGCACTTATTTGGTAATGACTTTTTTATTACACCAGATACATTTTCTCCCACACTCACTTTCTCATCACCTCTCAGCCTCCTCTTGTTGGTGCACAAATCCTTTAAAAATTTAGCATACCTTGGAATTTGCTTAATTGCATCAATAAAGGGTATGTTAATTTTCACCTTCCTAAACATCTCCAATACTTCATTCTCATAGTCAGTCTTCTTAGATTTTTCCAACCTAGAAGGAAAAGGAGGAACAACCACGTTAGATATATCAGATGAATGGGATGTGGGTTTTACCTTTGTTTGCTCCTCGGAGGTGTTTTCAGCTTCCTTGTCCATGTCCTTTCCTTCATTAGTCTTCATAGGAGAGATAGACTCAATTTCGATCTTCTTTCCACTTCTCAACACCATTGCACTTGCATTTTCTCTTGGATTTACTACCGTTTGTGATGGTAGTTTTCCAGAATTTTGAGCCTCCAAATTGCTGACCGCAGTAGCTAACTGGGTTATCTGATTTCCTAGATTCTAAATGCTGGCCCTCGTTTCCTGTTGGAATTTTTGAGTGTTAGTTGCAAGGGCTTTAACAATTTCATATAGAGACATACCTGAGTCAGAGGATTGTGCAGGTGCTGGTTGTTGTTGTAATTTTGTTGTGAAAATCCTTGTTGTCCTCCTTGGTTCTTGTAGCTGAAATTCGGGTGATCTCTTCATCCCGGATTGTAGGTATTGGAATATGGGTCATATCGAAGTTGTGGTTGTCCAGGAAAACCGCCAATTGCATTGGCTTGTTGTGTTGGATCTTCTTGTAATGTTGGACACATATCCGTCGGATGTCCACCAACCAAACATATACCACAAGATTTGACCTGTTGTGCTTGTCCTACAACCAATTTTTCCAAAAGAGATGTTAAAGAATCTAATTTTTGATCAATTGGACTAACACTTACCTCTTTAACATGTCGCGGAGCGTTGTCTTCTCTTGTTCCGAACTGTTGAGCATTAGCTGCCATGTTGACGATCAGATCACTTGCTTCTTGAGGTGTTTTGTTCACTAATGCTCCTCCACTTGCAGCATCAATCATGTTCCTATCAAGAACTGAGAGTCCCTCATAAAAATACTGAACCAACAGTTGTTCAGAAATTTGATGTTGCGGGCAACTCGCGCACAGTTTCTTGAATCTTTCCCAGTACTCATACAAAGTCTCTCCCTGTAACTGCCGGATCCCACAAATGTCCTTCCTAATGTTTGCTGCTCTCGAAGCTGGGAAGAATTTTTCCAGAAATTGCTGCTTCATTCCATTCCAAGTTGTTATTGTTCCAGATGACAAATAGTAGAGTCAATCCTTAGCCTTGTCAGCCAGAGAGAATGGAAAAGCTCGCAGTGAAATTTGTTCCTCTGTAATCCCTTGAGGTTTTATGGCAGTTCAAACAATATGGAACTCCTTTAAATGCTTATGCGGGTCTTCAACTGCAAGACCACGAAAAGTTGGCAATTAATGAATCAAACCAGACTTTAATTCAAAATTGGCTTCAGTAGTAGGAAATTGTATGCATAATGGTTGTTGAGTAACATTAGGATTAGCCAACTCCCTGAGGGTTCTCTGTGCTGGTTCTGCCATTGTTTCTTCTTGCTCACTTTCTTCAGTTTCAAACTCGGGGTCAGATTCCCTTTCAGATTCGCTCGAGTTCAATTTCGCGTTCAAACTAGGAGATGGAATTGATGCTTGGTTACGTCGTAGCCTCGCCTTTTTTCTCAACCTCTTAGCTGTGTTCTCGATTTTTGGAATATATTCTAATTCACCTGTACGAGAAGAACGAGGCATAAAAAAATAATTTAATAACAAGAACTCGAAATAAATAATTATAAACACCGTTCCCCGGCAACGGCGCCAAAATTTGGTAGGCCTGTCGTTAGCCAACAAACTTAAAATTCCTACTCTCTAACAAAACGAGTATAGTAATGAGTAGGTTCAAATCCACAGGGAACATATATTTATTTCTTTCAAGTAAATGTAACTAAAAGGGGGTTTTTGGTTTTCAGAAATTAAAAAAAAAAATAAGACTAATGCAAGAATTAACTAAATGAGATGAACAAATAATTAAATGAGAAATTCAAATATTTTACCAAACTCTGATTCAAGTAATTTTCGTATTTCAATTATATCACTAGTCATCGGCTAACAAATAATTTATTCATGCAGTTTCTAGCAATTAACCTTAAAATCATAGGGATAGCCACTAAGATTTTTGTGTTCTCCTATTTTAATTGACCAAACCCAGCATCCAGTCAAAACTTATCAATAACCAACTGGGCACGATAGCGTTCCATATTGATTAAAAATAGCTTTTTGATTTGTGAAAACAATTAATTCTAAAATCTAACAATCGAGATAGCTGCAACTGTTAAATCTAGTTTCATTGATTTATTTAGATCAAACATGTTATGATAGCACAACACGCCTAATCTATCGCTACTCAAGTACCAATCATTTATGACAATTACGGATCACTGAACTCATGATTAGCAATAGAAAATCATAAATCAAATTAATTTGTGAGATTAATTGACCCACAATTTTCATGAAAATAAATCATAAATCAACAAATACCAGAAACAAACAAGAACATCAATTTAAACCAAAACCTCACAGTGATAAATTGAAATACAAGAAATATTCCTTGAATCAGAAATAAAAACTTAGCCAAACATAGTTGGCTTCATAATTCTCTAGAATTAATATAAAAGATTAAACCTAGAAATTATGAAAAGAAAAAGAAGAAGAAAATATTCACCTGTCTTTTGCCGTGCAAATGTGCAGAAGGCAGAAGCGGAGCAGAAATCTAGGATTTCCTAAACTAACGTGTAAAACTAAGAAAAAAGGAAAAAAATAAAATCCCAAAAATTCAAAAAAAGATAAAGCATAACTAAAAAAATAATGTAGAGATATTGTTTTTAAATAGAAAATCTCCAACTATCTTTATTTATCTAAAAATTTTCTTTTCAAAATTCTTCCATAAATTAAATACCATATTTATAAATATGGTATTTTCTTCTCAAATTCTGAAATCTTCAATTTTCATAAAATAGTAACATCGTAGTAACTCAGCGCACCCACGCCTTGCTTCAAAACCTCTTCTAGTTTGCTCAATTTCTCAAACTTTCCTCTTGACAACTCCAAATGTGATAGAATTCAACTTTTTAGCCCAAGTTTTTGCCAAGATCATCAAACTTCCTCCAACTACAAAACATGACATAAACGCACCAATTAACATATGCAACAGACAAAAACCCGAGAAATATGATACTAAAAATATAAATATTATGAGTTTATCACGTTTTCACACCATAAATTATATATTACCTAAATTCTTGTACACGACACAAAAAAATATGAAGACACATAATATCACTTGATAAACAACAGAAGCCAAGTTAAATAAAATAAAATATAAGTGAAAAAATCAGACTTATCAAATCTCTCCACGCTTAAGCTATTGCTAGTCCTGAGGAAAAAATGAAACAAAGTGAAAAATAAAAGACACCAAGAAAATACTAACACACAAACATGAACAAAGGTCACCGAATTAATATATAACCACTTCAACATAGGTCACCGAATTCTTGTTCCATCCGCTTCAACATAATTGTAGCATAGTACCTCAACAAATCTCTCCTTCAATACACACAAAGTTTGGGAATATGAGAAATCTCATTCAATTTCTCCTTAAGCATTCCACTACACCCATCAATATGTAACTCTTTCAACCTGGTGAGGTGTCGCAAGCAGCTCACATCCTTTAGCTTCTCACAATCATACACATATAATTCTAGAACATAAAAATATATGTTGGTTGCCAAATTCTCTCCATGATGATCACAAACCTGTATGACGTCAAATTTTTTTTAAAAAAATATATATAGTAATTAGAACATATAAAAACAAAATATATAACCAATGTGAATGATGGAATTAACAATATTAATAATTGTAGCAGAGAATTAACTTGCCTGAATGAAAATATTTTGTCATTGAAATGTTTCGAAACCCATATAAACTTGGGGGATATGAGAAATCTCGGGGCTTGCTCTCATTCAATTTCTACTTCCAACAGAGATGACAAGTTATATATATGGGAAATGACATATATTACCTTCATGAAATCTCGGGTTTGCTGATAACTCCTTATGAAAGTTTTTTGAGCTAGAAGTCTCCTGTGATTCTAGATCTGTAGCATACACACCCCTTCTAGCTAAAAAATAACGAAAATGCCCTTTGACTTTTATGAATTCTTTAATTTATCACCTTTTATTGAAGATTTAAATGAAAACACAAATGCATTAACTTATATTTTCAATTAAGTTTATTTATACAATCACTTTAATTAATTTAAATATTAAATTTTATTTAAAAAATAATTAAAATTATTACATAATTTCGTGTATAACAAATATTAATAAAAAATAATTATATATAATTTTCATAGTTGTTTAACTAAAATTTGATTATTTTATTCAATTAAATATAGAATTATAAAACAAAATTAATTTTATTATTTATTTAAGTAGGGGTATTTTCGTCATTTTTTAGCTGGAAAGGGTGTGTATGCTACAAATCTAGTATCAAAGAGGGTTATTAGCTTAAAAAATTTTCATAGGGGGTTATCAGCAAACCCGTGATTTCACGGTCATTGTTGTTTCCTCCCATTGACGATTCATTTCTCCAGAAGAACTGTAAAATTTCTAGATTTTTCTTCTCTGATAAACGTGCTCTCTTCGATTCTTCTTTATCACCCACTTTTTCAAGATTCCATATCCTTAGTTTCCCCTCTAGATTCTTTAGACATCCCAGCTCATCAATTCGACATCCCTCCTTGTCGCTCACGATAAAATAGCTTAGTGATCGGAGTGAAGTTAGGTTCCTGATTTCAGGTGGCATCCATGAAAGTGAGTCTATGAAGCCAGAAAAAGCAAAGTGTCTCAGCCCAACTAAAAACTTCAGCTCATCTGGAAGCTTCCTCAGTTCCGTGCAACCAATGAGCCTTAAAGTTTGCAAATTGAAAAGTTTACAAATAGAACCCGGTAAATTTCTTATTCGACTCTCGGACAAGTCGATAAATCTCAAATGTATCAATTTTCCAATCGAACTTGTCAATTCACCAATGCTTGTTCCTTGTAAATCAAGAACACACAAATATTTGCAATCTGGAAACATGATATTGCCAATGAACTCGGCCTCCTCGAATTTGTTCAGAAACAAATTTGGCAGACAACTTGTCTGCTCCTTCTTGATATTGTTGTGCTCGTAGTCGACCGGTAAATATCTTACTCGAAGAGTAACTTCTTCAGCATTAGGAGATTTCGCCTTCTCGACCGAACTGGAGAGGTCATGAACAAAATCGTGCATCTTGCTATACATGATTCCGCCATACTTATCCATTTTTGGCTCGTGTAGGAAAAAAATTTGCAACAAAATAGTGTAAAACTTGTGGCCTAGAATCTCCATTTGATCACCACTTCCATCACTATTTCGAAAGAGCAACCCTTCTGCCATCCAAAGTTGGATCAATCTCTCTCTTTCTAGCTTTTCTCCCTTGCTAAAAATGGAACAATATGCAAAACATTTTTTAACCAATGAAGATGGTAATCGATCATAGCTGATCTTCAATACTTTCAACAGAGAAACATCATCATTGGCACTTTCTTGTTGAAATGACTTCCAATAATCTATTCTCTTGTCTCGTAAACTTCCCCCAACCACATTGGCTGCTAATGGTAGACCTTGACATGTTAGGTGAATTCAAAAAGAACACGCAGCAAACATTATTTGACCAAGTTGCTGTCTTTTGTGGAAATTAAAAAATCACAACGTGGCCAATTCTCCATCTTGCATTCATGAGCAAACTTGCCTATAAATAGGCACATAACCCTTGCTTGAAATGTATCCCAAAACGAAGCAATACAAAGCTTCTACAAATAGAGAGCATAAGAAAAATAGTGAGAGTTTTCTTGAGTATTCTCTTGTGTGAGTTAGAGAAATATTTTTTCGGTAATACTCGGGGTTTGGGTGTGGTGAGATATAGTGTTTTATATACACTTGTAATATTTCTCCGGCTATAAATATTGCAGCAGCTCCGTGGACGTAGCCTATATTGGGTGAACCACGTAAATCTTGGTGTTCTTGTTGATTGTTGTATTCCGCAATTATTATTATCGTCACGATCACTCCGGCATAATCCATAACAACTGGTATCAAAGCTGTTACGGTGTTCGGGAGCCTTGGTGAAAAATTTCTTAAAATTCTGAGTATGCTCTGTGGTTGCAGCTTTGTCTGATCTTCCACATCAGAAAAGATTTTTTGAAATTTTATTAAGGCAGGTGAAGCGATGGCCGGAAATGACGGATCGGGACCTGGAATCAATAAGTTTGACGATACAGATTTTACGTTCTGGCGGTTATAGATTAAAGATTATCTGTATAGCAAGAAGCTACATCAACCTCTATCCGGGGTGAAGCCAGAAAAGATGGAGGATGATGAATGGGAGCTTCTTGACCGACAAGTGTTAGGGGTAATACGATTGACCCTAACAAAGAACGTGACACACAACGTGGCGGAGGCAAATACCACGAAGGAGATGATGTCCATTTTGTCGGACATGTACGAGAAGCCATCAGCAAATAATAAAGTGTTCCTCATGAAAAAATTATTCAACTTAAAGATGGAGGAAGGTGCTTCAGTGGCAGCACACCTCAATGAATTCAACACGATTATTTCCCAGCTAACATCGGTTGAAATTAAATTTGATGATGAAATTCGAGCACTTATTCTTTTGGCGTCTTTGCCAAATGCTTGGGAGCCGATGCGGGCAGCGGTTAGCAATTCTGCTGGAAAGGGAAAGTTACAATTCAATGATGTCAGAGATCGAATCTTTGGTGAAGAAGTTCGCAGGATGGATTCGGGTGAAGGGACATCATCATCTGCCCTAAATCTCGAGAACAGGGGCAGAGGCAGGAGTGTAGAAAAGAGATCTAACCGATGGCGTGGCAGATCCAAATCAAGAACTGGAAAAGACAAAAATACCTTTGAAAAGAAATTGAAGTGCTGGAGCTGTGGTGAAACTGGTCACATGAAAAAAGACTGCAGATCACCCAAGAATAATGCAAATGCTGTTACTGAGGATGTACATGATGCCTTAGTACTATCCATGGAAAGCCCGGTTGATTCTTGGGTTATGGATTCGGGAGCTTCATTTCATACCACCGGTGATCGTGAGGTGTTTAGTAATTACATTGCTGGTAATTACGGAAAAATTTTCTTGGCTGATGGAAAACCGTTGGAAATAGCTGGTATGGGTGATATCAGTTTGAAAATGTCAAACGGATCCATCTGGAGCTCAACAAAGTTAGACATGTACCAAAGTTGACCCGAAATCTGATCTTAGTGGGACAGCTCGATGACGAAGGCCATAAAATGACCTTGGTGATGGCTCTTGGAAAGTGAGCAAAGGAGCCATGATTGTTGCTCGAGGAACGAAAACTGGAACCCTCTACATGACTTCCAGTTGCAGAGACATGTTAGCAGTTGTGGATGCTGGAGCTAACTCAAGTCTATGGCACTGTAGACTTGGACATATGAGTGAGAAAGAAATGAAGATGCTGATGTCAAAAGGGAAGCTACCGGAGTTAAAAACTGTCGAACACAAACTGTGTGAAAGTTGTGTTCTTGGAAAACAGAAAAGGGTGAGCTTTTCTAAAGGCGGTAAAGAACCGAAAGCAGCAAAGTTGGAGTTGATTCATACTGATGTATGGGGACCATCTCCTGTGACATCCCTTGGAGGCTCAAGATACTACGTCACATTCATCGACGATTCGAGCAGGAAAGTTTGGGTTTATTTTCTGAAAAATAAATCTGATGTTTACGAGACATTTAAAAGATGGAAATCCATGGTGGAGAATGAGTCCAACTTGAAGGTGAAGTGTTTACGGTCTGATAATGGTGGAGAATATAAAGATTTTGAGTTCAAGAAGTATTGTGCAAAGAACGGGATCAAAATGGAGAAAACCATTCCTGGTACACCTCAACAGAATGGTGTAGCTAAAAGAATAAACAGGACCCTGAATGAGCGAGCCAGGAGCATGAGATTGCACGCTGGACTGCCGAAATCATTATGGGCTGATGCAGTTAACACTGCAGCGTATTTGATCAACAGAGGACCTTCGGTACCACTTGATTGCAGAATACCAGAGGAGGTCTGGAGCGACAAAGGAGTAAACCTTTCGTTCTTGAAAGTGTTTGGTTGTCTCTCATATGTTCACATCGATTCAGCCAACAGAACGAAATTTGATCCGAAATCTAAGAAGTGTTTCTTTATTGGTTATGGAGATAATGAGTTTGGTTATCGGTTCTGGGATGACCAAAATCGGAAGATCATTCGGAGCAAAGACGTCATTTTCAATGAGCAAGTTTTGTACAAGGACAACTCAGACATTCCAACTGGAGATAAATGTCCTGAAGTCCAGAAGTCAAATGAAGTGCCATTGATTGATATTCCTGTGAATGAGTCGGAGGATAGTAACCAGGAAGAAGAAACTGCACAAGATGATGACCCACAAACTCCGGAAATTGAACTCAGGAGATCTTCTAGAACAATCTGACCACCTCAGAAATACTCCCCTGCACTTCACTATATTTTGCTGACTGATAAAGGTGAACCGGAGACCTTTGAAGAAGCAATGAAAAATGATGATTCAATCAAGTGGGAGTTAGCCATGGAAGATGAGATGGATTCACTATCATCCAATCAGACATGGAAGTTGATGGAACTTCCGGAAGGCAAAAAGGCATTACACAACAAGTGGGTGTACCGAATCAAAGAAGAAGTTGATGGCAGCAAACGGTACAAGGCAAGACTTGTTGTAAAAGGCTTTCAACAAAGAGAAGGCGTTGATTACACTGAAATTTTCTCTCCAGTGGTGAAGCTGACCACTATCAGAACAGTACTTGGACTAGTGGCTAAGGAAGACTTACATCTGGAGCAGTTAGATTTAAAGACGGCGTTTCTTCATGGTGACTTAGATGAAGAAATTTATATGAAGCAGCCATAGGGATTTAAAGTACGAGGGAAGGATAAAATGGTATGCAAACTTCAGAAGAGCTTGTACGGTCTCAAACAAGCTCCAAGACAGTGGTACAAGAAGTTTGATGGATTTATGAATAACAACGGTTTCCTGAGGTGTCAGGTGGATCACTGTTGTTATGTGAAGAAGATTGATGGTTCTTATATCATTCTACTGCTATATGTGGATGACATGTTGATAGCAGGATCTTGTCTGGAGGAGATTGATAAACTCAAAAGAGAGTTGTCAAAAGAATTTGCAATGAAGGATTTGGGAGCTGCAAAACAAATTCTTGGTATGAGGATCTTGAGAGATAGGGTGAACGGAGTCTTGAAGTTATCTCAGGCAGAGTACGTGAAAAAGGTGCTTAGCAGATTCAACATGGATGAAGCAAAACCGGTTAGTACTCCTTTGGCTAGTCATTTCAAACTAACCAAAGCTCAATCACCATCGACGGAGCAGGAGCATGCTTATATGAATAAGGTTCCTTATGCCTCTGCTATCGGAAGCCTCATGTATGCAATGGTGTGCACCAGACCAGACATATCACATGCAGTGGGAGTTGTGAGCAGGTTTATGAGCAATCCTGGAAAACAACACTGGAAAGCAGTGAAGTGGATTCTCAGATATTTGAAAGGTACTATCAGTTCATCTCTGTGCTTCAGAAAGTCAGATTCAGGCTTACAAGGTTTTGTAGATGCCGACATGGGTGGTGACCTAGATGGCAGGAAGAGTACTACTGGATATGTGTTCACATTGGGTGGTACGGCTGTAAGTTGGGTGTCCAAGTTGCAAAAGATTGTTGCACTTTCGACTACTGAAGCTGAGTATGTTGCAGTGACAGAAGCTAGCAAGGAGATGATATGGTTGAGATCATTCCTTGAGGAGTTGGGTCAGAAGCTTGAGGATAGCACATTACACTGTGACAGTCAGAGTGCTATTCATTTGGCAAAGAATCCTGTTTATCATGCTAGGACGAAGCATATACATGTTCGGTACCATTTCATCAGATCTGTTCTGGAAGATGGAATCTTGATGCTTGAGAAGATTCCTGGAAGTAAAAATCCAGCTGATATGTTCACAAAGGCGGTGACCACTGACAAACTGAAGTTATGCTCGACTTCAGTCGGACTGCAAGTATGAAAGAGAAATCATGAGTTGCTGCATTGATTGTGTGAAACCATGATTGAAATCAAGTCTTCAAGTGGGAGAAATGTTAGGTGAATTCAAAAAGAACACGCAGCAAACATTATTTGACCAAGTTGCTGTCTTTTGTGGAAATTGAAAAATCACAACGTGGCCAATTCTCCATCTTGCATTCATGAGCAAACTTGCCTATAAATAAGCACATAACCCTTGCTTGAAATGTATCCCAAAACGAAGCAATACAAAGCTTCTACAAATAGAGAGCATAAGAAAAATAGTGAGAGTTTTCTTGAGTGTTCTCTTGTGTGAGTTAGAGAAATATTTTCTCGGTAATACTCGGGGTTTGGGTGTGGTGAGATATAGTGTTTTATATACACTTGTAATATTTCTCCGGTTATAAATATTGCAGCAGCTCCGTGGACGTAGCCTATATTGGGTGAACCACGTAAATCTTGGTGTTCTTGTTGATTGTTTTATTCCGCAATTATTATTATCGTCATGATCACTCCGGCATAATCCATAACATGACATGCACGCGCAATCTCCTTTCCAATGGCTTCAAAATCTTCAGGAACTAGTTGACATGCACGCGCAATCTCCTTTCCAATAGCTACAAAATCTTCAGGAACTGGTTGGCTAGCTAGGAAAAGTTATCGCCTTAATTATCAACCAACAGTCATCAACCGATAAGAAATCTATAGAAGGAACGGTACGTGTTTTCACATATGATGCCACATGTTGATTTCGAGTGGTAACCATTATGAAATTTCCCCTCTTTGGACTGATTCCCTTCATACAATTCATGAAGCTGTCCCATTCACTCCTTTCGACATTCAGATAATCGTCAAGTACGAGCAAATATCTTGCTTCTTTCAGCTTGGATTGAAGCTGCTCCAAGACAGTTTCCTCGGCCAGAGATGAATCGTGAACAGATTCTTTGGACAAGATTCCCCAGATTTTCAGAAGCAAATCCTTTTTGTCAATAATTTTGGATACACTGACCCAAATCCTTTGATTGAAATGGTTCTTTATGGTTTGATGATTGAAAATATTCCGAGCTAGAGTGGTCTTTCCCAATCCTCCCATCCCAACAATGGGAACAACTGAGATAATCGATTCATCGCACCTTCAGCCATCTCTATTTTAGCTGTGAATTAATACAGATCTGATCTTTATGAGTCAACGATGCAAATGATGCAGCTAAAAGCAACGTATTCTATCTAAAAGCAATGGCCACCATGATTTTGGTTACAATATTAATGTAGCAAACGTACAGTACGTACCCAACGTGTTTCTTTTCGTTTTTTTAAAAAATATTATTTTTCATGCATAGCCAATTTCATAATTATTTAACTTCATGTTGCTAATTCTTTCATTTAGAATTAAAAAATTTATCAAGCTCTGAACATCCGTACGTTCTAGTTGAGCTGGGGTTTGTTGAAGGCAGTGGAAGAATTTATGAGAAAATTAAATACCATGTATTGCTACCTAAAACCAATGGCCACCATGCATGATGGTACAATAATGTAGTAAATAGTACACCAGCTTCTTTTCTTTTCTTTTTAACCATGCAAAATGATGCAGCAAATAGTAACCATGTATTGTTATCTAATAAATAAGCAAAAGCAAACATGTCGGATGGTATTATGCTTTTAGGCGTAATAAATTTCTAATTAAGTAACGGTGACAAAAGAATTTATGTTTGGATCTTTATTTTGTCGATAAATGTGGATTAGGTTTTAAACATATACTATTACAATATAAATGCAATCAAAGATTAAATTATTGTCATATAATTTATT
This sequence comes from Henckelia pumila, assembly GCF_033568475.1. Classification (NCBI taxonomy): domain Eukaryota; kingdom Viridiplantae; phylum Streptophyta; class Magnoliopsida; order Lamiales; family Gesneriaceae; genus Henckelia; species Henckelia pumila. Next base: position 183,480,381 of record NC_133121.1, on the reverse strand, counting down.
TGTTATTAAAAATACAATGTGTCAATTCGTCTCTTATTTAATTATAAAAATTCACCTTCAAATTGGTTTGACAATTTTTTTTTGGAAATTTTCGTATTTTTTCGATGTAACGCTAATGTGACACTTTTGTGACAATGTCATGTATAGTGTCACATCAGCATTTTTTTTTATGAAAAATGACTAAAATTGCCAAAAATCAAAACATGCAAGACTAAACTGAAATTACGAGATCGTTGAAAACCCTCTACAACTTTTAAGTCAGGTCTTCAAATTTTGATCATAAACACCCGTGAAAACACGTACAGATAAGGAGATGAATGCTCAAATTTGAAAATATAGATATGTATGTGCTCAAGATTTGAAAATACAAGGAGTTTAATAAATAATTCGTTTTTCATATGGGGTTTTTAGTAATCTCGAAATTTCACAGAGGTGTGCATGCAATTATTTCATATGAAAATATAGAGCCAAAATCACAATGTACCAAATTAACGGACCAAAATTGTAATTTTTTATTTATTTTTTCATAATTATCTTTGATTTATTTATATTGATGAATGTAATTTATGATATTTAATTTTTTTGTTTAAATTCCAAATTATCCATAATTTTTATATTATATTTTTTCTTAATTTTCTACACACATTTTCTATCAAATGTTCATGCAATTATTTATCGGAAAAAAGTTACTTCTCTAATGAAATTTTTTATTTCTATTCACACTTTTGTGTATATAGAAATATTTTTCTTTAATAATTTCAGTGACAATATTTTTTTATCTGTCAAACATATATTCTTTATATATCAATTTTTAGATTTTCAAAGCATTATGTAGAAAATCTCTATACAATTAATGGAAAAATACACAATCTAAGAGCAAATTCACTACAAAAAAAAACGGAAAACGACAACGGATGTAGGGGGGTTAAAACCGTTGTAATTGTTGGTGTTGTAAAAAACATGTCCAACGATAACAGTTTATATCCATTGTTTTTGGAGGCATACTACAACGGTTTTGCAACAGTTTATATCCGTTGTCTTTGGAGGCATACGACAACGATTCTACAACAGTTTAAATCTGTTATCTTTTGAGGCTTACGACAACAGTTTTGCAACAATTTAAATCCGTTGTCGTTTTTCAAATAGCGTGTTTTTTTTAATAACCGGACTTTTTACAACAGTTTTATTTGGGCAAAGACAACAGTTTTAACCGTTTTCTATTTTAAAATAGAAAATCCACAGTAAAAAAATTTTGTCATTCTATTTACATTTTTATATTTACAATAAAATATATATATTATCTTTAATAATTTTAATGAATATATATTTTTATTTTTCAACATCTAATCATTTTTATGTTAATTGTTTTTAGATTTTTCTAAGAATTATATTTCGAGAAAATCTTATATTTCTAATGTATTTTTATTATAAAATATCTATTCAATTTTGACGTATCATTATTTTCAAATTTTTTTATAAATATGTCGTAACCAAAATTTATTTTTATAGTAGAATTGTTTTTTAAAAAAACTACTTTCATACTCGTGTTTTAAATTTTGTTTTATTATATTATATTGCATTTATAAAGTTAACTTCAAATACTAAAATATAAGTGCAATCAAGGAATAAATTATTGTCATATAGTTTATTTGTTATTAAAAATACAATGTATTTCATTACAGAAGTAACTTTTTGCCGATAAACAATTGCAGGAACATTTGATGGAAAATGTGTGTAGAAAATTAAAAAATATATAATATAAAATTAATGAATAATTTGGAATTTAAACAAAATTAAATATCATAAATTACATTCATCAATATAAATAAATCAAATATAATTATGGAAAAATAAATAAAAAATTGCAATTTTGGTCCGTTAATTTGGAACATTGTGATTTTGACTCTATATTTTCATATGAGATAATTGCATACACACCCCTGTGAAATCTCGAGATTACTAAAAACTCCATATGAAAAATGAATTATCTATTAAACTTATTAGGATCGGTTTAGATGTGTAGAGGGGGGGTGAATACACTCTAAAAATTTCTTTCAAGGCTGACTACGAATTCAATCGGTTTAGTGATTGAGTTCTCAGTTTTATCTTGATGTCTAATGCAATTTGAAAAACAGTGAGTGTGCGAAAATATGTCAAATTACAGATTCTGAATACTTGTAAAAACTTGTGTGTGCAAGATAGGTAGAAGCAAGTAAACTGATGAAAAGACGCAATGAGATGTTTATGGATGTTCGGAGATTTCAATTACTCCTACGTCACCCCTTCTTCTTCCTCGGAAGGATATCACTAGAATACTTTGAATTTTACAAATAGTTTGCAAAACCCCAATCCAGTTTAGGGCTTATACACTGCCTAAACAATAACTCCTAGTTACAGCTTCAGCTTCAGTTTCAGTCCTAGACTGATGAAATACACTTGTTGTAACTCGTTTACAACTTTACACAAGATCGATACTTGAATGATCAGAATAATCGTCTAAGTGTTGTGCTTCGAGTCCTTTTTGTAGTCTTTAAACTTTGGAAGCCTAGATATTATCACAGCAAGCGTTTTTGGCAAAAGTTGTTGCTCGATAGATTGAATCTCTTATTTATAGTCTTCGGGTGTTAATGGTCATAATTTCAAATCGGATCTGATCTTGAAGGTATTTTGAAATATACCCGTTGCATTTGTCACTGTCACTTGACAATTTCTGGAGCTGACATTCTCTTGGATCGCGGCACTACTTTCTGCAGAATGTGTCAGAGTACGAAAAACTCTATCTATTCAATTCGCACTGGTAGACTGATGCCTTTCAAGGTAAACTGATGCTTTTATCGTGAGGGTCGACTAATTCTTTCATCGAGGGTAGACTGATGCTTTCATCCTATCATTTTATCAAATCAGTTTAGCATCTTTGGAGATATATTAGTTGATCTTTGTCATCGGATCAGTTTATCAAATCAGTTTAGCATCTGGATCTTTTCAGTTTAGCGCTCGGATATTTTCAGTTTAGTATCTGGATCTTTTCAGTTTAGAGCTCGGATCTTTTCAGTTTATCACTCTGATCTTTTCAGTTTATCTCGATAGTTTTTCTCATCATTTTAGTATTTATTTGTAAATTCCAAAACTTAATTCTCAATCGATTTTCCAACAATCGATTTTCCAACAATTTTCTCTTTTTTGGTGTTTATCAAAACTTTAGATGATACTAATGTAAACTGACTTATCATGACTTATCATTTGATTTTGTCTAAATTGATTTTCCCCCTTTTTGATAAATCATCAAAAGGTGACGTAGAACAGTAAAAAGATGCTTTGATTCAAGATCAAAAATGTCAGCTACAAGTAGTAGATAAAATAACGAAGCAAAATCAGCTATCGTCGATCTGCCGGAGGTCGTGGAAGAGAAGATTTATTGTAAGGCCCGAAAATATTAATTTATTAATTATGAAATTTGAGATTTAAATTTTGTAATTTGGTAAAATATTGATTGGAGTATTTATGAAAATTGTAGATTTAATTTTCGAGCCAAAGATATTTAATTTGAAAATTTACGGATTTTGATAATTAAATTCCAAGATTCTTAAATTAAAAGAATAAAATATTTGGATTAAATATTTATGAGATTTAAGATTGAAATTTTGAGTTTGGAATTAACCAGGATTTAATTTGAGGATGAAATCCGAGCAAAAACCCAATTGCAAATATTGAGTAGTTCAAGGACTAAACTGCGATAAGGTACAAAATTATTTAATTTTAATCCGATACTATTTAATTTGAGAATATTTAGAGTTTAGAATTACATTCTAATATTTTTAAATTATTTAGGATTGAAATTGAATTAAATCGCTTGTCTGGGGACTAATTTGCAATTAGGCCAAAGTTTAGGGACCAAAGTGAAATTTCTTTGCAACTTGCTTTGTTTATACGTGTAAGATATAGAAATCACCAGATTACTCAGCCCAAAGTCAGTAGGGAACCGAGAGAGAAGTAAAGGAGGGTTCCAAACCATTTTTGACCCTTTCGAGCTTCGATAAAAATTGATCCGGCCGGTAGAATTTTCGATTGATCGTATATTTGCGATCACGATTTCGAGTGCTAAGTTTTGACGTAATTATGATGAAGTTTTATGATTTTTAAATTTTATGATATTGTTAGAATTAAGATTTTATTGGATAAATATGTTATAGTATAGACGACGATAGTATATCTATGTCGGATCGAGAAAAGATCGTCGTTTAAACATGTTTTTGATTTATTGATTTAATTCTGAAAATTAAGGGTGATGGATTTCGAAATTATGCTGATGAAATGAGTTGGATATTGAGTTTAGATCATAGATAAGATAATGTTTCAGCTTTTGGAATTATTGAATTCGAGCCGTTACGCCGCCGGTTGGAGATTTTGAATTGATATTAATCTGAATTTTTGAAATGATATTTACGTGAATGGCTTGAGATTATTGATGAGGATATATAGCTGAAACAATGATGTTTATGCTTTTAGAATTACCCGTTTCGAATAGTTTCGACGTCGGATTTCATTCCGGCCATTTGATCAAATATTTGAAGTTGAATGAGCTTTGTTTCAATGGTAATCGGATTTAGAATAGATTATTGAGATGGCATGAATTCAGTTTAGACCTCAAGTATAATATATCGAGTTCGAATCGAAGAAATTGAAGCCAAATCAAAGAATGGACCACGTATGTGATTGTTATGATTTTCCAGCGTGGCTTCAATCATTATGTTTCTGACTTTGCTGGTGTATGATGATATTTTGCTAATCTATATAGCTTGAATATGCTTTGTTTCAGATTAGATAATAGATTGATCGAACTCGAGAAGTCCAGCTTCGAATGGGAGAGTTTTGGAGCAAGCTTGAAGTTGTTTTCTACCTTGATGTTTGATTGAACTTGAGCAGATTTTGATACATGTCTTGTGGATGATTTCCAGATTTGGAACACATTCAAAGAAAGAAAGAAAGAAAGAAAGGTATAAGACAACATCGAGAGTCAGGAATTTAATACTTAAGAATGACACTTCTTGAGTTATTTCGCAAAAACCACATACTTGTTTATCGTTTGTGTTTATATTATTGATGTTGTCGATCCATTTCAGATAGTGGATCATTATATGATATGATATGAGATATGAATAGATTCTTATGCCAAAGTCAGATGGACCTTATTTTTGAGTCTGATGAGACGACGATAGATGGATATCCATGTCAAGATCGTATACGAATCTTGATGGCAAAGAGTGTGATAGGAATAAATTCTTTATATATGCGTTATCTTTACTCTATTTTCGAGTTGATATGATTAGAGTCGATATGATATTACTTTAACGCATGTATATGTTGATTATACTGAGAATTATTTCTCACCTTAGTTTATCCGGATGTTGTTTTGTTTTGTATGTGTGCATTACAACAGGTGGGGCAGAAGCTTACCAAAACGGATATGGGTAGCTCGAGAGAAAGAGTTTTAGCGCGTGGTGACTCGGGTTTATGTTTAGAAAGATAACATGTGGTATAGATCTTACCGAACATGTTTAGAATGCAAGAGATTGTATATATTTTGAATTGTCAAGTATTGATTTTACTTGAGATTTCTATGTGTTTTAGATGTCTAGATAAATATTTGAATACATGTAATTGTTTAGATTAATTCTAGACTTGGATATACATGTTGAGGTATATTTTTCAGACTTATGTTTATGCTTAGAAGTTGGTTTTGACAGCACAAAAATCAGCAGCAAATTCGAGCAAATGCTAGCTTGCTCGATCGGTAGAATTGCACCGATCGAGCGAGTCCTGTTTTGGCTGGAACCCGAGACTATCAATATTTTTTGCCCGCTCGATCGGTAGGATTTTATCGATCGAGCGAGGTGCTGAATTTTTTTTTTTTAAAAAAATTTTCTCTTGTTTTAATTTATTATTTAATTGTATGATTAATTATGATTAATCGTTAATTGCACTTAAAACGAGATTAGCAACCCGAGGTCCCCACAACATGTGGTATCAGAGCGTAAGTTTCTCGGACTGAGATAGAGTTGAGCGGGGTAGATTGAGTCGCATGCATTTATAGTATTGCATGATTATGCTTTACGTGATTTAATAAATTGCTTGCGAATGTAATCTACTTTTGATAGAAATGCATGTCTTACTGATTTATGATTTTGTTTAAAAATTCTTATTGATTTTGTTATAAGATTTCCCCGGGTGATGTAAGCACCCAGTAGTGAATAGAACAGTGTTCTTTGGGTGAAGTAAGCACCTCAGACTGAACAGAACTATATTGTTCAGCTGAAAGAAGTACTTACGATTGAACAGAACAGTATCTCAGAGAACCAATAGATGCTATTGCAGGTAGAATTTGATTTGAAGAGCTTGATCAGTTGTTCAAATCCTTTGAATATGCAGATGAATGTCACATCAGATTGATTGTATAGAACCTTCAAAATCTAGCAAAAAGCTGATGGAGTGTGACAAAGACATTCTGAAAGAGTATATGTATATAGATTTCTTGGTAAGTTCTTAGAACAACGTGGTCTATTAACGGTTCTTTGCCACAACAGATAGAAAAGATGAGAAAGCAAATTATGCCAAGAAAAAAGTGTATACCAAGAAATTAGAATATACCAATTAGAAATAGAGTATTTTGAATAATGAAGAATACGCTATTAGATTTTCAAGTGTATTAAGATTCTTTGAATTGTTGATGATAAAGAAGCTCAAGATTGAGTATTTATTCATGGCTTGAATTTGGAGATTATGCTTGAGTAACTGTTGGCGACTGAAACATTTTGTGACAGCCATAGACAGGGCCAAGAGATCTGAAACTGAGTGATGAGGCAGAATGAAATTGTAGACATGCCACAATATGTGAGATAATCTCAACTTCAGCTACAATTTCTATTCCAGAGCAGATACAAAGTAAAAGAGATGAAAGTAGTTCCTTTAACTCTAGCGGACCGAGATAGATTAGTCTGGGTCTGAATGCAGAGTACGTTAGAGATTATTGCACTTATTGTGGAGGGAGATATCCTAGCAATCAGTGAAGAGAAGTTTCAAGCAGATGTGCTAGAATATGTGCTATGCCAATCAGATTCAGAGGAAATTTGAATGAAGAACAGTCCCAGAAGTATACAGAGGATCAGAATGAAATTGCGCCTGAGAATGAGAATTGCAGGTAACAACGTTATTTGTTTTAACATGTTCTTGTTACTGGTGCAAGAGATATATTGAGCTGAAAGCTTTGTTATGTCTTAACCTCTGTATTAGAAAAAAGAATTTGTGAATTGAATTGAAGAATTGAACTACAGTTTTAGTGAAATGAAATTGAACATTACTCTGTTGTACTTGGAATATCTATTTATGTTGCATTATAGATGATGATGCAATAACCAAGTACAGAGTAACAGAAGATTGATTATATGAAGTGATTAAGTGATTAGATCAACCAGAACAGAAAGTGCATATGAATATGATGAGATGATATGGGATCTAGAATTAAGATTTTTTTTATTTCAGTTCAGCATATTTTATGATTAACTACAGAAAAGTTTCGAAATAAGTATATTCTATGCACATGATTTGTTCAATAACGAAACCAGAATTGGTAGATATGCCAATGGTTAGAATTTACATATATGTTACAGGTAAGATTTTCGACTTTAGTTTAATTTGTGAACTGAAATTCAATAATGAATTGATGATTTTCTGAATCGAATATTGTTATTGAGGTTGATAGCATAGATGACGATATGAAAATCAGTACAGTTGAGTCTTTTCTTTTATTATGCTGAAAGTTATTACATCCATTGGAAATATGATTCTTGAAATGTTTGATATTGAGTGGCTCTCCTTGTTTTGTTCAAAGAGCCTGAGTTGATTTACTCATTCAGAGTTATGAGATGCAAGTGAGTTGTTTTCACTTAGCAGAGTTTGTTATCCAAAAGATTTGATTTTGGATGACCTTGATTGAGAGATTTTCTCAATCTCGATTTATTTTTTTTTATTTTGAGAATTATTGATCATTTTTTGAATATTTTAGCATATTATAAAATTTTTGGCTCGTAACTGATAAAAAGATTTGAATATTATCCAGATTATGGGTTGGTTGTATGATTTGTCAGTACTTTGGACATAGAAATGAGGAATGAGATAGACATTCGATCAATTGATTACAGATTTCTGTGTATTCTGGCTTGAATATTCAGACGAATGTATAACCAATCAGAATGATTTTTGATTGGAAATGAGCCAGAGTTGTTAAGAAGATGAAAGAAACACAAATTAAATCAAAGCATTTAGAATTTAGTAAAGAATGCCAGGTTGAAATATGAATTGAAGTCTCATATCAGAGTGAATGAATTCAATTGTGACTGATTCTATGATTGTGCCAGATATTTCAGAAATAGGATATCAAATTCTGAAAGAAACGCATAACAAGAAGTTCAATATTCATCCAATAGTTGTTTTATCAGAAGATAAAGAAAACAGATGTAACAGAATTCGTACGTTTCTGAAGCTAAACGTATAGAGAGTTTCAATTGAAGTTGAAAAGCAATGGAATGAGATCATGATTTGACAGATTATTTTACTTAACTGCCAAGATTAATCAGTATGGTAGTTATGATAAGATTGATATGAAGTACTGAATAAGATGATCTATAATTATGATCATAGCACTGATAAGTGGTCAGAATTGTTGTGATCTTGCATAGTAAGCCAAGAGTTAATGTTTCAAATTGAGACATTGGGTTTACTATTAAATTGTGATACAGATTATCAAAAGCTCTGAGTATTCTTAGATATGAGAGTACCGTTTATTATCCTTAGATTAATGGATAGTCAGAGCAGCTGAATCAGATTTTATTCCTACTCTGTATTCAAGATGATACAAATATGAGTAGATATCTATTCAAAAGTTAATGATATGATGAGATTACAGGAAGTAGTGGAATCTATTGTCATGATAGAGACTTTAGATTCATTCGATCGATTGTGGCATTGATTGATCGATGTTCTGAGTGTTTGGTTATATGTGATTACATTATACCATTCTCTGATCGATGGATTATCTGAGCTGATTTTTCAGATTTTGAGGATATTCTCAGAAATCTAATACCTGATTCGGTATTAGTTGAATTGATGTATTGCCACTTGAGCAGTATGATTCCTGTAACAGCTATCAGATTGATACAGTGAACGTATTTTGAAATATTTGATGATCAGAATATCATAAATTTTCTTGATGTAGAATGATATTTGAAAGTATCAACTATCAAATCAGATATGATTTGAGAAAGAACAGAGAATATGAAGATTGATCTGTACAGAATAAAAGCAGAGCAGAATAAACAGAGGTAGCAAGGGAATGAGAGATATAACTTTTGAAGCTGAAACTGATTGGTCAGCAAGAAAATTATTTTGAAGTATCATCTGATTCAGAATAGAGAAAAAAACAATGTATGATATACATATTCAGAATATGAATGTGTGATACAGATCTTGAAGCTATGAACAAAATGACAGATTATATTGGATATATGTCATATGCAGAGCATAGAATGACATAGAAAAGATGAATTTCACTATATGAGATGTCAGACAGAGTTAGTGAATTCACTGAAAGATTTATTCTTTTCAGTTTGATATGATGGATCAGATTTGTTCCACGTATCTCAGTTATGAAGTGTCAGTTAGATTCGTCCTATGTAATTTAATCAGACGAGATGGATATTGAAAAGAGTTTGAGTTAAGTCGAGTATTCGACACATCCTTGATTGGGGAAAGAAACAGCTCAGAGAAACTTCTTTTCAGTAATTAAAGTACAATAGAATAGACACCAAATAGACGAAGAATAGAAGAGATAATCTGACAAGAGATTAAGAGGTGAGATACGAAGTTCAGAGTTATATGATTGAAGTAAGAATTACTTCAGGTGAACATTCAGTCTATCAGATTTGATATTCCGATTGAATGCGATTTCGAGGACGAAATCATTCCTTAGAGGGGAGGAATTGTAAGGCCCGAAAATATTAATTTATTAATTATGGAATTTGAGATTTAAATTCTGTAATTTGGAAAAATATTGATTGGAGTATTTATGAAAATTATAGATTTAATTTTCGAGCCAAAGATATTTAATTTGAGAATTTACGGATTTTGACAATTAAATTCCGGGATTCTTAAATTAAAAGAATAAAATATTTGGATTAAATATTTATGAGATTTAAGATTGAAATTTTGAGTTTTGAATTAACCAGGATTTAATTTGAGGATGAAATCCGAGCAAAAACCCAATTGCAAATATTGAGTAGTTCAAGGACTAAACTGCGGTAAGGTCCGAAATTATTTAATTTTAATCCGAGACTATTTAATTTGAAAATATTTAGATTTTAGAATTAAATTTTAATATTTTTAAATTATTTAGGATTAAAATTGAATTAAATCGCTTGTCCGGGGACTAATTTGCAATTAGGACAAAGTTCAGGGACCAAAGTGCAATTTCTTTGCAACTTGCTTTGTTTATACGTGTAAGATATAGAAATCATCAGATTTATCAGCCCAAAGTCAGTAGGAAGCCGAGAGAGAAGGAAAGGAGGGTTCCAAACCATTTTTTACCCTTTCGAGCTCCGATAAAAATTGATCCGGCCGATAGAATTTTCGATTGATCGTATATTTGCGATCACGGCTTCGAGTGCTACGTTTTGACGTAAGTATGATGAAGTTTTATGATGTTTGAATTTTATGATAGGAGATCGGAGTGGCAGGGGCAGCAGCTGGAGTGGCGGCGGCGGCCATGGGAAACGGCAGAGGCGTCTCGGCGAAGAGGGAGGGCGGCGGCGACGGCTGCTTCGTGTATTAGCGTTAGGGATATTTTAGTGGCGTATGTCAGAAGCTCTTGATACCATGTAGAAACTGATGGAATAATATTACTTTGATATATTCTCAAGAATGAATACAAGACTTGTTTATATACAAATAGAAAACCTAAGAGATAAAATGAAAATACAAAATATAAAATATACAAAAATTAATATAAAATATATTCCAAGATATAGAATATATTACAATAAATAAAATATCAGGTCTAGTGGAAGTTAGGTAAAGGAGTGACCCTATTAGACCTCGATACATGGTTGCCTCAACTGACATTTCCCCTTCATCTTTATCAAGCTTAATTGATGAGCTCATGGGAGTGGAGGCAGCTGTGCAGTTTTTCATCCCGAACTTTTTGATAAGTTCCTTGGTGTATTTGATTTGACTTATAAATATTACATTCTCCAATTGTCGAACTTGTAAACCGAGAAAGAAGTCCAGTTCACCCATCATGCTCATTTCAAACTTTTCCTGCATTAACTTAGAAAATCTTTTGCAAAGTTTGGGGTTAGTTGACCCGAAAATAATATTATCAACATAAATTTGAACAAGGAGTGTGTGATCATATTTTGTGAATTTGAACAGAGTTTTATCAACCGTGACTATAGCAAATTCATTCTCAATAAGAAATTTGGTTAAGGTATCATACCAAGCTCTAGGAGCCTGTTTCAGTCCATAGAGCTTTATTAAGATGATAGACATGATCTGGAAATTGATGATTTACAAATCCAGACGGTTGTTCAACGAAGACTTCTTCGTGAAGTTTTCCATTTAGGAAAGCGCTCTTGACATCCATTTGATATACTTTGAAGTCTTTGAAAGAGGCATAGGAAAGGAACATTCTTATTGCTTCAAGTCTAGCTACTGGTGCATAGGTTTCATCATAATGAATTTCTTCCTCTTGCCTATATCCTTGAGCAACTAATCTTGTTTTGTTCCTGATGACAGTCCCATCTTTATTTAGCTTGTTTCTAAATACCCATCAAGTTCCTATGACTGATTGATGATGGTCTTGGGACAAGATCCCAAACTGAGTTTTTGATAAACTAATTTAATTCTTCTTGCATTGCCTTTATCCAGCAATGGTCGGTTAATGCATCATCAATTTTCTTTGGCTCTGTTTGTGATATAAACAATGTATGAAGTAATTCTTTGATCATTTGTCCTCTTGTTCTCAAAGGTGTTGTTGGATTTCCTATCACCAGATTTAGTGGATGTTTTTTTGACCATTTGAGATTGGGCCCGAGTTGACTTTCAGGATCCAATGTTTCTCTTTGAGCTTGATCAATTATGTTTTCCTGATCATTCTTCCTCAGTTGTTTGAGTCTGCTGATCTTCAACTATTTGTTCACTTTGGCTACTCTCAACTGCTGGATCTATCAGTTTAATTTTTGGAGTTTGAAGAGATCTTATTACCATAGATGAGTCATCTTCACTGTCATCTTCCAACTGTATTTCCTGAAATAGATCTGAGATTTTATTGACATTAGTTGAGGTTTCTATAGACACATCTTCATCAAACATGATATGTACAGATTCTTCAACATTCAATGTTCTTTTGTTAAAAACTCTATAACTTTACTAACAGAAAAGTATCCAAGAAATATACCCTCATTTGACTTTGCATCAAATGCAGTCAGATGATTTTTACTGTTGTTGTGGTTGTAACATTTACAGCCGAATATTTTGAAGTATGACACATTAGGCTGCTTACCATTCCTGATCTCATATGGTGTTTTCAAAATTTCTTACATATCATCGATCTGTTCTGAGTATAGCAAGTAGTGTTCACAGCTTCTGCCCAAAATCTTTGAGACACCTTAGAATCAGCTAACATGGTTCTCGCAGCTTCTTTTAGAGTACGATTTCTCCTTTCTGCAACACCATTTTGCTGTGGTGTTCTAGCTGCTGAAAACTCATGTTTGATTCCATAATGCTCTAAAAATAAATACAAATTTTGATTGACAAATTCAGTTCCCCTGTCACTTCTGATTCTGTCAATCTTATTTGATTTCTCATTAAAAAATCTTTTGATAATCTTGATCGGTTGAGGAGCATTTTGGTCTTTAGATTTTAAAAAAATGACCCAGGTGAATCGAGAGTAGTCATCAATAATTACAAGAGTATATCTCATTCCCCCTAAACGTGTTACTAGTATAGGACCAAACAAGTCCATATGTAACAGTTCTAAACATCGGGTGAATGAATTATAGCCCTTGTTTTTAAAATATGACCTAACTTGCTTCCCAAACTGACAAGATGAAAAAACTGTCTTTTGAAAATTCTATTTTAGGCAGTCTTGATACCAGTTCAAGCTTACTCAAACTGACAATAGCCTTGAAATTAAGGTGATTCAATCTCTTGTGCCAAAATCAGTTGCGCTTAGGATTGGAAGCTACGAGGCAAACTAGTTTGATAGAATGATCATTCCAACATACTTTATATGTGTTTCCACCCCTATTTCCTGTTAGGATAATATCACCAAAAACATTTTTAAAAAGGCATGAGTGTTTTTGAAATTCAACCATATGCTCGTAATCACAAAGTTGACTGATACTTATCAAATTATATTTCAAGTTCTCAACTAGTAAGAAATCCTTGATGATTATGTTACCGTGGATAATCTTACCCTTACCCATGGTCCTACCCTGTGAGTTATCACCAAAGGTGATTGTAGGTCCATTGCTTTTAATGAGTTTAGACATCAATTTAGCATTTCCAGTCATATGTCTTGAGCACCCGCTGTCTAGATACCACGATTCATCCATATTTTCTTCAACACATGTTACCTGCTGGTGTGAAAAATACTCGCAAGCGTACGAGTGTCAAGTTTTAGTATAGTGATAAAGAGAGTGTCGATTCCACAAGGAGTAAATTGAAGATATTCAATACTTGTAATTAAAATAGTCTTAATTTTATTTAGAAAATTAAGCTTTAGAGATTTGCTGATGAATTAAATAAATAATAAAGTTTGTAAAACGCGCACACACAATCCTTAAGAGATTATCAATCAAAGAGAAATAGTCTAGAGGTTTTGATTTCACCAGGTCTCGACAATATTCATTCCTAATTAATCTATTTTCATGAGTTCATTTCAATTAATAACCAAGAACACATAGATTATATTATTTCTCTCTCCCGAGTGCCAAATAGAGTGTATCAATTACAGATCGATTCCAATATCCCTATTAAAAATCTACTTGTAAAGATATGTGTAAAAAAATGTTCTTTCTAGGCTCTATTAAAGTTATAAGCTCTCCCGAGTCATATAAATAATTAATAGTGTGAATTCTATCTATCCTATTCTAAATCCCCTCTCCCGAGTGCCGGATTCTGAATAAATATGACAAATTAATTTATGGCTAGTAAATTGAAAAGACTATCAAAACTAGAATCACAATTAATTTAAAAGACTCAAATAATTAAAATCAATAATTCATAAACATGTCTTGACCAGGCTACATCAACCTCTAGACTTAAAAGTTTAGTTCATACTCAAATTCATAACATAGCAAATCATGTTCAAAATTTCAAACATAATTCAACAATCAAAAGAAAACAAATAAGAAGAAATAACAAAGCCGTAGTCTTTCTTCCGTGTCCGGTCAAAAAGTCTTCGTATTTGTTCCAAGAAAGCTTCAAATCTCGATCCAAAATCTCATGAATTTTCTCTCAAGATTATTGTGTGTATTGGCGGCTAGATAACCCTCCATTAGGTCTGAAAACTCCCTTAAATAATCCCCTAAAAATCGTCCAAAATAATACCAAAGATATCCCAAAGTTTCCAAAATTACAAAAACACCTCGTTAAACAAACATCGATGCGCGGGCGCGCCTCCTTCTCGCACGGGCGTGCATAGCTCTGTGCTGTGACAATTCAAACATTTCGAGCACGCGCGGGCACTCGTCATTCCTAGGGCAGGCGTGCATAACTCTCTGGAAATTTTCCACTCTTTCTTCAGGTAACGCGCGGGCGCGCATAACCAGGCGCGGGCGCGCTTGCTGTTCAGGTCCATCTTCACTTGCTTCGCCTTTTTCTTGACTCCTTTGATTCCATCCATCAGTAATTCAGTATTTGTTGTATCTCCTAACATCCAACACAAACAACAGCAAATTCCACGTAATTTTGCTCAAAACCAAACAATTATTCAATAATATCAATACAAATTAAGTGCACAAAATGCACTTATCAAATTCTCCCAAACTTAAATGTTTGCTAATCCTGAGCAAAACTAATCAAGAGTCAAAGCACAAAATACTCACTCAAACAAATCAAGACCAACCAAGAAATACTATGAAACAATGGCCTTAGCAAAATATTCAGAAAAACAGATTTTTTTTTATCCAATCATATCGAACTATCAATTTTTTTTTCAACAAACACATGCTAGTGAACCTTCAAAACTTACAAATCCCGCAACTCACGTTCAAAATACTCTTATCCAAATCAATTCACACATTCATAGATCATGAGGACTTTATAAGGCAAAATGATCAAACGACGGGATAAATTACATTTGAAAAACACGCAAAAATCAGGTTATTTCACAAAAAAAAAGTGTGTGCATGTTTCGGCCAAAAATTCATATTCATTAAAATTGTTAATCAATCATCCATATGCTAGATTCTCGCAACCCTTCTCAACTAATATATTGGGCAACTGTGACTCAGTCAAAAGGACTTAATTGGCTTGTAATGTAAGGTCTTGCTCATTGCTACAAACGAAGAATAAGAATTCAAAATAAGGAATAATTTACATTTATGCTCTAATTTCTACTCCTCTTCATTCACAATTTCACACTTCTTCTTCATCCCATTGATTTTTCAACTTTCATATTTTCTCTTTTTATACCAACACTTTTTTTTTCACAACTGTTTCAACCACTTTTTTTTTCACTACTACCGTTTTGATTTTTTCTTTTCAATTCTTCCATCACATCATTCCATTTTTCACAAATAACACTAGGAGCACATAATATTTTAGCATTCAAATTACTCCCTTAAAGGTAGGAAATAGTGTATAGGCTATTCAGGTAGTCAATTTGGGACCTTGAAACAATGATGAATGGGCGTTTATCACACGTTTACACGCATGTCATTCGATTTTCAATAAGGCTCAAACAAGGTACTAGAGATAACACGTAAAAATAGGGTAGATTGAAAGGCTCAAACGATTTCATAAAAATTTCCTAAATCATTCCTAATCACAGTTATGCCTGTATTGCGCCTCAAAGGGTGTCCGAACTAGTTCTAGAAAATCTCAATTCACAAGTAGATCACATGAATTTTAACCAGTGCAAAAAAGAAGTAATCATCAGCAGTAAGCGATGATTTTCAACAAGATTCAGAACATGTACCAAAAGTACTCATGTATATCTCGTGAAGGCTCAAAGGGCAACTAAGGATAAAATAAATTCAATGAAAATCAAGCCCAAGGTTCCCAAAAATACCTCATTCATTTCTATATTTGTATGTTTTAACTCAGACTTAAGCACAATCATAGAATATGTAGGGAATCATTCATCTCATTAGTTCACCAACAAAAATTCTTTTAAGTACGATCATGGAGTTGAGACAAAAGTAAAAATTTGCATCATTGGCCAATGTCTTTTCATTTTTTTCACGGTTTCTTGAATTTAACTCGCATCCACACAACAATTCTCACTTTACCAACCTCACACACTATTCTTGTTAAGAATTCCATCCCACCACCAACACAGCACAAAAAACTAAACAAAATAAAAACCAAAAACACAAAAAGAAAATGCATAAAAAAAACAAAAAAAACTCAACATAATTGAAGCAAACCCCCCCCCCCCCCCAAAACTAGGTACAATCAGTGTCCTCAATGATTTAAACAAGAAAGAAGAAGGACATGTACCTCAAACGACGACCGTCAGTGGTCGTCACGTTCCTCACTATCATCATCACTATCAGCAACAGTTGTCGGGTCTGAAGCACCAAAAGTAGGTGGCCACTGGGGATAAGGAGGAAAAGGATGAGCCAAGCTCGCAGCATGAGGAAATTGGTGGCTCAATGCACCAGTGAATCCCATCATATAATCCATGAAAACTCTAGTCGTCTGCTGATATTGATGGAACTCCTGACGATGCTGGCGCAGATCCTCCTCAATTGATGTAACTCGGGCTTCCATAGAAAGAGGCGTCTGAGTCTGTGGTACTGGAACTTGTCGGGCTTCTGCTCTCGCATTGTAAGCTCGTCGGGCTGCACGTTCTTGCAATTCACTATCAGATGGATGGCGAGTAGAAGAACCACCACCGGGTATAAGAGCCGTGGGCTTCAGCAACTCTTCAGTAGGGCTCCAATCAACACCCACTGCTTCACATAAATCAGTAATAATCGATGGCAAAGCGAGCCCCCCCTCGAACGACCAGTAAAAACATTCTGAATAGTTTCTTGACAAATACGGCCTAAATCCATAGTCATTCCTTCAACAATGCAATACACGAGAATCGCCCTCTCCCTTGTGACCTCATGATCATGGTCAGTGGGCTTAAGTCTAGCGCAAACCAAAGTGTACCACCTCTTGGCATCACTCTTCAAATCTACCTTCCTCAGCTTGGACGGTTTGTGATCACTTCCCAGCCTCCATTCGGCTCCCGCGACACAGATGGTTTGAATAATGGCATCATAATCAATCTCCCCAGACTTATACGCAACATATTCATCATTGTCCACTGGCGGGATATGAAATAAAGTATTAATCGCAACCGAGTCAAAAGGAATCATCTTGCCTCGAACCAACACCTTGAACTCAACGTGCTTAACCTTCATATTCGCATAAAATTCCCTAACCAATGAAAGTACTGCTTCTTGGGGCTGCTTAACAAATTGAAGCCACTGCCGCGCGAGTACTTCATCACCTACATTGCACCTATTAATCCCATTCGGCTCAAATCCAATTGTAGTATCAAACACCATCTCAGGCAGAAGATTCTTAGATAACAACGCGTGAAAATTCTCTTCGGCCTGTTTATCCCAGAAACGATGAGCATCAAAAGTAGGGGCGAAGAAGAAGAAGCTCCAAGTTTAGTTTTTTTCTTTGGGGCCATCGTGCAAACACTTAGCAGGCAAAATAACAGTCCAAAAGTCAATAACAACAAGCAACTGCCGTGACTCCCCCAAACTTATCAACCCAAGCCACAACACTCTCCTATCTTCAACAGTGAAACGAGCACAACAATAAAATTCAAGAAATCCCTCAAATCGGATACAAATCCACACCACAACCACTACAATTGCAACACCAGTAAGCTAAGAATTTGCAAACCCTTGATCATAGGAACTTACCACTTAATCAAGATGAAACTCAGCAACAATCCAGAAAAATTATATCCATTTACCGAGCTCTATGTCTCTCCCGTGGATTAGAGAAGAAATTAGATAAGAAAAGAATTAAAAAATCAAAGAGGAAGAATTGAAGGAAGAGAACAAGAGTAGAGAGAAGAAAAAATAGAGGAAGGAATCGAGAGTGTAATCGGAACTTTGGAGAATAAAGGAGAGAAAAGATAAGGAAATATAGGGTAAAATCAGAAGAGAGAATGAGAAAAGAAGGAAATAAATTGGGGTTTAATTTCAGAGGGAGCGGGCGCGTGTCAGCAGAAGCGGGCGCGCATAGATCTCTGGCCCATTTAATTTTCTGCGCAAAAAGACGCGCGGGCGCGCCAGAGAGATAGATGGGCGCGCATAAGACTCTGTTTGCTCGTGTTTTTCATAATTTTCCACACGCGGGCGCGCCAGAGAGACAGGCGGGCGTGCATAAGTCCCTGGACCATTTCTTTGATTTTAGATTTTGTGACGCGCGGGCGAGCCAAATGGGAAGCGGGCGCGCATGATGCTCTGGAATTTTGTTCCTGAGAAACAAAAAAAAAATTAAGGAAAATGAATCAAAACGCGAAAATAACAAAACTAGACGCAAAAACAAAAAATTAAAAACAAACAAAAAGAAAATATGGGTTGCCTCCCAATTAGCGCTAGGTTTATAGTCCGCAGCCGGACTTGCACCAGATTTAGGTCGGGTCTATGAGTAAAGTACTCTCAGTACTTCGTACTTCGATACCAAAATAGTGTTTAACCCTTTGCCCGTTCACCTTGAATAACCTTCCATCTGTACATCGAAGCTCAATCGCACCGTGCGGATATACCTTCTCCACCGTAAATGGTCCAGACCATCTGGACTTCAATTTTCCTGGAAACAATTTCAGACGGGAGTTAAACAACAATACTTTCTGACCTAGTTCGAATTCTCGAGGTACAATGTTTTTGTCATGCCACTTCTTTGTTTGCTCCTTGTGATCTTGGCATTATCATATGATTCACTTCGAAACTCGTCCAGTTCATTCAACTGTAATTTACGCAACTCCCCAGATGCTTCGAGATCCATATTCAGCTTCTTGACAGCCCAAAACGCTTTATGCTATAACTCCAAAGGCAAATGAAATGCCTTACCGAACACCAACCTATAGGGCGACATCCCAATAGGTGTTTTAAACGCAGTGCGGTAGGCCCAAACAACGTCATCTAGCTTGATTGCCCAATCTTTGCGATTCGTCTTAACCGTTTTCTCCAATATTTGCTTGATTTCTCGGTTAGAGATTTCGGCTTGACCATTGGTTTGAGGATGATATGCACACGCCACCTTATGCCTGGCACCATACTTAGTGAGCAAGGTATTAAAAATTTTATTACAAAAGTGCGTACCTTCGTCACTTTTTATTGCTCGTGGTGTTCCAAACCTTGTAAAAATGTTCTTCTGTAAAAACTTTACGACTACACGAGCATCATTAGTAGAGGTGGCAATGGCTTCCACCCATTTCAAAACATAATCGACTACTAATAAAATATAAGTGTACCCGAAAGAAGGGGGAAAGGGACCCATAAAATCAATACCCCACACATCAAACAATTCTACTTCTAAAATATTTGTGAGGGGTAATTCATGCCTTCTAGATATATTCCCCATTCGTTGACACTTATCACATGATTTCACTAAGGTATAACTATCTCAAAACAACGTAGGCCAATAAAAACCAGATTGTAGTACCTTAGCAGCAGTTCTGGTTGCTCCAAAATGTCCTCCATAGGGTGAGGAATGACATTGTTCCAAAATTTCATTTGCATCTTGCCTCGCCACACATCTCCGAATCACTTGATCATCACAACGTTTGAAAATGTAGGGATCATCCCATAGGTAGAACTTAACGTCATGGAAAAACTTCTTTTTCTGATGTTGGTTCAACTCTGGAGGCATAGCACCACAAGACAAAAAATTAGCGAAATCAGCAAACCAAGGAATGGAGGAATTTACCTGAAAGATCTGTTCATCCGGAAATAATTCTTTGATGCTCTCCTCCTCCTTAACATCCTCTAACTCCAATCTCGACAAGTGGTCGGCAACTTGATTTTCACTACCCTTCTTATCCTTGATCTCAAAATCAAACTCTTGTAAAAGTAGAATCCACCTTATCAAGCGTGGCTTGGCATCCTTTTTGGCAAATAAGTAGCAAATCGCTGCATGGTCAGTATAAACAACTACTTTAGTACCAATTAAATATGGACAAAATTTATCAAAAGCAAAAACTACTGCAAGCATCTCTTTTTCTGTAGTAGTGTAGTTTTGCTGTGCGGCATCCAAGATGCGACTGGCAATATATGGCTCGAAACATCTTATCTCTCCTCTGGCCTAACACAGCACCCACTGCATAGTCACTAGCATCGCACATCAGCTCAAAGGTCTCCTTCCAATCCGGCACAATCATGATGGGTGATGTGATCAACGCTGTCTTGATCTTTTCAAAGGCCTGCAAACAATCATCATCAAATATGAATGTAGAATATTTTTCAAGCAAATTACACAGGGGTTTTGTGATTTTTGAAAAATATTTGATGAAACGCCTATAGAACCCCGCATGGCCTAGGAAACTTCTGATTTCCTTGATATTCTTCGGAGGTGGAAGCTTCTCAATTGCAACCACTTTGGCTCGATCCACCTTGGATGACACTTTATGTCCAAGGACAATGCCCTCTTGAACCATTAAATGACATTTCTCCCAATTAAGAACTAAATTCTTGTCTTGGCACCTCTGTAAAACAAGAGAAATATTATGCAAGCAATGATCAAAAGAGGAACCAAATACTGAAAAATCATCCATGAAAACTTCCATCACATCTTCCACCATATCTGCAAAAATCGCCATCATAAACCGCTGAAAAGTCTCCGGTGTATTACACAGGCCAAAAGGCATCCTCCTGAAAGAAAACATGCCATAGGGACACGTAAAAGTAGTGTTCTCCTGATCCTCCGGTGCGATAGCAATTTGATTATAGCCTGAATAACCATCTAAGAAACAGTAATAGAAATAACCAGCAAGTCTATCAAGCATTTGATCAATGAAAGGAAGTGGAAAATGATCCTTACGAGTAGCTTTGTTCAACTTCCTATAGTCTGTACAAACTCGCCAGCCAGTTACTGTACGTGTGGAGATTAACTCATTATTTTCGTTTTTTACCACAGTAATCCCACATTTCTTAGGCACTACTTGAACAGGAGACACCCAACTACTGTCAGAACTAGCATAAATCACACCCGCATTCAACAATTTTAAGACCTCTTTCTTAACAACTTATTTCATAGCTGGATTCAACCGCCTCTGATGATCAACATAAGGAGTATAAGACTCTTCCATCAAAATTTTATGCATGCAAATTGTTGGACTAAAATCCTTAATGTCAGGAATTGATCATCCTAAAGCAATTTTAAACTTTCTCAATACTCTCAACAACTTATCTTTTTCTACAGCAGAAAGGTGAGCAGAAATAATAACAGGACAAGTAGAATTTTCACGAAGGAATGCATAATATAGATGTGCAGGCAATTCTTTAAGATCATGAGTTTCAGCAGATACCTCTGGTGCACTATTATTCAATGCTTCAGATTCCTTAGTACTCACCATTTTTTCTTTCGAAACTCCCTCAAGGAAAGCTCTTTGTTCATGTAGCTCTCAATCCTCTTCCTTATCAAATACTTCATCCGCTACCAAACACCTTTCTAGTGGATCAGTGATTCCTGCACATGAAAAAAAATTATGAGAATCAATAATTTCAATGCTTTTACATGTACTTACCTCGTTTGGGCCCCTCATGGTGTGATAAATATTAAAAATCACAGCTTCACCATCAACTCGAAGTGTGAGCTCTCCCTTGTGGACGTAAATTAGCGCACGCATTGTGGCTAAAAATGGTCTCCCAAAAATCAAGGGAGTTTCTTCATCTTCATCCATGTCCAAAATCACGAATTTTGCTGGAAATATGAATTTGTCGACCTTCACTAAAACATCCTCTACAATACCCCGTCGGTATATGATACTTCGATCTGCCAACTGTAACGTGATGGTGGTCGCTCTGACTTCTCCAAGCTCCAAAGTCTTGTACACAGAAAAAGGCATTAAATTTATACTTGCTCCTAAATCACATAAAGCTCTATTTACCTTAGAACCACCAATAAAACAAGGGATAGTAAAACTCCCTGGATCCTTAAGCTTTTGTGGCAACTTTTTCTACAGGATTGCGCTGCACTCTTCTGTCAAATTCACCACTTCATTGTCTTGAAATCTCCGCTTCTTGGACATTACATCTTTTATGAACTTTTCATAGTTAGGCATTTTCTCCAAGGCATCTGCAAACGGAATATTTATGTGTATCTTCTTGAAGATGTCTAGAAACTTGGAAAATTGCTCATCAAGTGCCTTTTTCTTAAACCGCTGTGGGTATTGAAGCTGTGGCTTGTACATAGGTTTGGATTCAGATTATTTCTTGGGCTCTTCAACCACGATTTCTTCAACCACTGGTTCTTTAACTTCCTTGGTTTTTCTCTGCTCTTTAGCTTCTAACTTCTTCCCACTTCTTAACTCCACCGCTTTGCACTGCTCTTTTGGATTCACTTCAGTATTGTTGGGAAACTGTCCTCGATTTTGATCCTTCAAAGCATTCGCAAGCTACCCAATCTGTGTTTCCATAGATTTCATAATAGCCCCCAAACTGCACATATGTGTCTCCATGCTATCCATTCGAGTTTCAGTCCTCGACATCCTCTTGTTAGATTCAGTAACAAATGTAGACACAACATCTTCCAAAGACGCTTTACCTTCACCTTGATTTGTATTGAATCCTGGAGGGGGTTTCAACACATTTTTGTTGTTGGCATAGGAAAATTTTTCATGGTTACGTAAGACAGGATGATAAGTATTGGGCGGATGATTACCTCGATAATTTCCATAGCCTCTGGGATTTATATACTGCGCTTCCTTAGGTGGATGAGACTCTTCTATGGCAACCGAGACACATGCAGGTTCTGCTACATTCACCTTGTGCAGAGCAGCAACTTGCGTACTCAACGCAAATATCTGTGCAGTGATAGAAGTGAGAGGATCGACACTGTACACTCCCTTCTTGAGTCCCATACATTCAGATGGTCATTGATAATTATTGATTGTCATTTGTTTCAGCATCTCATAGGCCTGAATTGGGTCCTTGGCAAATATGGTATCCCCAGCAGCAGAGTCCACAGACATCCTTGTAGGCATATTCAACCCATTGTAGAAAAATTCTATTTCTTCCCAATCTGCAAAATTATGATTAGGACAACGCCTTAAAAAATCTTTGTACCTTTCCCATGCCTCATATAGCTGTTCTGAATCATGCTGTTGAAAGGTACTGATCTCAATCTTCAGCTGGGTGGACTTGGATGGTGGAAAATACTTTTCTAAAAATTTCACAGCCATGCCCTCCCAAGTTTTTATGCTTTCTAGCGGCAATGACTGCAACCAGATCCGTGCCTTGTCCCTGAGAGAAAAAGAAAACAAGCGTAAACGTATTATATCCTCAGAAACACCATTTATTTTTACTGTATCAATAATCTCTAGGAAGGTGCGCAAGTGTAAATGAGGATCAGTTGTGGCGCTTCCATTGAATTGGTTCTGCTGAACCATGTTAATTAATACCGGCTTCAACTCGAAGTTGTTGGCATTTATTGTCCCTCGAGAGATTCCAGAATAGTGTGCCTGGATCGTCGGCCTGAAATGATCTCTGATTGGCACCAAGGGTAATTCATTGATATTTTCTTCAGCCATTCTAGCAATTTCTTCTCGTCTAACTCTTCTCAAAGCACGTGCGGTTCGTTCGATCTCTAGATCAAATATTAAAGAATTCTCACTTTGAGATCTTCGCATAAACTACAGTCAAGACAACAGAAGTCAATTAGTAACTTAATATAAAATAAATAAACGCTCTAAATTAAAACTTATACTAATTGGTAACAAGACTAAACAAAATCAAAAATTACTCCCCGGAAACGACACCAAAAAATTGGTGTGAAAAATGTTCGCAAGCATACGAGTGTCAAGTTTTAGTATAGTGATAAAGAGAGTGTCGATCCCACAAGGAGTAAATTGAAGATATTCAATACTTGTAATTAAAATAGTCTTAATTTTATTTAGAAAATTAAGCTTTAGAGATTTGCTGATGAATTAAATAAATAATAAAGTTTGTAAAACGCGCACACACAATCCTTAAGAGATTA
The DNA here is from genome assembly GCF_033568475.1 of Henckelia pumila. Lineage (NCBI taxonomy): Eukaryota > Viridiplantae > Streptophyta > Magnoliopsida > Lamiales > Gesneriaceae > Henckelia > Henckelia pumila. The sequence continues at coordinate 183,455,892 of NC_133121.1, read as the reverse complement.
TCAATCAAAGAGAAATAGTCTAGAGGTTTTGATTTCACCTAGTCTCGACAATATTCATTCCTAATTAATCTATTTTCATGAGTTCATTTCAATTAATAGCCAAGAACACATAGATTATACTATTTCTCTCTCCCGAGTGCCAAATAGAGTGTATCAATTACAGATCGATTCCAATATCCCTATTAAAAATCTACTTGTAACGATATGTGTAAAACAATATTCTTTCTAGGCTCTATTAAAGTTATAAGCTCTCCCGAATCATATAAAAAATTAATAGTGTGAATTATATCTATCCTATTCTAAATCCCCTCTCCCGAGTGCCGGATTCTGAATAAATATGACAAATAAATTTATGGCCAGTAAATTGAAAAGACTATCAAAACTAAAATCACAATTAATTTAAAAGAATCAAATCATTAAAATCAATAATTCATAAACATGTCTTGACCAGACTACATCAACCTCTAGACTTAAAAGTTTAGTTCATACTCAAATTCATAACATAGCAAATCATGTTCAAAATTTCAAACATAATTCAACAATCAAAAGAAAACAAATAAGAAGAAATAACAAAGCCGTAGTCTTTCTTTCGTGACCGGTCGAAAAGTCTTCGTCTTCGTTCCAAGCAAGCTACAAATCTCGATCCAAAATCTCATGAATTTTCTCTCAAGATTATTGTGTGTATCGGCTAGATAACCCTCCATTAGGTCTAAAAACTTCCTTAAATACTCCCCTAAAAATCATCCAAAATAATACCAAAGATATCCAAAGTTTCCAAAATTACAAAAACACCTCGTTAAACAAACATCAACGCGCGGCGCGCCTCCTTCTCGCGCGGGTGCGCATAGCTATCTGCTTTGACAATTCAAACATTTCGAGCACGCGCGGGCGCTCGTCATTCCTGGGGCAGGCGCGCATAAATCTCTGGAAATTTTCCACTCTTTCTTCAGGTAACACGCGGGCGCGCTTGCTGTTCGGGTCCATCTTTACTTGCTTCGCCTTTTTCTTGACTCCTTTGATTCCATCCATCAGAAATTCAGTATTTGTTGTATCTCCTAACATCCAAAACAAACAACAGCAAATTCCACGTAATTCCGCTCAAAACCAAATAATTATCCAATAATATCAATACAATTTAAGTGCACAAAATGCACTTATCACCTGCAATCACAGAGTTGAATTACTTTGGTACCCATATCTATTTGGGTCCACAAGGGACTAATACTTTAGGAACCCAAATCTGGATTACTTTGACCAGTTTACCAGTTTCAGTATTCTTGTAGGTGCGTGCTGAATTTTGTGCCCTAGGTTTTGAATAATTTTGTGATTGTGATAAAAATGTTGTTTTCCCTATCCCAAATTGTTGAGTTGCCGATATCGCTTCTGAATCGGACGTTGATTGTGATATTGATTCCGTTTTTCTCTCATAGGATTTGGTTGATTTGTATTAGTCCGATCAGGACTTTTAACAGTTTCAACCTTGATTTCCTCAGGAATGAAACCAATCCCAAATCTATTCCTGTTCATTTGCTCAGTTGACTTCCAGTTTTTCAGGACGAGTATATCATAGATTTGATTATGTTCATTTTCCCCACATGTTGTTACAAAGTGTATATACTTCCCTTTGCACATGTTCAGTTTAGGTACAGTACTGGATTCACCGATGTTTTCAGTTTTACCAAACCCTAGACCACTTTTGTCATTTGTGGGTTTTTGTAAACTTTGCATCTCTGTCAGCATGCTTGAGGATCTATTCCATGAACTTACCAAATCATTTAATCTATGATTTTCATTTGTAAGATTCATGAAGTCAATCTTAAGTTGCTCATTGTCAGTCTCAAGTTTAGCAATCTCTATTTTAAGACTGATTTTTTCAACTGATTGTTCCCAGTTGGGTTCAGTTGAGATGTCTTGCAGATCATTTTGCTTTGCGTTGACTTCATCAAATGTTATGGACAGTTTGTGATACTCATTTACCATTTCATGAAGTGCTGTAATGATTTCTTCTCTAGTGAATTTGTCAGAACTGAAGTCGAATACATGTTCACTTTTAGATGTATGTTCATGATCATTGGCCATTAGGCACGTTACTTCTTCCTTATCATCATTGAAGCTAGAAGAACTGTCTGATTCATCTGATTAACTGTCAGTTTCTTCCCATTTGGCTTTACTCTCCTCTGCAACCAGTGCTTCATGCTTCTTTCTGAAAGAGTGGGTGCCCGGTGAGCCAACTTGTGGCTAAGGGCTTTGATGACTCTTTGTATAAATAATCTTTTGTTTTATATAATTTACACTTTTATTAATGGCAATGACTTTATCTTTCTTCATATTGTTATATTGTGATATACTATTGTTGTTTTGATAAAGACCTTGAATATACTATAGTGTATGTAAGATGTGGTAGAACATGGGGATGTCTATCATGAAACACATCTTATAGTCACTGTATATTCTAAACTGTTCCTAGTCAATTGAGCCGTCCGATAATAAGGATAAGGATCGCTCGAGTTTGAGACTAGCATTTGCGATGCAAAGTACCACGTTTCATTAGTAAGGAACATAGAGATGTTCGAAGCATGCAAATGGATATTCATACGATGAATGATCGAACTACCCTATTCGGACTTTCCAAGTGGTTATCACTTATCGAGTGGATAAAGTCCGCGGTTTTGGTTGTACACCATTAGTCCTTACTACTTGAAACATCATTGAGACTCTATATGCTAGTACTGTGCTTTGACTCGTTTACCGACTCTATTGGGGTCATCAGGTGTCGGGATTGGGTACAGTTACAACACATATAGGAGTCGATGCTTTGTTGTCAAGGATTCACCACATACTTGCGAGTGTGGATATCCTATGCGATCTGAGGAGATATTAGTGTGACGAATCTCTGGCCAGAGTACATGATGTGTTTTAAGAAATGGTTTCTTAGTAACACATGCGATGTCACTATTTAATCTTCAAGATGTATTGCATAGTTATCGAATCTCGAACGACTCTCGATTTACCAATGGTTGTTGATTCGATCGGGATATATGGATGAAGGGACCGTACTGTATGCTAACCAAAATCTATTGGTTCTTGCAGGCACTATCAGTGATACCTAGGGAATCATGGGGCGATGTTGCTAGGTGCTCTTACCATGATTCGATGGGCAAGTCGGAAATTGTTGTTCCGAGTCACAAGGAGTTGTGAGCCCACGGCTAGCTGTATCCCTGAACCATTGAAGGTCACACAGAGTAATGGATTTTTAATCCCCGTTGAGATAGTTAAATTTAAAGAGTTAAATTTAATGAACAAAGAAGTTGGACTTCTTATTTAAGAGTAGAGGAGTAAGATTTCTTAAAATGACATAGGGATGGGCATTTTTGGAAATCACTGAATTTGGATTCAGAAAAATTTATCTTGACTTTAAAAGGTGCAGAAATGGTTTCTGTGCACATTGGTGAAATCGGTTTATCAATCGGAGTCATGATGAATTTTATATTAATTTCTGAACATGTGGGCTTTGCTTGTCGGGCTTGAACTTATGACTAATGGGCCCTAAGCTGTTAGCGGCCTACATTATAAATAAGTTATTGCAGTACAGAAATTAAACACAACAGGTCAAAATTTTCGAAAACCTAGTGTTTTTCTCTCTAAAGTGGCCGCCCCCTTTCCCTCTCTACTCGGTAAAATCCAGTCTGTGAATTTTGAATTACAGTCTGGTTTAACGGATCAAATTCGTTAATTCTCTTCGTAGAAACTTCTGATAGATTTTCTAGTGCAATCTATCAAAGGGATTAATTATCCGTTCGTGGACCTGATTGAAGAACAGTTCGTCCATCAGTTCCAGGGATATACAACAAGAGCAGAGCAATCTGTTGGTGTCCATAATCTCGCTTCGAGATTGGAGGTAAAAATTTATAATTGTTATTTAATTTTTACACACACAAAATTTAATCGTAAAAGTTTTGATACCCATTATGGAATCGTTCCATATAAAATTTTAAACTTCCGCTGCACCGGGTATCAATCCTGATTGATCTGATCGCCGCGTTCTCCAACAGTGGTATCAAAGCCAGGTTGCTCAGATCAAGCGATTAAATTAATCGATTGTACAAAAAAAATTTTAAGCCTCGGTTTTTGAAACAAAATAAATATTTAAAAATTAAAAAAAAATTTATCGGGCAAAACCCGGGCAGCGCACGGCGCTGCGTAGGGCGCTGCCTGGCCCGAGCCCATTGGGGCGCGGGCAGCCCGGGAATGTCCCGGGCGGCCCGCGAAAAATTAATTTTTTAATTTTTAAATTAAATTTTAATATGTTAAAATTCTATTTTTAGTCCGATCGAAAATTGTTTTTGATTGGTCCACGAGGCGTCGGATCGAATTGTTCGAGTCCGAAAATTTTAAAATTGATTTTTGGATAAATTTGAATTTTTGGAAAATTTAAATATTTTATCCGTTAAATTGAATTTTGAAATTAATTATTTTTGGTACAATTGATGATAAGATATGATCTTATGGATATATTGAGTAAAATATGATTTTATGTATAAAATTGGATTTTATAGATAAAATATGATTTTATTTGATTAAAAGATAAAATATGATTTTGTATGTAAAATAAGATTTTATATATGAAATATGATTTTATCCTTTTAAATTTAAATTGCCATTGCATGTTATCCAATAAATTAATTTTGAATTAAATGTTATTGGATAAGGATGATCGATTGTCATGACCAATTTTGTAGGTGTATGTTAGGAATTTACATTTGTTTTTATTGTTGTTGGATTTATTAATGGGTCTGGTTTATGGCCCAATATGAATTGTCATATGTAATAAAAGTGGGCTTGGTTTATGGCCCGTTCCCACCCCTTAAAAATGTATCCCCTACTTGTCATTGTTATTTATTGTAAATACATTAGATTTAGTGGGAGATGAAGATTTGAAGATGGAGGTGGGCCCAGCAGACAATAAAGACAGAAGAAATGTAAATTGGAAGCACAATGTAATAGAATTGCAATGCATACTGCATATTACCTAGGATTGGACTAAGACTCGTGATTGGCAACCACGGGTCGATTATAAATGGAATCGATCATCCTATATAATATATGATATTATTGTTGTATGCATGTTTTAGACAAAATTGTGTGAATCCGGCAAGCATACAAAATTTTAAAAATGATGAGACAAATTTTCAAAAATAAAATCCCTCATTTTAAATATGATTTAAAATTGATATCAAGATAAATAAAGGAAATTTAAATTTGTTTAAATGTTCCTACCTTCCATCAACGATCAATGTATGAGATGCTACCCGCGGATACGGTCCGGCTCATATTATTGGGGGGGCCCGTTCGTCGGAAAGCTGTACATTGGATCGACACATGTTGTAAGTTGGGTGGAACTCCCATGGGATCGGCTCATATTATTGGGGGATCCACATGGCGACCGTCCATCACAACTTAATATTGATGGGTCATCTTGACATGTCACAATAAACGACGTCATATTATTGGGCCCTTATTGGACATGAGGTAAAAACATGGAGGTTGCTTTGGAAGCAATTGGGCTCTACCTTTTGAAAATTATGGTTGGCTGATATTATTCGGGACCATAGTTTGTCAATTGGACTCCATGTTCTCACTAAGGAAAACAGTTTCCCGTTTTCACTAGAGGGTAGTGAAATCGTTAAAATAGTGGGAGTGAGATTCATAAAATAAATTTTGCCTATTTTATGTCTTAGTAAATTACTTAAACAATCACTGATATTTGTCTGTTTCTTTTCAGTATTTCATAAAGATGAATTCGCGTAATCCACTTTTCTCGATCCTCGAACAAAATAAATTGACTGGCGCAAACTATACGGAATGGTTCCGTAAGTTGAAGATTGTATTGACTTCGGAGAAGATGCTCTACGTGTTAGAAAAATCTCCTCCGAAGGAAGCACCAGCTGACATAAGTCCGGAAGAGTTAGCCAAACTTGATACATGGTGGGACCATGATATCAAGGCCAAATGCTATATGCAAGCCTCGATGTCTGATGAACTCCAGAGGCGATTTGAGGATACCGTGAATGCTGCTGACATTCACGTACAACTCAAGGAACTTTTTGGGGCTCAATCGAGGGCTGAAAGGTTCGCTACTGTAAAGGAGCTAATGACGTGTCGCATGCGTGAAGGGACTTCGGTCCGTGATCATGGGGTACGAGTGATTTGGCTCATACAGAAGTTGGTAACCCTTGATTTGGTGTTGGAGCATTAACTCAACGTGGACTTACTACTTCTATCTCTTCCTTCTTCGTTTGACGGATTTGTGGTGAATTTCAATATCCCTTGAAGAGATGGTCAATATGCTTGTGACATATGAATCCACTTTAAAGAAGGATAAACCTGCTTTCTTGGTGGGCTCCTCTTCTTCTGCTAAGAAGGGGCCAAGTACAAAGGGTAAGAAACGTTCTGCCCCACCCAAGAAAATCGAACCCGAGAAGAAGTACAAGACAAAGGCTTCAAACATGGAAAAATCCAAGGATGTTTGCCATTACTGCAAGAAGCCCGGTCATTGAAAGCGTAACTGCAAGGAATATCTAGAGCAGTTGCGAACTGCGAAGGTATGTTCTATATTGAAATAAATGTTTCACTTAATACTACTTCTTGGGTATTGGATACCGGATGTGGATCTCACATTTGCAATGATTTGCAGGTGATGACAAGAAGTCGCAGGCTTAGAATGGGTGAGACCCAGCTGAGGCTCGGAAATGGTTCCAGAGTTGAAGCTAAAGCTGTGGGAGATATTTATTTAATTTTGCAGAACAGTTTTAAGTTACTTTTGAGAGATGTTTTATTTGTTCCGGATTTGATTAAAAACATTATTTCTGTTTCTATGCTTGATAGAAATGGTTATTCTTGCAATTTTGTGAATGAGATTTGCAATATTTACAAGAATGAATGTTTGATTGGAAATGGACAACTTGAAAATGATCTATATAACTTAAAACTAAAAGACGTTCCAATAAATTATGTTGATAAACCGGCAACAACAAACAAAAGGAAAATCGATAGCCAAAACCCGGCAAACCTTTGGCATGCTAGGCTAGGTCATATTTTCTCAAAGAGGATGAACAAGCTAGTGGGAGAGGGCATGTTTGATATGTCTGATATTAACTCTCTACCTACTTGTGAATCCTGCCTGAAAGGAAAAATGACTAAATCTCCTTTTAAAGGAAAACCTGAGCGTAGTCAAAATCTGTTGGATTTGATCCATACAGATGTTTGTGGTCCAATTAGAGTTGGCACTCAATATGGCCACACCTACTTCATTACCTTTACTGATTATTATTCTAGGTATGGGTATTTATATTTAATGAAATATAAGTCTGAAGCATTTGAAAAGTTCAAAGAATTCAAGGCTGAAGTAGAAAACAAGCTAGGTAAAAGTATTAAAGAACTTTGATCGGATCAAGGTGGAGAATACTTAAGTACCGAGTTTTTGGACTATCTAAAAGAGAATGGGATTCTTTCTCAGTGGACTCCTCCTATGACACCACAGCTGAATGGTGTATCGGAGCGTCGTAATCGAACTTTGTTGGACATGGTTCGATCCATGATGAGCTTCACTGAGCTTCCACATTCGTTTTGGGGCTATGCGCTTGAAACGGCGGTATTGTTGTTGAACAACGTCCATACCAAAGCAGTGGACAAAACACCATACGAGTTATGGAATGGCAAAGCTCCTAAGTATTCGTACTTGAGGATTTGGGGATGTCCTGCTTACGTGAAGCAGACAGTGGGAGATAAGTTGGATAGTCGATCCACCTTATGTTATTTTGTAGGGTATCCAAAGAATTCAATCGGATATTATTTCTATTATCCTGCTGAAACAAAGGTGTTTGTTTCAAGGAATGCCACCTTCTTGGAGAAGGAGTTCTTATTGGATAAGAAAGGCGAGATGATGGAACTCGAAGAAATTCGAGAAGAACCCGAAATACAAAATAACGATCCTACACCTCAGGAACCATTGATAGACACGCCTGTACCTAGAAGATCCGAGAGGACTTCTAGACCTCCTATTCGATATGGTCTTCTTCTTGAAGGGGATCAAGATGAACCCGATGTTGGATGTGATCCAAGAAACTTCAAGGAAGCAATTTCTGATGCGGATTCAAATTTATGGCTTGAAGCTATGCAGTCGGAAATAGATTCGATGCATACAAATCAAGTTTGGTCTTTAGTAGATCCTCCCGATGGAATTGTTCCAATAGGGTGTAAATGGATCTACAAGAGAAAGCTTGGGCCTGATGGTAAGGTATTGACCTACAAGGCGCGATTGGTGGCGAAAGGTTATACTCAAAGACAAGGAGTTGACTATGATGAAACCTTTTCACCAGTTGCAATGTTCAAGTCCATAAGAATCCTTATTGCCATAGCTGCTTGGTATGACTATGAGATATGGCAAATGGATGTGAAGACTGCTTTTCTTAATGGAGACATTAAGGAAGAAATCTATATGAAGCAGCCTGAGGGGTACACATCCATGGGAAGCGAGCATAAGGTATGCAAGCTTCAGAGATCAATTTATGGTCTAAAACAAGCATCAAGAAGTTGGAACCAGAAATTTGATGAAACAATAAAGGATTTTGGTTTCATCAAGAACCCGGAGGAACCATGCGTATACAAGAAAGTAGTTAAGGATGCTGTGACATTCTTAGTACTTTATGTTGATGACATCCTACTCATTGGGAATGACGTAGGGATGTTGCAGTCAACAAAGATATGGTTATCAGGTAGATTCTCGATGAAGGATTTGGGTGAGGCATCCTATATTCTAGGGATACAGATCTATAGAGATAGATCTAAGAGAATGATAGGACTCACTCAATCAACCTACATCGACACCATATTGAAACGGTTTTCAATGGATGGGTCCCAGAGATGACATCTACCCATGTGTCATGGAGTTTCTCTATCCAAATCTATGTGTCCCAAGACGGATGAAGAGATAGAGAAAATGACACATGTACCATATGCGTCAGCCATAGGTAGTATCATGTATGGGATGATATCTACCAGACCGGATGTAGCATTTGCTCTGAGTGTCACGAGCAGATATCAAGCTAATCCCGGTCAAATGCATTGGAAAGCCGTGAAGGACATTCTTAAGTACTTACGAAGGACTAAGAATATGTTCATGGTATATGGAGGAAGAGAACTAAAATTGGAAGGCTATACCGACTCTAGCTTCCAAAGTGACATGGATGACTCGAAGTCAACATCTGGATTTGTGTTCATGCTCAATGGCGGTGCTGTCTCTTGGAAGAGTTCCAAGCAGGACACCACAGCGGATTCCACCACTGAGGCAGAATACATTGCAGCATCAGCTGCTGCTAAAGAGGCCGTTTGGATGAGGAATTTCGTCCAAGAGTTGGGCGTCATTCCTGAAGTTGTTGGTCCAGTCCCGGTGTACTGTGACAACACGGGTGCCGTTGCTCAGGCAAAGGAACCAAGGTCTCATCAAAGATCCAAACACGTACTGAGGAAATACCACATCATCCGGGAGATTGTGGAAAGAGGAGACATCATTGTCGAAAGAGTGGCCTCTGCAGACAATATCGCTGATCCACTTACTAAGCCCTTGCCAGGACCATTATTTGACAAACATCGCGAAGCAATGGGTCTACGTAGTATGACTAGTTGGCTTTAGGGCAAGTGGGAGATTGAAAGAGTGGGTGCCCGGTGAGCCAACTTGTGGCTAAGGGCTTTGATGACTCTTTGTATAAACAATCTTTTGTTTTATATAATTTACACTTTTATTAATGGCAATGACTTTATCTTTCTTCATATTGTTATATTATGATATACTATTGTTGTTTTGATAAAGACCTTGAATATACTATAGTGTATGTAAGATGTGGTAGAACATGGGGATGTCTATCATGAAACACATCTTATAGTCACTGTATATTCTAAACTGTTCCTAGTCGATTGAGCCGTCCGATAATAAGGATAAGGATCGCTCGAGTTTGAGACTAGCATTTGCGATGCAGAGTACCACGTTTCATTGGTAAGGAACATAGAGATGTTCGAAGCATGCAAATGGATATTCATACGATTAATGATCGAACTACCCTATCCGGACTTTCCAAGTGGTTATCACTTATCGAGTGGATAAAGTCCGCGGTTTTGGTTGTACACCATTAGTCCTTACTACTTGAAACATCATTGAGACTCTATATGCTAGTACTGTGCTTTGACTCGTTTACCGACTCTATTGGGGTCATCAGGTGTCGGGATTGGGTACAGTTACAACACATATAGGAGTCGATGCTTTGTTGTCAAGGATTCACCACATACTTGCGAGTGTGGATATCCTATGCGATCTGAGGAGATATTAGTGTGACGAATCTCTGGCCAGAGTACATGATGTGTTTTAAGAAATGGTTTCTTAGTAATACATGCGATGTCACTATTTAATCTTCAAGATGTATTGCATAGTTATCGAATCTCGAACGACTCTCGATTTACCAATGGTTGTTGATTCGATCGGGATATATAGATGAAGGGACCGTACTGTACGCTAACCAAAATCTATTGGTTCTTGCAGGCACTATCAGTGATACCTAGAGAATCATGGGGCGATGTTGCTAGGCGCTCTTACCATGATTCGATGGGCAAGTCAGAAATTGTTGTTCCGAGTCACAAGGAGTTGTGAGCCCACGGCTAGCTGTATCCCTGAACCATTGAGGGTCACACAGAGTAATGGATTTTTAATCCCCGTTGAGATAGTTAAATTTAAAGAGTTAAATTTAATGAACAAAGAAGTTGGACTTCTTATTTAAGAGTAGAGGAGTAAGATTTCTTAAAATGGCATAGGGATGGGCATTTTTGAAAATCACTGAATTTGGATTCAGAAAAATTTATCTTGACTTTAAAAGGTGCAGAAATGGTTTCTGTGCACATTGGTGAAATCGGTTTATCAATCGGAGTCATGATGAATTTTATATTAATTTCTGAACATGCGGGCTTTGCTTGTCGGGCTTGAACTTATGACTAATGGGCCCTAAGCTGTTAGCGGCCTACATTATAAATAAGTTATTGCAGTACAGAAATTAAACACAACAGGTCAAAATTTTAGAAAACCTAGTGTTTTTCTCTCTAAAGTGGCCGCCCCCTTTCCCTCTCTACTCGGTAAAATCCAGTCTGTGAATTTTGAATTACAGTCTGGTTTAACGGATCAAATTCGTTAATTCTCTTCGTAGAAACTTCTGATAGATTTTCTAGTGCAATCTATCAGAGGGATTAATTATCCGTTCGTGGACCTGATTGAAGAACAGTTCGTCCATCAGTTCCAGGGATATACAACAAGAGCAGAGCAATCTGTTGGTGTCCATAATCTCTCTTCGAGATTGGAGGTAAAAATTTATAATTGTTATTTAATTTTTACACACACAAAATTTAATCGTAAAAGTTTTGATACCCATTATGGAATCGTTCCATATAAAATTTTAAACTTCCGCTGCACCGGGTATCAATCCTGATTGATCTGATCGCCGCGTTCTCCAACACTTTCTAGATGTGTATTTATCATCTTTTGAACTTTTCCTTATTTCAAATTTCTTCTTACGTTTTTCTGTTGATCTTTTCTCATCTTTCTTCGGTTTGGGACAGTCTTCTATGAATTGTCCTATTTTTCCACAGTTGAAGTAGGCTCTAGATTCTTCATTTGCATCTTTCTTTTGAAAACTTATTCTGTAGGATCCTTCTTGATTTCTTCTGATGAACTTTCCAAAATTTTTCACAAATAGTGACATCGCATCACTACTTAGTTGTTCTGCAGTTCTTTCTGTTTGAGCTGGTGTCTCTATTTTTACTATTTCTAAAGCTTTGGTCAGTTGAGAGGTAGACTGATCATCTTCTCGAGTTTTTAATTCAAACTCATAAGCTTTTAGATCAGCAAATAGATCATGAAGTTCCAGTTTATTCAGGTCCTTTGATTCTCTCATTGCCATTGTTTTTACATCCCATTCTTTGGGAAGACCTTGAATAACTTTCAGAATAATTTCTCGGTTGGGATATGTCTTTCCCAGAGCATTGAGTTCAATTACAATGCTACTAACGCGTTCATCAAACTCTGTCATGGATTCTCCTGGCTTCATTTTGATATTATCAAATTTTTGAGTAGCCACTGAAAATTTGTTTTCTTTCGTCTGTTCATTTCCTTCACAAAGATGAACCAGTTTTTCCCAAATTTCTTTTCCAGTTTTACACATCTTGATCTTGCTGAAAGTATTTTTGTCAAATGTCTTGTACAAAATATCTTTAGCAACATTATCAAGGTTTGCTTTCTTCTTGTCTTCAGCAGTCCATTCCATCCTTGGTTTCTCGATATATTGTGGTCCACCACTTGAGATAGATATAGCAGTGTTTACTTTGTTGATAGTAAGAGGTCCATCAGTGATCACAAACAACATGTCATCATCTAGTGTTGATAAGTATGCTTGCATACGAATCTTCCAGTCATCAAAGTCTTCTTTGGAGAACATAAGAATTTTGTTGAATGAAGACATATTTGAGATAGTGTTCAGAGACAAGATAAAAACCAAGCTCTGATACCACTTGTTAGGATCGGTTTAGATGTGTAGATGGGGGTGAATACACTCTAAAATTTTCTTTCAGGACTGAATATGAATTCAATCGGTTTAGTGATTGAGTTCTCAATTTTATCTTGATGTCTAATGTAATTTGAAAAACAGTGAGTGTGCGAAAATATGTCAAATTAGAGATTCTGAACACTTGTAAAAACTGTGTGGAAGATAGGTAGAATCAAGTAAACTGATGAAAAGACGCAATGAGATGTTTATGGATGTTCGGAGATTTCAATTACTCCTACATCACCCCTTCTTCCTCCTCAAAAGGATATCAATATAAGACTTTGAATTTTACAAGTAGTTTGCAAAATCCCAATCCAGTTTAGGACTTATACACTGCCTAAATAAGAACTCCTAGTTACAACTTCAGTTTCAGTCCTAGACTGATAAAATACACTTGTTGTAGCTCGTTTACATCTTTACACAAGATCGATGTTTGAATGATCAAAATAATCGTCTAAGTGTTGTGCTTCGAGTCCTTTTTGCAAGTCTTTAAACTTTGGAAGCCTAGATAGTATCACAGCAAGTGTTTTTGGCAAAAGTTGTTGCTCGATAGATTGAGTCTCTTATTTATAGTCTTCGGGTGTTAATAGTCATGATTTCAAATCGGATCTCTTGAAGGAATTTTGAAATATACCCATTGCATTTGTCACTGTCACTTGACAATTTCTGGAGCCGACATTCTCTTGGATCGCGACACTACCTTCTGCAGAATGTGTCAGAGTACGGAAAACTCTATCTGTTCAATTCGCACTAGTAGACTGATGCCTTTCAAGGTAAACCGGTGCTCTTCTCGTGAGGGTCGACTGATGCTTTCATCGAGGGTAGACTGATGCTTTCATCAGATCAGTTTATCAAATCAGTTTAGCATCTTTGGAGATATATCAGTTGATGCTTTTCATCGGATCAGTTTATCAAATCACTTTAGCATCTTCGGAGATATATCAGTTGGTGCTTTCATCGGATCAGTTTATGAAATCAGTTTTGCATCTGGATCTTTTCAGTTTAGCGCTCGGATCTTTTCAGTTTATCTCGATAGTTTTGTCTCATCATTTTAGTATTTATTTGTAAACTCCAAAACTTAATTCTCAATCGATTTTCCAACAATCGATTTCCCAACAAAACTCCTTGTGTTTTCAAATCTTGAGCATACATCTCCATGTTTTCAATTTTAAGCATTCATCCCCTTATCCGTACATGTTTTCACAGGTGCTTATGCTGAAAATACAAGGACTTAATAGTTGTAAAAGGTTTTCAAAAATCTCGTAATTTCAGTTTCAGTTTAGTCTTGCATGTTTTGATTTTTGGCAATTTTATTTTATTTTATTTTATCAAAAATGCTGATGTTACACAATACATGTCAGCGCTACAAAAGTGTCACATCAGCATTACATCGAAAAAAAAAAACCAAAATTACAAAAAAAAAAATATATATTAAATATAATATACATTCACTTTCCTTGGTATAGTTGTAGTCTTGTAGCCATTTTTCATTTTTCATAAATCTTAATTCCATTTCCCTTAATTTTTGTGCACAAATTTTTAATGAAAATATATTTTTATTATCAAAAATTTTTAGTCTCACATAAATCTTTTAATTTTTAGATTACTTGTATTTAATAAATAAACAGAGAAGTTTATAAATTAATCTTTATGACTGAAAGAAAATAAAGTTTTAGTGATTATAAAACCCAAGATAAAATGAATCAATTTCATCCTTGGGGATAGAGAAAAAATGTCCATATCTCATCATTTGTGTAAATTGTAAGACACTTGAGAAAAAAAAAATTTAAAAGACACAAAGAGATATAAAGGAAGTAATTTTTAGAAAATATTTTTCTTCTAATTTTTAATAATTTTAATTAATTTCATCATTATATGTTTTGCTATGCTTTTAGGCGTAATACATTTCTAATTAAGTAACATTAACGGTTGAAATTGTAGATAATCCTACAGAAGAGAACACTGGGTAGTTTAAACGAACAAGGGCATGCCACGTTGCCATCCACTCAGCTACCCACCAAATCTTCCGTGACCCTGGGGGCTGTCTCCGGCCAAAATTCACCGAAATCGCCGCCCTTGCCGGCGGAGAGACCACGGAGATGCCACCGTCCACTCTAATACCATGGAGCACCAATTCTATTCCCGTACTGAATTTCGCTTCGTTCAACCCGTCGAATTGCTACTACATTTCCGGTTTCAGACCCCAACTTCGGATTCCCGAACAGAGAAAAATCGTCGTCTCCGCGAGCAAAAGGAATCGATCGAATCCACCCATTGCAGCCACCGGTGACAAATGGCGTTCGTCGGAACTTCTTCCCTGCGGCCGCAGCCACCGGCGGCGGCGGTTCGGTATCCGAATTGGATGATAATGTACGGAAGATACTGCAAGCTGTTCTTTGGATTGCTGAGGGTGTTTATATTGTTTGGCTCTTTTTACTTCCCTACGCTCCTGTAAGTAATTGGGTACCACAAATTGGATATTGATGCAAATTTGATGGACCATTTGAGTTCCGAATTGGCTGATGTGCAATGCAGGGGGGATCCCATTTGGGCAATCAGTTCAGAAACAATCAGTTCTCTCATAGGCCTCAGTATCAATTTCTTCTTTATTCTGCCATTGTTGAACTCTGGTAGAGTGCTACTTTACTCTGCAGGACTGCGAAAGTATACAGTAACTTGGAGATAAATCAAGAGCTTTCGAATTAATAGACAAATCTTGGTCAATGAATTCAGCAACTTATGTTGAAGATTCAACTTTTACTATTTATTTCTCAATCTCATTGTGTTTGATCATTTGTTGATTGGAACTTTTGGCAGGGTAGTTGGTATTCATCTTATCGAGGCACCGGTGCTTCATCCGGTGAATTTTACTGCTTGCAGCTCAAATCTGCTTGGTTCTTTTGTGTAATTTCAAATTCTTGATATCTTTTGTTTTCCAGATGTCTGAAGGGTTATTCAACTTTGTCATTGGGTGGACGTTCATGTTCGCCCCTCTGTTATACTCGGATAAGAATAGAGACAGATATAAGGGATCGCTCGATGTTCTTTGGGGATTCCAAATGTTCCTCACAAATAGTATGTTCTGAAATTAACAATTTTGCTGTCAATTGATGATGGTGAAGATAGTCGTTACAGTTCTTGTTTTCCATGATTTTCGTGATTGGATTTTGAGTTCATTGTTTTTCTACGATGTAGCATTCTTGCTTCCTTACATGGCCATCCGTCTGAACAAGGTTGACAGAAACAACACTCCTATAAAGAACTCTCAACTAGGTTTGATCATGAC
This sequence comes from Henckelia pumila, assembly GCF_033568475.1. Taxonomy (NCBI): domain Eukaryota; kingdom Viridiplantae; phylum Streptophyta; class Magnoliopsida; order Lamiales; family Gesneriaceae; genus Henckelia; species Henckelia pumila. The sequence goes on along the minus strand of NC_133121.1, from coordinate 183,439,968 downwards.
AAATGTTGTGGGACTTATAGGTGGGCTTGTTTGTTCAGTTTCCATTCTACGGGCAGTTTATGGTCGCGGAGCGATTTAGCACAAAGACGGGAGTTTGTTCTCGATTATTTTGGGACAGAGAGGCTTGCTTATGCCTTCATTTGGGACATTTGCCTATATTCAATTTTTCAGCCGTGGCTGATAGGTGAGAACTTACAGAATATTCAAGAAGATAAAGTTGGTATAGTAAATTTTCTTAGATTTGTTCCCTTTCTTGAGCTGACTGCCTATTGTCTTTTTTTAACCTCTGATGATGAGACATAGCTGAGTATTTTACAGTTTACAATGTAACATTACATTATTCACAGTTTTCTATTTCAGTAATCTGGTATCATGTCTCTCACACTGTTTTTAAGCACAAGACGCTCGATTATATTGTCTATTTCAGTAATCTGGTATCATGTCTCTCACAAATCGCACATAAATGACAAACTTTGATATTTTCCCAAAAATCATAGTAATCACTGGTTGCTCTCCATTAAATAAGCATCGATTTCAACGCATTCTAGAATCTAGATAGGACACAGCACTTGAGCTTATTTTGATTTGAAATTTTCAGCCCGTTGTTCTATTCGCTTTTGAGTTGTAAAAACTTGTATTCGGTAATAGAATAAACTTGTTTTCGAGAATTTCCGAAACTCAGAGGCTTAAACATTTTTGAAAGTTTAATTATTCTTTTTTAAAGATGTTATCGTGTTATTGGTAGACCTGAGCATTATTTCGGTTAAACCGAATTAACCGACCGAACCGAATGAATTCGAAAATTCGGTTCGGTTAATTCGAAAATTCGTTTTAGTGTTAGGAAATTTCGGTTAATTCGGTTTGATTTTCAGTTTTCGTCAAAAAAAATTTGGTTAACCGAATTATAAATAATTAAAATTTGGATTTTTTATTAGGTTTTATATATAATTTATAATAATTTTTTAAATGTGTTTATATTTCATATTGTACTTAATTTTTGTTATTTTAATTTTTTTAAGCTTAATGTGTTTTATTTTGATAAAAATATCAAATTTTAATCATTAATTTTATAAATTTTGTATTTTTTAATTTTATTTTGAAAAAAAAATCGTTTAATTCGGTGACCGATTGAATTAACCGATTTTAACGGTTTGATTAAATCAGTTTTAATATAAATTCGATTTAATTCAGTCAGCCTAAAAATAATTCGATTAATTCGCTTTGGTTCTTGACCGAATTAACCGAATGCTCACCCTTCGTTATGGACTCCAAATGTGACATCAATTGTCATTTTATATTAATTAGTCTACTCACTTCTCTTTGAGATATATTTTAATTTGTGAGCTCTCACAAAATATATATCTATCATCTATATTGATAGCCCAATTAACATAAACATGGACCATCAAACAATAGACCAACAACTCAAAGACTGGGCCTCAAAGGGGCTTTTAAAAAATGAAGAGGTGGCCCAAGAACATGTTGATAAAAAGCCTATCATAAACATTGAAGCGGAAGGAAAAGAATCAATGGAGGATTCCCCGCAAGAAGAATCGAGAAGGCACAATAAACCAGCTTGGATGAAGGATTACATAATGTGAGAGAAGCACACGTTTTTTGGGATCATTTTCTGTTATCTTTCTGTTGGGATTTTTGTTTTTAATTATGACGTCAAAATGTAAAAGACATATAAATTGTTGGAGAAGAGTTGTAATCGGTATCGAATATTATATCAGTAAAATACAATTGGGAGTTTGGCACAGACTCGAAGTATGCGTGTGTGTGTTTTTTCCTTCATAATTCATATCATTTTGGTGCTCTCGTTGAGAGCCGACGTAGCGGAAGGGGCGACCTAGGAAAGGGCTACCATCGGATCAGTGTCGATAATTGGAAAAATTATAGGCCGGATTAAGGTGCATGAATGCATGCACTGAATACTGAAAGGTGAATTAAAGCATCCTAAAGTAGGCCGCCGCGGACGTCGGCTTTTCAAGGGGTCGGCAATGTTATGATATCTCACATTGAAATACTAAACTAATCTCTCCGTGTACATGCACATAGCAAGAAACACTTATCGGAGTCATGATCAACCGGTATAACATGCATTCGGATCGGAGAGACAATTATAAATTTACGACAACATATTTCAAGTTATATCTCGATCAAATTTTCTAAACCATACAATCCCTCCAATTACTTCCCGAAAAGTTTCGTGCTCGAAACTTACATGAATGATAGCTAGCCAGTAATACCTAACTAGGAATCAACTGGAAGCAAATAAAAAAAAAAATTATTATTGTTTTTGAGGACATGCAATTTCAAGATTGGTTTTTTTAATGTGTATATAAGAAAAGGTACCCCATTGCTATCATAGTGGGAAGTGGTAAGTGTTGGTAAATATACCCTTTTCACACACAACACCAAACTACTCCCCCCACATGATGAGTGCCCAAAAGCACTTTTTGATCTCCAAAGTTTAATTAATATATATCCTATATTATTTACCATAACCACCGTAACAAGCACTCGTAAGCTAAGCCCACACAAGCATGCCACTAGCTAAATGGATCAAAACAGAGCTTCCGACCGCGGCGGCGAAGGGCGGAGCTCCTCCGCAGACCACCCTCGCCGCCATTGAATCACTAGCCGTACCTCTTGTAAGTAATACTGCCTTAATTTCTCTCTGAATAATTTCTTGTTTCCTTCTTGATTAGACGTTCCCTTGGTATATATATATATATATATTGTGATGATCATTATGTTCTTTTATTTTATTTTATTTTATTTTTTGTGTGAAATTTGGGAATGGGTAGGTTCAGGAAGTGGTGTTCTTAGCAGATTTCAGATGTTCCAAGTGCCAGCAAAGGGTGGCTGAAATTATGTCCAGATTGAATGGTAAGACACCCCTTCTTCTCCATCAACTAGAAACTAATTAATTTGTTTGTGTTCAGGATTTGCACCAAAACACTTCAATTTACTCAATATTTACAAGATTCATCTTTGAGCCAGTTTACTCCAAACTTTGTTCTCAAAGAAAACTGGATCATATGTTTTGCCTTGTCAATTTCTGTTCTTCACGTAATTATAAATTATAATTTTTTTTGAAAGGATTATAAATTATAATTCATGAGTCTTTCGTTCGGTGTCTTTCTATTTTGAACAAATTTAATCACTTGTATGGGAGAACTGATATGATATACTGATAAAGATTAAAATTAAAAAAGAAACGTAGATGATAAAAATCGTAATTTTACCCAAAAAAAAAAAAAATTATCCTAATATTTTATATTATTTTATTTGTATAAAGAGTGTTTACCGTTTTAAGAAAAACTAAAAAGCCAGCAAAATTATGACATGTTATTTGAGTAATGTTTTGTTGCTACACGGTGGCACTGCATCCTTTTGGAGGAATACATAGGATACCAATTATATTTGGCATGATAGTCTAAGAAGTTGAAATTTGTATACAGTTGCTTTGAAAATCTTGTTTTTATGATGCATCAGTTCTATTTGACATTTTAAAAATATAGTATAGTAAGTTACATGTTTAATTTGTTACCAAATTGATCAAATAAATGTGATTAGTTGTGAAATAATTTCATGGTTCTATATTTTGGAGACGAATTGACTCGATCTTACTTGCAATAAAAAAATTTGAAAATCGTGTTAGAGATCAAATCATAAAATTGATCAATGAGATAATAATTTCTATAAATATATATCTCTCATAATATATTTTAATGAAGTTATTTCTTTTTTTATTGCCTACTCCTAATTTGAGTCCCATTATAACGACAAACTTTGGTACAGTGTGTGTGTTGGTGATAAAAAGGACGTGTGGCTGCATTTATTTCGGACAAACATTGAAATTAGGCATTAGTTAGTAGATGACACCCCATAGCCATAGGATTCCTCTACGCAAGAACGTTGGGGGCTGTGGCCCCACCAAGCTCTTGTCACTGAAAATTTTTGCTACGATTCAATTAAATTATTTTAGGATTTTAATTTTTTCAAATGAAAAAAATCAGAGTATTTGTTTTCGTCGAGGTTCGAATCTTGATCAGGTTTATATTACAGAATGTTGCAAAAAATTTCATGTGTTGGATAGACTTAGATATTTATCCCACAAAATTGATTTTTGAGACGATCTAGTATAACTTTTTGTGATTTTAAAAATCAGGGTATTTTAAAATATATATATACATATATATATATATATTGTTTTTAGATTCAGAATTATATATGGCGTTTTATGATCATTTCACCATGATGTCTAGATAGTTATAACTCTAATCTTTTTTATCTATCATATGTAATATAAATATATTGTGTATGTGTTGGTATGTTAGTTGTATCCCACATCGGTTGGATAAATATTTTGGGAGCTTTTTATATAGACAAGGACAATCCTCCCTTAGGCTAGCTTGACCAAATCCATTTTTTAACAGTAGCTATACATGTGTTATATCTTACTATATTATTATAGTAAAGAACCTTTAGACGGTGTTTGGCAGAGCTTTGAGTTGTTTTTAAAAAAGTAAGGGGGTGGTCCTTTTTTCAAAAAGATATTATTTTAATATTTTATCTCTCTAAAATATCCTTAAATATTTTCATAAATCTCCATCATATCCTCCACCCATTAAATATTAAATATTATCTTTAAAAAAATTACAAATCACATAAATTTTTTTAAAATAAAATATTAAAACAATTTTATATTTTAATATAGGTTTATTCTAAAACTATTTTCGTATATGTATAACTCAAAACATTATATTCATATAATTATAACTTTTTTGGTAATTTTGACAATAAAAAGATCTTATAATACCAAACATATCAACATCTTTAAGTTGTTTAAAATAAGTTTACCCAAACACTTTAACAGCTTATTTTTAAAATAAGTTCTAACAGTTTATAAGATCATAAAACAACTTTTAAGCTCTAGGAGCTTATAAGCTTTTTTTAATAAGCTTAACCAAACACTAAACTTTCAATTTATTATAGTAGAGAACCTTTAATTAAACTTTCAATTAATTGGTGAAGTTTGAGATGAAATTATGATTTTATCTTAACTTAATTCCAACAAAATCAATATTATTAGACAAATTACTCATTTTCTATGGTCATCTCTTTTTTTAGTCATTAGATTTTATCTTATTTACTAAAATGACACTCGTTATCTTTGTTTTGTATTTTAAATTTTTACATTAGATAGTTATTACTCTTAAAATTTTTAAATATTTAATTCATTATGTGAGTTCTAAAAATAACATGCAAATTAATTAATATATAAAAAATTTATGTATATTCACATATCGCGTGCAAGAAACACTAGTATATGATATATTTGAAATTAACATGATATAGAGGAATAATATGTTCAATTTGGAATTAAATTAAGAGCATTGAATTGTTTGTGGTTTCATATAATTGCTATCCGAAAATTAGAAAGATTAATAATTAGCATCAACAATTTATGCCCTTGGTGCTTATTACGATAAACCCACACGCATACTTTATCTTTAAAGGTATGGGCACCACCACAGTATTTTTCTAGTAAATTGCACCGGACACATCTAAAAACAACAAAAATTGCATTTTATTAATATAAATATGTGCTTAAGTGTAAAGTGCTTTCCACTCAGCATCTATATTTTTATTCTCGAAGATATAGTGACCCTAAAACGGGACCCCAACTCAAATGATGTGATTCTTCCTTCAACGAGTCGTGTTTGCTCCAAACATTAGATTGCTTTTAGAAACAATCGGAAAATGGTATGAAATTCTCCTAAGTGTAATCGAGTCGATTCGAATAATGATTTATTCATGTTTTCAAATTCGAGTAAATTTTTATTGAGTCAAACTCGAGCACAAATTATGTTATAATTAATTCGACTCGTTAACTTTGAAATTTTGTTATTTTTGAGTAATAGTTCGAATATTTCAAGCATTCTAACCGAATTCAAGCAATAAATGTTAAAACTTTCGAGTTTTGAATCTGACCCGAGCTCTAAAATTTTCATGATATTTGGCTTAATTCGATTACATCGTGCTAGAAACATCCTTTTTAATGCGAAGGGGGGTGTTTGGGGGGGGGGGGGGGGGGGGGGTTGTTTTGAATTCAAGATGTTATTTAATTTTACATCCTACCACATTTATTAAACTTGTGTCGAATATGTCATACACTAGATTGGATATGGTGATATGGGTTTTGTCTACTTTGTGATTGTACCTCGATGACAAGTGTGTGATCCTTGTCTATAGGTTGTTGCTTGGGTTTTTTATATTTTTTATTTAAAAAACTAAAACAAATTCAAAAATAATGTATGTCCCAGCGGATTGCAAAACTATTGCAATCCGCTGTGGTTGAGAGCAGACGATGCAATATTTGCAGCGTCCGCTGCCAGCATCAGCACATGAGGACTTGCAATTTTTGGGGTGAGACTATGTTGCACCTGGAGTTCTTTTTTTTTTAGTTTGTGTCTATATTTTTCAAATTTTTCAAATTTTAGTCTTTTTTTTATTGAGAGTGTTGATGTGACACTGTATATATCAGTATCACATCGATAGCAATTTAGAGTTGTGAGAAAAAATGAAACTAAAAAAAAAAGACAAAGATATCGAAAAAAAATTATAGGTCTCCCTATTATTTTAATATAACATTTATATTTTGTGTGTGATGATTCCTATTATAAACATGTTCACATTTTGCTTCCAAGAGGTTAATAGAATTGACATACATTAAACAATTAATTTATATGATCAGGGGAGACTCAATCTGTGATGATCAGTGTTCTGGAGAAGAAGGTGACACTCAGTTGTATATACCAACCTGCTGATAAATTACTCCGACAAAAACTTACGTCGGCCTACCGGAATTCGCGGAGTAAGCTTTCCTTGGTGGCGCGTCTCTTCATGTCTTCCTGCTGTTGATTGCTGACTGAAAAGCGTGACATGCACAAGAAATATATATACACCAAAAATAAGAATGCGATTAGTGCTGTATTACTGGAATGTATATGTGTGGGGACTATGTACAATTTTATCTGTAAATAGCATTCTAGGAGCTTTTTGTGAACTCTATCGAAATGCAGCCATGCCAATAAAACTTGGGAATTAAAAGTGAACATTTCATATCAAACTACGTACGTACCTGATGCTGCAATTTGGATGGAATAATTGGGTCGATATGATTTTTTGTTTTTCTTGATCAATAATTTTCAAGATATACAAGAAAATATATATATATAATGGGCAAAGTTTTTGGGAAAGGCTATGCTCCATCGGGTGAAGCTGGGTCTCACATGGGACCCAGGCCCCATGAATGGTGGATGCTGCACCGGGTGATCTTCACCCGATGGAGCATATAGCCCCTCCCAAAGTTTTTGAATTGCTTCCCGAAAATCATTTTTTGTTTTCTTGATTGATAGATAGTATCAATGTACAAACTCGGGTGCTTACCGCTCTTCGGGATGTGCCAGAGTGACGCCTTGTCTGAAGTTGTTTATCAACAAATTAAGGGAGTGTTTGCAATCACTAAAAAAAAGTGATTGTTAGCTTTTGGCTTAAAAAAATTATTTTTGTGTGTTTCTTAAACCTAGATTATGTGTTAGTTTATGCTTAACTTAATTGAAATCCAAAAGCTAGTCATGTGGTGATTATGATTCTCCAAAAGTGATTCTAATAAGAAGGTCATTGTTAAAATCACTCTAATCACTTATTTATCAAACACTACCAAACTTTGATTTTTAGATTTTCACATTTGTTTTCAAACACTACCAACTTTTGATTTTTCTTAATTTTTTTATAATCTATAAATTAATCAATTCTACAAAAGCACAATCTATTGCAAACACTCCCTAAGACGAGTTGTGACTAAGAGTGTGACAAGCACTTGCAGAGACGGAGCTAGAGGGGGGCGGTGGGGGCCGTCGCCCCCCCTCAATTTTTCCAAATATTTTATATATATATTATATATATATCATATATATAATTAATTAAATTAAAAAATTAAAAACTTTTTTTATATTTGTGAGATCAATGTATATTTTTCATTAATCCCGCAAAAACAAACTCTGATACAAAAATTCACATAATATGAATCACATTTAATTGCAAAATTTTTGAAACAAATGTATTCTCGACGGTTACAGTTACCTTTAAATAAGTATTTATATTTTTTAATTTGATTTCTTGTACAATCATCAATTTTTGAATGTATCAAACTACTAAAATTATAATCACTATTATAAAAAACTGAAAAATAATATATATGTTAGTATGTCATAGATATATTAATTAGATTAATTTAACTATTTCAATTTTAACTTTAATAGAACGTGGAGTTTTAGGTGTTAAATTTGTAATTAAATATGGAAGAGTTATGTTTTAACATTTATTTGTTGATATTACACTTATGCATATTTTATTCAAAATTTCATAATAAATTTAATCACTACTTAGTTTGAAATTTTATATAAAAAAAATTTAAGTATAATAATTTATCTAAATATAATAGACATGTAAATAAAAAAAATTACATATTATTTTAATTTTTAATCTACATGTTAAATATTTTCTTTGGAGTGATTAAAGTTATAATTTTAATATTTTAAATATTGAAAAACATTGAAACAATTGTTTTTAACTTTTACATAATTTAATATAAAGCATATGTTTAATTTTTATTTTAAACTTCTTTATAAGAAATTCAGTTTTTTTTTTCAAAATTTTAATAAACTTTTCTCAATGATATGAGTTCAAAATTATTTTTTATATTATTATGTATATATATATTTTAAATTTTTTAATAATCAATAATTACATAATCTAAATTCGCCCCCTCACTTAAAAATTCTAGCTCTGTCCCTGAGCACTTGCACGTGTTATTTGACGATTTTTAACTTCTTTCAAACTCTTATGAATTTCAAAAATCCACCTTTGGTAGCAGTTTCAATGACAATGCCAACAAAAGATTATAACAAGAACAATTCGAAAGGAAAGGAAACGAGAATTGATTCAAATTGACAAACTAATTCATATTATATATAGTTGCTAATCGGATAAAACATCACTAATTAAAACATATTTACAAAGTGGAAATATGGTAATATTGAAACACAATAATTTAAATAGATGATCTTTTGCATATGGGTTTTTTTCATGTTGAAGATTTTTTCCAAGAGACCTCCTTTCTGCCTGCTATCCCTTATTCATACCTTCACCCTCATTGCATTTATTAGCCACGATCTTCCATCCATGATCTTCAGCCCACGATCTTCTCACCATCATTGCTGTTATTTATTTGGCCATCTTCTAGGGTTTCGTCTCCAGTTCCCTGCTCTATTTCACAACTCTAACCCTCGGGGGTTTGGTTCTTCCACATTTCGTTAGTAAGCTTGAACAGTATATTCCATTCCATCACATCTTTGGTCTAATCATGGCAAAGGGTTTTCGTGCTTCTGGTATCGACCAAACTCCATTAGCTAGTATTGATCTCATCGGGTATGAGTTTCGTTCCTTGATCAACTTTCATGTCTCATTATTCATTGTCTGTTGCTTACCTCATGGTGGTGAACACAGGCCACTGGGTTATCTCGAAAGCTAACCTGGCTACATTGAAAGCTTAATGGCCATCATTGAAACCCCCTTATATGGATCAAGAACCACTTTCTGACGCTTTAGAGAGTTTGCTACCCTTTCATCATCTAACGGTTGCTTCACTCGTGCCTTCTGGCCATGTTCTTCCTTTCGGTAAAGCGGTTAGATTCAAATCTTGGCATTGTTTTATTAAAATTTGGGAGGATTGGGTTGATAAACTTGCACCCTATTTTGGTATTTCCTGGGAAAAACAAGGTTTACTTCATATCATTAGGCTCACTACCCAACCCCTGAATCTTTATAGTCCTTTGTTAAAAGGAGTGCTACGATTCTGGGTTTCATGTGGGAACTTCTTTGTTTTTTGATAAGTGTATTTAGTATGCTTTCTTTTATGTCATTTTATAGTTATTTTGCATGCATTTATTTTATTTTTGTGAGTTTTGTTGGTATTTTATTTTATGTGCATGTATTTTACTCTCCTGATTGAATTTTGTAGGAAATTGGAGTTTTGAAGAAGCAACTGTGCATACAAGGCGCGCACGCGCGAGATCAACTCCTCGCGTGTGCGCAGTGTTAACTTCCAGAGCCTTCAAATCCAAGGCGCGTACAAGCGAGTTCCTACCCCGCGCACGCGCAGAAGGAATAAAAAGAGACTTTGAGGGAAGCCGCGCGCGCGCGAGCGGCGTTTACGAGGCCACTGCTTGATTAAGTTGCGCGCGCGCGAGCTGTGCCAGGTGCGCGCGCGCGTGTTTGGAGGCGCATGTGTTCGAGAATTTCTACGTCACGAGGATTCTAATTGGTGCGGACCTATAAATAGAAATTTTATTATCTTTTGGAGGACTTTTTGTCTTTTTGATTACGCACGAAGGCTGACGGCGGCTGTGGAACAATTCTTCAAATTTTCTTCTACTCTAGTATTTTTTATTTTATGACTTTAGACTTGGTTTGTTTAATCATGTTTATTAGTAAGTAGTAGTTTTTCTTCGATAAAGGCCACGTGAAAGGGCCAGACAATTTATGTAGAAACTCGTTTGTTTATTTGAGATTTTCAGACTTGATTTGATTTTATTGTTTATCGAATTTATATTTGTCTTGTGAATTTCCTGGCCATTATTTGCTTGCATGTTAATTGATTCCAATTCGACAGATGAGGTTTCGGTTTTGATCACTTTGATATTCAACATAGTGTAAAACCGACTAGAAATAGAATTCGGTTTCATTATGCGGTTTAGGTGTTTACTGAATTTTCATAGTTTTTCGTGCATTAAAATTTGATTAGAATTACGAAAGATTAGTTCGTCAATATTTGAATAGGTTTGATTGTTCTAGAAATAGTCCTTTGAACAAATTAGGAAAATTCCTGTGAATTAAGATTAAGTCTGATGTCTTAGATCGACTGATTATTACATGAATTGTCTGGTACCTACGTGAGTCCTTGATCGAATTTTTTCCATATTTGAATTAAACCAAATTTTTGTTGCGTTTTAATTAATTTTATTTTTATTGCAATTTTTAATTATTAATAGTTTAAAATCTGAAATCCTTCTTTTTGATTAGTCTAGATTAAGTAAAAATAAATATATTTTGGTATTCATATATATACAGTCCCTGTGGGTTCGACATCTGGACATTTGTCCACTATATTATAATTTGACCTGGTGCGCTTGTCAGTTGATTTTTTAATCATACCGATTTAGCCGGTCAAGTTTTTGGCGCCGTTGCCGGGGACTGTTCGATATCAAAATTTTTATTTCTTTTGAGATTAGACGTTATTTATTTTCTTAAATTCTGATTATAATTTCTTGGTGTTTTTCAGGTACCTTCTTTTGTGCATGCATAGCATTCGATCAAGAAAATTACTACCACTTGATTTGGAGATCGAATGCACGCTTAGCAGGATCCGAAAAGCCAAGAAATCTATCAATATTGAATTAGAGTCAGAATCGGAATTTGAAGTAGAGATGGCGGACAACCGTACTGTTTGGGATATTATTAGGCCGCCAGTTGAAGGTTATGGATCTAGCATAGTTCACCCCGCTGTTGAGGCAAAAATTTTGAGCTAAAACCCTCTACTATTCAGCTGATCCAATTGCAAGCTAGGTTTGGGGGTACATCTGTGGAAGACCCCTACGCTCATCTGAAGCGTTTTTTGTCGATCTGCGACACCTTCAAGGTGAATGGGATAACATCTGATGCAGTGCGACTGCGGTTATTCCCATTCTCTCTACAAGGAGAAGCTGTTGAGTGGCTAGATTACTTGCCTGCTGGTTCAATTACTACATGACATCAACTTGTTCAGACCTTTCTGAATAAGTATTTCCCTCCCACGAAGATGGCTAAACTGTTTTCTGACATCATCTCATTCAGGCAGAAGGAAGCTGAATCTCTACATGCGGCTTGGACCCGATTCAAGAAGATGTTAAGGATGTGTCCTCAACATAATCTTACTCAGAGCCAGTAGACTCAGACCTTCTACAATGGGGCGGATCAGTCTGTTCGATCAATGTTGGATGCTGCTGCTAACGGAAGCCTATTCAGGAAGACACCAGCTGAGGCATGGGAAATCATTGGAAATATAGCTGAAAGCAACATTGGATGGCCAGATGATAAAAAGGAGAAAAAAGCTGGAGTACTAGAAGTCGATGCACTAATAGCACTGAATGCCAAGATCGATGCTCTTACTCATCAGATGGCAGTTATGCAGACAACTTCAGCCAATCTAGCGCCAGCTCAACAGCCCGACGAACAGCAAGTATTCAAAGTGGATGCATCGAATTTTATGGGAAATCAAGGGAGACATCAGTACAATCCCTACAGCAATACTTACAATCTTGGCTGGAAGAACCATCCAAACTTCTCATGGAAAGCTGCAGATCATACAGCTAATAAATTGAATCCAGTCAAGAAGAAGCCTTCCTTTGAAAAAATCATGATGAAATATGTAGCTGGTACTGAGACTCGTCTACAAAATCAAGAGGCAATGCTGCAGAAGTTAGAAACTCAGATGGCTCAGATAGCAACCCAACTCTCGACTCGTCCTACTGGATCGTTGCCTAGCAACACTGAACCAAATCCAAGGGGCGTGAATGCTATTATGGTCGTGTCCCGAGCACAGTCTGAGGAGCAGCAATTGGACGAAGAGAAGATGATGGAAGAGCAAAAAAATTTAGAGCCCAAGGAGGATATGCATGCTGAAAATTCCTCAAAGGCAGGTAAGAAAGGTAAGACTTCAAAATATGAAGTTAATGATAAGGTTGATATTTCTACACTACATTTAAGCAACTGTTATTTGATTCTCAATTTAAAAAGTTTCTTGAAATTTTCAAAAAACTACATATTAACATACCTTTTGCATATGCATTGTCTCAGATGCCGAACTATGCCAAATTTCTAAAGGACTTGCTAAGAAATAAAAAGAAGCTGAATGATCTGACACATGTTACACTGAATGAGGAGTGCTCGACTGTGCTTCAGAAGGAACTCTCACAAAAATTTCATGATCCAGAGAGTTTCTCCATACCTTGTCATATTGGAAAATTCTCAGTCAATAATGTTTTGTGTGACTTAGGATCGAGTATAAATTTGATATCTCATGCACTTGCTAAGAAACTGGGTATATGCAACATTGAACCGACAAATATTTCTCTAAAATTTGCTGATGGATCTAGTAAATACCCAAGAGGGATAGTTGAGAATGTTCTAGTCAAGATTGATAAGTTTATTTATCCAATTGATTTTGTTATTCTTGACATGAATGCAGATTGTGAAGTGCCTCTGATTTTAGGGCGTCCGTTTTTATCCATGAGTAGGGCGTTAGTTGATGTTGAGAAAGGAGAGTTAATATTGAGACTAAATAATGAGCAAGTGGTGTTTAATATGCTTAAGTTGGCTAATGATAGCCCAAATTTAAAATCTTGCTATGTTGTCAAATTTATTGATGTGGTTCATGCTATAGGTGATGAAGGTCAGAAGGTTTAGATCTCCGCAGAAATTAGTCCAGTGCAAATGTTCTATAGTGATGTAGCATGCAAATGCAAGACTAATCTGACTTTTTCCAAGTCGGGGGATAAGCCACCATGAATGTTGCCACTAAAGGGAGAACAGTCGGGCTATAGACTATAAATTTAGCGCTGGCTGGGAGGCAACCCAGTATTTATTTTTTTAAAGTTTAATTTGTTTAATTTCATTTCATTTTGGTTTCGTTTTTAATTTTCGTTTTCTTCGTTTAATGTTAGCTACTTTTCTTTTGCACGCCGGAAGTTACTGTTTGATTACACTGCGCACGCGCGAGGTCCCTTCCTTGCGCGCGCGCAGGTTCTTAAGCCAATGGATCACAAAGCGGAATCCTCGCGCGCGTGCAACACAACATTCCAAAGAGATCGCAATTTCAGTCTCGCGAGCGTGTGAGACTCCCTCTCGCGCGCGCGCGAGAGGCGCAGACGAAAAAAAATAAAACAAAAAACGGGCTCCTCTTCTTTTCTTTCTCTATTCCTCTTCATCTTCCCCTTCTCTACCATAAACCCTAAATCCCCAATTCCCTACTCTCCAATTCCTCCATAAATTCTTGACACACTTGCCCGTATTTTGCAGATTTTTGGAGTTTATCATCGCAATTCAAGTTTGGGTCCGCCAATTTCTTTAAGAATCCTCTTATTTCTTGCACCTCACCGCCACGCCGCCGCCACCGATCGCCGCCTCTGTTCTGATCGACCATCACCATGCCAGCCAAACAATTCCGTTCGTCCGGACCTGCCGTCGCTAGCTCATCTACATCCGATGCACACTCCAATCGATTCGTCTCTCGGGAGGCCCAAGAGAGTTATGAACATGCTAGACTAAATCGTAATCCAATTGCTGAGCGTGGAGTATCTCTGGATTGTAATGAATTTGTTGCTTTGGGGGTTATTAAGCGAAAATGGACCGTATTTTTCCAAGTTCCCGAACTCGCCATTGTGCCAGTGGTTCGGGAATTTTATGCTAATGCCCCTGCCCGAGATGATTCTACGGCTTTCGTCCGAGGAAAACTTGTGTCGTTTGATGTTGAGACCTTGAATAGGTTGTTTGACACTCCTGTTATTGATGATAGCAAGTTTAGGAATTTTAAGGCGAATCTGGACTATAATTTAATTTTGAGAGAGATGTGTTATGCGGGTGTACAGTGGCACGACCCTCTCCAGTTCACTCATTTTCCGGAGCATTTTTTGAAGCTTGAGCCGGATTTGTGGTATGCTTTCATAGCCCGACGACTTTTACTAGTGCTCCACACAGTTGACGTGCGGGTAGATAGGGCGATTTTTGTGTATGCCATCACAAAGCAGTGGCCGATTGATGTGGGCACTCTTGTCCACGATGTCATCATTTATTCGATGCGGACTTCGACGGTGGGCCTCTACTTTCCCCACACCATCACCGCCCTTTGTCGCCAGGCGGGTGTGCAGATTAGTCCCGATGAGGAGTGGCTCCCGCCTTTCAAGACCGTGGATGAGAAGCTTGCCACTTCCAAGCAAGAGAAGCATAATTTAGAATTTTATAGCGGCCAACATCAGGATGGGATCTCCTCTAGAATTTATCCACCGCCTCAGCCCACTCCTTCTCGTCGCACCGCTCAGGATGTGGAAGACATGATGCGCAGCATGGCGACGCAGTTAGGACTTGATACATCTGGCTTCCGAGCGGCACCTCATTATCCACCTCCATTTCCGTTCCAGTCTTACATGCCACCCCAGTTTGCTCCAGTCGCACCACAGGATCCCTCCATTCCAGAAGAAGAGGATGAATAGTCACCAGGGGAGTCTTTTTGTTTCACTTTTTGTTGCATTTGCATTTGTTTCTGTTGTCATTTATTTATTCTGAAGCATTGAGGGCAATGCTTTAGATAAGTATGGGGGGTGTTTAGTGTTTTGTATCGTGTTTTGTGTTCATTCTGTTGCATATCATTCGGTTTGTGTTTTGTTCGTAATCATGCATATCATTTTGTTGTTGTATGTATTGTCAATGCAAGTTGAATGAAATATGTTAGCCAATGATGATTGAGTGGAAAATAAAATTTGTGTTGGAAAATTTTTTCTTTTGATTGCACATGAAAAGCTGTCAGTTGACTCGTGAATAATATTAAGCACGCATGTTAGACCGGTGTAGTGTAGCAAAGTAATTGATGAAATCCGTGTTTTTTTTACCATTACACGGCAATAGATGCTTGTTGATCATAATAGTGTTTTGGATTCTTGATAGTTGTTGGACATTGGATGCATAATTTTGGGTGTACCTTTAAAATTTTTTACTTGAGTTGTAAGCGTAAGTAAACTCCATCCGGATTATGAGTGAGGAATTGAAATCCTAATCCCTTGTTATTGACTAAGTTTGCGGATTCAATGGGGTTATCAAAATTTGAAAATTTTTAAAATAGCGTTTCCATCCGAGCTTGGACAATGATTGAAATCCTAATCATTGCGCCATAGCTAAGTTGCGGGCTAAATGGGATTGTAGCTCCATCCGGGCTATAGACAAGGGGATTGAAATTCTAGTCATATCTTAGTTATAGCTAAGTCTGCGGATAATTATTGGGGCATTTGGAAATTAATTGCAAAATCAAGAGGCATGTGTAAATTTCAAGAAAGTGCATTTTTGTGTTTGGGATTGTTGAGAGTACTAGATTATGATACTTGCATTGAATTGTCATAGGTCCCTAAACATTCTTAGGATGGATTCTTTTGAAGTTGCATGAACTGGAATAACATGGCACACACACACGTTTGCGTTCAACTGACAGTGTATTGTGGACAATCGAATGTTGTTTTATTTTTTGGGAAATTGAATTAGAACTCGTCTGAGGCTATCTTGAGCATGATTTATTCATACTTGTGTTATTGCATTGTGTTTTTTGCATGTCTTACTCGAGGGCGAGCAAGATTTAAGTATGGGGGTATTGATAAGTGTGTTTAGTATGCTTTATTTTATGTCATTTTATATTTATTTTGCATGCATTTATTTTATTTTTGTGAGTTTTGTTGGTGTTTTATTTTATGTGCATGTATTTTACTCTCCTGGTTGAATTTTGTAGGAAATTGGAGTTTTGAAGAAGCAACTGTGCATACAAGGCGCGCGCGCGCGAGATCAACTCCTCGCGCGTGCGGAGTGTTAACTTCCAGAGCCTTCAAAGCCAAGGCGCGCGCGGGCAAGTTCCTACCCCGCGTGCGCGCAGAAGGAATAGACAGAGACTTTGAGGGAAGCCGCGCGCGCGCGAGCTTCTTCCTCGCGCACACGCGAGGCGTTTACGAGGCCACTGCTTGATTAAGTTGCACACACGCGAGCTGTGCCAGGCGTGCGCGTGCATGTTCGGGGGCGCATGTGTTCGAGAATTTCTAGGTCACGAGGATTCTAATTGGTGCGGACCTATAAATAGAAATTTTATTATCTTTTGGAGGACTTTTTGTCTTTTTGATTACGCACGAAGACTGACGGCGGCTGTGGAACAATTCTTCAGATTTTCTTCTTCTCTAGTATTTTTATTTTATGACTTTAGACTTGGTTTGTTTAATCATGTTTATTAGTGAGTAGTAGTTTTTCTTCGATCAAGTCCACGTGATTGGGCCAGATAATTTATGTAGAAACTCGTTTGTTTATTTGAGATTTTCAGACTTGATTTGATTTTATTGTTTATCGAATTTATATTTGTCTTGTCAATTTTCTGGCCAGTTATTTGCTTTCATGTTAATTGATTCCAATTCGACAGAGGTGGTTTTGGTTTTGATCACTTCGATATTCAACATAGTGTAAAACCGACTAGAAATAGAATTCGGTTTCATTATGCGGTTTAGGTATTTACTGAATTTTCATAGTTATTCATGCATTCAAATTTGATTAGAATTACGAAAGATTAGTTCTTCAATATTTGAATAGGTTTGATTTTTCTAGAAATAGTCCTTTGAACAAATTAGGAAAATTCTCGGATGAACAAGAGTGTGAATAAATTTCCCTTATCCAAGTTACATGGTTCACTTTCGTTCTTGCAATTGTGGTTATTTTCTTGCTTTGAACATCTTTGTCATCATTCTTTTCTATCTATAGATGCTTATGATAGCTTCACTCTTATTCAATGCACTACAGAACTATCAGAAACTAAAGTGATCTCTATTGTTGACTCGATCAGTCCTGATGCTTTTCTAGTGTTCCGCGTTACCTTGAGTGAATCAGTTTTCCCTTGGGTCACTTCTTCATGGACGGTGGTAATCTCAAATTAGAATACATAACAAACGAACTCTGCATCATCTGCCTTCATCCTCGTTTTTTAATTGTAGGGGGTGCATTTCCAGTGACCATGAAAAGATGTCATGAGAGTTTTACAACCCCATGTTGTTTGCTCGACAATTCGATTATTTCCCGGTTATCCCAATTACACAGTGTTACCTTCGTGGTTTGTTGAACGGTGATGATTGGAATGACTTTCTCCACTATAGATTTTCAGTAGATTTCATCCATTCTTATGTAACTTGGTCTCGGATTACGTCTGTCCTGTGGGGTTAGACGTTGCCCAAAAATAGACTCTGCTATTCAAATTCTGGTGGGCTAAATGATATGACGTTGTAACAAAGGATCTTCTATCTTCCATTGGTATGATCCCTATGTAATTGCTTTGCATAACATCCTTGCATATTATCCCATACTTGGTCAGATTATTTACATGATTAACTCAAATAAAATTGAGAGATGGAAAAGCACCCAAGAAACTGAAGATGACTTCTCTTCCCACTCCAGAACATTCTACGCCAATCAAGGTAAGAAAAGGCTCTAGACTTTGGAGGATGAAATCTCAACCTTCCAACCCTCGTGCAACTGTTATCATCATAATTGATGACATTTCACCATTGCTTCCTCAGTCCCTAACAGATGTTTTCTTTGGCGTCACTTGATACTCGGAAAGGAAAATCAAAAAAAAAAGAATAAAGATCCTATCTGATTTGATGTGAAGGCAATTCCAACCCCTACTTCCAAAGTTTTAACCATGGGTACCGCAAAAAACCTATAATCACAGCCCCTCTATGTTTGAAGAACAATAATTCTGACAACACAACTCTCTCTTCCCTTGCAACGACAACCCATGACAACCTTTATACATTAGACTAGAACACAGGGGATTTTTCCCTAACCAAGCATCACTCCTGCATTGTTTATGCCCGAGGTAATGGATTTTTGATTCTTTTCAATCTTAAACTAGAAATAATATATCCTTTATGGTGCCTACAGGATCTGTTGGATAACACGGCGATCAGATCAATTAGGATTGATACCCGGTGCAGCGGAAGTTTAAAATTTTTGTATGGAACGATTCCATAATAGGTATCAACCTTACGATTAAATTGTGTGTGTAAAAATTAAATAACGATTATAAAATTTTAACCTTTAATCTCGAATCGAGATTTTGGACACCAACAGATTTCTCTGCTCTTGTTGTATATCCCTGGAACTGATGGACGAACTGTTCTTCAATCAGGTCCACGAACGGATATTTAATCCCTCTGATAGATTGCACTAGAAAATCTATTAGAAGTTTTCTATGAAGAGATTAACGAATTTGATCCGTTAAACCAGACTGTAATTCAAAATCACAGGCTGGATTTTTCTCGAGTAGAGGGAGAGAGGGGGGACGGCCACCCTTTAAAAATTAACTAGGGTTTTCGAAAAATCCTTGTGACCTGTTGTGTGTAATTTCTGTACTGCAATAACTTATTTATAATGTAGGCCACTAACAGCTTAGGGCCCATTAGTCATAAGTTCAGGCCCGACAAGCAAAGCCCGCATGTTCAAAAATTAATATAAAATTCATCGTGACTCCGATTGATAAACCGATTTCACCAATGTGCACAGAAACCATTTCTGCACCTTTTAAAGTCAAGATAAATTTTTCTGAATCCGAATTCAGTGATTTCCAAAAATGGCCATCCCTATGTCATTTTAGGAAATCTTACTCCTCTACTCTTAAATAAGAAGTCCAACTTCTTCGTTCATTAAATTTAACTCTTTAAATTTAACTATCTCAACGGGGATTAAAAATCCATTACACTGTGTGACCCTCAATGGTTCAGGGATACAGCTAGCCGTGGGCTCACAACTCCTTGTGACTCGAAACAACAATTTTCGACTTGCCCATCGAATCATGGTATGAGCGCCTAGCAACATCGCCCCATGATTCCCTAGGTATCACTGATAGTGCCTACAAGAACCAGTAGATTTTGGTTAGCGTACAGTACGGTCCCTTCATCCAAATATCCCGATCGAATCAACAACCATTGGTATATCGAGAGTCGCTCGAGATTCGATAACTATGCAATGCATCTTGAAGATCAAATAGTGACATCGCATGTGCTACTAAGAAACCATTTCTTAAATCACATCATGTACTCTGGCCAGAGATTCGTCATACTAATATCTCCTCAGATCGCATAGGATATCCACACTCGCAAGTATGTGGTGAATCCTTGACAACAAAGCATCGACTCCTATATGTTTTGTAACTGTACCCAATCCCGACACCTGATGACCCCAATAGAGTCGGTAAACGAGTCAAAGCACAGTACTAGCATATAGAGTCTCAATGATGTCTCAAGTAGTAAGGACTAATGGTGTACAACCAAAACCGCGGACTATATCCACTCGATAAGTGATAACCACTTGGAAAGTCCGGATAGGGTAGTTCGATCATTCATCATATGAATATCCATTTGCATGCTTTGAACATCTCTATGTTCCCTACCAATGAAACGTGGTACTCTGCATCGCAAATGCTAGTCTCTAGCTCGAGCGATCCTTATCCTTATTATCGGATGGCTCAATCGACTAGGAACAGTTTAGAATATACAGTGACTATAAGATGTGTTTCATGATAGACATCTCCATGTTCTACCACATCTTACATACACTACAGTATATTCAAGGTCTTTATCAAAACAACAATAGTATATCACAATATCACAATATGAAGAAAGACAAAGTCATTGCCATTAATAAAAGTGTAAATTATATTAAACAAAAGATTGTTTATACAAAGAGTCATCAAAGCCCTTAGCCACAAGTTGGCTCACCGGGCACCCACTTTTTCAATCTCCCACTTGCCCTAAAGCCAACTAGTCATACTACGTAGACCCATTGCTTCGCGATGTTTGTCAAATAATGGTCCTGGCAAGGGCTTAGTAAGTGGATCAGCGATATTTTCTGCAGAGGCCACTCTTTCGACAGTGATGTCTCCTCTTTCCACAATCTCCCGGATGATGTGGTATTTCCTCAGTACGTGTTTGGATCTTTGATGAGACCTTGGTTCCTTTGCCTGAGCAACGGCACCCGTGTTGTCACAGTACACCGGGACTGGACCAACAACTTCAGGAATGACGCCCAACTCTTGGACGAAATTCCTGATCCAAACGGCCTCTTTAGCAGCAGCTGATGCTGCAATGTATTCAGCCTCAGTGGTGGAATCCGCTGTGGTGTCCTGCTTGGAACTCTTCCAAGTGACAGCACCGCCATTGAGCATGAACACAAATCCAGAGGTTGACTTCGAGTCATCCACGTCACTTTGGAAGCTAGAGTCGGTATAGCCTTCCAATTTTAGTTCTCTTCCTCCATATACCATGAACATATTCTTAGTCCTTCGTAAGTACTTAAGAATGTCCTTCACGGCTTTCCAATGCATTTGACCAGGATTAGCTTGATATCTGCTCGTGACACTCAGAGCAAATGCTACATCCGGTCTGGTAGATATCATCCCATACATGATACTACCTATGGCTGACGCATATGGTACATGTGTCATTTTCTCTATCTCTTCTTCAGTCTTAGGACACATAGACTTGGATAGAGAAACTCCATGACACATGGGTAGATGTCCTCTCTTGGACCCATCCATTGAAAACCGTTTCAATATGGTGTTGATGTAGGTTGATTGAGTGAGTCCTATCATTCTCTTAGATCTACCTCTATAGATCTGTATCCCTAGAATATAGGATGCCTCACCCAAATCCTTCATCGAGAATCTACCTGATAACCATATCTTTGTTGACTGCAACATCCCTACATCATTCCTAATGAGTAGGATGTCATCAACATAAAGTACTAAGAATGTCACAGCATCCTTAACTACTTTCTTGTACACGCATGGTTCCTCCGGGTTCTTGATGAAACCAAAATCCTTTATTGTTTCATCAAATTTCTGGTTCCAACTTCTTGATGCTTGTTTTAGACCATAAATTGATCTCTGAAGCTTGCATACCTTATGCTCGCTTCCCATGGATGTGTACCCCTCAGGCTGCTTCATATAGATTTCTTCCTTAATGTCTCCATTAAGAAAAGCAGTCTTCACATCCATTTGCCATATCTCATAGTCATACCAAGCAGCTATGGCAATAAGGATTCTTATGGACTTGAACATTGCAACTGGTGAAAAGGTTTCATCATAGTCAACTCCTTGTCTTTGAGTATAACCTTTCGCCACCAATCGCGCCTTGTAGGTCAATACCTTACCATCAGGCCCAAGCTTTCTCTTGTAGATCCATTTACACCCTATTGGAACAATTCCATCGGGAGGATCTACTAAAGACCAAACTTGGTTTGTATGCATCGAATCTATCTCCGACTGCATAGCTTTAAGCCATAAATTTGAATCCGCATCAGAAATTGCTTCCTTGAAGTTTCTTGGATCACATCCAACATCGGGTTCATCTTGATCCCCTTCAAGAAGAAGACCATATCGAATAGGAGGTCTAGAAGTCCTCTCGGATCTTCTAGGTATAGGCGTGTCCAGCAATGGTTCCTGAGGTGTAGGATCGTTATTTTGTATTTCGGGTTCTTCTCGAATTTCTTCGAGTTCCATCATCTCACCTTTCTTATCCAATAAGAACTCCTTCTCCAAGAAGGTGGCATTCCTTGAAACAAACACCTTTGTTTCAGCAGGATAATAGAAATAATATCCGATTGAATTCTTCGGATACCCTACAAAATAACATAAGCTGGATCGACTATCCAACTTATCTCCCACTGTCCGCTTCACGTAAGCAGGACATCCCCAAATCCTCAAGTACGAATACTTAGGAGTTTTGCCATTCCATAACTCGTATGGTGTTTTGTCCACTGCTTTAGTGTGGACGTTGTTCAACAAAAATACCGCCGTTTCAAGCGCATAGCCCCAAAACGAAGGTGGAAGCTCAGTGAAGCTCATCATGGATCGAACCATGTCCAACAAAGTTCGATTACGACGCTCCGATACACCATTCAGCTGTGGTGTCATAGGAGGAGTTCACTGAGAGAGAATCCCATTCTCTTTTAGATAGTCCAAAAACTCGGTACTCAAGTATTCTCCACCTCGATCCGATCGAAGTGCTTTAATACTTTTACCTAGCTTGTTTTCTACTTCAGCCTTGAATTCTTTGAACTTTTCAAATGCTTCAGACTTATATTTCATTAAATATAAATACCCATACCTTGAATAATCATCGGTAAAGGTAATGAAGTAGGTGTGGCCATATTGAGTCCCAACTCTAAATGGACCACAAACATCTGTATGGATCAAATCCAACAGATTTTGACTACGCTCAGGTTTTCCCTTAAAAGGAGATTTAGTCATTTTTCCTTTTAGGCTGGATTCACAAGTAGGTAGAGAGTTAATATCAGACATATCAAACATGCCCTCTCCCACTAGCTTGTTCATCCTCCTTGAGGAAATATGACCTAGCCTAGCGTGCCAAAGGTTTGCCGGGTTTTGGCTATCTATTTTCCTTTTGTTTGTTATTGCCGGTTTATCAACATAATTTATTGGAACGTCTTTTAGTTTTAAGTTGTATAGATCGTTTTCAAGTTGTCCATTTCCAATTAAACATTCATTCTTGTAAATATTGCAAATCCCATTCACAAAATTGCAAGAATAACCATCTCTATCAAGCATAGAAATTGAAATAATGTTTTTAATCAAATCCGGAACAAATAAAACATCTCTTAAAAGTAACTTAAAACCGTTCTGCAAAATTAAATAAACATCTCCCACGGCTTTTGCTTCAACTCTGGAACCATTTCCGAGCCTCAGCTGGGTCTCACCCATCCTAAGCCTGCGACTTCTTGTCATCACCTGCAAATCATTGCAAATGTGAGATCCACATCCGGTATCCAATACCCAAGAAGTAGTATTAAGTGAAACATTTATTTCAATATAGAACATACCCTTTGCAGTTCGCAACTGCTCTAGATATTCCTTGCAGTTACGCTTCCAATGACCGGGCTTCTTGCAGTAATGGCAAACATCCTTGGATTTTTCCATGTTTGAAGCCTTTGTCTTGTACTTCTTCTCGGGTTCGATTTTCTTGGGTGGGGCAGAACGTTTCTTACCCTTTGTACTTGGCCCCTTCTTAGCAGAAGAAGAGGAGCCCACCAAGAAAGCAGGTTTATCCTTCTTTAATGTGGATTCATATGTCACAAGCATATTGACCATCTCTTCAAGGGAGGCCTCTATCTTGTTCATATTAAAATTTACCACAAATCCGTCAAACGAAGAAGGAAGAGACAGAAGTAGTAAGTCCACATTGAGTTCATGCTCCAACACCAAATCAAGGGTTACCAACTTCTGTATGAGCCAAATCACTCGTACCCCATGATCACGGACCGAAGTCCCTTCACGCATGCGACACGTCATTAGCTCCTTTACAGTAGCGAACCTTTAAGCCCTCGATTGAGCCCCAAAAAGTTCCTTGAGTTGAACGTGAATGTCAGCAGCATTCACGGTGTCCTCAAATCGCCTCTGGAGTTCATCAGACATCGAGGCTTGCATATAGCATTTGGTCTTGATATCATGGTCCCACCATGTATCAAGCTTGGCTAACTCCTCCGGACTTACGTCAGCTGGTGCTTCCTTCAGAGGAGATTTTTCTAACACGTAGAGCATCTTCTCCGAAGTCAAGACAATCTTCAACTTACGGAACCATTCCGTATAGTTTGCGCCAGTCAACTTATTTTGTTCGAGGATCGAGAAAAGTGGATTACGCGAATTCATCTTATGAAATACTGAAAAGAAACAGACATTTATCAGTGATTGTTTAAGCAATTTACTAAGACATAAAATAGGCGAAATTTATTTTATGAATCTCACTCCCACTATTTTGACGATTTCACTACCCTCTAGTGAAAACGGGAAACTGTTTTCCTTAGTGAGAACATGGAGTCCAATTGACAAACTTATGGTCCCGAATAATATCAGCCAACCATAATTTTCAAAAGGTAGAGCCCAATTGCTTCCAAAGCAACCTCCATGTTTTTACCTCATGTCCAATAAGGGCCCAATAATATGACGCCGTTTATTGTGACATGTCAAGATGACCCATCAATATTAAGTTGTGATGGACGGTCGCCATGTGGATCCACCAATAATATGAGCCGATCCCATGGGAGTTCCACCCAACTTACAACATGTGTCGATCCAATGTACAGCTTTCTGACGAACGGGCCCCCCCAATAATATGAGCCGGACCGTATCCGCGGGTAGCATCTCATACATTGATCGTTGATGGAAGGTAGGAACATTTAAACAAATTTAAATTTTCTTTATTTATCTTGATATCAATTTTAAATCATATTTAAAATGAGGGATTTTTAATTATAAAAATTTGTCTCATCATTTTTTAAAAATTTTGTATGCTTGCCGGATTCACACAATTATGTCTAAAACATGCATACAACTATAATATCACATATTATATAGGATGATCGATTCCATTTCTAATCGACCCGTGGTTGCCAATCACGAGTCTTAGTCAATCCTAGGTAATATGCAGTATGCAATGCAATCCTATTACATTTGCTTCCAATTTACATTTCTTCTGTCTTTATTGTCTGCTGGGCCCACCTCCATCTTCAAATCTTGATCTCCCACTAAATCTAATGTATTTACAATAAATAACAATGACAAGTAGGGGATACATTTTTAAGGGGTGGAAACGGGCCATAAACCAAGCCCACTTTTATTACATATGACATTCATATTGGGCCATAAACCAGGCCCATTAATAAAACCAACAACAATAAAACAAATGTAAATTCCTAACATACACCTACAAAATTGGTCATGGCAATCGATCATCCTTATCCAATAACATTTAATTCAAAATTAATTTATTGGATAACATGCAATGGCAATTTAAATTTAAATTTAAAAGGATAAAATCATATTTCATATATAAAATCTTATTTTACATATAAAATCATATTTTATCTTTTTATCAAATAAAATCATATTTTATCTATAAAATCCAATTTTATACATAAAATCATATTTTACTCAATATATCCATAAGATCATATCTTATCATCAATTGTACCAAAAATAATTAATTTCAAAATTCAATTAAAGGATAAAATATTAAAATTTTCCAAAAATTCAAATTTATCCAAAAATCAATTTTAAAATTTTCGGACTCGAACAATTCGATCCGACGCCTCGTGGACCAATCAAAACAATTTTCGATAGGACCAAAAATAGAATTTTAACATATTAAAATTTAATTTAAAAATTAAAATAATTTTTTTCGCGGGCCGCCCGGGACATTCCCGGGCCGGGCAGCCCGGCTGCCCCTAGGGCAGCGACGATCGCTGCCCCTGCCCCGGGCAGCGATCTAATCGCTGCCCGGGTTTTTGCCCGGGAAAAAAAAAATATTTTTATTTTTAAAATATTTATTTTGTTTCAAAAACCGAGGCCTAAAAAATTTTTGTACAATCGATTAATTTAATCGCTTGATCTGAGCAACCTGGCTCTGATACCACTATTGGATAACGCGGCGATCAGATCAATTAGGATTGATACCCGGTGCAGCGGAAGTTTAAAATTTTTGTATGGAACGATTCCATAATAGGTATCAACCTTACGATTAAATTGTGTGTGTAAAAATTAAATAACGATTATAAAATTTTTACCTTTAATCTCGAATCGAGATTTTGGACACCAACAGATTTCTCTGCTCTTGTTGTATATCCCTGGAACTGATGGACGAACTGTTCTTCAATCAGGTCCACGAACGGATATTTAATCCCTCTGATAGATTGCACTAGAAAATCTATCAGAAGTTTTCTATGAAGAGATTAACGAATTTGATCCGTTAAACCAGACTGTAATTCAAAATCACAGGCTGGATTTTTCTCGAGTAGAGGGAGAGAGGGGGGACGGCCACCTTTTAAAAATTAACTAGGGTTTTCGAAAAATCCTTGTGACCTGTTGTGTGTAATTTCTGTACTGCAATAACTTATTTATAATGTAGGCCACTAACAGCTTAGGGCCCATTAGTCATAAGTTCAGGCCCGACAAGCAAAGCCCGCATGTTCAGAAATTAATATAAAATTCATCGTGACTCCGATTGATAAACCGATTTCACCAATGTGCACAGAAACCATTTCTGCACCTTTTAAAGTCAAGATAAATTTTTCTGAATCCGAATTCAGTGATTTCCAAAAATGGCCATCCCTATGTCATTTTAGGAAATCTTACTCCTCTACTCTTAAATAAGAAGTCCAACTTCTTCGTTCATTAAATTTAACTCTTTAAATTTAACTATCTCAACGGGGATTAAAAATCCATTACATTGTGTGACCCTCAATGGTTCAGGGATACAGCTAGCCGTGGGCTCACAACTCCTTGTGACTCGGAACAATAATTTTTGACTTGCCCATCGAATCATGGTATGAGCGCCTAGAAACATCGCCCCATGATTCCCTAGGTATCACTGATAGTGCCTACAAGAACCAGTAGATTTTGGTTAGCATACAGTACGGTCCCTTCATCCAAATATCCCGATCGAATCAACAACCATTGGCATATCGAGAGTCGCTCGAGATTCGATAACTATGCAATGCATCTTGAAGATCAAATAGTGACATCGCATGTGCTACTAAGAAACCATTTCTTAAATCACATCATGTACTCTGGCCAGAGATTCGTCACACTAATATCTCCTCAGATCGCATAGGATATCCACACTCGCAAGTATGTGGTGAATCCTTGACAACAAAGCATCGACTCCTATATGTGTTGTAACTGTACCCAATCCCGACACCTGATGACCCCAATAGAGTCGGTAAACGAGTCAAAGCACAGTACTAGCATATAGAGTCTCAATGATGTCTCAAGTAGTAAGGACTAATGGTGTACAACCAAAACCGCGGACTATATCCACTCGATAAGTGATAACCACTTGGAAAGTCCGGATAGGGTAGTTCGATCATTCATCATATGAATATCCATTTGCATGCTTTGAACATCTCTATGTTCCCTACCAATGAAACGTGGTACTCTGCATCGCAAATGCTAGTCTCTAGCTTGAGCGATCCTTATCCTTATTATCGGACGGCTCAATCGACTAGGAACAGTTTAGAATATACAGTGACTATAAGATGTGTTTCATGATAGACATCTCCATGTTCTACCACATCTTACATACACTATAGTATATTCAAGGTCTTTATCAAAACAACAATAGTATATCACAATATCACAATATGAAGAAAGACAAAGTCATTGCCATTAATAAAAGTGTAAATTATATTAAACAAAAGATTGTTTATACAAAGAGTCATCAAAGCCCTTAGCCACAAGTTGGCTCACCGGGTACCCACTCTTTCAGGATCTTAATCTCCGCCGTCTTAAGATGTGTAGCATTTCAGTCCTTGAACATGATCATGATTTCAGTTTCCTTAATCCTTCTATGCCTGGTGATGTGACAATGGCACCTGCTCAACCCACTGAAGAATTTGTAGCCACTGCAATTTCCATTATCAAACTGCTTCTCCAACAAGATTTGTTCACTTTAAAGGAATCTCATTATCATGCGTTGCTTGCCTCTTTGGCAGTACTACGATCAAGCCCTGGTTTAGTTGACTCTCCCATAGGACAGCGACTACAATCTTTACCTACACTTTTTACCAAAGCACAAAATACCACATCACAATGCACCAAATGTCTTTCAAACATTGGAAGTTTCCATGCTACCATGACTCATTGGGATAATCTACAATCTCAAAGAACTGAAGATGTATCTCGACTGCTGCAACTTGGCATTGAATTTGATACCCTCGAAGAGTCCATAACCATCATAAAAGCTAAGTTAGCTAATCGAGAAACTCATAAGCCGACTCTGCTTGGTGAAGGGAAACAACTAAAGTCTAGAGTCATGGCCCTCGATGTGGACATCAAAACTTGTGGAGACACTTAGATGGTGAAGAAAGATGCATATTATGAATAGACTCAAGCCTTAACTTCTACCGATTCGATCCGTTTTGATTGTGAAGATAAATGGCAAACAGTCAAAGATTACTTTCTTGCTGATTAATTGAGTAATGAGAGATAAAAATTTTTAAAACCAGATGCGCTTTTGGAAATCACCTATTTTGCTCGTTTTGCTTATGTAGTGTTTTTGGTTTGAAAAATAATATCTGTGTTTTGCAATGAAATGTGTTGAGTGGTTGCAAAACATATTCGCATCAATGTATTTATTTATATTGATGCACAAGCCATTTTTTGGCTTGAAGTATTTACAATTTACAATAATCTATGGCTTCACAAACCATAGTTTTAAAACGTTATAACTCGATATTACTGGAGGTTAACTATGTTGAAAGCTCTATATATACACATATATTCATACTAAACAAAACACGAACTCACAAATATTCAATCACATTCAAGAAAAGAAAGTTCCTAGCTTACCTAATATATTTCAATGGCTAATTTCAATGAAGATATTTTGATGGAAATATTTTCATGGTTATCTTCAAAGAACATGTGTAAATTTTCTCTCGTGCCGAGATCAGTCGATGATCTATGCTCTGATGACTTTTTCAACAGAAAACAATCCAAAAACATGTGAATCTTGGGCGATTCCGATTTCTTCGTTCATAGTTATGGCTATAACAAAATGCTGCAACTTCATGAGAACTACAGTGTAGTAAATCCGAGCAGTCTCTTACCATAAAAAATCGATGAATTTGTGGGCAGATTCGAAAAGATTATGGACACCTTCTGTAACGACCCACTGTATCAAGACAGGTCTTTTCAGCGTGCTTTTGTCCTCACTCACACGTACCCTGAGAAACTTCCCAGGGGGTCACCCATCCTATAATTGCCCCAAGTCAAGCACGCTTAACTTTGGAGTTCTTATGTGATGAGCTCCCGAAAAGAAGATGCACCTTCTTGATATGAATAGTACATATGAAATCTTTTAAGCCCTCCTCAACCATGTAAGTCCCATACCTACACAGTCTCAGAATCTCTCTCATTCCGGCACGGGATCGGTTCATTCATGTCTCCCTCCGCCTAAAAGCCTACCAGGAGCCGCTCATTGTCCGTGCAACCTCTTGGCACCGACGATCACTCCCTGCCTCTTCAGCCCCGGGCGTCACATGCCCATCAGCTTCCGCTTGGTTCGTCCCCGAACCATACCGTACTAAGAGAGGTCGGCTCTGATACCATTTGTAACGACCCACTGTATCAAGACGGGTCTTTTCAGCGTGCTTTTGTCCTCACTCACACGCACCCTGAGAAACTTCTCAGGGGGTCACCCATCCTATAATTGCCCCAAGTCAAGCACGCTTAACTTTGGAGTTCTTATGTGATGAGCTCCCGAAAAGAAGATTCACCTTCTTGATATGAAAAGTACATATGAAATCTTTTAAGCCCTCCTCAACCATGTAGTCCCATACCTATACAGTCTCAGAATCCCTCTCATTTCGGCACGGGATCGGTTCATTCATGTCTCCCTCCGCCTAGAAGCCTACCAGGAGCCGCTCATTGTCCGTGCAACCTCTTGGCACCGACGATCACTCTCTGCCTCTTCAGCCCCAGGCGTCACACCTTCAATGGCTTGATATATAGCAGAAAAGATTAATAAGGCCCCTTGTTTATATTCAATCCGGCAACAAGATCATGCATGCAAGTCCCTGTTTCTACTGATGAAGAACGTTTTGACGTCGTTTTTGCGGATGAGGCACGTGGAAGTGTGTACAATTACATGTTGTTATCAGTCGTCCCATCGTTCGAGTGGGGCGCGGAGTCCCGATTCATGTTCTTCTCTCCAAGCGAGAGGATTTGGAAAGATTTATCAGGAGTGGACTTTGGCGGTAGGAACATAGCGTTTGATCTCAACGTCCAAGTTAAAAGAATTTTCTACTTGGTATCATACAGTGGACTATTCTTTGAAGGAAAGAGCCGATTACTTTGGTCATATATAGTGGCTTATGACACCAAAGATCACACCTCCAAGCTTGTCAAGATACCCAATAACGCGAGGAAAGGATCGTGGGACTCAAATAACTTGACTTTAATGCATCTGTTGTGCAGTTCCCCTTCAACATTAGCTAACCAATATGCATTTTCTTCCAATACTCAATGCACCTGAAATGGTCCTTTCTGATTTGGAGACCATTTTCCTCATTTCTTGTCTTTAGTGCATATCGGTAATATTGTATTTCATACAAGTTTGACTTCCTGAAATATTTTTGCTTTAACTGTTATTTTAACTATGTTGAAAGCTCTATATATACATATATATTCATACTAAACAAAACAAGAACTCACAAATGTTCAATCACATTCAAGGAAAGAAAGTTTCTGGCTTACCTGATATATTCCAATGGCTAATTTCAATGAAGATATGTTGATGGAAATCTTTTCATGGTTATCTGCAAAGAACATGCGTAAATTTTCTATCGTGCCAAGATCAGTCGATGATCTACGCTCTCATGAATTTTTCAATAGAAAACAATCCAAAAACATGCGAATCTTGGGCGATTCCGAATTCTTCGTTCATAGTTATGACTATAACAAAATGTTGCAACTTCATGAGAACTACAGTGTAGTAAATCCAAGCAGTCTCTTACCATGAAAAATCGACGAATTTGTGGGTGGATTCGGGAATATTATGGCCACCTTCAATGGATTGATATGTAGCAAAAAAGATGAATAAGGCCCCTTGTTTATATTCAATCAGGCAACAAGATCCTGCATGCAAGTCCCTGTTTATGCTGATGAAGGACGTTTTGACGTCATTTTCGCGGATGAGGCACATGGAAGTTTGTACAATTACACGTTGTTATCGGTCGTCCCATCGTCCAAGTAGGGCGGGGAGTCCCGATTCATATTCTTCTCTCCAAGCGAGAGGATTTGGAAAGATTTATCAAGAGTGGACTTTGGCGATAGGAACATAGTGTTTGATCGCACCGTCCAAGTTAAAGGAATTCTCTACTTGGTATCAGACAGTGGACTATTCTTTGTCTATAAGAGCCGATTATTCTGGCCATATATAGTGGCTTACGACACCAAAGATCACACCTCCAAACTCGTCAAGATACCCAATAACGCGAGGAAATGATCGTGGGAATCGAAGCACTTGCCATTAATGCATCTGTTGTGCGGTTCTCCTTCAACACTAGCTAACCAATATGCATTTCCTTCCAATACTCGATGCACCTGAAATGATCCTTTCTAATTTAGAGACCATTTTCCCCATTTCTTGTCTTTAGTGCCTATCGGTAATATTGTCTTCCATACCAGTTCGCCTTCCTGAAATGATTTTCGTTTTACCCGTTATTTTACTATGTAGAAAACTATATATATACACATATATTCATACTAAACAAAACACGAACTCTCAAATATTCAATCACATTCAAGAAAATAAAGTCACTGGCTTACCTGATATATTCCAATTGCTAATTTCAATGAAGATATGTTGATGGAAATCTTTTCAAGGTTATCTGCAAAGATCTTCCGTAAATTTTCTCTCGTGCCAAGATCAGTTGATGATCTATGCTCTGATGAATTTTTAAACAAAAAACAATCCAAAAACATGCGAATCTTGGGCGATTCCGATTTCTTCGTTCATAGTTATGGTTATAACAAAACGCTGCAACTTCATGAGAACTACAGCTTAGTAAATCCGAGCAGTCTCTTAGCATGAAAAACCGACGAATTTGTGGGTGGATTCGGGAAGATTTTGGCCACCTTAAATGGCTTGATATGTAGCAGAAAAGATGAATAAGGCACCTAGTTTATATTCAATCCGGCAACATGATCCTGCATGCTAGTCCCTATTTCTACTGATGAAGGACGTTTTGACGTTGTTTTCACGGATGAGGCACTTGGAAGTGTGTACAACTACACGTTGTTATTGGTAATCCCATCGTCCGAGTGGGGCAAGGAGTCCCGATTCATGTTCTTCTCTCCAAGCGATAGGATTTGGAAAGATTTATCAGGAGTGGACTTTGGCGGTAGGAACATAGCGTTTGATATCACCGTCCAAGTTAAAGGAAGTCTCTACTTTGTATCATACAGTGGACTATTATTTGCGGGAAATAGCCGATTATTTTGGCCATATATAGTGGCTTATGACACCAAAAATCACACCTCCAAACTCGTCAAAATACCTAATAATGCAAGGAAAGAATCATGAGACTCGAAGCACTTGCCATTAATGCATTTGTTGTGCGGTTCTCCTTCAACACTAGCTAACCAATATGAATTTCCTTCCAATACTCGATGCACTTGAAATGGTCCTTTTTATTTGGAGACCATTTTCCCCATTCCTTGTCTTTAGTATCTATCGGTAATATTGTCTTCCATACAAGTTCTCCTTCATGAAATGATTTTTGCTTTACCCGTTATTTTAATTATGTTGAAAGCTCCATATATACACATATATTCATACTAAACAAAACATGATCTCACAAATATTCAATCACATTCAAGAAAAGAAAGTTTCTGGCTTATCTGATATATTCCAATGGCTAATTTCAATGAAGATATGTTGATGAAAATCTTTTCATGGTTATCTGCAAAGAGCTTGCGTAAATTTTCTCTCGTGCCGAGATCAGTCAATGATCAACGCTCTGATGAATTTTTTTCAACAGAAAAAATCCAAAAACATGCAAATCTTGGGCGATTCCGATTTCTTCGTTCATATTTATGGCTATAATGAAACGCTGCAACTTCATGAGAACTACAGCGTAGTAAATCCGAGCAGTCTCTTACCATGAAAAACCGACAAATTTGTGGGTGGATTCAGGAAGATTTTTTCTACCTTCAATGGCTTGATAATTAGCATAAAATATGAATAAGACCCCTTGTTTATATTCAATCTGGCAACAAGATCATGCATGCAAGTCATTGTTTCTACTGATGAATGACGTTTTGACGTTGTTTTCACGGATGAGGCACGTGGAAGTGTGTACAATTACATGTTGTTATTGGTCGTCCCATCGTCCGAGTGGGGCATGGAGTCCCGATTCATGTTCTTCTCTCCAAGCGAGAGGATTTGGAAAGATTTATCAAGAGTGGACTTTGACGGTAGGAACATAACGTATCATCTCACCGTCCAAGTTAAAGTAATTATCTAATTTTTATCAGACAGTGGACTATTATTTGAGGGGAAGAGCCGATTGCTTTGGCAATATATAGTGGCTTATGACACCAAAGATCACACCTCCAAACTTGTCAAGATACCCAATAACGCGAGGAAATGATCATGGGACTCAAAGCACTTTACTTTAATGCATCTATTGTGCGGTTCCCCTTCAACACTAGCTAACCAATATGCATTTTCTTCCAATACTCGATGCACCTGAAATGGTCCTTTCTAATTTGGAGACCATTTTCCTCATTTCTTGTCTTTAGCGCCTATCGGTAATATTGTCTTTCATACAAGTTCGACTTCCTGAAATATTTTCGCTTTACCCGTTATTTTAACTATGTTGGAAGCTCTATATATACATATATATTCATACTAAACAAAACAAGAACTCACAAATGTTCAATCACATTCAAGAAAAGAAAGTTTCTCGCTTACCTGATATATTCCAATGGCTAATTTCAATGAATATATGTTGATGGAAATCTTTTCATGGATATCTGCAAAGAACAAGAGTAAATTTTCTCTCGTGCCGAGATCAGTCGATGATCTACGCTCTATTGATTTTTTCAATAGAAAACAATCCAAAAACATGTGAATCTTGGGCGATTCCGAATTCTTCGTTCATAGTTATGGCTATAACGAAATGCTGCAACTTCATGAGAACTACAGTGTAGTAAATCCGAGCAGTCTCTTACCATGAAAAACCGATGAATTTGTGAGTGGATTCGGGAATATTATGGCCATCTTCAATAGCTTGATATGTAGCAGAAAAGATGAATAAGGCCTCTTGTTTATATTCAATCCGGCAACAAGATCCTGCATGCAAGTCTCTGTTTATGCTGAAGAAGGACGTTTTGACGTCGTTTTTGCGGATGAGGCACATGGAAGTGTGTACAATTACACGTTGTTATCGGTATTCCCATCGTCCAAGAAGAGCGGGGAGTCCCGATTCATTTTCTTCACTCCAAGCGAGTGGATTTGGAAAGATTTATCAGGAGTGGACTTTGGCGATAGGAACATAGCGTTTGATATCACCGTCCAAGTTAAAGGAATTCTCTACTTGGTATCAGACAGTGGACTATTCTTTGACTAGAAGAGCCAATTATTATGGCCATATATAGTGGCTTACGACACCAAAGATCACACCTCCAAACTCTTCAAGATACCCAATAATGCGAGGAAAGTATCGTGGGACTCGAAGCACTTGCCATTAATGCATCTGTTGTGCGGTTCCCCTTCAACACTAGCTAACCAATATGCATTTCCTTCCAATACTTGATGCACCTGAAATGGTGATTTCTAATTTGGAGACCATTTTCCCCATTTCTTGTCTTTAGTGCCTATCGGTAATATTGTCTTCCATACAAGTTCGCCTTCCTGAAATGATTTTCTTTTTGCCCGTTATTTTACTATGTTGAAAGCTCTATATATACACATATAGTCATACTAAACAAAACACAAACTCATAAATATTCAACCACATTCAAGAAAATAAAGTTCCTGGCTTACCTGATATATTCCAATGGCTAATTTCAATGAAGATATGTTGATGGAAATCTTTTCAAGGTTATCTGCAAAGATATTCCGTAAATTTTTTCTCGTGCCGAGATCAGTTGATGATCTACGCTCTGCTGAATTTTTAAACAAAAAACAATCCAAAAAATGCGAATCTTGGGCGATTCCGATTTCTTCGTTCATAGTTATGGCTATAACGAAACGCTGCAACTTCATGAGAACTACAGCGTAGTAAATCCGAGCAGTATCTTACCATGAAAAACCGACGAATTTGTGGGTTGATTCGGGAAGATTTTGGCCACCTTCAATGTCTTGATATGTAGCTGAAAAGATGAATAAGGCACCTAGTTTATATTCAATCCGGCAACAAGATCCTGCAAGCAAGTCCCTATTTCTACTGATAAAGGACATTTTGACGTAGTTTTCGCGGATGAGGCACGTGGAAGTGTGTACAATTACACGTTGTTATTGGTCATCCCATCGTCCGAGTGGGGCGAGGAGTTCCGATACATGTTCTTCTCTCCAAGCGATAGGATTTTGAAAGATTTATCAGGAGTGGACTTTGGCGGTAGGAACATAGCGTTTGATATCACCATCCAAGTTAAAGGAATTCCCTACTTTGTATCATACAGTGGACTATTATTTAAGGGAAATAGCCGATTATTCTGGCCATATATAGTGGCTTATGCCACCAAAGATCACACCTCCAAACTCGTCAAGATACCTAATAACGCGATGAATGGATCGTGAGTGTAACGCCCCGTTTTTATCTTAAATGAATTTATTTGAGTTAATCGGATATTGCAGAGTTCTCGAGCCGGTTTGATTTTGATCAGGGTCCTTTTTGCAAATTTTGGAAATTTCAGGGACTAAAATGCAAATATTGATTTTTATATATTATCTACACATGAATTTTAATTGGAGAAGCCTCCATCTTCCTCTCCAACCGTGAACCTCCATTAGAGCCGCCCCTTTTGGAGTTTTGAGCTTTTAGATTTCCTTCCGAGCTCGATCCGGCCGTTGGAATTTATTTCTGAAGGCAGATTAGTGATCACTGCAGTGAGAGCTCTGTTATATCGTAAGTTCTTCTTCGATCCGATACATTCTAGTTTTGGATGTTGTTAGAATCATTCTATATTCGAGTATGTTGTTCTTGACAGAGTTCTGGTCGTTTATTATCTGTCGGTTTTGAAATAGAGCGACGACGTTCGGAATTGTTATGATTTTTGGAAGCCATTTTCAAAAATCATGGTTTTGAGATTTGTTGGGTTTGTCTTGTTGTTGTTGTATTAGCATTGAATTGAGTTGTTATCGGTATTGAACTGTTGTCTGCATTACTGGTTTGTTCAGTTATAGCCGTTATGCCGTCGGTTTGAGTTTTGGAGATTTCGAACCGTTTTTGAGTTATGAACTTGGCTTGTAAGTTGATCGTGGTTATTGATCAATCATCTCTTGTATCTGAACAGATTCTTTTGGAGTTTTCAAGCCCTGAGTTAGCAGCTGTTTGATCGTTTCAGAGATTTGAACGAAGAATGGTATAGAGAATTTCCTTGAACCATTACCTTGTTGTTGTATAGATTGGTTAGATTTTGATACAATCTCTTTGTAGCGTATCCAGACTTGGGAGCTACTGCATTGAAAGGTAAAAGCAGTCATCGTAGCGGGATAGCATACTCGGGACTGTGGTTCTCGAGTTTTCCCTTTGAAATCACATACTTGCATTTACACTTGTTCTAGCATGAGGAACTTGTGTCTTGTTTGATTGTATTGGCTTTTGTTAAATGACTTATGTGTTATATTTATGTTATGCATTCATCTTGAGCCAATCTTGTTTTCAGCGGGCAGAACCGCCCTTTTTGTTTAGACGTTTGGGAACTATGATTGAGTGGCCTAGGTTGTAGTATTTCGCCTAGTGCTAGCATACTCATTATGGTTGCTCAAAGTCTAGAGGAGTGGGATACGTGGCACCACCTCGATTGGGAGAGTCAGTGAGTCGTTACGTGATCTCATCCTCGGGATCCCAAAAGCAGAGCAGCACTCCCTTGTTTATCAGAATCGATATCCTGGTTTTAAAGACATGCATATCTTTAGCTTCAACTTGAATATTTTGTTTTGATAACATGTTGTATATCCATTATTTGATATGTTGCTTTTACTGGGATTATCATTCTCACCGGTTTTCCGGCTGTTGCTTTGTTTTGTATGTGTACTTGGCAACAGGTGGGGCAGGACCAAGTCAGTAGAGGCATGGTTAGCTTCAAGAGGGAGAGCTAGTAGTGGGACTCGGTTTAGAAGTCATGTCAGCATGTCTACTTAGTGTTGTTAGAACATGTTTAGATATCGAACTTCGTTTTTATGTTGTATTGACATGCAAGCTTTGCCGTGTTATCGTGGCATGTCCTATTTTGGAGTAGTTGTTAAACCCTAGAACTTCATGTATTAATCGGAGGAACTGCATTTATAATGTATGTGTTGATTTGGATTGCATTGGAATAGTTTTTAGGTGGAGTTGCAAAGCTTGTTTCTGATGTTCTGTTTCTGCTGTAGGGGGACGCCCGAGCTGCAATTTTTAGCAGCCCGAGCGTACCCCACTCTGAGAACTCAGTAGCGCCTCTGTTCAGGGCGCGCTCGAGCGGCGGTTTTTGGCCGCCCGAGCGCGGCCCTCTTTAAAAAAAAAAAATTCCTTTGCTTTGCTTTTAGTTCTTAGATCTTGGTTGTTTAACTATTGTTTACTCCCTAATTAGATGTTTAGAACCGAGGTCTCACATTAAGTGGTATCAGAGCGTTAAGATTCTTGGTCGAACTAGAGTGAGCGGGTAGATCGAGTCTGCATGTATTGGCTCCTCGCATGTGTTTGAATTATTTTATTGTGTACTTAATTCCATGCGAGCATGCTTTATTGTTTGAGCATTATTTGAATTACATGGTTGTGTGATTTAAATTAATAAAGCATGATCTACTTGAGATATAAATGTTTCTGTTATCGACTGGTATCCGGTATTCCAAGCGGTTGTAAGGGCACTGATTGTAGCGATTGAGATATCTCGTGTCCTAACCTTTGATTATCAGATGGGTCCTCGTCGAGTGATAAACAGAAACACACCGCCAGTTATCCCTGCAACTGAGCAAGCTAGCACTGAAGTTGATCAGTTGGATGCTTCAGCGACTCCTATGGAAACCTTGCTGAAGAGGTTTCAGTCGTTCAATCCAACGTTGTTGATGGGTTCAAAAAATCCAGTTGACTGTGAAAGTTGGTTGGATGATATGGATCAGTTGTTTGATTCCATTGACTACACAGATGACCGCCGAATCAGGTTAGTAATTCATCAGCTGCGTGGTGGTGCTAAGAGCTGGTGGATCATGACAAAGAAAGCATTTGAGAGTAGAGGTACAGAGGTTACTTGGACTCTTTTCAAATCTGAGTTTTATAAGTGATTTTTCCTTATCTCGTATCGTAAGGATAAGGGAGCAGAGTTTGCAAATCTGAAGCAAGGGAATCTGAACATTGAAGAGTACATGGCTAAGTTCGATAGTCTGTTGCGTTTTGCACCGCTAACTGCCGGAGATGAAGAAGCAAAGGCAGATCAGTTTATTAACGGGTTGAACCCCGATGTCTTCACGTTGGTTAACACCAACAGGCCTAGAAACTTTGCGGATGCCATGAATTACGCAAAGGGAGCAGAAGCAGGCTTGTGGAGGCAAAGAGGTAATCAGGGGACACCTCAGCAGCAGAGGCAGTATCAGAACCAACCATCTCAGTACCAAAATCAGCCACCTCAACATCAGAACCAGCAGCAGAGGTATGAAGGTGGTAGCAGTGGGGGAAGCAGAAAAGATCAGTACAAATCAAGAGGTAAGCAGTTTAAGAGGCAAGGAAACAGTTCGTCCAGTTCCAGTGGTTCGAAGCAATTCGGTTCAGGACCGAGTTCTGGGTCATCATCCTTGTACTGCAGCAAGTGTGGAGGAAGACACTCACCGGATCAGTGTGTGGGAGTCTTTGGTAATTGTAACACCTGTCAGCAACCGGGACACTTCTCTAAGGTGTGTCCTAAGCGTAACAGAGATAGAGCTCAGAGTGGGAGTTCGTCTAGACCTGCAGTTCAGCCGGAGAGGCAGTCGTCTGCAGTGCACTCTTTCCAGCCTCAGCAGCAGAACAGACAGGGAGGTAATTCTAGTGCGAACCAGCCTCCGAGACAGCAAGCACGAGTCTTTGCTTTGATAGAGGATCAGGCTCAGGCAGCACCTGATGATGTTATAGCAGGTAACTGTTCGATTTTTGGTCATTCTGCTCATGTTTTGATAGATACAGGTGCTTCCCATTCCTTTATCTCTGAGAAATTTGGGTTATTGCATGCTTTGCCAACTGAATTGTTGCCTACAGTAGTAGCTGTTACTTCACCTTTGGGTGGAGGAATTGTTTCTGTCAGACTAGTCAGGAACTGTGAACTTTGTTTTGAGGGGAATTTGTTAGAATTCGACTGTATTGTGCTTGGGTTGTCAGATTTTGATTGTATTGTCGGTATAGATGCTTTGACCAAGTACAGGGCAACAGTTGATTGTTTTCTGAAGGTTGTCAAGTTCAGACCTGAAATGGCTGACGAGTGGAAATTCTTTGGTAAGGGTTCTCGATCTAGAATTCCTTTGATTTCAGTGTTATCTATGACTCGTTTGCTACAGAAAGGTGCAGAAGGATTTTTGGTGTATGCAGTTGATGTACTGAAATCTAGCCCAGCTTTGGTAGA
The DNA here is from genome assembly GCF_033568475.1 of Henckelia pumila. Taxonomy (NCBI): domain Eukaryota; kingdom Viridiplantae; phylum Streptophyta; class Magnoliopsida; order Lamiales; family Gesneriaceae; genus Henckelia; species Henckelia pumila. The sequence goes on along the minus strand of NC_133121.1, from coordinate 183,399,692 downwards.
TTTACCGGTGGTTAGAGAATTTGCTGATGTGTTCCCGGAAGATGTTCCTGGTTTGCCACCTATTCGAGAAATCGAATTCAGCATTGACTTAGTGCCAGGTACTCAACCTATTTCAAAAGCTCCTTATCGTATGACACTTGTTGAATTGAGAGAGTTGAAGGAGCAGCTTGAGGATTTGATTGCCAAGGGATACATCAGACCTAGTGTATCGCCTTGGGGTGCTCCTGTTCTATTCGTTCGGAAGAAGGATGGTTCTATGCGGCTCTGTATCGACTACCGTCAATTGAATCAGGCTACAGTTAAGAACAGGTATCCTTTACCCCGAATAGATGACTTGTTTGATCAACTGCAGGGTTCTTCTGTCTACTCTAAGATTGATCTGAGGTCAGGTTATCACCAGTTGAGAGTGCGAGAGGAAGACGTTCCTAAGACCGCATTCAGGACGAGGTATGGTCACTTTGAGTTTATAGTCATGCCGTTCGGTTTGACTAACGCTCCAGCGGTTTTTATGGGTTTGATGAACCGTATCTTTCAGCGTTATTTAGATGAGTTCGTCATTATCTTTATCGATGATATTCTTATCTACTCGAAGAATCGTACTGACCATGCAGAGCACTTGAGGACCGTACTGCAGATTTTGCGAGTTGAGCAGTTGTTTGCCAAGCTGTCTAAGTGTGAATTCTGGTTAGATCGAGTTGTTTTTCTCGGTCATATCATTTCTGAAGATGGGATTTCTGTCGATTCCAGCAAGATAGAAGTTGTTATGAATTGGCCTAGACCGACATCAGTACCTGAGATCCGAAGCTTCATGGGTTTAGCTGGTTATTACCGTCGTTTCATCGAAGGTTTCTCGTCTATTGCCAAGCCAATTACCCAGCTGACTCAGAAGAATGCGCCTTTTGTTTGGACTCCAGATTGTGAGGCTAGCTTCGTTGATCTGAAGAGGAGACTGACCAGTGCTCCAATTCTTTCTATTCCGAAGGGTACTGGAGGTTTCACAGTCTATTGTGATGCTTCTAACCGAGGCTTGGGTTGTGTTCTTATGCAGCATAAGCATGTGGTGGCGTATGCATCGAGGCATCTGAAACCGCACGAGACTCGTTATCCGGTTCATGATCTTGAACTAGCTGCGATCGTCTTTGCTTTGAAGATCTGGCATCACTATCTTTATGGTGAGTCTTTCGAGATCTTTTCTGATCATAAGAGCCTCAAGTACTTATTTTCGCAGGCAGATCTGAATATGAGACAAAGAAGATGGTTAGATCTGTTGAAAGATTTTGACTGTGAAACCAAGTACTATCCGGGAAAGTCGAATGCAGTTGCAGATGCCTTGAGCCGAAAGCTTTGTTCTTTATCTCTTTCTACTATTGGTGTTTCTCAGTTGATCGATGATTGTTGCACTTCTGGTTTAGAGTTTGAAACAGATAGGGAGACTATCAGAGTGTTTGCTATTCAAGCCGAACCGGAGTTGTTTGTTGCAATCAGAGAAGCACAGAAATCTGAGCCGAGCATTCAGGTTTCAGTAGAGAAAGTCAGATCTGGGCATCAGTCAGAATTCCAGGTTAGAGATGACGTCTTGTTTGTAAATAACCGTATTGTTGTGCCTGATATTTCGGAGTTGAGACAGCGTATTCTCCGAGAGGCTCATTGCAGTCGGTTCAGTGTTCATCCTGGAGGTCGTAAGATGTACAACGATCTGAAGATTCAGTTTTGGTGGAAGAAAATGAAGGACGATGTTGCGAGATTTGTATCTCGGTGTTTGAACTGTCAGCAAGTGAAAGCAGAACGGAAGCGACCAGGAGGTCTGTTGCACAGTCTATCTGTTCCTGAATGGAAATGGGATCACATTTCTATGGATTTCGTCACGAAGCTATCACGATCCGTTCGAGGATGCGATGCCATTTGGGTAGTGATCGACCGATTGACGAAATCTGCGTGTTTTATTCCGTACAGGATGACGTATCGTCATGATCAGATGGCTGAGTTGTATGTTAGCAATGTTGTGAGATTGCATGGTGTGCCGAAGTCGATCATTTCAGACAGAGATCCTAGATTCACTTCTCACTTTTGGCACAGTCTTCAGGGGGCACTTGGTACTCGATTGCATCTGAGTACAGCTTATCATCCTCAGACCGATGGACAGTCAGAGCGGACTATCCAGACGTTAGAGGATATGCTGCGAGCGGTAGTGCTAGACTTTGGCACTAGTTGGCAGGATTCTTTGCCTCTTGTCAAGTTTTCTTACAACAACAGCTTCCAAGCGAGTATCGGTATGGCGCCTTTTGAGGCTTTGTATGGTAAGAAATTCTGATCTCCGTTGTTTTGGGATGATTTGTCCGAGTCACCAGATTTGGGACCGGATATGCTTAGAGATATGGCAGAGCAGGTTAAGATCATTCAGACCAGAATGAAGACAGCTCAAGATAGACAGGCAAAGTATGCGAATGTCAGACGTCGACCTCTGAGCTTTGAGCAGGGAGACCGTGTTTTCCTTAAGATTTCTCCGTTCAGAGGCACCGTCAGATTCGGTAAGAGAGGAAAGTTATCTCCGAGATTCATCGGTCCGTACGAGATTCTCGAGAAGATAGGCGATCTTGCCTACAGACTTGCACTTCCTCCGTCTTTATCTGGTATTCACGACGTTTTTACGTCTCTATGCTGCGAAAGTATCATCCAGATCCTTCTCATGTTCTTCATCCTGACGAAGCCGAGTTAGATGAGACTCTGAGCTACTTTGAGCGACCGATTCAGATCCTTGATCGGAAGGAGAAACAACTCAGAACCAAGTCGATCCCGTTAGTGAAAGTGCAGTGGAGCCGTCACGGAGTCGAGGAGGCAACTTGGGAGACAGAGTCTGACATGAGACAGCATTTTCCAGAGTTATTCGGATGACGTGAGTTCTTCTTACTGTCTTTAGTTCTTTATTCCATCTTATGAGTTGTGGTTCTTGTTGATTTCGAGGAAGAAATCTCTTCTTAGTGGGGGAGAATTGTAATGCCCCATTTTTATCTTAAATGAATTTATTTGAGTTAATCGGAGATTGCAGAGTTCTCGAGCCGGTTTGATTTTGATCAGGGTCCTTTTTGCAAATTTTGGAAATTTCAGGGACTAAAACGCAAATATTGATTTTTATATATTATCTACACATGGATTTTAATTGGAGAAGCCTCCATCTTCCTCTCCAACTGTGAACCTCCATTAGAGCCGCCCCTTTTGGAGTTTTGAGCTTTTAGATTTCCTTCCGAGCTCGATCCGGCCGTTGGAATTTATTTCTGAAGGCAGATTAGTGATCACTGCAGTGAGAGCTCTGTTATATCGTAAGTTCTTCTTCGATCCGATACATTATAGTTTTGGATGTTGTTAGAATCGTTCTAGATTCGAGTATGTTGTTCTTGACAGAGTTCTGGTCGTTTATTATCTGTCGGTTTTGAAATAGAGCGACGTTCGGAATTGTTATGATTTTTGGAAGCCATTTTCGAAAATCATGGTTTTGAGATTTGTTGGGTTTGTCTTGTTGTTGTTGTATTAGCATTGAATTGAGTTGTTATCGGTATTGAACTGCTGTCTGCGTTACTGGTTTGTTCAGTTATAGCCGTTATGCCATCGGTTTGAGTTTTGGAGATTTCGAACCGTTTTTGAGTTATGAACTTGGCTTGTAAGTTGATCGTGGTTATTGATCAATCATCTCTTGTATCTGAACAGATTCGTTTGGAGTTTTCAAGCCCTGAGTTAGCAGCTGTTTGATCGTTTCAGAGATTTGAACGAAGAACGGTATAGAGAATTTCCTTGAACCATTACCTTGTTGTTGTATAGATTGGTTAGATTTTGATACAATCTCTTTGTAGCGTATCCAGACTTGGGAGCTACTGCATTGAAAGGTAAAAGCAGTCATCGTAGCGGGATAGCATACTCGGGACTGTGGTTCTCGAGTTTTCCCTTTGAAATCACATACTTGCATTTACACTTGTTCTAGCATGAGGAACTTGTGTCTTGTTTGATTGTATTGGCTTTTGTTAAATGACTTATGTGTTATATTTATGTTATGCATTCATCTTGAGCCAATCTTGTTTTCAGCGGGCAGAACCGCCCTTTTTGTTTAGACGTTTGGGAACTATGATTGAGTGGCCTAGGTTGTAGTATTTCGCCTAGTGCTAGCATACTCATTATGGTTGCTCAAAGTCTAGAGGAGTGGGATACGTGGCACCACCTCGATTGGGAGAGTCGGTGAGTCGTTACGTGATCTCATCCTCGGGATCCCAAAAGCAGAGCAGCACTCCCTTGTTTATCAGAATCGATATCCTGGTTTTAAAGACATGCATATCTTTAGCTTCAACTTGAATATGTTATTTTGATAACATGTTGTATATCCATTATTTGATATGTTGCTTTTACTGGGTTTATCATTCTCACCGGTTTTCCGGCTGTTGCTTTGTTTTGTATGTGTACTTGGCAACAGGTTGGGCAGGACCAAGTCAGTAGAGGCATGGTTAGCTTCAAGAGGGAGAGCTAGTAGTGGGACTCGGTTTAGAAGTCGTGTCAGCATGTCTACCTAGTGTTGTTAGAACATGTTTAGATATCGAACTTCGTTTTTATGTTGTATTGACATGCAAGCTTTGCCGTGTTGTTATCGTGGCATGTCCTATTTTGGAGTAGTTGTTAAACCCTAGAACTTCATGTATTAATCGGAGGAACTGCATTTATAATGTATGTGTTGATTTGGATTGCATTGGAATAGTTTTTAGGTGGAGTTGCAAAGCTTGTTTCTGCTGTTCTGTTTCTGCTGTAGGGGGACGCCCGAGCTGCAATTTTTAGCAGCCCGAGCGCACCTCACTCTGAGAACTCAGTAGCGCCTCTGTTCAGGGCACGCTCGAGCGGCGGTTTTTGGCCGCCCGAACGCGGCCCTTTTTAAAAAAAAAAATTCCTTTGCTTTGCTTTTAGTTCTTAGATCTTGGTTGTTTAACTATTGTTTACTCCCTAATTAGATGTTTAGAACCGAGGTCTCACAGTGAGACTCGAAGCACTTGCCATTAATGCATTTGTTGTGTGGTTCCCCTTCAACACTAGCTAACCAATATGCATTTTCTTCCAATACTCGATGCACCTGAAATGGTCCTTTTTATTTGGAGACCATTTTCCCCATTCCTTGTATTTAGTGTGTATCGGTAATATTGTCTTCCATACAAGTTTGCCTTCATGAAATGATTTTCTCTTTACATGTTATTTTAACTATGTTGAAAGCTTCATATATACACATATATTAATACTAAACAAAACATGATCTCACAAATATTCAATCACATTCAAGAAAAGAAAGTTTCTGGCTTATCTGATATATTCCAATGGCTAATTTCAATGAAGATATGTTGATGGAAATCTTTTAATGGTTATCTGCAAAGAGCTTGCGTAAATTCTCTCGTGCCGAGATCAGTCAATGATCAACGCTCTGATGAATTTTTCAACAGAAAACAATCTAGAAACATTCGAATCTTGGGTGATTCCGATTTCTTCGTTCATATTTATGGCTATAACGAAACGCTGCAACTTCATGAGAACTACATCGTAGTAAATCCGAGCAGTCTTTTACCATGAAAGACCGGCAAATTTGTGGGTGGATTCAGGAAGATTTTTTCTACCTTCAATGGCTTGATAATTAACGAAAAATATGAATAAGACCCCTTGTTTATATTCAATCCGGCAACAAGATCATGCATGCAAGTCATTGTTTCTACTGATGAAGGACATTTTGACATCGTTTTTGCGGATGAGACACGTGGAAGTGTATATGATTACATGTTGTTATTGGTCGTCCCATCGTCCGAGTGGTGCAGGGAGTCCCGATTCATGTTCTTCTCTCCAAGCGAGAGGATTTGGAAAGATTTATCAAGAGTGGACTTTGACGGTAGGAACATAACGTATGATCTCACCGTCCAAGTTAAAGGAATTATTTAATTTGTATCAAACAGTGGACTATTGTTTGAGGGGAAGAGCCGATTATCGTGGCCATATATAGTTGCTTACGACACCAAAGATCACACCTCCAAACTCATCAAGATACCCAATAATGTGAGGAAAGGATCATGGGACTCGAAGAACTTGCCATTAATACATCTGTTGTGCGGTTCCCCTTCAACACTAGCTAACCAATATGCATTTCCTTCCAATATTCGATGCACCTGAAATGGTCCTTTCTAATTTGGATACCATTTTTCCCATTTGATGTCTTTAGTGCCTATCGGTAATATTGTCTTTCATACAAGTTCGCCTTCCTGAAATGATTTTTGCTTTACCCGTTATTTTAACTATGTTGAAAGCTCTATATATACATATATATTCATACTAAACAAAACACGGACTCACAAATATTCAATCACATTCAAGAAAAGAAAGTTTCAGGCTTACCTGATATATTCCAATGGCTAATTTCAATGAAGATATGTTGATGGAAATCTTTTCATGGTTATCTGCAAAGAACATGCGTAAATTTTCTCTCGTGTCGAGATCAGTCGATGATCTACGCTCTGATGACTTTTCAAACATAAAACAATCCAAAAACATGCGAATCTTGGGCAATTCCGATTTCTTCGTTCATAGTTATGGCTATAACGAAATGCTGCAACTTCATGAGAACTACAGTGTAGTAAATTTGAGTAGTATCTTACCATGAAAAACCAACGAATTTGTGGGTGGATTCGGTAAGATTATGGCCACCTTCAATGGCTTGATATGTAGCAGAAAAGATGAATAAGGCCCTTGTTTATATTCAATCCGGCAACAAGATCCTGCATGCAAGTCCCTGTTTCTACTGATGAAGGACGCTTTGACGTCGTTTTTGCGGATGAGGCACGCCTAAGTGTGTACAATTACAAGTTGTTATAGTTCGTCCCATCATCCAAGTGGGGGCGGGGAGTCCCGATTCATGTTCTTCTCTCCAAGCGAGAGGATTTGGAAATATTTATCAGGAGTGGAATTTTGCGATAGGAATATAGTGTTTGATCTCACCATCCAAGTTAAAGAAATTATCTACTTGGTATCTAACAGTGGACTATTATTTGAGGGGAAGAGCCGATTATTCTGGCAATATATAGTGGCTTACGACACCAAAGATCATACCTCTAAACTCGTCAAGATACCCAATAACGCGAGGAAAGGATCATGGGACTCAAAGCACTTGCCATTAATGCATCTGTTGTGCGGTTCCCATTCAACACTAGCTAACCAATATGCATTTCCTTCCAATACTCGATGCACCTGAAATGGTCCTTTCTAATTTGGAAACCATTTTCCCCATTTCTTGTTGTTAGTGCCTATCGATAATATTGTCTTCCATACAAGTTCGCCTTCCTGAAATGATTTTCGCTTTACCCGTTATTTTAAATATGTTGAAAGCTCTATATATGCACATATATTCATACTAAACAAAACACAAACTCACAAATATTCAATCACATTCAAGAAAATAAAGTTCCTAGCTTACCTGATATAGTCCAATGGCTAATTTCAATGAAGATATGTTGATGGAAATTTTTTCATGGTTATCTGCATAGAGCTTGCGTAAATTTTCTCTCGTGCCGCGATCAGTTGATGATCTACGCTCTGATGAATATTTCAACAAAAAAAAATCCAGAAACATGCGAATCTTGGGCTATTCTGATTTCTTCGTTCATAGTTATGGATATAACAAAACGCTGCAACTTCATGAGAACTACAACGTAGTAAATCCGAGCAGTTTCTTACAATGAAAAACCGACGAATTTGTGGGTGGATTCGGGAAGATTTTGGCCACCTTCAATGGCTTGATATGTAGCACAAAAAATGAATAAGACCCTTGGTTTATATTCAATACGGAAACAAGATCCTGCATGGAAGTCCCAGTTTCTACTGATGAAGGACGTTTTGACATCATTTTCGCAGATGAGGCTCGTGGAATTGTGTACAATTACACATTGTTAATGGTCGTCCCATCGTCTGAGTGAGGCGGGGAGCCCCGATCCATGTTCTTCTCTCCAAGCGAGAGGATTTGGAAAGATTTATTAGGAGTGGACTTTGGTGGTAGGAACATAGCGTTTGATATCACCGTCCAAGTTAAAGTAATTCTTTTCTTTGTATCAGATAGTAGACTATTATTTGAGGGAAAGAGCCAATTATTCTGGCCATATATAGTGGCTAACGACACCAAAGATCACACCTCCAAACTCGTCAAGATACCCAATAACGCGAGGAAAGGATCATGAGACTCGAATCCCTTTACATTAATAAGTCTGTTGTGCGATTATCCTTCAAAACTAGGTAACCAATATGCATTTCTTTACAATACTCGATGCTCCTAAAATGGTCCTTTCTAATTTGGAGAATATTTTCCTCTATCCTTGTCTTTAGTGTCTATCGGTAATATTGTATTCCATACAAGTTCGCCTTCATGAAATTATTTTTGTTTTACCCGTTATTTTAACTATGTTGAAAGCTCTATATAAACACATATATTCATACTAAAAAAAACACGAACTCACAAATATTCAATCACATTCAAGAAAATAAAGTTCATGTCTTACCTGATATATTCCAATGGCTAATTTCAATGAAGATATGTTGATTGAAATCTTTTCATGGTTATCTACAAAGAGTTGTGTAAATTTTCTCTCGTGCCGAGATCAGTCAATGATCTATGCTCTGATGAATTTTTCAACATAAAACAATCCAGAAACATGCGAATCTTGGGCGATTTCGATTTCTTCGTTCATAGTTATGGCTATAATGAAACGCTGCAACTTCATGAAACTACAACGTAGTAAATTCGAGCAGTCTCTTACCATGAAAAACCAACAAATTTGTGGGTGGATTCAGGAAGATGTTTTCTACCTTCAATGGCTTGATATGTAGCAAAAAATATGAATAAGACCCCTTTTTTATATTCAATCCGGCAACAAGATCCTGCATGCAAGTCCCTGTTTCTACTGATGAAGGATGTTTTGACGTCGTTTTCGAGGATAAGGCACGTAAAAGTGTGTAAAATTACTAGTTGTTATTGTTCGTCCAATCGTCTGAGTGGCACGGGGTGTCCCGATTCATGTTCTTCTCTCCAAGCGAGAGGATTTGGAAAGATTTATCAAGAGTGGACTTTGATGGTAGGAACGTTGCGTTCGATCTCACCGTCCAAGTTAAAGGAATTCTATACTTTGTATCATAAAGTGGAATATTATTTTAGGGGAAGAGCCGATTATTCTGGCCATATATAGTGGCTTAAGACTCCAAAGATCACACCTCCAAACTCGTCAAGACACCCAATAACGCGAGGAAAGCATCATGGGACTCGAAGCACTTGCCATTAATGCATATGTTGTGCAGTTACCCTTCAACAATAGCTAACCAATATGCATTTCGTTCCAATATTCGATGCACCTGAAATGGTCCTTTCTATTTTGGAAACCATTTTCCCTATTTCTTGTCTTTAGTGCCTATCGGTAATATTGTCTTCCATACAAGTTCGCCTTCCTGAAATGATTTTCGTTTTACCAGTTATTTTAACTATGTTGAAAACTCTATATATACACATATATTCATACTAAACAAAACACAAAATCACAAATATTCAATAACATTCAAGAAAATAAAGTTCCTGGTTGACCTGATATATTCCAATGGCTAATTTCAATAAAGATATGTTGATGAAAATCTTTTCATGGTTATTTTCAAAGAGCATGCATAAATTTTCTCTCGGCACCTCTCGTGCCAAGATCAGTCATCGATCTACACTCTGATGAATTTTTCAACAGAAAACAATCCAGAAACATGCGAATCTTGGGAGATTCTGATTTCTTCGTTCATAGATATGGCTATAACAAAACGCTGCAACATCATGAGAGCTACAGCGTAGTAAATCAGAGCAATCTCTTACCATGAAAAATTGACAAATTTGTGGGTGGATTCGGGAAGATTCTGGCCACCTTCAATGGCTTGATATGTAGAAGAAAAGATGAATAAGGCCCCTTGTGTGTACAATTACATGTTGTTATCGATCGTCCCATCGTCCGAGTGGGGCGGTAAGTCCCGATTCATGTTCTTCTCTCCAAGCGAGAGGATTTGGAAAGATTTATCAGGAGTGGACTTTGGCGGTAGAAACATATCATTTGATCTAACCGTCCAAGTTAAAGAAATTTTCTACTTTGTATCAGACATTGGACTATTCTTTGAGGGAAAGAGCCGATTATTCTGGCCATATATAGTGGCTTACGACTCAAAAGATCACACCTCCAAACTTGTCAAGTTACCCAATAACGCGAGGAAAGGATCGTGGGACTCGAAGCACTTGCCATTAATGCTTCAGTTGTGCGGTTCCCCTTAAACACTAGCTAACCAATATGCATTTCCTTCCAATATTTGATTCACCTGAAATGGTATTATCTAATTTGGAGACCATTTTTCCCATTTCTTGTCTTTAGTGCCTATCGGTAATATTGTCTTCCATACAAGTTTGCCTTCCTGAAATGATTTTCGCTTTCCCATTATTTTAACTATGTTGAAAGCTCTATATATACACATATAATTCATACTAAACAAAACACGGACTCACAAATATTCAATCTCATTCAAGAAAAAAAAAGTTATTGGCTTACGTGATATATCCCAATGGCTAATTTCAATGAAGATATGTTGACGGAAATCTTTTTCAAGGTTATCTGCAAGAGCTTGCGTAAATTTTCACTCGTGCCAAGATCAATCGATGATCTACGCTCTGATGAATTTTTCAACAAAAAAAAATCCAGAAACATGCGAATCTTGGGCGATTCTGATTTCTTCGTTCATAGTTATGGCTATAACAAAACGCTGCAACTTCATGAGAACTACAACGAACCGAATCGAACCGAATAATGGTAAAATTTTAAGGCTCGAATTCGGCTCGATAAGAGTATATTCGAGTTCGAGCTTGATTTGAAGTTCGATAATTTCAAATATTTTGGCTCGAGCTCGGTTCGAAATAAAGTTCGAGTTCGGCTCGAAATATTCGAACCTATTCGTGAACTATTTGGATATTATGGTTCGAAAAACTCAAAATGTTCGAAAAAGTTCGAAATGTATATATATTTATTATATAATTATATTATATTAATTAATATTAAGGCTCGCAAACTATTCGCGAACTATCGAACAGAATAATTTCGGCTCGAGCTCGGCTTGAAAAAAAGTTTGAACATGTTCGAATTCGGCTCGAGTTCGATAAGCTCGAATACGAATCAAATATTTATCAAGCGGGCTCGTAAAGCTCACGAACAGGTTCGGTTTGTTTGCACCCCTAGTCCCGATTCATGTTCTTCTCTCCAAGCGAGAGGATTTGGAAAGATTTATCTGGAGTGGACTTTGGCGGTAGAAACATAGCGTTTGATCTAACCATCCAAGTTAAAGTGGACTATTCTTTGAGGGAAAGAGCCGATTATTCTGGCCATATATAATGGCTTACGACTCCAAATATCACACCTCCAAACTTTTCAAGATACCCAATAACGCGAGGAAAGGATCGTGTGACTTGAAGCACTTGCCATTAATGCATCAGTTGTATGGTTCCCCTTAAAAACTAGCTAACCAATATGCATTTTCTTCCAATATTCGATGCACCTAAAATGGTCCTTTCTAATTTGGAGACCATTTTTCCCATTCCTTGTCTTTAGTGTCTATCGGTAATATTGTCTTCCATACAAGTTCGCATTCCTGAAATGATTTTCACTTTCCCATTATTTTAAACTATGTTGAAAGCTCTATATATACACATATATTCATACTAAACGAAACACGGACTCACAAATATTCAATCTCATTCAAGAAAAAAAAGTTTTTGGCTTACCTGATATATCCCAATGGCTAATTTCAATAAAGATATGTTGACGGAAATCTTTTTCATGGTTATATGCAAAGAGCTTGCGTAAATTTTCTCTCGTTCCAAGATCAATCAATGATCTACACTCTGATGAATTTTTCAACAGAAAACAATCCAGAAACATGCGACTCTTGGGCGATTCCTATTTTTTCGTTCATAGTTATGGCTATAATGAAACGCTGCAACTTCATGAGTTCTACAACGTAGTAAATTCGAGCAGTCTCTTACCATGAAAAACCGACGAATTTGTGGGTGGATTCGGGAAGATTTTGGCCACCTTCAATGTCTTGATATGTAGGAGAAAAGATGAATAAGACTCTTTGTTTATATTCAATCTGGCAACAAGATCTTGCATGCATGTCTCTGTTTCTACTGATGAAAGACGTTTTGACGTCGTTTTCGTGGATGAGGCACGTGGAAGTGTGTACAATTACACGTTGTTATCGGTCGTCCCATCGTCCGAGTGGGACGGGTAGTCCCGATTCATGTTCTTCTCTCCAAGCGAGAGTATTTGGAAAGATTTATCAGGAGTGGACTTTGACGGTAGGAACATAGCATTTGATCTCACCGTTCAAGTTAAAGAAATTCTATACTTTGTATCAGATAGTGGACTATTTTTTGAGGGGAAGAGCCGATTATTCTGGCCATATATAGTGGCTTACGACTCCAAAGATCACACCTCCAAACTCGTCAAGATACCCAATAACGCGAGGAAAAGATCGTGGGACTCGAAGCACTTGCCATTAATGCATCTGTTGTGCGGTTTCTCTTCAACACTAGCTAACCAATATTCATTTTCTTCCAATACTCGATGAACCTAAAATGGTCCCTTCTAATTTGGAGACCATTTTCCTCATTCCTTTATCTTTAGTGCCTATCGGTAATATTGTATTCCATACAAGTTCGCCTTCCTGAAATGATTTTCGCTTTACCAGTTATTTTAACTATGTTGAAAGCTCTATATATAAACATATATTCATACTAAACAAAACATGAACTCACAAATATTCAATCACATTCAATAAAAGAAAGTTATTGGCTTACCTGATATATTCCAATGGCTAATTTCAATGAAGATATGTTGATGGAAATCTTTTCATGGTTATCTGCAAAGAGCATGCGTAAATTTTCTTTTGTGTCGAGATCAGTCGATGATCTACGCTCTGATGATTTTTTCAACAGAAAACAATCCAGAAACATGGGAATCTTGGGCGATTCTGATTTCTTTGTTCATAGTTATGGCTATAACAAAATGCTGCAACTTCATGAGAACTACAGCGTAGTAAATCCGAGAAGTCTCTTACCATGAAAATCGACGAATTTGTGGGTGGATTCGGGAATATTTTGGCCACCTTCAATGGCCTGATATGTAGCAGAAAAGATTAATAAGGCCCCTTGTTTATATTCAATCCGGCAACAAGATCCTACATGCAAGTCCATGTTTCTACTGATGAAGGACGTTTTGACGTCGTTTTTGTAGATGAGGCACATGGAAGTGTGTACAATTACCTGTTGTTATCGGTCGTCTTATCGTCCGAGTGGGGTGGGGAGTCCCGATTCATGTTTTTCTCTCCAAGCGAGAGGATTTGGAAAGATTTATCAGGAATGGACTTTGGCGGTAGGAACATAGAGTTTGATCTCACCGTCCAAGTTAAAGGAATTCTCTACTTTGTATCAGACAATGTACTATTCTTTGCGTGGAAGAGCCGATTATTATGGCCATATATAGTGGCTTACGACACCAAAGATCACACCTCCAAACTCGTCAAGATACCCAATAACGCGCGGAAAGGATCGTGAGACTCGAAGCACTTGCCCTTAATGCATCTATTGTGCGGTTCCCCTTCAACACTAGCTAACCAATATGCATTTTCTTCCAACACTCAATGCACTTGAAATGGTCCTTTCTAATTTGAAGACTATTTTTTCATTCTTTTTCTTTAGTGCATATCGGTAATATTTTATTTCATACAAGGTCTCCTTCCTGAAATGATTTTCGCTTTACCCGTTATTGTAACTCCTGGCCAATTTTTCCTTTTGGAGCAAAATATTATCCAACGCCTGCATTCTTTCATCATCCAGTTCCTCTAACTCCATTACCATGACCTCGTGTAATCTTTAGAAACCAAATGATTTTTCCTATCCACCCTGAAAGAAGGAACTATAAGTTCCATGGGTAACACATCCGCATGCCCATAAGTTAGAGCGAATGGACTTACCCAGTAGCAATTCTTTTCGATGTCCTATACTCCCACAATGTTTCAGACAATAGTCGTGGCCACATTTTTGGATTATCTTTCATAATTTTCTGAAGTATTTTTATCAAGTCCTTGTTAGATGCTTCAGCCTGGCCATTAGCTTGTGGGTAATATGGTGAAGAACGTTGCAACTTAATACCATAATCTAATGCAAATACCCAGATATCAGACCCCAAAAACATGGTTCCTTGATCAGTAATAATAGATTGAGAAATCCCAAATCTGTGAATGATGTACTCTTTGATAAAACTAATTACATCTTTCAGTTTCACCTTTTTCAAGGGTATAGCTTCCACCCACTTCATGAAGAAATCAGTAGCCACTAAAATAAAACTGTGGCCTTTGGAAGACGAGTGGTAAATCTTCCCAATAAAATCCATGGAACATCCCCGAAAATACCATGGTTTCACAATTACATACATCACGTCTGCAGGAACTCTTTAAATATTTCCATGTTTTTGGAATTGTTGACACCCTTTGAAATATTTGATGCACTCTTTCAACATGGTTGGCCAAAAATATCCATGCCTTCGAACTAACCACCGCATTTTAATCCCTGATTGGTGCGCTCCACAAACACCTTCATGCACTTGTTTCATTATTTCCATAGCTTTAGGAAATCCTATACACCTTAGTAACAAACCTTCTATCCCTTTTCGACAAAATTCTTCTACTATTAGCACATAATTGAGAGATTTAATTTTGATCACTCGAGGAAATGATCGATCAAGGAACTGTAGAGTGTCTTTTAATTCAACCCTCCAATCTCCAGCAAGGTTCACATCGATATTGAAATTATCCATTGGCAACCATATTTGCACAATTGAAGGATGATTACTTTTCTAGATCAACGCCAACCAATCAGTTAATTCCTCTGACAAGCGTAACCCCGATGCAATATGCGCCAATTCATTTACTTCCCAATTTTGTTGTCTTGGCACATACTAAAAAGTTATGTCCTCAAAATCATCAACTAATTGTGTGGCCGCCATGAAGTAAGAGGCCACCGACAAACTATTGCACTTGTACTCCCCGGACACTTGTCGAAACACCAACTGCGCATCCCCCAACACCGTCACGCTTTTGGCCTGCAAATATTTTAAAATTTCCAAGACAATAACCAATGCTTCATACTCTGCTTGATTATCAGTGCATGAGAAATCCAAATTGAATAACAAAGTAGTTTTAGTTCCCGCTAGTGATATAATCACCAATCCTGCTCATGTTGTCCCTTCAGTGCTTGATCCATCAAACTTTAATATTCATGGTTGTAACCCCACTTCATAAACAGGAATAATTGTTTCCTCAATGATTGATATGTATGAACCAGGGTGATGTGCTAAGAAAACCGCGATTGCTTGGCCTTTCATAGATTTTTGAGGACAATAGATCAAAGTGAACTCTGCTAATGCAATCGACTATTTTCCCATCCTTCCTGATAATATTGGTCGACTCAACATGTACTTGATCAAATCTATTTTAGATACCACAAACACATTTGATTGAATCAAATAATGTCGCAGCTTGGTGCACGCATAGAACAAATCCAAGCATAATTTCTCAATTGGTGAATATTTACATCCTCCACCATTCAAGGCTCGACCCAAATAATACACAGCTTGTCTCTTTCCTTCTTCATTGTTCTGGGCTAAAAGGAAACCAATATATTCAGGAGCCATTGCAACGTATAACTTCATAGGAACACCCTTCCGTGGTGGCATCAACACTGGAGGATTAGCCAAATACTCTTTAATTCCATCAAAATCCCTTTTATGGCAAGGTTCCCACAGAATTTTTCCCCATCTTTGAGCTTTAACAATGGTGAAAAATATTTTGTTTTACCTGCCAAGTTAGAAATAAATCTTCTCAAATAATTCACTTGACCCGGGAACCGCTGAAGTTCTTTTTTGCACTTTGGTGGACATGTTCCTAAACTTTTCCTGGCTTTGTTTTGATCTACTTCCACACCTGAATGATATAAACCAAGAATCCCAAGAAATGTCCCGCCTTTTACCCCGAAAGCACATTTAAAGGATTCATTTTAAGATCATGGATCGTCATTCTCTCAAAAGTTCGTCTCAAGTGATCTATATGATCTTCTGCTTTCTTAGATTACACTACAATATCATCAATATATTATTCAACAAAATGATTAATCATATCATGAAAGATTACATTCATTTCTTGCTGATAGGTTGCCCTTGAATTTTTTAACCCAAACGGCATTACCAACCATGAAAAGGCTCCAATAGCTCCAGGACATCTAAAAGGTGTTTTATTTGTATCCTCCTCCGCAATCTTAATCTGGTTATACCCTGAGTATTCATCCATAAAAGACAACAACTCATTATTTTCCACTGAATCTACTAACATATCAGTCACAGGCATCACATACATATCTTTGGGAGTGGCTCGATTCAGATTTCTGAAATCAATACACACTCTTAAATTTCCATTTTTCTTGACCACAAGAACTATATTCGATAACCACTTTGAATATCGTATTGGTCTAATGAATCCCAACTTCACCAATTTCTCAATCACTTCTTTCACTTTGGCCTCCACCTCTTCAGGCATCCTTCTAGCCGGTTGTTTGTAAGGATGAAAATCCGCTTTCTATGGCAGGAAGTGTTCGACCAGCCTCCTATTCAAATCAGGCATATCTTCATATCCCCAAGCAAAATAATTAGCATACTCTTCAAACAACTGAATAATAGTAGCTTTGAAATCTTCGGCTAACAACGAGCTTATTAATACTGACTTATGAACATATTCATCTCCCAAATTCACTTCCTGCAATGGATCTTGTAAATGGGTTTGTACATCGTCCATTTGCGATGGTGCTAGAGTGAGATCTTCCCATTGAAGTTCCTCTTCATTTAAACAATCTTCTTTACAAAACAATTCAGATCTAGCTATTTCCCAAGAAGAATTAATATCTATTAAATCCAACATTCGCTGCACAGATGCTTTCTTTATGGCGGTTGCAGCTGCTGCCATTTTTATTTTTTGTAATTCGATCATCAACACTTGGACACAGTGGTTGTATCATCGGCCTAGGAGGTGCGATAACAGCTGTTTGCAAAACCCTTCCAAACACATCATGATTGGTCGATGTTTCCATATACACTGTCTTGGGTTGACCATATTACTTTTTCCCAAAGAACTTAATAGGGCCAAAATCCATGTTATAGTATCGTGCCTCGACCACCTTAGAATAAAACTGAAATGGTTGTGAGTCATCTTGTACAATTCCACTTCATCACCTTTCCAAAACAAAAAGAACTTATGCATTATAGAAGGAATACAAAGATTCGCGTGGATCCAATAACGACCAAGTAAAGCTTGAAAATTTTCTGAACAGTTCACCACAAAAAATGCTGATACAGATGTCTTACTGCCCACTAACAACTCGGTTCCTTGAAATTTTTTCCTAAATTCAAAGTCTAGACCCCTCTGAGCCAACTTTACAAACTCCGATTCCGATAAAAACACTTTGCACTTGCTCTTCATTTTCTTGAACCTGTCAATAAAGCCACATGTTGTTTTCTTGGCTTTTGAAGCAAATGTGACAGATCTCCAATAGACATCTTTGGCTCAGTTCTATAGAACTGTGTATGGAACAATTTCTCCATTTCTTACCATGAATAAATAGAATTTCCTGGCAACTGAGCATACCAACTAAAAATAGTACTCGTCAAAGTATTCGGGAACAACCTCAACTTGAAGAAAGGAAAATTATCATAATTGGTCAATTGGCCACAGCGAATTGTAAACCATGCCACATGCTCAGTAGTTGATCGGTTGTAATCTCCTGAAAATAAAGGAAAATCCGGCCCTTTAATCTTTTCGGAGATGGACTATTAATATCAATAATCTCAGGGTATGGCTTCACAAACTCTGGTCTAGTCATGGGTTGAATACCAAGGTCATACAAATCTTGGACCATTTTCTGCAATACCTCGTGATCCGCTGCATGAGATCTAGAGATTGGAAACGGATAACCAGGTGCCCCCCGAGCATTGCATCAGGATATGGTCTAGAACATTGTTTGTCATACCAACCCGGCTAAGTTCCCGGATTAGTAACAACAAACTGAGGCCAAAGTGGAGCCTTCCCACTATCTATGTGAACTGGATGCCCTCTTCCACCTAACTCCTCTTCACGTCGATGGGGAGGAGCGTAACGATCAAATTGTTCCCGGTTCCATGGTTACCCATGCGGCGGAGATCACCAGCGAGAGGATTTCCAACAAAACTACCACCTTCTTCGAAAACTTTCTTTTGTGTAATAATACAATCCTTGTGTTTGTCTGTAGGTTTACTAACATGAACTCCACCGTTAGAAAGCTTACATATCTCACTCTGCATATACCTCATGGCGGTTATCAGCAACTTGTGAGCTTCTTCCATTCATCCCATCATATTTTCCATCATGAGATCCATTTTTGCAAACTTTTTTGACAACAAATAATCAACATGATCGTGAGGAAACATTTCTATTTCCAGATGTGGAGTAGATCTTCCGGTTGGTTTATCTCCCATTGGCGGTTCATTCGAATCTGTCTTAACAACAGGATCTTGTGGAACCTCTTCAGTAGGTTTATGTTCTTGTGAAGGATGTCTTCCGTCACCTAGCTTTCTCAACATTACTTCAATTTTTGGTGGCATTATTAGGTCCCACCGGGCGTGCCAAAATATGTTTATTAACAAATTAAGACAATATGTGACTAAGGGCGTGACAAACACTTGCACGTGCTATTTGACGATTTATGACTTCTTTAAATTCAAAAGAAAAGCAACGAGAATTGATTTAAATTAACAAACTAATTCATATATGATAGTTGCTAATCCGATAAAACATCACTAATAACATATTTACAAACTGGAAACATGGTAATATTGAAATACATTAATTTAAATAGATGAGCTTTTGCATATGAGTTTTTTTCTTGTTGAAGATTTTTTTCCGAGAGACCTCCTTTTTGCCTACTATCCATTATTCTTGCATTCATCCTCATTGCAGTTATTATCCACGATCTTCTCACCCTCATTGTCATTATTTACCATCTGGGTTTCCCTTCTCGGTCTTTTTGTTATTTTTCTTTTTCAATTATTTCCAATGTCTTGGGCTTATTATATGGGCTTTGAAAATGGGTTCAACGTTTGGGTTAAACAGAAGTTAATTGACTTTAATACAATTGATTTGCCTGAAAACAATCACAACTCCACGAGAATGGCTTGTCATACCATCAAGAAAAGAGCATAGAAATCTCGTACCCCAACTTGGCTCGTTTGGGGTCTCGATTTCTTCGGTGTTAAATGTGATCCTTGTATTTTATTATATGTATCATTCCGTACTAGCAAATGAATGGCATATGTTACACTATCCCAAATTAAAATATGAGTAGGTCTCTTGTGAGATAGTCTCACGGATCATTATCCGTGAGACGAGTCAACTCTACTCATGTTTACAATAAAAAGTAATACTTTTCATGGATAACCCAAACAGGAAATCCATATCACAAAATTGACATGTGAGAACGTCTCACATAAGTTTTTGTGTTGAAATATTAAACTAACAAAGAATGAGGCACAAACCCATGCTACACCTGAAGACAAAACTTTTCGGATTCTTTATTAGTTTAATTTAATACTTCAATGTAAGATATTGCAACCGCATATACGTGCATTTAACTATTTCAAAACTTAATTTAAGGTGTAGAGATGAAAATGACTATTTCAGAACTTAATTTAAGGTCTAGAGATGAAAATGAACTTGGATCAAAAGGGATCGGGAATTTCTGATTGTGCTACTTTATCACGTTCTATACACAATATTGCATTAGACTACATATATCGATCATCTTTTTAATTAGAACTTTTACTTAGCAAAAAGTAGTCCACGTTTGATATGATAAAATATAATTCGACATTCTCTCTAGAGAATTTCATCCCCGCACTCCTCAGATTTTTTATGTACCATTTTAGTTTTTTGTATTTTGTTGATTAGTGTAGTTTTTAAAGCCGAAGTTGGTCTAGCATCCTCTTCTTTTTCCTTTTTTTTTGGGTTTAAATAAAGAGGCAGGGATATGTCAAAAGTAGAAGTGAATTTTTGGTTTTGTCACATATGTTTGATCATTTTCCAGTTCGATCCTAAATATTTTGATGCTCCCGATTTAGTTTTAAACGTTTTAAAAAGTAACCCAAGTTGATCATTTCGTCAATTTAATGGTTAAATTAACGAAAAAAAACTGGATTTAGACTCAGATGAATGACTCATTAATTATCGGTTTGGTCCCAAATGTTTTATAGTTCTCGATTTAGTCCTAAATGTTTGTAAAATTTGATCGCGTTGGTCATTCCATCAATTTTGACCGAGTTGGCCTCAAAATGACTTAATTAAAAATGGATATAAAATATATCAATATTAATTATTACAAACCTTTCTTTATTTTATTACTCATTTTTTCTACGAAAATCGAAATTACAAAAAACCCCAAATTGAAAAATCAAAACTTTAATTCTAAAAAAACATAATCGAAGAACATGAATACAAATTCAATCAAATAATGAAATTTATCAAAAAATAGTAATTATTTAATTATTTATTTTTAATTTTTTTTTGAAAAACCATAAATTTAAAGTTATATAGAAATATCATAATCCGAGAACAATAAAAAGTGGTAGCGTGAAAATGAAAAAGGCAGAGTTACCTGATAAAGATAGATTGTGTGTAGCAACATCGTTTTCATTATCAAGGATGAGCCAAATTTCTGAGTTTGCCGTCCCCGCCCCGCCCCCGAATTATACCCCCGTATCCATCCCCGTCCCCATCCCCGATCCTGCTTAACCGGGGAATCCCCGTCCCCGTCCCCGTCCCCGTCCCCTATTGCAGATTCCGACTTGAAATTTTCGTTTTTCCAACTCATTTTCTTTATATAAATCCATTGACATACATATAACATTATAATCTCAGCTTATTATTATTATTTATTTATTTAATATATTTTCGGGGCTATTGGGGCGGGTTCGGGGATGGGGATGGCATCATGCCCCTCCCCACTCCCCTGCGGGGATTTTAAAAAAATCCCCGAACCCGCCCCCATTTTGGGTTTTCCCCGCGGGGACCCGAACCCGCGGGGAAAATTGCCATCCCTAGAAATTAGTGTTTTTGATTTAGGTTTTGGGGGTTTTAGTGGATGACTGTCACATGTCATGTTTACAGTTAGTTTTAACAGATAAATTGATAGAATAACCAACTCGTTCAAAATTTGTAGCATTTAGGAATAAATCGACAACGCCAAAATATTTGTGACTAAACTGGTAAAGTATCCAAAAATCAAGAACTTGACTGGATTTTTTTTCGGTCATATATCATGCCTAACTTTAAGTTTAACAGTTAATTTGACGAAATAACCAATTCGGTCAAAATCTGTAAACGTTTAGGATTAAACTCGGAACATCAAAATATTTGAGACCAAACTGAAAAAAAAGTCAAACATTTGATTGAGACTGAACCGGGTTTTTCCTTTTCAAAAGTCTATTCACTTTTCATGAATTTTGCTTCAACATTGAATCGCGTTTGCATTCACCAACTTTAGTTGAAATTGTAGATAATCCTAAGGGCATCCCCAATGGCAGCTCTTTAGTGATGTGGCCCAATTGTCAGAGCAAAGGGCGCTCTAACTGCACAGAGCGCCCTTTGCCCATTTCTTTTTTTTTAAAATATTTTTTAATAATTTATATATATAATATATTACCGTTATATATATATAATATTATTTTTTAAAATATATATTATATTAATAAAAATTATATTTATTTTTTATGAAATACATTTATTAAATATCAATAAAAATTATATTTATTTCATTTACTACTAAAAAATATGTTATTTTTTATTAATTAAATTAAACTATTTATATAAATTATGTGTATATAAATATATAAAATGAATTGATAGTTGAAATATTTGAATTGAGTGTGAGGTCCATAAAAATGTTGTTTGAGTTTTTTGTTATAGCGAAAAATTTGATGGGATTTTTGTTTTTGAAAGGGCAATTACGCGGCCGGAACGAGGACCAGTGGTTGGATGGGATTTGGCACTAAGGAGAGAACAACCAACGGCATGCCACGTTGCCATCCACTCAGCTACCCATCAAATCTTCCGTGACCTGGGGACTACCTCCGGCGAAATTCACCGAAATCGCCGCCCTTGCCGGCGGAGAGACCACGGAGATGCCACCGTCCACTCTAATACCATGGAGCACCAATTCTATTCCCAGGGTGAATTTCGCTTCGTTCAAGCCGTCGAATAGCTACTACATTTCCGGTTTCAGACCCCAACTTCGGATTCCCGAACAGAGAAAAATCATCGTCTCCGCGAGCAAGAGGAATCGATTGACTCCATCCATTGCCGCCACTGCTTCTAATCGACTGGCAAATGGTATTCGCCGGAGCTTCTTCCCTGCGGCCGCAGCCACCGGAGGCGGCGGCGGTTCGGTATCCGAATTGGACGATAATGTACGGAAGATACTGCAGGCTGTCCTTTGGTTTGCTGAGGGTGTTTATATTGTTTGGCTCTTCTTACTTCCCTACGCTCCTGTAAGTAACTGGGTACCACAAATTGGATATTGATGCAAATTTAATGGACTATTTGAGTTCCCAATTGGCTTATGGGCAATGCAGGGGGATCCCATCTGGGCAATCAGTTCAGAAACAATCAGTTCTCTCATAGGACTCAGTATCAATTTCTTCTTTATTCTGCCATTGTTGAACTCTGGTAATGTGCTGCTTTACTCTGTAGGACTGCTAAAGTATACAATAACTTGGAGAGAAATCAAGAGCTTTGGAATTAATAGACAAATCTTGGTCAATGAATTCAGTAAATTATATTGAAGATTCAACTTTTACTATTTATTTCTCAATCACATTGTGTTTGATCATTTGTTGATTGGAACTTTTGGCAGAGTAGTTGGTATTCATCTTATCGAGGCACCGGTGCTTCATCCGGTGAATTTTACTGCTTGCAGCTCAAATCTGCTTGGTTATTTTGTGTAATTTCAGATTCTTGATAGCTTTTGTTTTCCAGATGTCTGAAGGGTTATTCAACTTTGTAATCGGGTGGACGTTCATGTTCGCCCCTCTGTTATACACGGATAAGAATAGAGACAGATATAAGGGATCGCTCGATGTTCTTTGGGGATTCCAAATGTTCCTCACAAATAGTATGTTCTGAAATTAACAATTTTGCTTTCAAGTGATGATGGTGAAGATAGTCGTTACAGTTCTTGTTTTTCTACGATTTTTGAGATTGGATTTTGAGTTCGTTGTTTTTCTACGATGTAGCATTCTTGCTTCCTTACATGGCTATCCGTCTGAACAAGGTCGACAGAAACAACACTCCTATAAAGAACTCTCAACTAGGTTTGATCATGACAAATGGTGCACCAGTTGTGGGACTTATAGGTGGGCTTGTTTGTACAGTTTCCATTTTATGGGCAGTTTATGGTCGCAGAGACGGTAATTTTGGTGATTTAGCACAAAGATGGGAGTTTGTTCTCGATTATCTTGGGACAGAGAGGCTTGCTTATGCCTTCATTTGGGACATTTGCCTATATTCAATTTTTCAGCCTTGGCTGATAGGTGAGAACTTACAGAATATTCAAGAAGATAAAGTTGGAATAGTAAATTTTCTTAGATTTGTTCCCTTTGTTGGATTGACTGCTTATTGTCTTTTTTTAACCTCTGATGATGAGACATAGCTGAGTATTTTACAATTTACAATGTAATATTACATTATTCACAGTTCAAAGCTTATACAAGTATTAGATCTCTATTTTAGTAATCTGGTATCATCTCTCTCACTCTGTTTTTACGCTCAAGATGCACGATTATATCGAACTAGGAGCTCAAGTTGCAGAACTTAAACAAAACAGTGAACATGAAAGTAAGAAACTCGGATCCGAACCTTAGTTACAAATTTTCGTAAAATTGATACAAAAACTATGGCAATCGGCTACGGCACAATACGAATTTAAGATAGATTGCCACCACTCTGCTGCCAGAGATTGATAACATCCGTGGCCTGATTGAGAAGTATGATCATTTTCTTCTGGGATATCCAGGGCTTACTCTCCAGAGTGGCTCGTAGCTCTTCCCATGCATCTTTCCTAGGCCAAAAAAAGTATGGACTCAAAGGAACAGTTCCATGACCAGGTATAATTTGATTCAGGGCAAGCCCGATGTTCTTTTCCATCCAAATGAATTTCAATACGAGTCTCGGTTTCGCCAATGATTTCTCCTCTCCCCGTTTCTGGAAAATCAAGAATCCATTGAGTTGTGATGAACCAGAGAAAGACAAACAGTCATATATCAAACTCGAGCATCTCACAGGGACAATTTTGGTAATCACCGTATTACTCATGTTCTATAACACAAAAAGCATACTAGCTCCATTCGAAGTGATGACAGACCATAAAGAATCAAGAAAAAACTGACTCTAAAGATACACATGCGCGTGCACATGAATACCAGTATATTATGAAACTAATAAATTAACACCAGCGGCAATAACTTTATCTAGATAAGAAGCTAATGTACAAGAAACTACCCAAATGTATTAGAAGAATTCCAACATAATTCAATTTAAAGACTCAAACTTTGCCCCCCTTAATCTAATTTATCATGTCAAGCTAAACACCATGCCAACTCCAGGAATATGAAAACTAATTCAATCATTCATTTTACCATTCTCCTTCAACTAAATGCAATCAAATGCCCATATAAAGAGTTGAAAATTAAATTAAAAAAACTTACAAAACCCCAAGAAATTATTGAAAATGGAAATGGCTCACCTTAGATTCTTGACCGAGTTCCGGCTCTAGAACATCGTCAACTGTTTCAGATGGAGCTAACTCCGCGGCGGCCGCAGCAGCGTGTGGGCATCGGAATCCTCGAAAGGGGCTGGCTCTGAGGTCGATATACGCTAAAGAATGCAAAGAAATAGCTCTTGGCTTCACAAAAAACGAGGATTTCAATGGCGCCGAGGTGGGATTCTTGGAAACAATGGGTGGCCGGCAGATTAGAGTGGCTTTTACACTTGATGGAACAGACATGGATAGCATCTTTTGCTGGCTCTTCGCAGATTCACGAAGATAAAAGAGAGGAGATGGTTCTTTGTGATGCAGTTGGAAGGGAAGAAGGTGCTCGAGAGAAGTTCCGATAATGGATAAGGTGACGATGTTCCGGGGGAATGGGCTTTGGGCCTCAGTAAACAGGCCTAACTGAAATGTGGTGGGCTCTGGGATTTAGAATTATAAATACTAAAAAGAGATTTCGAAACGGGATTTACGATTGATGGGATTTCATGCGATTTAATTGAATGAAATTCTTATCATATTGGTCGGATCTTGTGAGATTTCATAGTATTTGGGTTTTAAAAATATTTTTTTTCCAAAAAATTATATTATATTACTTACTAGATTTCAAGTCTTCTTTGCAAATTTTACAAAATATCATTTATTAAAATATTTATATCATCAATTCACGTAGTTATATTTTAAATTTTTACCAAGCACCAAAATGAAATTTCAATTTCATTAATTTGAAATCCAAATCCAAATTCGATTTTAAATTCTATTTTTTAGACGTCCAAACACATAAGTTGAACTTTAAAATCTAAACCACGCATGGCAACGAACGGACTGATTTTGTCTCATACTTGATGTAATGGACTCATCAAAATTTATAAAATTTTAGATTTATTTAATAAAATATTTTTAAAATAAAAATTAACAAATTCTTAAATTTATTTTTCAACATTATATTAATAATATTTAGGAAAAAAACCATATCACAAATTAAAATCTATAAACTTTTAAATTATAACCAATTAATAATTAATAATGAATAAATTATATATCGATATATTTGCATATTTAATCATTAACTAATAATAAGAAAAAAGTATACATTGACATATTTGCATATTAAACATATCATAATAAAGTATAATCGTTTTAATCCAGAAATCTTATAAATTAAAATTATATATAATATATTAATTATTTAGTATAAGAAAAAATATAATTATATCATTAACAATATATATACATATATGTATATTTTGGCAGGACAAGCTCGAGATGAGTTTAATCAAATCTTGGAATCACTTCGGACCCGCTTGTGGACTTTCTTGTTCGAGTATAATTTATAAACCATTCTCCCTGGGATAGGTTTAATACGAGTTCGGGTCCATTGTCATGCTTAATCTTAACTTTTTCATTTAATTTCTTTGAGATTTAAGAATTTTTTTATTTTATTTGAAAGTTTTTTTAAGTTTAAATTTGAAACAAATGAATAAGGAGATGTTTGGAAATTTAACAAAGTATTTATGGGTGCATATATGGGAGATGACAATCGATCGAGTTTACTAAGATTTGAGACCAAATACTCTTAGCATGACAATGGACCCGACCTCGTATTAAAAGCCCAACAATTTCAAGGGAGAAAGATGACAGACTGGTGCGCAGACAGACATCAGCTTGGGTAGAAGCCTACCAGGAGACCAATTCAGATACTCGAGCACAAGATTTGGATCTAATTGAAGAAAGGAAAGGACATGCCTCAGTCCGAATGGAAGCTTACCGAAGTTGGGTCATGCAGTCCTATAACCAACGAGTTAAGCGGCGAGGGCTTTCAGGCAAGGGACCTAGTCTTAAAGAAGGCCAACCCCGTAGGCGAGGTCAAAAATCTGGAGGCTCGGTGGGAGAGGACTTATAAAATAATTCGGAGGTGGGAGCAGACACTTGGTACTTGGAGATAGCCACCTCTTGAATCATCCACCCAGTTTGGTAAGAAGCAGACTCAATGAAGGTGGAAGTAAGGTTAGAAACAAAGCTAGGCTTATTGCTCGATAATTCAAACAAGAAAAGGGAATTGACTTTGATGAGACTTTTGAACCAGTAGCTAGACTCAAAGTAATCAGAATATTTTATGCAAACGCGTCTTTGAAAAATTTCAAATGTAATTAAATGAATATGAAAAGTGCATTTTTAAATGGTTTATTGCAAGAGAAAGTGTATGTCCATGTTTTGTTAATCATTCTCCACCTGATCATGTATTTCATTAAAAAAAAAATTATAGGGATTAAAGCATGTTAATCTAGCATGATATAATACTCTGTCAAAATTTATTATTTAACATGATTTTTTATTGGAACCATTAACATGACTTTATTAAGTTAATTACCAATGGTGATCATACTTTGTTGGTTCAAAATTTTTTTTCCTCTTGCAAACCAATCTTAGAGGCATGTTAGCATGCTAAGTGTTTTTGGCTTTAAATTAGTTATTTGTTCACCAATGATTCTGTCACATACTGAAAATGTTGATTCGGAAGCAACACTTGAGCTTTGAACGGTTAGGACGTCTCTTCCATTTGCTGATAACATTGGATAAAGTTAGGAATTTACTTTCTACCAATCTAGAACATCGAAATTCTCTGTAGTCTTGATATATTGGCTTAGATAAATTTGGATCTCATTGTAATTTATTTTTATTTCCGATTTTCCTTTGAACTTTTGTCGTTTCAAATTTGAAAGAAGTTGAGTGCTCCACTTTTTCTTTTTCTCCATCGGCCTCTCCTCTGGTTTCGCACTCAGTTCACCTTGTTCACTAGCATACAAATCAAACAATCTTGGAGAGAATGGATGATTGACTTCTTTTGATCGTCAACTGATAAGTGCATTTTGTATGCATTAGTTCGTGATATTTTTATGTCTTTTTGTGTGAATTCATATTATTTTTATTTGTTTTTATGTGTTTTAGTGCATGTGTGTGTATTTCACTCTCCGGGTTAATTTTGTAGGAAAATGGATTTCTGAAGAATGAATTACGGAGCAGGCTTGGTAAAAAAATCATTTTTAATTTAAGAAGATCCAAATCTGATCTCCACCGTTCAAAATAAAGTTCAAGATGTTTTGAAGCTTTTTTCGAAATTTCAGCTCAATCCGATGGCTATAACTCGAGATATGAATTTTTCAAAATCGTCGCGCGGAGCAGGTTGAATGGCTTATGATGTTGCGCTGTTGGTGAATGATGATGCGCGATTGCACTAGTTTGATGCGCTGTTGGGATTTGGAATAGCGCTATAGCGCATGAGGAGGTGCAAACAATCAAGGTGAGTAGTTTTCTCTTTTCGATTAAGGCCACGTGATTGGGTCAGACAAGTTTATGTAGAAACGTGAATGTTGATATGGGATTTCTTAGAATTTATTTTATGTTATTGATTATTAGATATAAATTTGTCTTGTGAATAGCCTGATCAGCTGTTTGCTTGCATGTTAATCGATCCTAAGTCGACAGAGGAGGGATTGATTTTGATCGCTCTAATAATTAACACAAGTTTAAATTGGCTAGAAATAGTATCCGATTTCATTGTGCGGTTTTTAGGTGCAAACTGAGTTCTCATAAATCTGAATGCGTTTGAAGTTGATTTGAATTATGAAAGATTAATCCGTCAACATTTGAATAGGTTTAATTGTTCTAGAAATAGTCCTTTAAACAAGTTAGGAGAATTCACCGTAATCTAAGATTTATTCTGAATCCTGAATTAGATACATGTTATATAATTTGTCTGGTACCTGCGTGCGTCCTTGATCCAAATTTTTCTATATTGAATTTAATCTAAATTTCCTGCTACGTTCTTGTTGAGTTGAAATTTATTTGCAATTTAATTCTTTAGTTATAAATCTGAAAATTCATCGCCCTTTTGATTAAGTCTAGATTAAGTAGAATAATCATATTCTGGTAGTCATAATTATACAGTCCCTGTGGGTTTGACATTCGAATTTTATTCACTATCTATAATTTGACATGGTTCGCTTGTCATTTGATTTTAATCATACCGATTAAGCCGGTCATCAACATTCTTCTCAAAAAATTTAGCATAATATTCAAAAAAAAAAAAAATATCCAACTCACCTTGACTTTGATTAGGATCAACTAATACTGTTATGTCATGCACAATCGGGTTATTCTCCCAATATTTAAAAAATCGTCTTTCATATTTTTAACAAAGTTATGCATAAAAACATCATCACGATATTCAATAAAATTTATAAATCATATTGAAAATCAAAGGTAGAAACATGATTGAAGTAAGGTAGTTAATTGATGTTAGAAAAGTTTTCAGATGCTTCTTAAAAAATTTCCAACAAAGAAACACAATTGCTCAAAATATTCCAATTTTCATTAGTCAACATTTGAGACTCTACCACAATATTATTGTAATATGGAGTAACTAAATATTTAATACGTAACAAAGTTTGAAGCAAGTGATATAAAGAATTCCATCGAGTTTCAATAAGCAGATGACATTTTTAAAATTTAATCTCGTTTGACTTGACTAGTTTTTTTCAATCACTTTCATGTCTTTTTTCATGTAATAATTTCCCAAATAATTTGAATTTTTCTATTACAGTAGGCATATGTTCATCACATGCACTTTAACACATAAGTTGATAATATGGCGTGCACATATAACATGAAGTAAATTACCATCTAAAATCAATTTTAATGAATATTTAAGGTATCTAATTGCAAAATTATTGGATCTCACATTATCTAATGCGATCGCCATTAGTTTATTTTGTATGTCATAAATTTTAACAACATTTGTAACATATCTAGCAATAATGTATGCATTGTGATCTCACATTATCTAATGCGATCGCCATTAGTTTATTTTGTATGTCATAAATTTTAACAACATTTGTAACATATCTAGCAATAATGTATGCATTGTGTGTCGATTCTAAATGATCGAGCGCTAATATTATTTTTTTTTGCATAGTCCAAGTTCATAAATCCAATAACATGTAACAACAAGATAAAATTCATATTTCAAATTAGTCCAAATTGTTGTGAAAAAGTAAAATTTTTTGGTAAAAAGTAAAAACTCCAAAACTCAAAATATATCAAACTCTACACTTCACAAATTTTTCTCTCTCAATTCAATTGTGATTTTTTAAACAAATGGAGAGACCTATTTATATATCTCATTTGGAGATTAGTCCAAATATTAATACATCATCATCTACATCATCACACACTAATTTTAAACATTTTACAACTCAATATTCAACATTCAACTTTAAATAATAATATTAATAATAACATATTTTCAACACTCCCCCTTGTGATGATGATCGTGATATGATGACTGTCTTTATTACGTGTTTTATACGGCCTCATTAAAAACCTTACTAGGAAAAATCCAGTGGGATAAAAATCATAGTAAGAAAAAAAGAGTGCAGCCACGTAAACTCCCCCTCATGTTAACCCGAGTGATTCTTCACATATTCCGTAGATTGCGCATCCCAATGTTATATATATGCTTTCTGAATATTGTCGTAGGAAGCGCCTTTGTGAAGAGATCTGATGAGTTCTCACTTGGTTGAATGTAACAGTTATCAATATCATTATTCTTCTCAAGCTCTTGAGTGTAGGCAAAGAACTTTGGGGGGATATGTTTGGTTCTGTCACTTTTGATGTATCCTTCTTTCATTTGAGCAATACATGCAGCATTAACTTCATACAGCGTCACAAGCTTCTTGTCTACTGATAATCCATCAGAAGTTTGGATATGTTGTGTCATTTGATTTTATCCAAACACATTCACGACTTGCTTCATGTAGCGCAATAATCTCGGCGTGATTTGATGAAGTTGTTACGAGTGTTTGTTTTTGTGAACGCCAAGAAATTGTTGTGCCTCCACGAGTAAATACATATCCGGTTTGGGAACTTGTCTTATGTGAATCAGATAAATATTCAGCATCAGCATAACCAATGATACTTTGATTGGTGTCTTTTGAGTACAAAAGTCTCAAATCTGTCGTTCCTCGTAGATAACGGAATATATGTTTAATTCCGTTCCAGTGCCTCTTTGTTGGATATGAGCTGAATCTTACCAATAAATTTACAGCAAAAGATATATCAGGTCTACTACAATTTGCAAGATACATCAGGGCACCAATGGCACTTAGATATGGTACTTCTGGACCAAGAATAATTTCATCATTTTCACATGGACGAAATGGATCCTTTTATATGTTTAATGATCTTACAACCATTGGAGTACTTACTGGATTTGGTTTATCCATATTAAAACGTTTAAGGACCTTTTCTATATAATTTACCTGATGAACAAAAATTTCACATTCTTTTTGTTCGATTTGCAAGCCCAGACAATACTTGATTTTTCCAAGATCTTTCATTTCGAATTCTTCCTTCAAGTACATCATAACTTCTTGGATTTTCTTATTCGTTCCAATGATGTTTAAATCATCAACATATACATCAATAATTACACATCCTGATGTTGTTTTCTTGTTGAAAACACAAGGGCATATTGGATCATTTACATATCCCTTTTTTATCAAGTGCTCACTTAACCGATTATACCACATTCGGCCGGATTGCTTCAACCCATATAATGATCTTTGCAATTTCACAGAATAAAATTCTCTGGGTTTTTAACTTTGTGCTTCAGGCATTTAAATCCTTCAGGGATTTTCATGTATATATCACTATCAAGTGATCCGTATAAGTAAGCTGTAACAACATCCATAAGACACAGTTTCAAATTTTCAGACACTAACAAACTAATCAAATATCGAAACGTAATTGCATCCATAACAGGAGAATATGTTTCTCATAATCAATTCCAGGTCTTTGAGAAAAACATTGTGCAATAAGTTTAGCTTTATATCTGACTATTTCATTTTTCTCATTTCGCTTTCGAATAAAAACCTATTTGTATCCAAAAGGTTTTACACGTTCAGGTGTGAGGACTATAGGTTCAAAAACATTGCGTTTATTTAGCGAATCCAATTCAACCTGGATGACATCTTTTCATTTTGCCCAATCATGCCGAGTTTTACATTCACCAAAAGATTTTGGTTCATGATCTTCATTTTCATTTATGATGTCACAAGCCACATTATAAGAAAATATCTCATCAATATCTTCTATATCTTTTTGGTTCCATATTTTTCCAGTATTAATATAATTGATAGAGATTTCACGATTCTCGTCAGTTTGTGGTTCTGACAGAACATTTTCATCGTCAGGTGTTTTTTTTGGAACACCATTTTCTATTTTGTGATCATCGTGTTTCTCTATGCATTTTTTTTTTGAGGATTTTTATCCTTGGAACCGACTGGTCTTCCACGCTTCAATCATTTTATGACATCATGAATGTCTTCAATTTGTTTCTTTGGCATTTCAATTTGAGCAGGGGAATTTACAACAGATATATATGATTTTGTTACCCCTTTTGTTTCTACAAATGCATCTGGCATTTGATTTGCAATTTTTTGCAAGTGCACAATTTGCTATACATCTTTCTCACATTGTTTGGTTCTTGGATCTAAATGTAACAATGATGGTACATACCATGTGATTTCTTTTTCGATTTGTTTCTTTTCTTTCCCTAACATTGGGAAGATTTCTTCATTAAAATGACAATCAGCAAAACGTGCTGTAAACACATCGCCTGTCTGAGGCTCTAGATATCGAATGATTGATGGGCTATCATAACCGATATAAATACCGATTTTTTTTGAGGACCCATTTTTGATCGTTGAGGTGGTGCAATAGGCACATACACCATACATCCAAAAATTCTCAGATGAGAAATATTTGGTTCATTACCAAATGCAAGATGCAATGGGAAGAATTTATGATATGCACTTGGTCTGATGCGAATTGATGCCACAACATGTAAAATTTCATGTCCCCATATAGAAATAGAGAGTTTTGTTCTCATAATCATTGGTCTAGCAATCGGTTGTAGACATTTAATCAATGATTCAGTTAATCCATTCTGTGTATGAACATGAGAAACATGATGTTCAACAGTAATTCCCATTGACATACAATAGTAATTGAAAGTTTGGGAAGTAAATTCTTCAGCATTATCAAGTCTTATTTTCTTGATTGTATAATCAGGAAATTAATTCTGCAATTTTATTATTTGAGCCATTAATCTTGCAAATGTCACATTTTGAGTTGATAATAAGCATACATATGACCATCTTCTAGAGGCAACGATCAATACCATAAAATATCGAAATGATCCACATGGTGGATGAATTGGCCCACAAATATCACCCTGAATACGTTCAAAAAATATGAGTGATTTTGTTTGAATTTTAGCTGGCGATGGTCTTATAATTAGTTTTCCAAGAGAACATGCTTTACATTGAAACTTATTATTCTGAAAGATCTTCTGGTCTTTCAATTGATGACCATGTGTATTTTCAATAATTCTTCGCATCATTATTGAACCAGGATGTCCCAATCGATCTTGTCAATTGATTAATATTGAAGAACTATTAACCATCATATTTGATTCGATTGGTCTTATATGTGTATAATGCAATCCAGTAGGGAGCATTGATAATTTTTCAACCACATATTTATTTTCTGATCTATATGTGGTAAGCCACATATATTTCTGATTTCCATCAGTTATCGTCTCAGTATCATACCCATGAGAATATATGTCATTAAAACTCAACAAATTTCTTTTTGATTCTGGTGAACATAAAACATCATTTATCAAAAATTTTGTGTCATTAGGTAACAAAAAATGTGTTTTTCCACAACCTTCAATCAAGTCTATAGGACCTGATATTGTATTCACCATTTTTTTTGTTGGTTTTAATTCCAAGAAATATATTTTATCTCGGAGAATAGTGTGCGTTGTACCACTATCGGGTATGCAAACTTCCATGGGATTATTTCCTTGTTTAGGTTTGCTCATACCGTTTTCCATTTTGAACTTCAAAAGAAAATATGCAATAAAGAAAATTAATGACATTATATGAAAAATATAACATATTTCATAATACAAAAATATATGAAAAATACAGTATGCTACATTCTAGTCCCACCAATATATTAATCAATTTCCTCGAATTCATTTGAAAAATCAGCAGCATCGAAATGAGTTGAATCACTTGAATGGTTACTGTTTTCAACAAAATTGGTATCATTTCCTTTTTCCTTTGTCGATTCTTTATAGAGCTTACATAGGTGCTCAGGGGTTCGACAAATATGTGACTGGAGTGCCACATCTATAACAAACACTCTCAGATCTGTTTGAGTGATTTTCATTTTCACTCGTGTTTTCATGCTGCCTTTTTGGTGGGTGGTTTGTGACGTTCTTTTGAGACGAGTTATTGAAATAACTATCTAGATTATTTTCTTATCCACGGCCGCGACCACGACCGCGATCATTTTCACGTTCACGCCCACGTCCTCGACCTCGTCCATGACCAAAATCTTGTCTATGTCTTTGATTTTGGTTTTCATTTTTAATTACGACATTTGCTTCTGGAAATGTCGTTGATCCAGTGGGTCGGGATTAGGGGTGCAAATGAATCGAACTTGTTCGTGAGCTTTACGAGCCCGCTCGATAAATATTTGATTTGTATTCGTGCTTATCGAACTCGAGCCGAATTCGAACATGTTCGAACTTTTTTTCGAGCCGAGCTCGAGCCGAAATTACTTTGTTCGATAGTTCGTGAATAGTTCGCGAGCCTTAATATTTAATTAATATAATATAATTATATAATAATATATATACATTTCGAGCTTTTCGAACCATAATATCCGAATATTTCACGAATAGGTTTGAATATTTCGAACTGAACTCGAACTCGAACTCGAACTCAAACTTTATTTCGAGCCGAGCACGAGCCAAAATATTTGAAATTATCGAACTTCGAATCGAGCTCGAACTCGAATATACTCTTATCGAGCCAAATTTGAACCTTAAAATTTTACCATTATTCGGCTCGATTCGGTTCGTTTGCACCTCTAGTCGGGATTGATGATTTCGTACTAACAATTCGTTGTTCTTTTCCGCCACAAGAAGACATGCGATGAGTTCAGAATATCTCAAAAATCCACGCACTCTATACTGTTGTTGTAGAGTTATATTCGATGTGTGGAAAGTGGAAAATATTTTTTCAAGCATTTCCATTTCAGTAACAATATTCCCACAAAATTTCAATTGCGAGACTATTCGATACATCGCAGAATTGTAATACTGACTTTTTTAAAGTCTTGGAATCTCAACGTATTCCATTCATCACGGGCGGTCGAAAATATAACTTCCCTTACATGCTCAAATCTTTCTTTCAGCCCTTTCCATAAAATCATTGGGTCTTTTTTCTGTGAGGTACTCACATTTCAATCCTTCATCAAGTTGTATACGTAAAAAAATCATAGACTTTGCTTTTTCTTGTGAGGATGATATATTATTTATTTGATGGTATCACTTATACCCAATGACTCAAGATGCATATCTACATAGAGAGTCCATGACATATAATTCTTTCCAGTGATATCGAGCGCAACGAATTCAATATTTGCCAGATTTGACATGGTGGTACTAGAAAAATAACAATGCATTTTATTAGTTAATTTTCATTAATACGACAATACAAAATAATGGATAAACGACGAGTATAAGTATGTTTAAAAATAGATAAAAAGTGTGCGGTAGATAATCGCCGGTGAGTACAAGACTCGTGAGCATGATGATCATAATTGTTATGAAAAATAGCCTTAAAAATGCCATCATCTTTTTCTTCGAAAAAAACTAGGAGAAATAATTGAGAGAAAGAGTGAATTTTGATGTGATTGAAAATGAGTTTGAGTGATCATATTTATAGGCAAAGAACTAGCCGTTGATGATCGTTTGTGACCGTTGGGGGTAATGAAAAAAATGATTATGTGTTGAATAAAAATTTGTGATAATCATGTGATGTATATAATGATAATCATAATTAAATAATTATGTATATCATATCACATTATTATAAGGTCAATGTCGTAGAAATTCTTTTATATAATATTGTGAAATTATACAAATATAGTTAGTATAAAGTCAGGTATAGTATATCATATCACATTATTATAAGATCGGTGTCATAGACGTCATAGACATCCTTTTATATAATATTGTGAAATTATACAAATATAGTTAGTATAAGGTCAGATATAGTATATCATATCACATTGTTATAAGATCGGTGTCATAGACATCCTTTTATATAATATTGTGAAATTATACAAATATAGTTAGTATATAAATACACAATATCATATCACGTACGTTATTATAAAGTCGGTGTCATAAATATCCTTTTATATAATAACATGAAATTATATATTAATATAGTTAGTATATATACATAATAAATATATATCATATCACGTTATTATAAGGTCGGTGTCATAGACAACCTTTTATATAATAACATGAAATTATATATTAATATATAAACAATAAAAATGAATATTCTTACTTGTTGAATATTTTTGCATTCTTCTTGTATTTTGGAGCGTCGGAAATTATAGAGAACCTTCGAGCGATCGTGCTGATAACGTGTTGTGAAAAAGTAAAAATTTATGGTAAAAAGTAAAAAATCCAAAACTCAAAATATATCAAACTCTACACTTCACAAATTTTGCTCTCTCAATTCAATTGTGATTTTCTACACAAATGGAGAGACCTATTTATAGATCTCATTTGAAGATTAGTTCAAATATTAATATATCATCATCTACATCATCACACACTAACTTTTAACATTTTACAACTCAATATTCAACATTCAAGTTTAAATAATAATATTAATAATAACATATTTTCAACATAAATATCAATTGACAAACAAAATCTACAATAAATATTTGAAGATGCGATTTTAGTTTTTCTTTATGTTTCTTATACATATCAAAATAATATTTCTTAAGCGTGTACCTAGAAATATTGTGAAAACCAAGTTGAATAGTACTAATAAATCCAACAAATCCTTCTTGTTCAACTATTATAAAAGGTTGACAATATTTCACGACAAATTTAAAAATGGATTTTCGTGAAATTTCTTTTGTAATTGTGAAAGCTTTACCACTTGACATATTAATTTGTTGTTGGGTTGATTCCCTACCAAATGGTTTTAGAGTATTAGGGTCAAGTTTATGTACTTTGACTAAATATTTTTTTAAAGTGCCGGTACCACCGAAACCACCATCCGTTTTACAAGAATATTTGGCTTTGTAAATTTTATATATGACAAAAGAGTTGTTCGTGCATTTCTTTATCAATATTGAAGTGATCCCAAACTTTGATTTGTTTTGCTCGGATTTAATCGTGCTCGTTGACATCGTATGGCTTTTTCGGGCGGATGATGGTGTCCCGACATATTTTTTGGGGAGTTTCATGGGTTCTTACTCCTCGTGGCCAGGTTCGACTTCATCAAAATCGAGAATGTATCCACCTCCACCTCCATCACGATTTGAAGATGACGCCATAGAAATTCGAATTATTTATTGGAGTAAATTGCGAAGAAACAATATTGATTGTAGATAAATGTAGAAATGTGATAAAATTGTAGAGCCGAGAGAAGATTGTTGTGTGAAAATATTGAACAATCATCTCATATTTATAGTTGATTTTATGGGTTAAAAAAAGTTGGATTTTCCATTTGGCCCCTATGCAATAAAAATAACATGTATTCAAAAGTCGTTCTGTTGGGCCAACGACTACAATTGTAACCATTGGGCCAACTTACCCCTTAAAATTTACCAGTTTCGAGTCGTATTCGATGACGAGCCCAATCCAATCCCAAAATCGGAGCCGATTTCGAACCGGTCCAAACCAATTTGTTAAGCATTCCTAGCTAACACTGTCAAGGATGGATGTTTTTTAGCCGTATTTTAGAGAAAGTTTTAGAAATATTTATTCACTTCCTTCTAAACACATTTTTTATAATCCAAACATATTATTTACAAATTAATATTATATTTTATTTATCAATAATTTAAAGAAGGGATAAATATTTTTCAAAATATAATTTTTTTTGGCATTCATCTAAATGAATAAATTCTATTAAAAATTTTAATTGTTTTTAGAACATGTTAAAAGATTAACATTTTAATTTTTTTTATATTTTATTTAATATTTTAGAAAGCAGTGATGAGAAGTAAATATATAAAACACAAAAGTCAAAGTCATAACTGAAATTAATGGTAATGATATAACGGTAAGTTAGCTGCTACATATACAGACATTGCCTTACATAGATCTAACGGTGTATATTTATCAATAAATGTGGGGTTAATTATTTTTTAGTGGACCCCACATGTATTGATAAATGAGGACCCTTACCTTAGATCTATCATGAGGATAATGCCTGTAAAGATAGGTTGAAATGAACCTGATATAACCAATGCAAAAACATTATTTTTTTCAAATATATAAACGTATTTATTTGCTATTTTTTTCAAATTTTTTATTCCGGTATGCGTAAATATTGAATATCTATACAATCTATACATCTATACAATATTATAAAGATTGAGCACTACATACTAACTGCTTTGGTTAGTTAATGACACACCAAATTTTTTTTTATCATCTTTGCCCCTCATAATATATCTTCTTTCAAATTTTTAAAATTTAAAATTAGGCTATGAGAAAAACAGTTTTTAAAATTCCAATTGTGGGAGAATTATGTGAAATTTTTTCTTGAAATAAACACGTCTTACACACACAACGTGTGTGCAACATACGCTAGTATTAATTAATACGGATAAATATTTCCTTTTATAATAATTTATAATTTATTATTTTTGGACAGAACTTATTATTTTTAGCAAAAATTATGTATATATATATATATATATATATATATATATATATATAGAATATAGATAGTATACTGATAATCACACAATTATAATTATAATGAAAAAAGATCACCTTCATCCGATGATCGCGTTGCAAGATGATACAAAATGGTCGAAAATAAATTTTTAAAATTGATAAAAAATTACTATAAAAAAATCAAAAGACCGTCTTCATCTTTTCTTTTTAAATGTGATAAAT
This sequence comes from Henckelia pumila, assembly GCF_033568475.1. Classification (NCBI taxonomy): domain Eukaryota; kingdom Viridiplantae; phylum Streptophyta; class Magnoliopsida; order Lamiales; family Gesneriaceae; genus Henckelia; species Henckelia pumila. Next base: position 183,360,597 of record NC_133121.1, on the reverse strand, counting down.
AATGATTTATTTATTTAATCTATTTTAAAATATATTATACTCTTTTTTTTCTTTAAATAATATATTATACTCTTATTCAATCAAATGTGATAAAAAAGTGATATGTTTAAATTTTTTTAATAAAATTTTTTATACTAAATATTTTTTTTCTTTAAATAATATATTATACTCTTATTCAATCAAATGTGATAAAAAAGTGATATATTTAAATTATTTTAATAAAATTTTTTTTATACTAAATCTATTAGTTATTATTAAATTATTAAAAATGTATTCAAAAAATAAAATGTATTATTAATTAATATAAAATAAATTAATTTAGAATAGCGATTTTTTTTACGAAAGATTAGAATAGCGATTTTAGTGATACTGTTTCAGCGATCGAGACTCTCTCTTCTCCTCTCTCTCAAAAAGCCTTCGAATCTGAGAAGAGCCGTCTGGGAACCATTATTCCTGGTAAATCTTCGCCTGCCGTTGTGTATTTCTTTGTAATTATGCTTGTGAAATTGATGTATTTTACGTATATACGCTCGCAAATTCTTTGTTCTTTTTAAATATTTTCCTGGATTTTTGTTTCTGTTGCCAGATCTTAAGAGTTTTGCATTTGATTTGATTTTCGTTACTCTTAAATGTTTTGATGTTGTGTAAAAATTAGGTTATGCGAGTTGGTGATATTTTCCAGCTATCATTTCTTTGTCATCGTAATTGTCATTTCTGTTTTGGGATAAAAGTTTGAGATCCGGGAGTTTTCGTTAAAGAAGTGAGGGGGAAGAAAATTTACCGTTGTATTGATCTTCGATATTGCAGACTCTTTTGTTATGGAATTTGGCAGTTGAAAGCGGCGAGTTACTTCTGTTAGGGTTTTCGATTTGGGTGTGAATTCTTAGTTCTGATAGGATTTTCAGGGTTTGGGAGCTAGAGTGATTCTTATATTCCGATTTCAGGATTTGGGGGTGAATTTCGTGAGATTTCATGTATTATTTCAAATATCTAGAAATATCACGATACCAAGTTTTGGGCAGTCTAGTTCTGTGATTATGGTTTTGTTCTTTGCATAATTCTGGAATCATATCATAATACCTAAATGGCTAAATCTTCCTTCTTTTTCATTTTCTTTTTCAGTTTTGTGGTGAATCTTATAGCTCCAGGAAAACGCAATGTCGGCTGTGGATGAGCCATTGTATCCAATAGCGGTATTAATAGATGAGTTAAAGAATGACGACATTCAACTACGATTGAACTCTATCCGTAGACTTTCCACAATTGCACGTGCACTTGGGGAGGAGAGGACTCGGAAAGAGTTGATTCCATTTTTAAGTGAGAACAATGACGACGATGACGAGGTATTGCTTGCTATGGCAGAGGAATTGGGTGTATTTATCCCTTATGTTGGAGGGGTGGAGCATGCACATGTGTTGCTTCCTCCTCTGGAAACACTTTGCACCGTGGAGGAGACCTGTGTGCGGGAAAAAGCCGTGGAGTCATTGTGCAGAATTGGTTCACAGATGAGGGAAAGTGATTTGGTTGACTGGTTTATTCCTCTCGTGAAGGTCAATTATAACTCAGTGTTTTTCGTATGATTTTTAGTTCTATTCTGTTAAGTGTTATAGGTAGAAAGTACTGATACAATTTAAATTAATATTTCTTTGCAAAAAATATTTGCTTGAACTTGATTTAATTATGAACTACAGAGGCTGGCAGCTGGTGAGTGGTTTACCGCTCGGGTTTCAGCTTGTGGGTTATTTCACATTGCTTACCCAAGTGCCCCAGATATGCTAAAGACAGAGTTAAGATCAATATACAGTCAATTGTGTCAAGATGATATGCCAATGGTGAGAAGGGCTGCTGCAACAAACCTGGGAAAATTTGCTGCCACTGTGGAACCTGCTCATCTCAAGACAGACATTATGTCAATGTTTGATGATCTTACACAAGATGGTAAACAAACTTTGAGTTATTGACTTATTGTATTTAACCTAATCAGTCATTTTATTAACTTTGTTAGAATGATTGATAATGTATCTAGATGGTATCAAGTATATATCAGTAAGTATCAATTTTTTTTTAGTTATTTGAGTACACTCACTACAAATTGTTGGGATAGTTTCCAAATCTAAATAATTTTTCTAGGGGAAGCATCGAGTGTTGCTGCAATATTATTAGTTGAGGCTAAAGTAAATGGTTTCCACCTTTGTCAGTTGATTAAATGTATTTATTAGGTTACTGAAAATAACCACTGGGTTTCATTGCCTTGAAATTGAAAAAAATAAAGGTTTGTTGACGAGTTGGAACGTGTTCATTTATCCAGAACTGGATATTCACTTGTAACCTTATTAATTAAATATTTAATTCCTTTCACAGCATTATTTAAACCATTAACTCTCTTGAACTTGCCTCTAGTTCGAAACAAAAGTTGATATTGTACAGTGAGATTTTAAATAAAACTCTATTGCCTTTTAACTTGGTATAAGCATAACATGGTAGCATACATGGCTTTTGCTTGCAGACAGATTACTTGAACCATGCAAAAATTTTGTAGTAGGATAAGATAAGGAGTAGTTGGAATCTCTATTTAAAGCTAGACAGAATGAAGTGCATCATTCATGCTAAAGAATAATGGAATCATACTCAAGAAAATTGAATGTGGTCTTGTGTGTGGAATGTGATTGAAGGAGTCAATAATCAGAAATGTTTGAGGGTATTCAAATCATCTAACGCTCAGATATCTTCAAAATGGTTTTTCGTATTGTCATGCCCTGTAATCAAGAGTGCTTTAAGTGTATTAGACTATTAGTCGGATTGAACAATGAGAATGAGAAGCATCGATTTACACGATGTGGAATACATAATATCATAAGTATTTCTGGCTGCAAACAAGTTTTAACATTCATGATTCGTCATATCCTCTTTTCAGATCAAGATTCTGTTCGGTTACTAGCCGTGGAGAGCTGTGCTGCTCTTGGAAAATTGTTGGAGCCTCAAGATTGTGTTGCACATATTCTCCCCGTAATTGTAAACTTCTCGCAGGTACAATTTTACTGTTTGTGATTATCAGTGCCAAACATGTTTAATGTCTTACTGTTCTGACGTCTGTAATTGTTGTGCTTTTGATTATTTTTTTGGGTATTGCGGACAATCCTCCATTTTAACATTCTTGAAAATTGTATCAGGATAAGTCTTGGCGTGTTCGCTACATGGTTGCCAACCAGTTGTATGAGCTTTGCGAAGCTGTTGGACCTGAACCTACCAGGTTATTATTTTTTTATTTCATTTTTCGTGATGCATTCTTGGTTCTCTGTATGGCCTGATGCTTATACAAATTTCTTGTTTAACATTTAATTTGTTTACAAGGTAATCACATGGCATGTGGAAAGTAGATTATCAGTTATATACTTATATAATTATTTGTTCTTTCTTCCTTATGTGTGTATTTGAGGCCCTATATGTTTTTATCAACATGTAATAACAAGCGTAAGATTATTGCTATTATTTGATTAAGAGTACTCTTTTGCTCCGCTGATCCTATTTATTATTTTTATCCATGTGTTATCACGACGTGCTTTCGTTTTATGCCTGTAAGATATCGAAATTTTGGCGATTCAGTGATTTTCGAGTTTCTTTCCATGTATTTTAATTGAAAATTTCCTTGGGATTACTTTCAAATTTAAGAGTCGTGTTTTCCTTGTGATGACGATGGTATCTTAACTGATCATATTTAGCTACAACAAAGTTGCAGAATGACAGATGCCAATGATAAAATTTTTGTTAATGTGGGCACTGTTATCACAGTCATATATGTTCCTATGTCCCTTTTAATTGTTTATGGGGTGTCTAGTCGAATTTTAGTTCCTCGTTTGAGAACTATCCACTCCCAACTTTAACTGAATATGTTAATTTTTGCTGTGATTTACCTTTTTTAATTGCTAATTTTTCTCATAATAAAATAAAATGATGCATTATACTGTTATTATGTCTCAGGACGGATTTGGTTCCTGCTTATGTTCGCCTACTTCGAGATAATGAAGCGGAAGTGCGTATAGCAGCTGCTGGAAAAGTCACCAAATTCTGTCGGATTCTTAACCCTGAACTCGCTATTCAGCATATCCTTCCCTGTGTGAAGGTAGTAGCCAGATGTATTTTTTTTATGATAGTTGGTGAATTTATGGTTCATGTAATTGCTTTCTTTCCCTTCCCTTACTGTCTAATAAAAGGAGGTGTTGCTTGCAGGAATTGTCATCTGATTCCTCACAACACGTGAGATCTGCTTTGGCATCTGTCATAATGGGAATGGCTCCTGTATTGGGAAAGGTAAACGTGAATTGCAACTTAAAGTTGCTGAAAGACACTGTTGATCCAAATTCTTGTTTCACGATGAACTGCTAATTCATTCTGCTCCATTGTAGTTTAAATAATGTTGTTGGTGCCTTACTGTCTTATGTTATTTGAACGCATTTGCGTTGCAACTAAACACTTTAACAGCACAAGGGAACAATTCTACAATTAATCGATATCATAGGCGCTAGAAAATGAAATTTATATTTAGGAATATGGAATATGGAATATGGGATATGGGATATGAGATATAAAAGTAGTTTCCCAGAGAAGTAATCATCTGTATGAAGGATAAATATCCCTCATCCAGGCAATGCTGGTAACGAAACTCTCAAAGAATATCTGAATCTTCATCTTCCCCCTCTGCTCCTATTTTATCCTCTCCTTTCCTCTTACACTTGAACTGTAGTAACCATGGACCCTGATTTGGGCCTTGACCCATTTCTTGTTAAATATCTAGGCCCACCATTATTTGGGTCCCCAACACCATGCATGTGTTCAGAGATGGAATGACAATCTCTTTTTGCTTCATAATACCCACATGATTGGCTACGCTGAACATTAAATTGTTTTATGCATATGCTACCATGTCCACCTGCTTGTTGCCGTATACTTAGTTTTTGCTGTCAATCAATCTTAGTTCCAGTTCAACAATATACAATTTCTATCCATGGATAGCTCTAATCTTGAGATGGCAACACCTTGTCATTTGACCTGGAGAACGTATACATTTTCTTTATGCACGCGAAATCTATGTCATGGTTGGTGAGCCAGAGTCAGCAGTGGCTTGCCTGAATTTAGAGTCAAGATGTCTCTATTGTCCAATCCTGGAGGTTGGAATCATGCGCAGATTGATCTTGGTTTTTGTGAAGGGGAAGTAGGGTCTTTTTAGGATTCAATGCGAATTTAGCTTTGCAATGTCTTTGGGAAATAAAAATTCCCTGTTTCGTAGACACGTATGCATTTTAGCCCTGTTTGGATCCTATAAATATTGGTTCAGTCACCAGTATAGTTTTTGTATGGGTATGGATGTGAGGTGGTATTTTCTCTCCTTTCTAAACTCACCTTATATAATTTGTGTTGTAGAAGTTTCAACTGATTGGTGATTCCTTGTTGATTTCATGGTTTTTTAATATAGTATTTATACTTTCGTGGAGCCTCATTTCTTAAGTAAAGAACTAATTAGAAATGCAGACAATTACAGTGGCTTTTAAAGATTGAAAGCTTGGTTTTGTTGATAATGCAGGATGCAACCATTGAACAACTTCTTCCTATTTTTCTTTCTTTATTGAAAGATGAATTTCCTGATGTTCGCCTCAATATCATTAGCAAGCTAGATCAAGTCAATCAGGTGTGTAACATTCCTTCAAATTGTTTCTTTTGTGAAGGAACTTCTTCACCTGTATGGCTTTTTCAAAATATTGATAAATTATTCCTGTTTCTGGAATCTGGATGCATGCAGGTTATTGGGATTGATTTGCTCTCTCAATCTTTGTTACCAGCTATTGTCGAGCTGGCAGAGGATAGACATTGGAGGGTTCGGCTTGCCATCATAGAATATATACCGCTATTGGCTAGTCAATTGGGTGTTGGATTTTTTGATGATAAATTGGGTGCCCTTTGCATGCAGTGGTTACAGGACAAGGTTGGTGTTCTTTTCTTAGGATTATGCTCAGCTAATGTGTATACTTATTTTACAATTGATAGTTTTTTCTCGTTGTCCAATCTACATGGGAACTTTGAAAGAACAATGCGTCGATGCCATGTCTGTTATTAAGTTTGAAAAGGGAGGTCAAATTTGATGTTATTCATGATGAGACTTTCAAGAGATATACGTAGATTCAACCTTCATTTAATTATTTCCTCTTTGTTGCTTCGTTCCCTAAATGACTTTTGCTTCTCTATTTTGATTAATGATATTTCATGTAAGTTGGCCGTTTTTTTTCCTTTCGAATAAGCCTTTTTTCTTTTATTTTCTTTCCCTAAACAGGGCATTTTTTTAACCTTTGTCATGGACTAATGCACGTCAATGTGTAAAACCATTGAAATGGACAACCGTTGATGTCTTATTTTTTGTTTTTTATAAAGGTTCACTCAATTAGAGATGCTGCTGCTAATAATCTGAAACGACTTGCTGAAGAATTTGGTCCAGAGTGGGCAATGCAGCATATAGTACCACAGGTTTGTTGATGATTGTCAGTTATCGTGTTATTTTTCTTTCTGCTTCCAATGAAGTTGCTAGCTTGTCTTTCAATAAACTTTTTTGCATTTACGACTGATTAAATTCTCGTTGTAGCTCATATATGAAGCCAAAGGGGATGTTTATCTTTCAAGTTTTAGTCTCTTATGTCATGCACAAGTTTTTCAAATCCTAGAGTAAAATTAACGAGTTGATGTCTGCTTTTGTTAACCTAGAGAGTATAGAAAGGAGAGAGTCATAGTGAACTCATGCCTATCAAGGCAAGAGGAGCATTTGTGAGCATATTAAGGCGTATGACTAGATGAGGAATGGCTCGAGTTAGTCATGGATAACATTGTGATGTTATCTTCATTGAGGCAAATTGTTCAAGCATTAAAATTAAAATTTTTGCCATTTTGGCCACTGTTTTAAAATATAACATGAATATGCGTTCATAGCCTTGTCGTTTCCATGCAGGTGTTGGACATGATTAGCAACCCACACTACCTGTATCGAATGACCATTCTTCGTGCAGTTTCATTGCTTGCACCTGTTATGGGCTCTGAGATAACATGTTCCAAACTGTTGCCTGTCATTGTTACCGCATCAAAAGACAAGTAACCCCAGTTTCCAAAATTATCTGTGAATATGGTTGTGTAATAATTAGCCTCTCTGCATATAGTCAACTATATGAGTTATTTGTATTTTGCAGAGTACCGAACATAAAATTTAACGTGGCTAAAGTTTTGCAATCCATGATCCCCATCGTCGATCAATCGGTAAGTTAACTATCTGTTTCTTTTACTTGCATGCATATGCACCTGGTGAAACGTGAAATTGAATCGATAGTATCTCGTTTTTTCCTGTGTTCTTTCTGTTCATCCCTCACTCATGTCTTTGAAACATGATCTACTTTCCAAGGTGGTGGAGAAAACCATACGCCCTTGCTTGGTAGATCTTGCTGAGGACCCAGACGTTGATGTCCGTTTCTTTGCCAATCAAGCTCTTCAATCGATCGACCATATGATGTCGAGCTAGAAACAAGTTCACGCCCGACAAAATGTTATTTCTGGTGTCTATTTTTATGCATGTCTCCCGTTATTATTGTAGTGCCTCTTGAATAATCATAAATTTGAGCAGGCGATCGAATTTTACTTGTTTACTATTATCTCAGAAATTCCGTTTTGTTTGTATTGTATTTTCTCCGAACCAACTCTTGCTAATGTTGTAGTTGATCTTTTCTGTTTAGCTGTGATACCCACCTCCTCGAGTTTGAAATCTTATTTTGAAGGTTTGATGCACTGGAAACTTGCAAAGCATTTTTGAAGGATTGTGAAAAGATATTAGTAATAAGAGTTGGACTTCTATCCGTGTGAATAATTGACATGATCCATATTTACAATGAAATAATATTTTTGACATAAAAAGCAAAACAAAATGTGATTTTAAGGGTTAATTTTGTGAGAAATTTTTTTTTTTTGATTACTTGTGAAAAAAATATTGTTTTATATATCAAAACTATAATTTTTTTATTATAAATATGTTTGGTTTGAAATAAGAGATTTGTTTTATAAAATTTATTTGTAAGATTATCTCTAAGAATTTTTTGTAAATAAACAAACAATACATATAATAGGATCGTAAAAGATGATGTGTGAGCACCTAATCTTGAACATATTTGGGAACAAAATGTAATGCTATTGACCTTGAAAATGAAGGTTGCGGTATATGAGGGATAATAGCACTCGAAGTTCTCGTGAAAATTTTAATTATCACAATTTGTTTTTAGCACTTGGACTTCTCGTGAAAATTTTAATTATCACAATTATTTTTTTTAAAAAATTTAATAGACTAATATGTCATTGACTTTTTAAAAATTTTGCTTACAACAATCATCCTACTCATGTTGTAGTTGCATGAGAAGTGATGCAAGTATTTATGAAATTTTGATGTTTTTTTATTGACGTGAGATCCCGCAGTGGGCTACTTTATAGTTCGCACCGGGTAAAATCTCGGACTAACGCAATAGCCTGTAAACTATCCTAGTCAGGTAAATCGCATTAGACAAGCACTGTGCGACAAGCTAGTCCAAGAAGATATTGGCAGGAAGAACCAGACTCTTGACCTCTAGCCAAATGCTCACCTACTCTATCAACTTGAACACTCCTTAGGGAAGACATTTTGATGTTTTTTTCCACAAGAATTGACCCAATTGCCATTTTTTGAGAATAAATTATTCTTTTTCTTCTTTAGACTATTTTTGGATGCATTTTTTTCAAAATTATATACCCTTAATTCTCATTGATCTTCATTTTTTTAAAAAAAATAAAATTATATTTGGACACTTGCGATACACAATTCCAGAGATCAATAGTGGTGACAACTTTGATAGTATCACTTTGTATCAAAATTTAATATTTCTTAATATTATGCAATACAACTCTAAAATAATATACATATTTGTCCAAATGTCTAATACATTATTTAAAATAAAATAGAAATACTTTTTTCGAGAGTATAAAATACAAATATAAGTACATCATATATAAAATAAAGGCATGTTAAAACTGGGATATATCAATATGTATATTGTCTCAATATTTAATTTTTGTATTATAAATCGATAATGTTATCCTTTAATCGATTAATTTTATATTAGTAAATTCATTAATAATTTCAAGTTCTAAATTAATTATCTAAACATTAATTATTTAAAAAATTATTGTTAAATATATATAAAAATTTAAGCAGATATTAATTATTAGCTCTATTTTCATCTTAATTTTTATTGTATTTTCAACTTTTCAAAACAAGTTATACTTTGTTTTGACATTCTTAATTTTGTATCTCATAATTTTAAATTTTAAGTTAAAAAATTAATTTTCTAATTAATCATAATATCTTATTAAAGAGATATATCCACTCAATAAATTGTTATTTTAAAGTAATATTATTTATCACAGTTAACATATTTGTATAATAATAATATTTTTTAAAAATAAAAAATAAATATTTATTCGCATGTACTTCACAAATCCTCCCCCATTTTTTTAAAAAATATTTTGACAGCTTTTGTTTTCCTTGTATTAAAAATTTGGTCCACATTTTGTAATTTGTTTCCCAGATACATGACTTTGATTGGTGAGAAAAAGAAAAGAGTGATGATTTATTCTGAAAAATGAGGGCATTAGATTCAAATCACATGCAAAAAACACTAAAATACAATAAATATCTACACTTGAGCGCCCGCTTCACATGGGTCGCAGGGGACGTATTCTGAGCAAAATTTTTAAAATATCAAAGATATATCAGTTTATTAAATTTTTATACAAAATTCTATAACAATTAAGATTTTTACAAGAAGATCATGATGGAGTTGCGACGCTGCTGGATTATTGAGGATATTCAAGGTTGTCAGACCTCAATATCTCAAAGTTTTTCCACACGACAAATTGTATCGCGCGCACTTTCAATCGCTAGTCTCAAAGGTTTTTCTCAAAAAATAAAAAAAATAAATAAATGGAGTCCAAGGTAAAATAAATAATTAAATAACGAAACATATACAAATTTTTTTTTTGAAAATTCATATACAATTTTTTTACTTGAAAGGAAACTAGGAAGTACATTTTAAAGTCATAAAATAAAAACGAATGAATCAATTTTTTTAAAAAAAGACAAATGGTACGACTTGGTCTCCAGTCTATCGCTTTATTGTGTTCTGAATGGGCGGAGGCATTGTATCCTTTCGTTTCTGCCTCTCCACGTTCGCATGCCAACCTACATTTTTCTTTTCACATTAATTAATTAATAATTATATTATATACTTCCAAAAATAAATAACGTGACAAACTCTGAAAAGCGTTTCACACAAATTTTTATATTTTTATATAAAATAGAAATAAGAAAAAAAAAAAGAAGTTAATCTCGATTTTGAATGAAACGAGGATAAATTAAAATATGCCAGTAGAAACATATAAAATTATAATTCCCTATAATTATTTCTGTTAAAACTACCCATTCCATTATCAACCCATTACTGCATATATATATATATATCAATCTAGGCCTAGATAGATACTTCTTGCCTAGCCTTCCAATTAACTCTATTTTCACTATAAATATCGACCCTAAATTATTCAAATCGAAATCGAGAAAACTTATATATATTATACCTATAGACAAGTCGAGTCCCTGATTTTGGAGCTGTCGATATTCTTGGCATAAAGCGCACATCTCGCAGCACATATGAACGCAGCAATCTGCGCAAGGGCTCTCTTCCAAGAAATATTGCCCCCTCAGTTTGGCTCGATAGAAGCACGAATACAAGCAAGAACACCCGCACACACACAGTATCAACGAGTACAACGCCCCGCTCACCCCACAAGCTGGATTAATACAATTATAGATCAACGAAAAATCGCGTACGTATAAAATCATCTTCAAATTCTGAAGTTTAACATATATAATTTCTAAATTTTCTACGCAAAACTCGTTAGTAATACAAAATATTCAACACAAATAACTTATAATTTATACGCTTACATGCATGCAATACCTGCATAAAATGACTAATATAAATAAACATTTATAAGTATGGGGAATTATTACATGTGGATCCTCTGTCGACAACTTCAGCAATCCGACCAAATGTTATGCAAGGGCACCAACATGTTAAGCAACCTGCATCCATACATATCATAAATTAGATGGAGTCATATAATTAAATCAAGTAGCAAATAAATTTTTCTCATGAAAATAAAAAATTTCAAAAAAATTATATATATAACATAAAATTCCCTCATGTTCTCAATCATGATTCAGTATTATGATCAGCATTTTCTTACTTATTGTATTAAAATTGATGAAGAATAATAATACTCACAAGTGCTAATATCTTCGCAGCAATCGCAGAGGCCGGTCGACCAAGGAACAGGAAAACGAGGGGCGGAGATAGCGTTGGCCAGAGCCACCGATGGAACAATATGGTTCGCGGGAAGGCCAGCGGCTGGTGTCGCGGCTAATAGAGGTTCCGGTGGCAGCGCAACCTCATCCATTTTGTTTTTTGTTTTTTTCAATGTTGAAGAATTAATAAACGGTTGTGGAAGTTAAACTACGTAAAGAAACATGATAAATTTATTTCTTCGTGAATTGTTGCGGCTTTTGGCAACCGTTATTTCCCGCATGCCAAGTTTATTTATTTACTTATTTTAATTTAATTAATATAACTTATTTTTTTGCTGTACATTTCTCCCTCTTTATAACTCGTGAGATTCACATATTCAGGGGTTTAGTACATGCCGTCTGCAGGGCATTACCCTGTGGGTGATGTGTAATCCCATGATTGGTCAAAATTAGTGAGTCCCACGTGTGACCCACTGATTTTAACCAATTATGCGCCGCCACGTCACCCGCAGGGCACTACCCTGCGGGTAGCATCTACTCAACCCATATTCAGATCAAATCTTGTTTATAATTTTTTTTCAAAAAAAATAAGTTTATGATGTAATGATTCATTTAATTAAACTAATGGGTGTTTAATGTTTTTTTTCCTAAATTACCCAGTTCTAATAATTGATAAACTGTTAGAATTTTAATTTAAAAACTACTAGATCGATTACACCCAAAATGAATCATAAATGGATATATCAAATAGTTTTTTAAATTACAATTACTAATTTCATAATTTTCGATTTTCATATTGTTGGAAATATTGAATGAAAAAAGGGTTGATGATGGAGTTGGCAAGTTTTAAAAAAAAAAAATTTCGTGTTCGAGCGCAACTTCTTGCACTCGAGCGCACCTGGAAAATGGCCAGGCAATAGCCAACAGAAATTTGCACGCTCGAGCACGGTTTTATGCTCTCGAGCGCGCCTGGCAAGTGCCCACGCAGTGGCCACACGAAAATTATAAGCGCTCTCCAGCGCAAATTTTTACGCTCGAGTGCTGTCTGACGTTTCCAAAAAGGTATGTGTAGTGACTCGCGCCGTGATCACATACTAATCAGAGACTTAAGCATGCAATTAAACATTAAATAATCTTAATTAAAGTAAATGCAAAACTTAAAATAAGACAAATACCAGGTAAGCATAACTTAGTGGTCAATCCTATTATCCGACCTTGGTCATCACCTAACCTCCCTGCCCACAGGAATACTACCTACAACTGCCCCATTGAATGGGGTATCCAGACAACAGAAATAAACCGGAAGTGAGCTTAACATGCTCAGTATGAGAGTATGAGTATACGATATTATACGTGCATTTATGCAAGTGAACTGAGTACAAAAAACTCAAATCAAGAAACAAGTTCATAGACCGGGCCCAGGGTATATAGCACGTTGCGCCGTCGCATCAGAAGGTGGCTCATATACCCAATGGATAATGGTGACCTGATACTAGTACAATTGTCCAACCATCACGGTGATCTGACGCAATACTTGCGTATCCAACCATCCACATACTCATAGGGTGAGCGCCCTACTACAGGATTCTTCTAAGAAAAATGATCAATATGCTCATGTATGCAACATATAGTCATGACATGCTGTACATAAAGACATATAAACATGCAATCAATGAATACATGCAAACACATAATACACGCATACTCAATCTGGATATCTCGAATAATACTTCCATACCTTAGTAAGGCAAATCCTAGAAGCTCTTATTTAGGTCCAAGCCTACCATGTGACACTACAATACATAATTACCATGTATTATCTAGCATGCCAAACATCACCTATTAAGCTCTAAAAGCCTTAATTAAACTATAGCCTACTATCTATTTACTATAGGGAACTAGAGTCATACCTTCGTCCATCGTTAGTCCGCTGATATTATCGCATGCCCCAGAGCCTGGACATAGCCTAGCTACGACCTCTGAACACCTCGCCAGAGCTCCGTCGTCCGGTCGCTACTACGGACACTGTCCGCTATAAAAACTACTACCTAATCCAACTCTTAAAATAAGAGTATACAAAAGGCCCTAAAATAGAGCCATATGGGCGAAGGAGGATTTTGAACGGCTGAAAATGAGCAAATCTCGCCTCTATTTATAGGCGGAGAACAGACGCAATGTTCTGGAGATCGGACGCAAAATTTTGCACTGTTCAGCCACGTGTCATGATCTCGTTGACATCTGTCCAGCCAACAGAACGGAAGCAACGTTCTCCAGATCGGAAGCAACATTCTTGCACCATCCAACCATGTGTCATGATCTCGTTGACACATGTCCAGCCAGTAGAACAGAAGCAATGTTCTGGTTCGGACGTAACGTTCTGGTTAGGTCCTTCCGAACTCGTTTGGCTATTTCTGGAATGTCTGAAACCTTCGATGTAGTGACCCTGCATTGAATCACCTACTAAATAAAAACTATAGTATGCATTAATCTTAATTAAAAACATAAGAACTTAACAGAGTAAAACATGCGGAAACATAACTCATATCTGGTTCTGAAAGCAGTCGTAGAAATATCTGAGTCTCGTACTTGCATCTGATGGTATCCTGATCTCAGATCTATCTTCGAATAAACAGAAGTACCCTATAATTGATCAAACAGATCATCAATTTGTGGCAAAGGATACTTATTTTTAATGGTGACACGATTCAACTGTCTGTAATCAATACATAATCACATCAACCCATCTTTCATCTTGAAGAATAGAACATGTGCTCTCCATGGAAAAATACTCGGACGTATTTATCTCTTATCAAGTAAATCCAGTAACTGCTTCCTCAATTCCCTCATCTCTGACGGAGCCAGACGATAAGGTGCTCGTGATTAGGCGTTGTTTCTGGTACTAAATCAATACCAAATTCAACCTCTCGGACCGAAGGAAACTAGAAATCTCATCAGGGAATACATCAGGAAATTCGCTGACCACAGGTAACTGATCAATACCTTGACTACTCGTGGACATATTATAACGACCCACGTCCTTCCACCGCATCCCTCCCCAGCCCGTAGCATGGGCTCGGACCGCATGGTTTGACGGACATCGCACTCATGACCTCCCCACTCCTGGCAGTGGGTTTTTTCCCTCCCCAGGGATAGAACCTTTCACCTTCAGGCTTAAGTACAAGTTCTTATCATCCCTGGTACCAATTGAGCTAGCCCTTCCAAGGGATAGAACCTTGCACCTCCAGGCTTAAGTACAAGTTCTTATCATCCCTGGTACCAATTTAGTTAGCTAAAACCCACTGCCAGGAGTGGAGAGGTCATGAGTGCGATGCCCGTCAAACCATTCGGTCCGAGCCCATGCTACGGGCTGGGGAGGGATATGGTGGAAGGACGTGGGTCGTTACATAAAAGGGCACCCTTTTATGTAACGACCCACGACCTTCCACCGCATCCCTCCCCAGCCCGTAGCATGGGTTCGGACCGCATGGTTCGACGAGCATCGCACTCGTGACCTCCCCAGGTATAGAACCTTACGCCTCCAGGCTTAGGTACAAGTTCTTATTGGTACCAGGGATGATAAGAACTTGTACTTAAGCCTGGAGGTGCAAGGTTCTATCTCTGGGGAGGGCAAAAACCCATTACCAGGAATGGGGAGGTCATGAGTGCGATGCTCGTCGAACCATGCAGTTCGAGCCCATGCTACGGGCTGGGGAGGGATGCGCTGGAAGGATGTGGGTTATTACACATATCAACTGCATATATGAGATAGCTCTCCCCACCTGACTCTAAGAGATGACATCCCTTCAAAGCCGATACAAGTGGCATTGGAGGTCGTGCCCCCTCACCATAAAAGTACCAGCTATCACCCTCATCCGGATGAAACTGTACTAGACGCTGATAACAATCCACAATAACGTGATACAAAGTCAGCATGTTTATTCCCAAAATACAATCAAAATCTTCCATTGCTAAAATCATCAGATTAGCAGACAACACATGACCTTCAAACTCCATAAAGCAACCCTTACAAAGTTTTTTTAACCACAGAAGAAAATGAAGTTGCAATTGCGCTTCAACGTTAGCGTTACTGATGCTTAGGGAACTCCATATCAGATGGTTCTGGTACATGTTCTAGTCAATATAATTCATTTAAATCCATTTAATATTTAGTCAAGCACAAGTGTACAAGAATGTATATTCTCGTCTCGGCATAGTTTAATAGAACATACGTAGCAACAACATGAAATTCATCGTTATGAAGGTTTTTTGATTTAGAATCACCAATAGGTCTGCCATACATTTGGAACATCAAAAGATTTTCCGAAACTCCCTCATTCGCTTCATGTAACGGTTTTCTTGGTGTCTTTCTTTATCTTATTTTAATCGAATTGCTGAAGTAATGCTGATAGAAAATGAAAGCTTCTTTCACCAGATAAGCATTGCAAATGGATCCTTCTACGCGGGCTTTGTTACGAACAGTTTTCTTCAAATTACACAAGTATATTTCAAACGGATACATCCTCATGAACTATTGTGGGGCCTCGGGTTGCTAATCTCGTCTTAGGGCAATATCTTTTCGGGCCTTACAACTGCACTGGCACACAAAATAAGGCTTCGTACGGGAGATGCACACATAGATGTTCCATCGAGTCAAAGAAACTTGATGGGAATGTATTCTCCAACTTGCACAAAATCAGTGGTATTTGTTCATTCAATCTGAGCACATCACTAATTTTGATATTTCTTTCATTTAAGTCCGCGAAGAATAAACCCAACTCTGTCAAAATCTCCCACAAATCTCTTGGAAATAGCTCCCTGAATGCCACATGTACAAGACATTGCATGAATATATGACAGTCATGACTTTTCATACCAAATACACGTAACTTGTTCATTTCGACACACCTAGACATTTTGGAAAAGCGTAGTTGTATGAGAATCGAACATCCTTCAACCAACTACAGAGAACATTCCTTGCCTCTTTTTCAATAGAATATATCGCTTTTGGATATCTGCCATTACCAATATCAAAATGCAACTCTGGTCGGATAGCCATTTCGACAAGGTCAGCCCTATACTTGGCGTTATCTTTGTTTTTTCCCTGGACATTCATTACTGTGTTGAAAACATTATCAAACACGTTCTTCTCAATATGAATCATGTCCAAATTATGATTTACCAAGTGAGAGCTCCAATAAGGTAACTTTAAGAAAATAGTTGTAGTACCCCGTACCCGAAATTTGTAATTAAGAGATTAATTATGTTAAATAAACCAATTTGGTATCTGAAGGATCGGAAGCTCCGATCAGGATCGGAAGCTCCGATGCAGGATCGGAAGCTCTGATCGATATTACGTCATGCATGACGTGTGGCAGGATCGGAAGCTCCGATCGCCCTATCCGAAGTCAACCAGTGATATTTTGACACATGGTGGATAATGCAAGATCGGAAGCTCCGATGGCAGGATCGGACGTTCCGATCGTGTTCAGACATTCCGATCGCGGTTCGGAAGCTCCGATCGCCGTCTATAAATAGGGGGTGCCGAGCTCATTTTTGAAGTGCACCATTCCTCTCTTCTCTCTCAATTCCTTAGCCTTAAACTCAGATCTAAGGAATTCTAGGCGTCCCGTGGGGAATCCGGAAGTGGCATAGAAATCCAGGCGTCGTAGCGGAGTTGTGGCCAAGTTTTGAGGCTATCTACAACAAAGGGCTGACGACGGACGCAAGTATAGCTATGGTATCCTTAAATTATTTAGGAGTATGCAATAGCTTAGTTAAGACTTTTAGAGCTTATTGAATGATGCATGGGTATTTGCATTGTAGACTTGATGATAGGCTTGGAACCTAGAGTGGGACTACTAGGACTGCCTTAGAAAGGTACGTAAGTACTGACTGAGATTGCCAGCGGATATGCATGCTTATATGTTGCATTTATGTGTTTGCATGTTATTATTGTTATGCGGCCTGTGCATATCATCTTGTGCCTGTACATCTGTATATCTTTCGAGATGAGCCAGTTAGGGTTGCTCAGCCCTGTTAGGACGTTTGATATCGAGTACCCTTAGGTACTGATACCTCGAGGACTCCGTGGTCCGCGTCCGAGATTCGGGAATGAGTGGTCGCACACAGTGGTTAGCTACCCCGATGTGACGAGCTTATATCCCAGGCGCCAGTTTGAGCAGTTTGTATACAGTTATCCCAGATATGGATACCCGGTCATTTGCATGCATCATATTTGTATGTTTATCCGTGCTTTCGTATTGAGCTTAGAGCTCACGTCCAGTATTTTTTGTGTATCTGGATACCCTATTCGATGGGGCAGGTATAGGTGCAGGATTGAGCACCAGGAGCCTGGAGTAGCCAGTGATCTTGAAGACAGCAGGATTAGCTGTAGGTTTTATCTAAAGTAATTCGATTGGGTTGTATAAATTGAGTTTGATTAGCCGGTTTTATTCTGCCGATCTACTTGTATTTAGTCTTCCGCAGCAATTTGATTTAATGCATGCTTAATTATGCTCTTAACTCTGATTAGGTAGTGGATCCGGGTCGGGTCGCTATATTTATGGTATCAGAGCACTGCATGCAAGGGACTTAGGAAATTGATAATAAGACTTCTTGATTATCCTTGTAGGATTGATTGAGGCTAGCGAAAGAAGATTTGGTTCTTCATTGCCAAGGTTTGCGGCAGAAGTTTTTACTATAAAGAATGCAACAGTGAACACCAGTAGTAGCATATCGATAGATAGACAGACTGCTATGGACGGTTCATCATTCGATGCATTGGGATGTTGATCGAAGAACATATGGATTCCAGCCAGGGAAGACTGGAAGAGAAGATCGGTTATATCGCGTCAGATACCTCTGAGGGCTTTTTGGAACGAATGGTGTTTAGTAATCCATGTGGTTCCAGTCCTTGAAGATTCTCCACTCGTAGTTGGAGAGATTGCCAGATAGACCTTCACCAGAGAATGCCTCGAGTGCCTAAAGCATGACAGGTTTTGAGAGTGAGGTCTTTAACCTCATGCAAAACATGGTTTGCCGGTATGCTAATATCGATGCGTTCGATAGGCACACTGGAAACTTCATGTTCAAAAGCATGATTTGGGTACAAGAAGAACGCTGATGGTAGATCGTGAGCAGAAGAAGTTGACTGACATGCACTGATGCAGAGCATAGCTGGTTAGCTAACACGTGCCATTTCTCCGGAGTTCTTCGCTGGAGGACATGTAGAGAGACTTGGACGGGAGTATGCTTGTATCGATGCATGTGTCGATTGGAAGCTTCATGCTCAAGGGACGAAGACAGGATTCGATGATTTTAAATACTGTATTGAAGTATTTGTAAACAGTATTTCAGTTGTAATATATATCATCAGAATTTGGTTGTATCATTTCAAGTTATTGGATGTACATGTTGTTGTAATTTCGGGATACTGTAATGATATTACATGGGATTGTAATAAAGAAATTGTACAAACTTGAAGTAATGATATATGTGTTACTTATTCAGCAATTCGTGATTGATTGCAAGTAATTTTTATAAAGTTTGGCTTGGAATTAGTTGACTAATCAACTAGGATAGCTCATGGATTTTGAGTAAGTCAACGATAACGGATTGACATGGGGTTAGTCTAGGTGTCTTCCTAGGGCTGACCTAATTAGTCGTTTGGCTGAGTTAGTGCCATTGATGAGGTAATTCATCTGGGAGCATGGAAATATCGATCTTGTTTGGAATTTTGAGTTTTTGTTCTAAGTTGTTTCCTTAGGACAGTAGTCTGATTGACCTACATAGGTTGAGACTTCGTGATGATGGGATTTCATCGGGATACCAAGTCGGGTATATGTCGAGAGTTGTGGACTATGACCATGACTAGACATGATGGAGCGCGACCCTATGCCAGTGTTACTCTGGGAGTCTTTCGTACTTCGGAGAATGCCTGGAAGCCTTCGTGCTTCAGGATTTGGCGGTGGGAAGGCTACTTAGTCTAGAGTTTTGGTAACAGTCACGACGGGGTATGACATTGGATTGGATGCCTGGTTAGGTGTCAGCGGTTTAGATATCGTCTGACTGTCGTCAGAGATATTGGTTTGCAGTTTTATCACAAGGACCAGTCTTGGAGGGATTTTCCTTGACGAGTACGTACTCTGAACAGATAGTTTTAGTCTATTGGATACTGCTAGACTAGTGGATCTAGTCGGGGTTTGGATGCTCTTGTGATAGGGGCTATCCAGGAGTTTTGGTTTGTGAAATTCCTGAAACATTTGACTCGGAGATGAGTAGTTTTCAGCATTAATGGTTTCCTTCAGTGATAGATTATATCCGATGCTAAGGATTGTACATGACTATTTGAGGCGTGAGGATAGCGTGATTTATGCCAGTGTACACTTGGTGGTGATTTCAGGTGGGATACCGCGGCAAGTAACCTCAGTCTCAATTTGTTGCAGTCTTAGCAAGAGATATAGTTATTAGGAGCAAGTTTAGCGATAGTTGGTAGTGAGTCAGTATCGATGCGAGATTGGTACTGGTGACTACTAATAGCTATTGTCTGACTTTGTCAGAGATAGGTGAGTTGAATCAGCTGTGATTCTTTTGATTCCAAGTATTTGGGATATGCGGACGCATGGCCGTGAGACCATGATTATTGATCGAGCCATGTGAGATTTCAAATGACCAAGACCTGGCGGATGGTTGCCATATTTTGGTTGGTACTGACAAGTTGTGTGATAGTCACAACTTATCGACGAGGTCGATTGGTTGAGCGGATCAGTAATTAAGATATAATGAACCGAGAGATACTTGGGACGATACTATAAGCCGTCGTGCTTATGAGTTTGGATCCTTTAAGTAAATGTCTCGGAACAGTAAGAGAATTATTTGCATTCAGGATTCTCGGGTGGTTGAGATTTTCGGAGTGCAGTCGTTTGGACTTTCAAGTTCGATAGATCACGGGAGGTGATTGCATGTTTTGACTTTGGTAAGTCATGGCTAGTTCGATAACTCGGGTAAAGTTATCAGTGGTAAGCAGAGACATTCAGACTTAGCGACGTTTCAGGAAGAGTATCTTCTCGGTAAGAGAAGACATAATTGATCTGAACATTGCTTGGTATTAGCAATGGTTGACCCAGTTTTGGAAATAGAATTGTTCCATGCTATTGGATTACAGTTATGGAACTGTTAGCCGAATGCTTGTTTAGGCATTTCCAGCAGTTTTCTCGGAGGATTTTTGTTAAATTGTGATCTGACGAGTGTTGCGGAATTCAATGAGCATTAGCAGGCCGATATCAGTTGTTTGTTCGTGGGATGATACGACAGCTGAGACTGTGTTCAGAGTCTAGTGAGATTGTTGTCGGTGATTTCCCAGTACGTTCTGATGTGCTATGCCATTGAGGTGTTGGAATCGACCGAGATCTATAGGGTAAATTCGTTGGTTTATCGCATGTGTCATGGATTGTGATAGTAGTGTTTTGTTTGCATTTTTAGTGTCGTTTTGATTAGTGTTTTGCATGCATTTTGTGTCATTGTTTGTGTTTTATTCTATTTTTACTTTATGTCATGCATTTAGCTTCTTAACTTAATTTTTATTCATTGTGTAGGAAGTGCTATTTTGTTGATCGAAGAAATCGAAGTGCGTCCATGCGTCCAAAGAAAACAGCAGAGCAGAATTTTTCATCAGGGATGCATGCGGTCGATCCTGGAAATTCTTGGGATCGAGCGCGGTCA
Source organism: Henckelia pumila (assembly GCF_033568475.1). Lineage (NCBI taxonomy): Eukaryota > Viridiplantae > Streptophyta > Magnoliopsida > Lamiales > Gesneriaceae > Henckelia > Henckelia pumila. The sequence goes on along the minus strand of NC_133121.1, from coordinate 183,339,464 downwards.
TGTAATTCTGAAGGCAGTAGGATGCTCAAGATCTCTCGCTCGATCGGGTGAAAATCCCGGATCGAGCGAGAGCAAGGAAGTTTAAAGGCAGAGAGCTGAATATTTAGCATGCGCTCGATCCTGGGAATTGTCGGGATCGAGCGCGCGGGTCTGATGTGGGAAAAATTAGTAATTTTGGGAAATTCTTTTAATTAAGGCTCTAGACTTTTATTAGAGAATTAATTCGTTTTTGAGGGAGATTATCAGATTATTCTACACGCTTAGAACGCGAAGAACTCTCTGTGGACGGCTAGGTTTTCTCCCTTCTTTTCTTATTTTTTATTTTCTCTCATGAATTTTTGTAGAGAATTCATGGGTATTGTTGGCTAAACTTTAATACTTGGTTGAGGAAGACAAGACCCTTGATTTAGTTTATTCATGAGATTTTGATTTCCAATGTTTGATTTCTATCAAGTATCAAGAATTATTCTGAATTGATTGATATGCTTGAGTATGAGATTTTTAGATTGGCCATATTAGAATTTCATTATACAAACAAAAGCTAAATTAAAATTCAAATCCGTAATTGTTTGAAACCTCTAATTTGCGAAGCAACTGCGATTAATATTTTCTGCTGTTGAATTTGCTAAATCGTGGGAATAATAATTGACTAGGCTAAATTCATCCGCTTGTGTATGGGTTGTCTAGCTTTATCAGTTTTACTAGTTTGAATGCTACCGTGGATTTAAATCTGATCGCTGGTATTGGGTTAGTCTATGGGGTAAGGGTTAACTTAGAACGCTTGTGTCTAGTTAACTAAAATTAAGGTGAAACAGGAATTAAATTTTCGATGATGAATATTTGATAGGATTAATTATTTTTAGATGATCAATGATTGAATAAATAATATCAAGGGTGTAGTCGACCGATACCAAGTCTTATTTCTTATTGATTTCTTCAGTCTTTAATTTAATTTTGCATGTTAGTAAATTTTAATTGCTTACAAGCTTCAGTAGTTAATCTCAACTTCCAAACCCCCTTTTTTACTATTTTAGTATTTTTCAAAGAACACTTTTAAATTTACCTTTCCTCGTGGGAACGATCCCTACTCACACTACTACGTTATTTGTTTATCTGATTGAGTCGGGTAATTTGGGCGTACACGATAAGCGCTACCAAATTTTGGCGCCGTTGCCGGGGAACGGTGTTAATTTATTGTGTTCTTTTTATTTTTATTTTTAATTTTAATTTTTTTTATTTATTCCTCGTAGTGCTACTCTGGTTTGTTCATGCTTTCAGGTGAATCTTCAGAAAAAGAAGAATTTCAATACAACCCAGAGATAGAAAGAACCTTGCTTACGCGAAGGAGAAAACTTCGTAGGAAACAACAAGAGGAAGCTGCTCGAGCTGCATTCCTAGAAGAAGAGATGGCTGTTAACGCTAATATGAGTTTGAGACAATTGGGAACTCCTGATCCAAACCAACAGCCCTTATGCATTACTTTCCATACTCTAGAAAATAATGCTAATTTTGAATTGAAATCTGGACTGATACACTTACTGCCTGCTTTTCATGGTCTTGCAGGTGAGGATCCGCACAAACATCTGATGGAATTCCATGTGGTGTGTTCAAGCATGAAACCGCATGGAGTTACAGAGGAGCAGATTCAGCTCAGAGCCTTTCCTTTCTCTTTAAAGAGTTCTGCTAAGGATTGGCTGTAGTACCTACCTTCCGGATCCATCACCACCTGGACTGAGATGAAGAGAATATTTTTAGAGAAGTACTTTCCAGCTTCTAGAGCAGCAAACATCCGGAAAGAAATTTATGGGTGCAAACAGCAGATGGGAGAGTCACTGCACGAGTATCGGGAGCGCTTCAAGAAACTTTGCGCCAGCTGCCCACAACACCAGATAAGTGAAAACTTACTAATTAAATACTGTTATGAAGGGTTGTTGTCTCATGACAGGAGTATGCTGGATGCGACTAGTGGAGGAGTTTTTGTGAAAAAAACTCCGGTGCAAGCGAGGAACTTAATAGAAAATATGGCTGCCAATTCTCAGCAATTTGGCACCAACAGAAGTGATCCTGCACCAAGGAAGAGTAACGAGGTAAACGTTTCTTCCCTTGAACAACAACTGAGCGAACTGACGTCTCTTGTGCGACATATGGCTGTAGGGAATGGACAGATTGCAAGGGTATGTGGAATTTGCACTCAAGTGGGACATGCAACTGACATGTGTCCCACTCTTCAAGAGGGATCTGTGGAGCAAGTCAATGCAGCAGGAGGATTTCCAGGGCCACCTCAGCAGAAGTATGATCCTTACTCTAACACATACAATCCAGGTTGGAGGGATCATCCAAACCTCAGATATGGCAATCCTCCAGCAAATCAAGCTTATAGGCCGCCATACCTTCCACCACAGCGTCCTCTGAGTCCTACGCCAGGTGAGTCTCTTGAAAACATAGTTCAGAATCTTGCCACTAATACCTTGGCTTTTCAACAGGAAACCAGGACGAGCATCCAAAACTTAAATACCCAAATGGGGCAGCTCGCTGCAGCACTTAGCAAGTTGGAAGCACAAAATTCCAGCCGTTTGCCTTCACAAACAGTGGTGAATCCGAAGGAGAACATGAGTGTTATCACTTTGAGGAGTGGAAAGGAGCTGCAGATTCAAGACGGATTGGTCAAAGAACCGGTAGAGACTGAAAGGGAAAAATAATCTAAGGTGAAGGAGCGTGAGCCCATTCCTAAAGAAGCACCGAGAGGTAAGTTTCCTCCTTTGTCTGAGTATAAACCTGTAGCCCCTTTTCCCTTAGCTTTAAAGGACTCTAGGAAAAATGAGGGGATAAAGGAGCTCTATGAAACTTTTCGTAGATGCGAGGTAAACATTCCACTGTTAGATGCTATTAAGCAAGTACCTCGCTATGCTAAATTTTTGAAAGAATTATGTACTGCGAAAAGAAAACAAAATTTGAAGGGTTGTAAGAAAGTTGAATTGGGAGAATAGGTTTCTGCCGTTATTAAAAGAAAGGTACCTACAAAATGCAAGGACCCAGGTATGTTCTCGATTCCATGTCAAATAGGAGGTGTTCAGCTTGATACGGCCATGCTAGATTTAGGAGCATCTATTAACGTCATGCCATACTCTGTTTATGCTTCCTTAAATCTTGGGCCTTTGAATGAAACTGATATTGTTATCCAAATGGCTGATCGATCTACTATTTTTCCAAGGGGTTTGTTAGAAGATGTTTTAGTAGAAGTTGGTGACTTGGTCTTTCCTGCTGATTTCTATGTTCTTGACATGAAAAGTAATGAATTGAATAGTCCTATTTTGTTAGGAGACCATTTTTGAAAACTTCTAAGTCTATCATAGATGTTGATAACGGTAATCTCATGATGGAATTCGATGGAAAAATTGCTAAATTTGATATTTTTGATACCCTGAAAATTCCTGCCCGTGAAAGTGTTGTTAATATTCTTGTAACACCTGCTGAAATTTCTACTGCTGAAAACTTTTTCTATGATATGCAGGCACTAAAAACTGCGACAAAATGTCCTCCTGATAACGCGAAAAGGATGCCCATGAGAAAAGAGAAACGGGGTCAAGGAGCTAGCACCTCCAAGAAATTGACGCAGCAAATGCTTGGGACAAAATTTTCTGGAAAATGTTTTAAATGGGTGAAGGTGGACAAAGGAACCAAATTTAAACCACCCTGAGGAACTGCAACATTCAGTCGAGCCAACGACCGTAAACAAAGGCGTTGACTGGGAGGGGTTTTGATCTTGATGTGACTGTAAACGAAGTGGCGGCTCAAGTCTTGGCACGTGGGTGGGGAACGTTCTGTAAGCAACCCACTCCAGCCATTGTCCCTCTTGTTAGGGAATTCTATGCTAATGCTGCGGAGCGGACGGATGGCAAGGCCTTTGTCCGGGGCACTTTGGTTTCATACGCAGCCTCTGAGCTGAATGCCATGCTTGAGACACCAGATGTCGATGACAGTTTATTCCAAAGAGCTACCCTTTACCCGGATGTTCACGAGATCCTTGCTCAGCTATGCTTTACCGGGGCTGCTTGGTTGGATCCGATTACTTACAAGTGCTTCAAAGAGAAATATCTTTTTGTGAATCCGGCCACCTGGTACGCATTCCTCTGCCGCCGTCTAATGCCAATCTCACACACAAGTAAGGTACATGTGGAGCGTGCTGTATTGCTATATGCTCTCGATGTCGGACTTTCGGTCAATGTGGGTCGAGTTATTCATGTTCAGATACGACAGTCGGTTGCTTCTAGGACATCCGGTCTTTTCTTTCCTATGATCATTACATAGCTATGCTTGCGAGCTGGTGTGCAAGCTAGAGCAGACGAGGAATGGTTGCAACCAATGCGACCCATTGATCAAGCCGTCGTTGATGCAAAAAGGGCTTATAGGCGGAGCCTATTTCTGGTGGATGACCAATTTGTGGCGGTGCACGAGCAGGTGCGTCCTATTCCACCTCCACGCCGCTCAACTGCAGTTACTGTTCAAGAGATTGCCGCTTTCACGCAGCACCAGAACATGTTCAATGCAGCCACTGCTGCAAATTTTCAGGTGCTAGATTATATCACTCGTGGAATCTCCGAGCGACTAGGGATTGATCCCACCACACTCCCACCAGCTGATTCTTTTCCGCCATCTTTTGAGTTCCCATGGGTCGACCCAGTGCCACCGCCAGAGCATGATGAGGATGGGGCGGACGCCAATCCATAAACCTGGGGAGTTTTCTTTTTATTTTTTTCTTTGCATTTCATTTTTTTTCTTTTGTGTTGTTAGTTGTTTAGTTTAGTTCTCGAGCATTGAGGGCAATGCTTCGTTTAAGTGTGGGGGGGGGTGCATTCAGTGTTTTGTTGTTTGTTTTGCATTATGTTTGTTGCGTATTTGCATATAGTTTGTAAATTGTGTCATGAGGTTTTGTTGTGTATAAGTAAAGGATGATTTCTAGCTTATGATGAGATAGTTGAAAAATGTTAATTTTTGAAATTTTTTTTGACTCTTAGTTGGATATGAAAAAACTGTAGGTTGTTTGTTGAATATTCTTAAGCACGCATGTTTAACCAGTGAAGTGTAGCGATGTATTAGATATCGTGGATGTCTGTTGGACCATTGCACGGCAATAGGTGTCTGTGAAACTTGATAGTTTCTTGAACCTTGATGATTTTTTGATGTGACACCTATGATCTTGGGCGCATCTAAAAAAAAAAAAAAAAAATAATAAATGTACAACTCCATCCGGGCCTTGACAGGATTTAAATCCTAAAAGAGCAAGATCAAGGCTAAGTATGCGGATAAAATGGGGTTGATGCTCCATCCGGGCTATAGACGAGGGGATTGAAATTCTAATCCTGTCTTAGTTGTAGCTAAGTTTGCGGGTAATTATTGGGGCTATTGCAATACCGGGTGCAAAATCCGGAGGTGCGTAATTATTCTCAAGAAAGTTGTGTTGTGTTGAATGATTGTTGAGAGGAGAGTTCTTGAGGGTGTAGCTTACACTGAATTGTTTAAAAGGTTGGCGAACAGTCTTGAAACTTTGTCTTTTGAAGTTGCATGTAATTGGGGTAACATGGCACACACACACGTTCGCATTCGACTGAAGGTGTATCATTGATGATTGAGAGTCGCTATGAACTTATTTGTTAGATGAAAGTGGTTTTCTCTGAGGCTATGGTATGCGTGATTCGTCCTTTCTTATGTTTTCGTTGTGTTTATATTTTGTTTTGCATAACTTGCTTGAGGGCGAGCAAGGTTTAAGTGTGGGGGTATTTGATAGTAGTATTTTGTTTGCCTTTTTAGTGTCGTTTTGATTAGTGTTTTGCATGCATTTTGTGTCATTGTTTGTGTTTTATTCTAGTTTTACTTTATGTCATGCATTGAGATTCTTAACTTAATTTTTATTCATTGTGTAGGAAGTGCTATTTTGTTGATCGAAGAAATCGAAGTGCGTCCATGCATCCAAAGAAAACAGCAGAGCAGAATTTTTCATCAGGGATGCATGCGCTCGATCCTGGAAATTCTTGGGATCGAGCGCGGTCATGTAATTCTGAAGGCAGTAGGATGCTCAAGATCTCTCGCTCGATCGGGTGAAAATCCCGGATCGAGCGAGCGCAAGGAAGTTTAAAGGCAGAGAGTTGAATATTTAGCATGCGCTCGATCCTGGGAATTGTCGGGATCGAGCGCGCGGGTCTGATGCGGGAAAAATTTGTAATTTTGGGAAATTCTTTTAATTAAGGCTCTAGAATTTTATTAGAGAATTAATTCGTTTTTGAGGGAGATTATCAGATTATTCTACACGCTTAGAACGCGAAGAACTCTCTGTGGACGGCTAGGTTTTCTCCCTTCTTTTCTTATTTTTTATTTTCTCTCATGAATTTTTGTAGAGAATTCATGGGTATTGTTGGCTAAACTTTAATACTTGGTTGAGGAAGACAAGACCCTTGATTTAGTTTATTCATGAGATTTTGATTTCCAATGTTTGATTTTTATCAAGTATCAAGAATTATTCTGAATTGATTGATATGCTTGTGTATGAGATTTTTAGATTGGCCATCTTAGAATTTCATTATACAAACAAAAGCTAAATTAGAATTCAAATCCGTAATTGTTTGAAACCTCTAATTTGCGAAGCAACTGCGATTAATATTTTCTGCTGTTGAATTTGCTAAATCGTGGGAATAATAATTGACTAGGCTAAATTCATCCGCTTGTGTATGGGTTGTCTAGCTTTATCAGTTTTACTAGTTTGAATGCTACCGTGGATTTAAATCTGATCGCTGGTATTGGGTTAGTCTATGGGGTAAGGGTTAACTTAGAACGCTTGTGTCTAGTTAACTAAAATTAAGGTGAAACAGGAATTAAATTTCCGATGATGAATATTTGATAGGATTAATTATTTTTAGATGATCAATGATTGAATAAATAATATCAAGGGTGTAGTCGATCGATACCAAGTCTTATTTCTTATTGATTTCTTCAGTCTTTTATTTAATTTTGCATGTTAGTAAATTTTAATTGCTTACAAGCTTCAGTAGTTAATCTCAACTCCCAAACCCCCCTTTTTACTATTTTAGTATTTTTCAAAGAACATTTTTAAATTTACCTTTCCTCGTGGGAACGATCCCTACTCACACTACTACGTTATTTGTTTATCTGATTGAGTCGGGTAATTTGGGCGTACACGATAAGCGCTACCAAATTTTGGCGCCGTTGCCGGGGAACGGTGTTAATTTATTGTGTTCTTTTTATTTTTATTTTTAATTTTAATTTTTTTTATTTATTCCTCGTAGTGCTACTCTGGTTTGTTCATGCTTTCAGGTGAATCTTCAGAAGAAGAAGAATTTCAATACAACCCAAAGATAGAAAGAACCTTGCTTACGCGAAGGAGAAAACTTCGTAGGAAACAACAAGAGAAAGCTGCTCGAGCTGCATTCCCAGAAGAAGAGATGGCTGTTAACGCTAATCTGAGTTTGAGACAATTGGGCACTCCTGATCCAAACCAACAGCCCTTATGCATTTCTTTCCCTACTCTAGAAAATAATGCTAATTTTGAATTGAAATCTGGACTGATACACTTACTGCCTGCTTTTCATGGTCTTGCAGGTGAGGATCCGCACAAACATCTGATGGAATTCCACGTGGTGTGTTCAAGCATGAAACCGCATGGAGTTACAGAGGAGCAGATTCAGCTCAGAGCTTTTCCTTTCTCTTTAAAGAGTTCTGCTAAGGATTGGCTGTACTACCTACCTTCTGGATCCATCACCACCTGGACTGAGATGAAGAGAATATTTTTAGAGAAGTACTTTTCAGCTTCTAGAGCAGCAAACATCCGGAAAGAAATTTATGGGTGCAAACAGCAGATGGGAGAGTCACTGCACGAGTATTGCGAGCGCTTCAAGAAACTTTGCGCTAGCTGCCCACAACACCAGATAAGTGAAAACTTACTAATTCAATAATGTTATGAAGGGTTGTTGTCTCATGACAGGAGTATGCTGGATGCGGCTAGTGGAGGAGTTTTTTTGGACAAAACTCCGGTGCAAGCGAGGAACTTAATAGAAAATATGGCTGCCAATTCTCAGCAATTTGGCACCAACAGAAGTGATCCTGCACCAAGGAAGAGTAACGAGGTAAACGTTTCTTCCTTTGAACAACAACTGAGCGAACTGACGTCTCTTGTGCGACATATGGCTGTAGGGAATGGACAGATTGCAAGGGTATGTGGAATTTGCACTCAAGTGGGACATGCAACTGACATGTGTCCCACTCGTCAAGAGGGATCTGCGGAGCACGTCAATGCAGCAGGATGATTTCCAGGGCCACCTCAGCAGAAGTATGATCCTTACTCTAACACATACAATCCAGGTTGGAGGGATCATCCAAACCTCAGATATGGCAATCCTCCAGCAAATCAAGCTTATAGGCCGCCGTACCCTCCACCACAGCGTCCTCTGATTCCTACGCCAGGTGAGTCTCTTGAAAACATAGTTCAGAATCTTGCCACTAATACCTTGGCTTTTCAACAGGACACCAGGACGAGCATCCAAAACTTAAATACCCAAATGGGGCAGCTCGCTGCAGCAATTAGCAAGTTGGAAGCACAAAATTCCAGCCGTTTGCCTTCACAAACAATGGTGAATCCGAAGGAGAACGTGAGTGCTATCACTTTGAGGAGTGGAAAGGAGCTGCAGATTCAAGACGGATTGGTCAAAGAACCGGTAGAGACTGAAAGGGAAAAATAATCTAAGGTGAAGGAGCGTGAGCCCATTCCTAAAGAAGCACTGAGAGGTAAGTTTCCTCCTTTGTCTGAGTATAAACCTGTAGCCCCTTTTCCCTTAGCTTTAAAGGACTCTAGGAAAAATGAGGGGATAAAGGAGCTCTATGAAACTTTTCGTAGATGCGAGGTAAACATTCCACTGTTAGATGCTATTAAGCAAGTACCTCGCTATGCTAAATTTTTGAAAGATGTACTGCGAAAAGAAAACAAAATTTGAAGGGTTGTAAGAAAGTTGAATTGGGAGAACAGGTTTCTGCCGTTATTAAAAGAAAGGTACCTACAAAATGCAAGGACCCAGGTATGTTCTCGATTCCATGTCAAATAGGAGGTGTTCAGCTTGATACGGCCATGCTAGATTTAGGAGCATCTATTAACGTCATGCCATACTCTGTTTATGCTTCCTTAAATCTTGGGCCTTTGAATGAAATTGATATTGTTATCCAAATGGCTGATCGATCTACTATTTTTCCAAGGGGTTTGTTAGAAGATGTTTTAGTAGAAGTTGGTGACTTGGTCTTTCCTGCTGATTTCTATGTTCTTGACATGAAAAGTAATGAATTGAATAGTCCTATTTTGTTAGGAGACCATTTTTGAAAACTTCTAAGTCTATCATAGATGTTGATAACGGTAATCTCACGATGGAATTCGATGGAAAAATTGCTAAATTTGATATTTTTGATACCCTGAAAATTCCTGCCCGTGAAAGTGTTGTTAATATTCTTGTAACACCTGCTGAAATTTCTACTGCTGAAAACTTTTTCTATGATATGCAGGCACTAAAAACTGCGACAAAATGTCCTCCTGATAACGCGAAAATGATGCCCATGAGAAAAGAGAAACGGGGTCAAGGAGCTAGCACCTCCAAGAAATTGACGCAGCAAATGCTTGGGACAAAATTTTCTGGAAAATGTTTTAAATGGGTGAAGGTGGACAAAGGAACCAAATTTAAACCACCCTGAGGAACTGCAACATTCAGTCGAGCCAACGACCGTAAACAAAGGCGTTGACTGGGAGGGGTTTTGATCTCGATGTGACTGTAAACGAAGTGGCGGCTCAAGTCTTGGCACGTGGGTGGGGAACGTTCTGTAAGCAACCCACTCCAGCCATTGTCCCTCTTGTTAGGGAATTCTATGCTAATGCTGCAGAGCGGACGGATGGCAAGGCCTTTGTCCAGGGCACTTTGGTTTCATACGCAGCCTCTGAGCTGAATGCCATGCTCGAAACACCAGATGTCGATGATAGTTTATTCCAAAGCGCTGCCCTTTACCCGGATGTTCACGAGATCCTTGCTCAGCTATGCTTTACCGGGGCTGCTTGGTTGGATCCGATTACTTACAAGTGCTTCAAAGAGAAATATCTTTTTGTGAATCCGGCCACCTGGTACGCATTCCTCTGCCGCCGTCTAATGCCAATCTCACACACAAGTGAGGTACATGTGGAGCGTGCTGTATTGCTATATGCTCTCGATGTCGGACTTCCGGTCAATGTGGGTCGAGTTATTCATGTTCAGATACGACAGTCGGTTGCTTCTAGGACATCCGGTCTTTTCTTTCCTATGATCATTACACAGCTATGCTTGCGAGCTGGTGTGCAAGCTAGAGCAGACGAGGAATGGTTGCAACCAATGCAACCCATTGATCAAGCCGTCGTTGATGCAAAAAGGGCTTATAGGCGGAGCCTATTTCTGGTGGATGACCAATTTGTGGCGGTGCACGAGCAGGTGCATCCTATTCCACCTCCACGCCGCTCAACTGCAGTTACTGTTCAAGAGATGGCCGCTTTCACGCAGCACCAGAACATGTTCAATGCAGCCACTTCTGCAAATTTTCAGGTGCTAGATTATATCACTCGTGGCATCTCCGAGCGACTAGGGATTGATCCCACCACACTCCAACTAGCTGTTCCTTTTCTGCCATCTTTTGAGTTCCCATGGGTCGACCCAGTGCCACCGCCAGAGCATGATGAGGACGGGGCGGACGCCAATCCATAAACCTGGGGAGTTTTCTTTTTATTTTTTTCTTTGCATTTCATTTTTTTTCTTTTGTGTTGTTAGTTGTTTAGTTTAGTTCTCGAGCATTGAGGGCAATGCTTCGTTTAAGTGGGGGGGGGGGGGGTGCATTCAGTGTTTTGTTGTTTGTTTTGCATTATGTTTGTTGCGTATTTGCATATAGTTTGTAAATTGTGTCATGAGGTTTTGTTGTGTATAAGTAAAGGATGATTTCTAGCCTATGATGAGATAGTTGAAAAATGTTAATTTTTGAAATTTTTTTTGACTCTTAGTTGGATATGAAAAAACTGTAGGTTGTTTGTTGAATATTCTTAAGCACGCATGTTTAACCAGTGAAGTGTAGCGATGTATTAGATATCGTGGATGTCTGTTGGACCATTGCACGGCAATAGGTGTCTGTGAAACTTGATAGTTTCTTGAACCTTGATGATTTTTTGATGTGACACCTATGATCTTGGGCGTACCTAAAAAAAAAAATAAAAAAAAATAATAAATGTACAACTCCATCCGGGCCTTGACAGGATTTAAATCCTAAAAGAGCAAGATCAAGGCTAAGTATGCGGATAAAATGGTGTTGATGCTCCATCCGGGCTATAGACGAGGGGATTGAAATTCTAATCCTGTCTTAGTTGTAGCTAAGTTTGCGGGTAATTATTGGGGCTATTGCAATACCGGGTGCAAAATCCGGAGGTGCGTAATTATTCTCAAGAAAGTTGTGTTGTGTTGAATGATTGTTGAGAGGAGAGTTCTTGATGGTGTAGCTTACACTGAATTGTTTAAAAGGTCGGCGAACAGTCTTGAAACTTTGTCTTTTGAAGTTGCATGTAATTGGGGTAACATGGCACACACACACGTTCGCATTCGACTGAAGGTGTATCATTGATGATTGAGAGTCGCTATGAACTTATTTGTTAGATGAAAGTGGTTTTCTCTGAGGCTATGGTATGCGTGATTTGTCCTTTCTTATGTTTTCGTTGTGTTTATATTTTGTTTTGCATAACTTGCTTGAGGACGAGCAAGGTTTAAGTGTGGGGGTATTTGATAGTAGTATTTTGTTTGCCTTTTTAGTGTCGTTTTGATTAGTGTTTTGCATGCATTTTGTGTCATTGTTTGTGTTTTATTCTAGTTTTACTTTATGTCATGCATTGAGCTTCTTAACTTAATTTTTATTCATTGTGTAGGAAGTGCTATTTTGTTGATCGAAGAAATCGAAGTGCGTCCATGCGTCCAAAGAAAACAGCAGAGCAGAATTTTTCATCAGGGATGCATGCGGTCGATCCTGGAAATTCTTGGGATCGAGCGCGGTCATGTAATTCTGAAGGCAGTAGGATGCTCAAGATCTCTCGCTCGATCGGGTGAAAATCCCGGATCGAGCGAGCGCAAGGAAGTTTAAAGGCAGAGAGTTGAATATTTAGCATGCGCTCGATCCTGGGAATTGTGGGATCGAGCGCGCGGGTCTGATGCGGGAAAAATTTGTAATTTTGGGAAATTCTTTTAATTAAGGCTCTAGACTTTTATTAGAGAATTAATTCGTTTTTGAGGGAGATTATCAGATTATTCTACACGCTTAGAACGCGAAGAACTCTTTGTGGACGGCTAGGTTTTCTCCCTTCTTTTCTTATTTTTTATTTTCTCTCATGAATTTTTGTAGAGAATTCATGGGTATTGTTGGCTAAACTTTAATACTTGGTTGAGGAAGACAAGACCCTTGATTTAGTTTATTCATGAGATTTTGATTTCCAATGTTTGATTTCTATCAAGTATCAAGAATTATTCTGAATTGATTGATATGCTTGTGTATGAGATTTTTAGATTGGCCATCTTAGAATTTCATTATACAAACAAAATCTAAATTAGAATTCAAATCCGTAATTGTTTGAAACCTCTAATTTGCGAAGCAACTGCGATTAATATTTTCTGCTGTTGAATTTGCTAAATCGTGGGAATAATAATTGACTAGGCTAAATTCATCCGCTTGTGTATGTGTTGTCTAGCTTTATCAGCTTTACTAGTTTGAATGCTACCGTGGATTTAAATCTGATCGCTGGTATTGGGTTAGTCTATGGGGTAAGGGTTAACTTAGAACGCTTGTGTTTAGTTAACTAAAATTAAGTTGAAACAGGAATTAAATTTCCGATGATAAATATTTGATAGGATTAATTATTTTTAGATGATCAATGATTGAATAAATAATATCAAGTGTGTAGTCGACCGATACCAAGTCTTATTTCTTATTGATTTCTTGGGTCTTTTATTTAATTTTGCATGTTAGTAAATTTTAATTGCTTACAAGCTTCATTAGTTAATCTCAACTCCCAAACCCCCCTTTTTACTATTTTAGTATTTTTCAAAGAACACTTTTAAATTTACCTTTCCTCGTGGGAACGATCCTTACTCACACTACTACGTTATTTGTTTATCTGATTGAGTCGGGTAATTTGGGCGTACACGATAAGCGCTACCAGATTGCGCGAAGGGTTGAGGTGAACTAGTTTTGTTCATCTTGGTAGCAAGTCAAGTGTGACTTGGGATTGTTATCTATGGTTGGATAACCAGTGTTGCGAATTCAATTGATATCTCGAGTGACGAGATAGTGGTGATCTTTAATCTAGACTACTAATGTTGTAGATGTTGCGGTCCCATCTATGTGTTCAGCATTATAGTGGTGATATTCTTTGAGAATATTAGTCAGCATCGAAAAAAATAAGTACGGAATGTAAGTCTATCAATGCTAGGAACTTTCGGGATTGGTTGTATCTGGTCTTCTCGTTAGTACGAACTGATTCTAGCAAGAGGGATAGTCGGTATCAAGTGGTATACTTGACAAGGAACTATCACTGCTAAGGTTCGTAGGAACAGTGGGTATTCGAAGATCAGTCGAGAGCACTCTATTGATCGTAAGGCTCGGTTACACATCCAAAAGATCGTTCTACTTCATGGATGCCGGTGGGCATTGTCAGCGATCGAGACCTAGGTTTACTTCCATATTCTGGGGGAGTGTCCAGCATGCTATGAGCACTGCTTTTAGTTTAAATACTGAATATGATCCAGAGATAGATGGTCAGATGGAGAGCGCTATCCATACCTTGGGGGACATGTTTTGGGCGTGTACTATGGATTTTTGGTTCAGTTTAGCCAGATCAGTTGTCATTGATTAAGTTCGCGTACAACAATAGGTACCATCGTAGCATTGGGAGGACACCTGTTGAGGCGTTGTACGGGCGACTTGTCATACTCCATTCTTCTAGAAAGAAGTGGGGGAGACAGTATTTCTGAGAATGTCACTTTTTCGTAAGATTCTCAGATTTGGTCTTAAAGGCAAGTTGTCTCCCAGGTTTATCGGTCCGTTTGAGATCTTGGAGAACATTGGCGATTTCGCTTATCGACTAGCTTTGCCACCGCATCTTTCCAGTATTCACGACGTGTTCCACGTATCACTGTTGCGACGGTATGTGGCGGATGAGTCTCATATTCTGCAGTGGTCTGAGGTTCAAGTGAGCAAGGATTTGACCTATGCTGAGAAACCTATTCGTATCTTGGATTATAAGGATAAGGTTTTACGGAACAAAGTCATTCCTTTGGTTTTAGTTCAGTGGCAGCGCCGAGGCACTGAGGAAGCTACTTGGGAGCTTGAAGAAAGGATGCGTGAGGACCATCCTGAGTTGTTTTGATTTCAATTTTGAGTTGTATTCGGTTGTAACGTTTGATTTGAATAAGGAATGTTTCTGTACCTTGTATTGCATTCGGTACTTAAGATCTATTTTCGAGGATGAAATATCTTAAGTGGGGGAGAATGTAGTACCCCGTACCCGAAATTGGTAATTAAGAGATTAATTATGTTAAATAAACCAATTTGGCATCTAAAGGATCGAAAGCTCCGAAGGTGAGATCGGAAGCTCCGATCGATATTACGTCATGCATGACGTGTGGCAGGATCGGAAACTCCGATCGGGATCGGAAGCTCCGATCGCCCTATCCGAAGTCAACCAGTGATATTTTGACACGTGGCGGATAATGCAAGATTGGAAGCTCCGATGGCAGGATCGGACGTTCCGATCGTGTTCGAACATTCCGATCGCGGTTCGAAAGCTCCGATCGCCGTCTATAAATAGGGGGTGCCGAGCTCATTTTTGAAGTGCACCATTCCTCTCTTCTCTCTCAATTCCTTAGCCTTCAACTCAGATCTAAGGAATTCTAGGTGTCCCGTGGGAAATCCGGAAGTGGCATAGAAATCCAGGCGTCGTAGCGGAGTTGTGGCCAAGTTTTGAGGCTATCTACAACAAAGGGCTGACGACGGACGCAGGTATAGCTATGGTCTCCTTAAATTATTTAAGAGTATGCAATAGCTTAGTTAAGACTTTTAGAGCTTATTGAATGAGGCATGGGTATTTGCATTGTAGACTTGATGATAGGCTTGGAACCTAGAGTGGGACTACTAGGACTGCCTTAGAAAGGTACGTAAGTACTGACTGAGATTGCCAGCGGATATGCATGCTTATATGTTGCATTTATGTGTTTGCATGTTATTATTGTTATGCGGCATGTGCATATCATCTTGTGCCTGTACATCTGTATATCTTTCGAGATGAGCCAGTTAGGGTTGCTCAGCCCTGTTAGGACGTTTGATATCGAGTACCCTTAGGTACTGATACCTCGAGGACTCCGTGGTCCGCGTCCGGGATTCGGGAATGAGTGGTCGCACACAGTGGTTAGCTACCCCGATGTGACGAGCTTATATCCCAGGCGCCAGTTTGAGCAGTTTGTATACAGTTATCCCAGATATGGATACCCGGTCATTTGCATGCATCATATTTGTATGTTTATCCGTGCTTTCGTATTGAGCTTAGAGCTCACGTCCAGTATTTTCTGTGTATCTGGATACCCTATTCGATGGGGCAGGTATAGGTTCAGGATTGAGCACCAGGAGCCTGGAGTAGCCAGTGATCTTGAAGACAGCAGGATTAGCTGTAGGTTTTATCTAAAGTAATTCGATTGGGTTGTATAAATCGAGTTAGATTAGCCGGTTGTATTCTACCGGTCTACTTGTATTTAGTCTTCCGCATCAATTTGATTTAATGCATGCTTAATTATGCTCTTAACTCTGATTAGGTAGTGAATCCGGGTCGGGTCGCTACAATAGTTCTCTTTCTCCAACCGAATTGAAGCATTTTGCATAACTCTTTATTTGTTTCTTCAGCATCAACTTCGTATGAAGTTAGAATTAAACCCATATAACCTAACTCATCATATAAATCAAATCATGGTCTTTTTGGATGGGTAGTATGCAACACGGATTGATCACAGATGAACAAGTTTCTGCTATGGCGCAATGGATGACCATCGGGAAGGAACTTTATGTGGTTTTCAAACCAAGATGTTTTCCTACTATGTGGAAGAGTGATTGTCTCCGAGTCTGACATATAATGTGGGCATGCTTGTTTACTAGCTGCGATCCAATTGGATAGCATTGCGTATGGTCTGATCATCCACATCACAGTTGTCTTAAATTTAAATTCGTACGAGAATGGATGTCGTACGTAACAGCTCCTTCGTACCAAAGTGATTGAAGTTCTGCGATGAGTGGTTGCAGAAAAACATTTCTCTTTGGGGGGTTTTTGGAACCAGGAGCGAGTACAATGAGAATTAACATTTACTCGTCTTTCGTTCACATCCAAGGCAGCAGGTTAAACGGAGTCAAAATCACAGGCCACGAAGAATATTGCTGGCCTATCTGGCCGAAAGGTTGGAAGTCGTTAGCAGAAAGTGCTAATCTCACATTCCTGATTTCATATGCAAAAATTGTGTGTGTTTCATTGAAATTACGCCAAGCAGGTGAATCTAACTGGTGAGTCATTGTTTTCCCATCATACACATGTTCATGATTCCAATGCATGTGGTGACACAGTAGCATCTGAAGCATACAACCTTTGAATACGAGTAGTGATTAGGAAGTAATACATCCTCTTGTACGGGTTTTTTTTCTTATTCCTCTGAGATCCACGTGATCGAAATTGTAACGTGGATGTTCACAAAATTTACATTCAGTTAACTCACTATCTGGTCCCCAATTTATCATGCAGTTGTGGTTGCAAGAATCAATCTTCTCGACCGAAAGTCCGAAATCGTTAATGAGTTTCTTGGTTGCATAAAAGCTATCTGGAATATTGTGATCAAGAAGACATAACTCAGTCACTAATTGACACATCATTATAATTTCTTTCAAACATGTTATGCTCATGTTTCATCTTCAACAATTTTGCAAGAATAGACGACAAGGTATGTCCGTGTGGATTCCCTTCCCAAATCTCCTTCTCCGTCGATTTGATCATTTCATATAGAGCCATGACATTAATATTGGGATCTTTGATTACGTTGATGTTGGGATCCTATTACTCGACGATATTGGCGTTAGGATCCTCATTGACCTCTTCCTCCTCATTATCATTTTGTAAATCTTAAGGATGATTTTCGAATTAAAATTGATCTTGAATGTCAGTAAATGTGTTTGGATCGATTGATGTCACAAAGTGATGTGGTTCTGCCCTCGTGGTCGTACAAAGTCTTCTTCGAGATGAAGTTGGTGCATTCATATTAACTCCTAGAAAGTACGGACGGATGTATTCTTCCCTATGCTAGAACCAATTGTAGTAATTAGGAATAAACTCATATATGCACATGTGTATCTTAACGGTGTCCTCTTCAAAGTAAGTTAGATTCTGACATTTATTTTGGTTGGGTGGACACCTTATTCGACTATCCGATATATGTAGGAATACTTTTGGCAAAAGCAACAAATAACTCCACCCCATTAATGAAATCATCAGTTAAAAATCCATTAACTACTCGCCGATCCATCAAACTTGTAGTATTCCATTTAATCCTACACCATAATTTACAAATGTTATTAACGAAACATCTGTTAAAAACCATTTCACAGACACACATGTATATAAAATTTTTGAGTATATATTTCCGTATCAAACTTAATCACAAAATACAACGAAATTTATTTAATTATCTACAATCACACCGAACCGACGAGGCATGTACACACACACTCACACACTCACACACAGAAAGAAATAAGATATTCATGAAACCAATTTAAATGATTATCAAAAAACAAAAGCACTCATATATATTTAACAATACACACATATAGATGAATCAAATAAACAATTTATAATAGATTTTACGAATCATATACACAACAATATAACTTCATATTGAAATAAAGGAAATTAACTGTTTAAAATCATTAATTTACTTAAATGTAAATAATGAACTAATAATTAATTAAAGATGATAAGGAGAAATTAGAAGAGACATAAATAAAATATTCATAAAAGATAATCATTATGAAATATTTGTAAATATTTAAATTAAGAAGAAAATATTTTTGGATCAAAATTACGTACCGCATTTTGAATATGTGGAAGATAAGAAGGTATGATGTGACGGCGTAATATAAAACAATCCAAGAAAAAAAAAAATTAAAAAGAAAAAGAATCTTAATGACTCAAGTCTACGAGATTGGAAGCTTATGAAATAATATTGATGTCTTCTATGAGTTTGGGAGGAAATTTATAGAAAAAAAATTTACGATGGTTTTATTAAAACCATCGCAAATATTAACGCGTCTCAATTATTACTTACAGGCGTAGGCCATTTATTAATGAGTGGGACGCGTAATAGACACATTTCCAATGTTTGCTATTGTCACGTCCCGAGACCGAGACACAACATCGGCATTGTTAAACAATTTAATATTGCAACAATAGGCCTCGTAGTTCATTCAAAGACCATAAAGCCAGTCAATTTCATAAAACAAAATTGTCTTTACAATAAGAAAACGAGTACGGAAGCGATAACTTTAGGGAAATTAAAATAAAAACAAATTTCAGAAGTCTTCACGTCTTGAAACTCGATACCAACCCAAAAACATGTCTTGTTCATCTTCATCCACTTGGTCTTCGCTCTTATATGGGGAAGAAAGTAAAGGGTGAGTGTATGAGAAAACACTCTGCAAATGGGGATATTCATACACCAAAATACAGAATATATATATACATAAAAATGATTCTGAACGTGACATGTCTCAGAGCATGTCACAACATGAGTCAAGATAAGACATAAACAATGTTCAAACGGAGCTTGGGAAAAAGTCAAAAACGACAATAATGTAAATATATGATATTGTAAACCATTTAGCTGAACATGATATCAAAATACCTATAAATACGATTTTGAATGTGGCATGTCTTAGGACGTGTCACGAAATGAATCAAAAATATAACGGAAACAGAATTTAAAATGCAACATCAAATCGCATCAGAAATAACATAAACATATGGATGACACTAAAAATTCATTTCGTTATCCATGGTTTGTTTTTTGTCCCCTATATATTACTCCTCTAAGAGGCGAGGTTACTGTTTTACCAAACAGGGGCCATTGGTATGATTTTATACCCATCGTACAAGGCCATATGTACGATTTTACACTATTTTCAGAACCGGACCGGCCGGTTTGACCGGGAACCGATCATCGAATCGGTCTGGACTTCACCAAAAACCGGAAAATCGGTCTAATCGGTCAGAACAGGTCAAAATCGGTCAAGAACCGGTTGGACCGGCCAATAACCGTTAAACCGATCCAACCGATTTTTTGAATTTTTTTTATTTTTTTTTAAATTTAATTTTTTTTATTTTTAAAAATTTAAATTTAATATTTTTTTATATATATACATGATTTTTTAGGAATTTGTACTTCATTAAAAAAATTATTTTAATAATTATTGGTTTTTTTTAAAATTAAATAATTTAGAACTATAATTGAAATTTTGAATATATTTACATATTTATTTTGCTTTCAAACTATAAAAATATATATTTTGTCTATTTATATATATTTTTTAGTTTTTAAAATTCAAAATATATTATTTTTTATTATATTATATTACATAAACGGTTTTCCGGTTCGGCCGTCCGGTTAAAACGATCCGACCGGTTGGACCGTTTTTTTAGGTATACCAGTTCGATCACCGGTTCGGTTATGAAAATACTGCGATTTTATACCCACCGTATGAGGCCATTGGTACAATATATCCATCGTACAAGGCCATATGTACGGTTTATACACATCTTACAGGGCCATAGGTACGGTTTTAAACCCACCATATGGGGCTATTGGTACAATTTATACCCATCGTACATGACCATATCATATCATATATCCTTCCACTTCAAATTCAATTCATAACAATTTTGTTTCGACGATTCAAATCACAATGAACGAATGAAAGATGTGCTAGACATATACAAATCAAAGGACTCGACACATGTGTACACCAGATTTTGAAACTGAATAACTATTGTACAAAGTATGAACAATCCAAATAGGACGAAGTTATACATAACAAATATGAACGAAATGGTGTACGACCTAATTTTAAAACAATACATAACGTTTTAAAGCATATGTAAGCCCACTTACAAGATCGTAAAACATACTGTAACGCCCCAAAATTTAGCATAATCGATATTTTAGGAGATTAAGATTAATATCAGAGATTAAGAAATTCGAGGATTTAATTGTTATGTGTAAAGGGACTAAACTGCAATTGTTTGAAAATTCAGGGACCAAAGAGAAATTTGAGAATTTGACTTGGTCTTAAATATAAAATAGGAGAGAGAGGCGTGGGTCTTCATATTCTCCTTCTCCTCCACGCCTCCCAAGCCGATTCCTCCATTAACGTGAGCTCCCAAGCTTTCCAGATTTCTTCCCGAGCTCGATCCGTCCGATAGAAATCCATTCTGAAGGCATATTCGCGATCACGGTTGCGAGAGCTCCGTTCTACCGTAAGTTTTTTCTTCGATCCAGTATACTTCGTTTTTGGGATGTTGTTAGAATTATATGATTTTTGGATATGTCGTTCTTGAGCTGAGATAGATCGTATATTTGAAGTCGAATCGGAAAAAGAAAGTCGTTTGAAATTGTTATGATTTTTTTTAGGTATAATTCGGAATGGTGTTTTGGGATTTGATGGGTTTGGATGGAAATGGTTGAATTTTGGTTGATTTGAGTTTTTTAGATTGAAATATTGTTGTCTGTGATTTCAGATAGTTGAATTTATAGCCATTATGTCGTCGGTTTGAATTTTTAGATTTTGGAAGTGTTTATTGGAATTTCGGTTTTAATTTGGATTGGATGGATTGATATTGAATTTTTTATTTCTCCGTACAAATTTGATTGAAGATCGTAGAGTTCAGAATTGGCAGATTTTGAATCGTCGAAGAATTGATCGAGGTTTGGTATCGAGTCGATCTCATTCTTGGAATTGAGTTGTATGTATTTTGATTGGAATTATTGTTATTGTAGCTTGATCGAGATTGGAAAGCTACTTCGAATCGAGAAGGTAAGAGACGACTTTGAGTTGAATGGAATGAGTGACTCGAATCCGACTTGATTCGAGTGTTTCGAAGAAATCACATACTTGCATGTCACTTGAAATATATGTTGAATGTTTTTCTTAATTGCACTTGCATTCATATTGAGCTTGAATTCTTGATTTAAAAGGGGATAGACGGCCCCGGAGAATTAGACATTCTGGGGATTATAGTCGAGTTGCATTGGTGGACAGACTTCTACCAATTGTCGATAAACTCTCTGTAGATCCCCCAGAGTCTAGAGGATTGAAATATGCACCTTCCACCTCGAACGGGAGAGTCGGTGAGTTGCGTGATATTTTGTCCTCGGTATCCCAAATAGAGCAGAGAACCGTTTCCTTTGATTATCAGATTTGAGAACCCAAACTTTAAAGACATGCATTGCATTGTATTGCATCTTGAATCATGTTGTTAAGGTTTGAGTATTGGAGTTGATTTAGATTGCATGGAATTCTTGTCTTGCTGCTATATATATATATATATATATATATATATATATATATATATATATATATATATCTATCAGGATTTGATATATTACTTGAATTATATGTTATGTCTCTTTTACTGGGAATATTATTCTCACCGGTTTATCCGGTTGTTGTCTTGTCTTTGTATGTGTGCTTGGAAACAGGTGGGGCAGGTTCGAGTCAGAGGCAACATGACTAGACTGAGATTTTGACGATAGAAGTGAGCGCTTGGTTTAGAAGTCGAACTTGTATTCGAACTCGTTGTACTTGTTGTATATTGATTCGTGGAACCTAGAATAGATGCATGTTCTACTAGTTCGATGGTTGTAAAACCTTAGAACTATCATGTGTTGGTTTATGAATGTTTTATATTGAGTTTTGAGAATTTGGGGTTGGAATAAGATCTGTTTTGCCTTTTTTTTTTTGGTTCTGCAGCAGGGCACGGACCCTGGACATGCCTCTGTGCATGGGTCCGGGTGTCCTCGGTCTCGCGTACAGGTATTTTTGCCGATTTTCTTAGGCACGGACCTTAGCACGGAGGTATGCACGGGGTCTGTGCAGGGGTCCATTCATGGGTCATTGTAAGGGTTCGTGGGTGTTCTGTTTTGGTTTCGGAATTTTTCGTATGTCCGGACCCTTATCCGGAGGTGGCACGGGGTCCGTGCATTTAAAAAAAATTTGCGATTAATTTTATTGGTTTATTCTTTGCCTTTTGGATGATCTATTATTTATTATTATTCGAGATTAGATGATTAGAATCCGAGTCCTCACATTAAGTGGTATCAGAGAGATAAGATCTTGGTTGGAATTAGAGTGAACGGGGTAGATCGAGTCCACATGATTTGAATTCTCGCATGTGATTGGATTATTTAAATGATTATTTAAATATCATGCGAGCCTGCTTTATTATTCCATGAATCATTTGAATTAAATGATTATGTGATTCAAATTAGTAAGCATGACTTATTTGAAATACGAACTGTATTTGATTACTGTTTGAATCCGGATTCCGTCGAATCACATGAGTAATCAGAACAAAGATTGTTGGACATCGAATGCTTGAATTTTGAGGTAATGGTGTCTTGATTCTCTTGATTATGAGAAATGTTTCCAGGCGAACTTTTGAATAGGAAACATTCAGAAAGTGAACCCCGAAAGAATAGCTTTGTTCTGCGACTGAAAGAATGGATGTCAATCCGACACCGATGGAAACACTTTTGATGAGGTTTCAGTCGTTCAACCCACCAACTCTGAAGAGTAATGAGAATGCTGTGCAGTGCGAGAATTGGATAGAAGAAATCGATCAGTTGTTTGAATTTCTTGACTACATCGATGAACGTAGAATTCGGTTAGTCGTGTACCAAATTCAGGGGATGGCCAAAGGTTGGTGGATTTCGAGGAAGAAAAACCTTGGAAAATCAAGGTACGGTTGTTTCTTGGAGTTTATTTAAAGCTGAATTTATTCGGCAGATCCCATTCCAGAAATCGACCGGATATAGAGAAAGTACCGCAAGAGATCATTTGCAACCAAGAGGAAAATAATTCAAAAAGTCGGGGAGCAGTTCTTCTAGCTCCACTGGATCAGGACAGTTTGGTTCAGGACAGAGTTCTCGGTCTTCATGAGTATCTTGCAACAATTGTGGAGGTCGACACCCCAACGAGCACTGTCTTGGAATTTATGGTAGTTGCTATATCTGCCATCAGACAGGACACTATGCTAGGAGATGTCCTCAGCGTGATGCCATTGGATCTCGGATTGGGAGTTCTTTTAGACCGATGGTTCACCAGGGGCGACAAGATTTTGTGGTTCATTCCTTCCAGCCGCCGCAGCAGAATCGACCTGGAGGTTATCCGAATATGAATCAACCTCCGATGCAACAAACCTTAGTCTTTGCTCTGAATGAGGATCCGTAGACTCGGAATGCGCCTGGAGATGATACGTCAGGTAACCATTTAAAGTTGGGTTTTTCTGCCTTTTGAATGATAGATATTGATGCTTTCCATTTTTGTTGAGATTTTGGGTTACTCTAGTCGCAACTCTTGATTAGAATGAGAATAAGATTGAACTTAACAGTATGGTACTTAGGTTGTCGGATTTTGATTTTATTATCCATTGAATTGTTTAACCAAGTACAGGGCATCTGAGGAATATTTTCAAAAAATTGTCAGATTCAAACTTGAGTCGATAGACGAGTGGAAACCCTCAGGTGAGAATTATCGAGTTTAAGGAATTCTTTGGTTTTTGTTCTGTAAATGAATCGTTATTACAGAATTTTGCGGAGGAATTCTCGATGCTGCAGTCGATGTCCTGAATTGTAACCCAAATTGGTTGATATATCAGTGGTTATAGAGTGGGCCAACGTTGATCCGGATTAGATTCTCGGATTGCCTTTGATTCGTCAGATCGGAGATAAATCTGACTTGAGATCAGGACATCGCAGTTGAGAATTAAGAGTTAGTGTTCCTTAGACCATACTCAGATCAAGGTACGACCACTGTGAATTTTGTCATTCCGTTTGATTGAAGGATGCTCCTACAGTGCTTACAATTTTAAGAGCCGAATCGTTCAGAGATATTTAGAGGAATTCGTGATTATTTGTATCGATGGATTTCTTATTCGTTCTAAGAGTCGTACTGATCTTGTAGAGTCTGTGAGAGTTGTTTGCAGGATTGTGTGTCGAGCAGTTATGCTATTCTATCGACGTTTGATCTCTGATGGGATCGAGTTGTCTTTTCTCGATCATTCTTTCGGGAGATGGAATTTCTGATGAGCACCTCAAGACCAGAGCAGATATTAATTGATCTCGATCGATTTCATTATCAGAGATTTGAAGATGTTGAGTTCTGTCCCTGATTTGTCGAGGGATTCTTATCGTTTGTGGAGCCGATTACTCAGCAGATTATGTTCTTCTGTTTAGATTTTATCTTATGAGACCAGTTCTTATTGATTCGAAGAAGTGATTGATCAGCATTCAACATTCTTTATTCTTTTTGTATTGATGATCTTCAGTTCATTGCACTTCTTCTTATTGAGATTTGAGGTATATTCTTGTTCGGAAGAATCACTTATTAGCTTGAGCATCGAGACAGCTGAAGACGCTCGAGACTCAATGTCTGATTCTGGATTTTGAGCTCGCAACGATCTTATTGGTTGGAAGATCTAACATCTATTTCTTATGAGGAGATTTAGGTAATCTTCCTGATCTTGGAAGTTGTAGTACTGGTTTCGCCGTATGAACTGAATATGAGGAAGATAAGATGATTAGAGATAATGAAGAATTTTTGATTTGGAATCTATGTCTATCCGAAGAATTGAATGCAGAAGCTGATGCTCTGAGCCGAAAGATCTGTTCTTATTTTATCTACTAACGATATTTTCCTTGATCGATTAGTACTGTACTTCCGGTTTAGAATTCGATTAGTACTGTGCTTCTAATCTTGGTTTCTTGTTTAATTATCGATTGTTGTCCGATATTAGTTGATTAGAAACTAGGTCTCACATTAAGTGGTATCAAAGCGATAAGATTCTTGGTTGAACTAGAGTGAGCGGGTAGATCGAGTCTGCGTGTATTGGCTCCTCGCATGTGTTTGAATTATTTAACTGTATACTTAATTCCATGCGAGCATGCTTTATTGTTGAGAATTAATTGAATTACATGGTTATGTGATTTACTTTTATAAAACATGATCTACTTGAGATATAACTGCTTATGTTATCGACTGGTATTCGATTTTTCTGAGCGGTTGTAAAGGGGTACCAGTTGTAGATATTGAGATATCTTGTGCCCTAACCTTTGTTATTCAGATGGGTCCTCGTCGAGTGATAAACAAAAACACACCGCCAGTTATCCCTGCGACTGAGCAATCTAGCACTGAAGTTGATCAGTTGGATGCTTCAGCAACGCCTATGGAAACCTTGCTGAAGAGGTTTCAGTCGTTCAATCCGCCGTTATTGATGGGTTCAGAAAATCCAGTTGACTGTGAGAGTTGGTTGGATGATATCGATCAGCTGTTCGATTCCATTGATTACACAGATGACCGCAGAATCAGGTTAGTCATTCATCAGCTACGTGGGGTTGCTAAGAGCTGGTGGATCATGACAAAGAAAGCAATGGAGAGTAGAGGTACGGAAGTTACTTGGACTTTTTTTAAATCTGAATTTTATAAGCGGTTTTTCCCTATCTCGTATCGCAAAGATAAGGGAGCAGAGTTTTCCAATCTGAGGCAAGAGAATCTGAACATTGAAGAGTACGTGGCTAAGTTTGATAGTCTGTTGCGTTTTGCACCGCTAATTGCTGGAGATGAAGAAGCTAAGGCATATCAGTTCATCAATGGTTTGAACCCCGACGTCTTCACGTTGGTAAACACCAACAGGCCTAACAACTTTGCGGATGCCATGATTCACGTAAAGGGAGCAGAAGCAGGCTTGTGGAGGCAAAGAGGTAACCAGGTAGCACCTCAACAACAGAGGCAGTATCAGAACCCACCATCTCAGTATCAGAATCAGCCACCTCAGCATCAGAACCAGCAGCAAAGGTATGAAGGTGGAAATAGTGGGGGAAACAGAAAGGATCAGTACAAAGCAAGAGGTAAACAGTTCAAGAGGCAGGGGAACAGTTCTTCTAGTTCCAGTGGTTCCAAGAAATTCGGTTCAGGACAGAGTTCTGTATCTCCAGCCATGTACTGCAGCAAGTGTGGGGGAAGACACTCATCGGATCAGTGTGTGGGAGTCTTTGGTAATTGTAAAACCTGTCAGCAACCGGGACACTTCTCTAAGGTGTGCCCTCAGCATAATAGAGATAGAGCTCAGAGTGGAAGTTCATCTCGACCTGCAGCTCAACCCAAGAGGCAGTCTTCTGCAGTGCACTCCTTCCAGCCCCAGCCGCAGAACAGACAGGGAGGTAACTCTAGTGCGAACCAGCCTCCGAGACAGCAGGCACGAGTCTTTGCTTTGACAGAGGATCAGGCTCAGGCAGCACCTGACGATGTTATAGCAGGTAACTATTCGATTTTTGGTTATTCTGCTCATGTTTTGATAGATACAGGTGCTTCCCATTCCTTTATCTCTGAGAAATTTGTGTTATTGCATGCCTTTCCTACTGAGTTGTTGCCTACTTTAGTAGCTGTTACTTCACCGTTGGGTGGAGGAATTGTTTCTGTCAGACTAGTCAGGAACTGTGAACTTTGTTTTGAGGGGAATTTGTTAGAATTCGACTGTATTGTGCTTGGGCTGTTAGATTTTGATTGTATTATCGGTATAGATGCTTTGACCAAGTACAGGGCAACAATTGATTGTTTTCTGAAGGTTGTCAGATTCAGACTTGAAATGGCAGACGAGTGGAAATTCTTTGGTAAGAGTTCTCGATCTAGAATTCCTTTGATTTCAGTGTTATCTATGACTCGTTTGTTACAGAGAGGTGCAGAAGGATTTTTAGTTTATGCAGTTGATGTACTGAAATCTAGCCCAGCTTTGGTTGACTTATCAGTGGTTAGAGATTTTGCTGATGTGTTTCCGAAAGATGTTCCTGGATTGCCACCTATTCGAGAGATCGAATTCAGCATCGATTTGGTGCCAGGTACTCAACCTATTTCCAAAGCTCCTTATCGTATGACACCTATTGAACTGAGAGAGTTGAAGGAGTAACTTGAAGATTTGATTGCCAAGGGATACATCAGACCTAGTGTATCGCCTTGGGGTGCTCCTGTTCTGTTTGTTCGGAAGAAGGATGGTTCTATGCGGCTTTGTATCGACTATCGTCAGTTGAATCAGGCTACAGTTAAGAACAGGTATCCTTTACCCCAAATAGATGACCTTTTTGATTAGCTGCAGGGTTCTTCTGTCTATTCGAAGATTGATCTGAGGTCAGGCTATCATCAGCTGAGAGTGCGAGAGGAAGATGTTCCTAAGACCGCATTCAGAATGAGGTATGGTCATTTCGAGTTTATAGTCATGCCATTCGGTTTGACTAACGCTCCAGCGGTTTTTATGGGTTTGATGAACCGTATCTTTCAGCGTTATTTAGATGAGTTCGTCATTATCTTTATCGATGATATTCTTATCTGCTCGAAGAACCGTACTGACCATGCAGAGCACTTGAGGACCGTACTGCATATTTTGCGAGTTGAGCAGTTGTTTGCCAAGTTGCCTAAGTGTGAATTCTGGTTTGATCGAGTTGTCTTTCTCGGTCATATCATTTCTGGAGATGGGATTTCTGTCGATCCCAGCAAGATTGAAGCGGTTATGAATTGGCCTAGACCGACATCAGTACCTGAGATCCGAAGCTTCATGGGTTTAGCTGGTTATTATCGCCGATTCATCGAGGGTTTCTCGTCTATTGCCAAGCCAATTACCCAGCTAACTCAGAAGAATGCGCCTTTTGTCTGGACTGCAGATTGTGAGGCTAGCTTTGTTGATCTGAAGAGGAGACTGACCAGTGCTCCAATTCTTTCTATTTCGAAGGGTACTGGAGGTTTCACAGTCTATTGTGATGCTTCTAACCGATGCTTGGGTTGTGTTCTTATGCAGCATAAGCATGTGGTGGCATATGCATCGAGGCAGCTGAAACTGCACGAGACTCGTTATCCGGTTCATGATCTTGAACTAGCTGCGATCGTCTTTGCTCTGAAGATCTGGCGTCACTATCTGTATGGTGAGTTTTTCGAGATCTTTTCTGACCATAAGAGCCTTAAGTACTTGTTTTCACAGGCAGAGCTGAATATGAGACAGAGAAGATGGTTAGATCTGTTGAAGGATTTCGACTGTGAAATCAAGTATTATCCGGGAAAGTCGAATGCAGTTGCAGATGCCTTGAGCCGAAAGCTTTGTTCTTTATCTCTTTCTACTATTGGTGTTTCTCAGTTGATCGATGATTGTTGCACTTCTGGTTTAGAGTTTGAAACAGATAGGGAGACTATCAGAGTGTTTGCTATTCAAGCCGAACCGGAGTTGTTTGTTGCAATCAGAGAAGCACAGAAGTCTGAGCCGAGCATTCAGGTTTCAGTAGAGAAAGTCAGATCTGGGCATCAGTCTGAATTCCAGGTTAGAGATGATGTTTTGTTTGTGAATAACCGTATTGTTGTGCCTGATATTTCGGAGTTGAGGCAGCGTATTCTTTGAGAGGCTCATTGCAGTCGGTTTAGTATTCATCCTGGAGGTCGTAAGATGTACAACGACCTGAAGAACCAGTTCTGGTGGAAGAGAATGAAGAGCGATGGTGCGAGGTTCGTATCTCGGTGTTTGAACTGTCAGCAAGTTAAAGCAGAACGAAAGCAACCAGGATGTCTGTTGCACAGTCTATCTGTTCCTGAATGGAAGTGGGATCACATTTCC
Source organism: Henckelia pumila (assembly GCF_033568475.1). Taxonomy (NCBI): domain Eukaryota; kingdom Viridiplantae; phylum Streptophyta; class Magnoliopsida; order Lamiales; family Gesneriaceae; genus Henckelia; species Henckelia pumila. The sequence goes on along the minus strand of NC_133121.1, from coordinate 183,310,426 downwards.
ATGGATTTCGTCACGAAGCTACCACGATCCGTTCGAGGACGCGATGCCATTTGGGTAGTGATCGACCGATTGACGAAGCCTGCGTGTTTTATTTCGTACAGGATGACGTATCGTCATGATCAGATGGCTGAGTTGTATGTTAGCAATGTTGTGAGATTTCACGGATTGCCGAAGTCGATCATTTCAGACAGAGATCCTAGATTCACTTCGCACTTCTGGCACAGTCTTCAGGAGGCACTTGGTACTCGATTGCATCTGAGTACAGCTTATCATCCTCAGACTGATGGACAGTCAGAGCGGACTATCCAGACGTTAGAGGATATGCTGCGAGCGGTAGTGCTAGACTTTGGCACTAGTTGGCAGGATTCTTTGCCTCTTGTCGAGTTTTCTTACAACAACAGCTTCCAAGCGAGTATCGGTATGGTGCCTTTTGAGGCTTTGTATGGTAGGAAGTGCCGATCTCCGTTGTTTTGGGATGATTTGTCCGAGTCACCAGATCTGGGACCGGAGATGCTTAGAGATATGGCAGAGCAGGTTAAGATCATTCAGACCAGAATGAAGTCAGCTCAAGATAGACAGGCAAAGTATGCGAATGTCAGGCGTAGACCTCTGAGTTTTGATCAGGGAGACCGAGTCTTTTTGAATATTTCTCCTTTCAGAGGCACTGTCAGATTCGGTAAGAGAGGGAAGTTATCTCCGAGATTCATCAGGCCGTACGAGATTCTCGAGAAGATAGGCGATCTTGCCTACAGACTTGCACTTCCTCCGTCTTTATCTGGTATTCACGACGTTTTTCACGTCTCTATGCTGTGAAAGTATCATCCAGATCCTTCTCATATTCTTCACCCTGACGAAGCCTAGTTAGACGAGACTCTGAGCTACTTTGAGCGATCGCTTCAGATCCTTGATCGGAAGGAGAAACAACTCAGAACCAAGTCGATCCCGTTAGTGAAAGTGCAGTGGAGCCATCACGGAGTCGAAGAAGCGACTTGGGAGACAGAATCTGGCATGAGACAGCGATTTCCGGAGTTATTCGGATGACGTAAGTTCTTCTTACTGTCTTTAGTTCTTTATTCTATCTTATGAGTTGTGGTTCTTGTTGATTTCGAGGACGAAATCTCTTCTTAGTGGGGGAGAATTGTAACGCCCCATTTTTATCTTAAATGAGTTTATTTGAGTTAATCGGAGATTACAGAGTTCACGAGCCGACTTGATTTTGATCAGGGTCCTTTTTGCAAATTTTATAAATTTCAGGGACCAAAATGCAAATATTGGATTTTATATATTATCTACACTTAGATTTATGTTGAGAAGCCCTCACTTCATCCCCTCCAAGCCGTCTCCCCCCATTCTCACGCCTCCAAGCTTTTCCAAGCTTTGGGATTTCAGTCCGAGCACGATCCGGCCGTTGGAATTTATTTCTGAAGGCAGTTTAGCGATCACTGCAGCGAGAGCTCCGTTATATTGTAAGTTATTCTACGATCGGATACATTCTAGTTTTTGGATGTTGTTAGAATCGTTCGAGATTCGAGTATGTTGTTCTAGACAGAGTTCTGATCGTTTATTATCTGTCGATTTTGAATTAGAGCGACGTTCGGATTTGTTATGATTTTTGGAAGCCATTTTCGAAAATGTGGATTTTGAGATTGATGGGTTTGCTTTGTTATTGTTGTTTTGGGCATTGATATGAGGTTATATCGGTATTGAACTGCTGTCTGCGTTTCCGGTTTGTTCAGTTATAGCCGTTATGTCGTCGGTTTGAGTTTTTGGAGATTTCGAACCATTTTTGTATTGATTGAAGATTTGGCTTGTGAGTGATCATGGTTGTTTATCAACTCTTGTATTCGTACAGATTCGTTGGAGTTTGTCGAGCCCTGTGTTATTAGCATTGTTCGTCGAGAGTTGGACGAAGAACGGTAAAGAGATTTCCTTGAACCGTTGTTTGTTGTTTAGGTTGTATAGTTGTTGATACAATCTTTTGTTGTAGCTTGTCCGGAGTTGGATCTACGACATTGAAAGGTAAAAGCAGTCATCGTAGCGGGATAGCATACTCGGGACAATTGGTTCTCGAGTTTTCCTTTCAAATCACATATTGCATCTACACTTGTTCTAGCATGAGGAACTTGTGTCTTGTTGATTGATTTTGCTTTTGACTATGTGGCTTATGTTTTATGTTTTTGTTATGCATTCATCTTGAGCCTACGTTGATTTCAGCGGGCAGAACCACCCTTTTTGTTTGGACGTTTGGGAACTATGATTGAGTGGCCTAGGTCGTAGTCGTATCGCCTAGTGCTAGCATACTCATTATGGTTGCTCAAAGTCTAGAGGAGTGAGATATGTGGCACCACCTCGATTGGGAGAGTCGGTGAGTCGTTACATGATCTCATCCTCGGGATCCCAAAAGCAAAGCAGCAATCCTTCGTTTATCAGATTTGATATCCCGGTTTAAAGACATGCATTTCATTACGTTGTTATTGATTGTGTTGTTGTCTTGAAAGCATGTTTATTGTTGTATTACTTGATATGTTGCTTTTACTGGGATTATCATTCTCACCGGTTTATCCGGCTGTTGCTTTGTTTTGTATGTGTACTTGGCAACAGGAAGGGCAGGATCAAGTCAGCATAGACCTGGTTAGCATCAAGAGCAAGAGATAGAAAGGAGACTCGTTTAGAAGTCGAATCAGCATGTCAACCTAGTTATGTTTTGCGAACATGTTTAGTCATTCGAACTTCTTGTATTTGTTTTGTAAGCAAGAATCGATGTAGGTACTACCAAATTGAATGTTTCTCTTCCCTAAACCTTACTTGTATTGTTATTGGCATGTCAAATACTTTTAATGCAAGTGTTTAGGTTTTGTTGAGTTTATTTCGGTGCCTTAACTTTTCTGGGCGAGAGGACGGCGCGGGCGCGCGGCCTCTTTGCAAGGTAAGGGCGCGGGCGCTCTTACTTAGAGCGCAGGTGCGCTGGTTTTTGCGCAGCATCGGCGCGGGCGCGCTGCCTTAGGCGCGGGCGCACTGGTTTTAGCGAAGCTTAGGCGCGGGCGCGCTGATGTCAGCGCGGGCGCGCGAGCCTTCTTTAAAAAAAATATATATATATAATTGGTTGCTTCTAATCTTGGTTTCTTGTTTACTTATCGATTGTTGTCCGATATTAGTTGATTAGAAACGAGGTCTCACACCTTGGACATCAATCATTATAAAAGACTGCTCATGTATGCAGAAAACATGACGTTACAAGAGAAAAATCTTCTCTTTTGTTTTCTGCCTTTCTCCACTCAAACAAAAGTTGCTGCATTATTTTGTTCGTTGAAGTTCGAGATATTTTGTCGTGTTGCACTATCTTGAATGCTAGTCGTTGTATCTTACAGACGTTTTCCGCTACCTGTTGAAGCACTGTTGCGGGGACATTCGTCTTGCGAATAGAGAGTATTTCTCGCCTCGACTTCATTGTTGTTGCCGTTGTTGCTGCCTTTGTTCAGAATTCGGAATAATTTAAATAACACAAAGTAGTTAAAATTGCAAAGTGAAATATAGGCATGACCAATGTAGTGTTTTGGAGAGCTTCTTTGTGAAGGAAAAGCTGATAAATGCTTCCTAAAAGCTCTCAAAATGACCAAAACACTATCCAAATTACAATGTTCTCTTAATTGTATTGCTATATACTCTAATACACTACCGATTATTAAAAAATATATCATCCCATGTGTTCATTACATCTACGAGAATATGGCATCATATACGTAAAAAATTTATGGTATTATATCATTATTTTTCTTCTACTGTCATGTTAGTGTTTTGGCAAATATGACTAATAACTAACAAAAAAAAAAAACAAAATTATAGGAGGAAGACCCAATTTTAAGCCGTTCGAGGACGAAAATAGAAATATGAACATTTCAAATGGCTAAATTGATGATTTTTCTTGTATATGGGACCATAATCATCTAATTTTCCACCCCATTAGGTCGACGAGACATGTCGACACATTCATATTAGTTATATATGATTATTTTTTTGTCAAATTATACTAACAATAGATTTACATTTTTAGTCACGTCACTTTAATATTTTTTTCTACATTTTTTGTCCTATTAATACTGAATTTGTATTTTTAGGTAGTCTTTGCAAAATATTATGCTTTTGTAGAAGTGATTAACTTTTTATATTATAAAAAATTAAGAAAAATCAAAAGTTGATAGTGTTTGAAAAAAAATGTGAAAATATAAAAATCAAAGTTGGGTAGTGTTTCATAAATAAGTGATTAGAGTGATTTTAACATTGAACTTTTTATTAGAATCAGTTTCGAAGAATCATAATCACCATGTGACTAGTTTTGGATTTTAATTAAGTTAAAACATGTATAAGCTAACACATAATTTGGATTTAAAAAACACACAAAAGTGATTTTTGTAAGCTAAAATCTAACAATCACTTTTTTTAGTAATTGCAAACACTCTCTTATAATTATTCTTGTAACATGCAAGTTTTTTTTTGTTCCTATTAAAGTGAATTTTTATTTTTAATCATTTAACTTGTATTTTTTTTTATTTTTGGTCTTTTTTATTTTAAATATTATTAATTTTAAAATTGAAAATAAAATTAAAAAAATATTATTTAATATAAAATAAGAATAAAGATGTATGATTGACAGTTGATACCCACGAATAATCTTGGCACACGAAAGTGTAGGTGCTTAATTTATACGCACGACTGAATTGCCACTGGCCACCTGACCACCCAGTTGCGCAGATGTATGCTTGACATACTCGAGTGACTCCAACTATGGATTCTTCGATTGATCAGTCTTAGCTACCCTGACTATTTTATTTCAGTTTTTGCTTCCTCGACTGCTACATTCAGTTGAGCTTCCGTATCCAGTTTAGACTTTCCTCAGTTGTTTCCATCAATTCAATTTAGTGTTCAGTTAAGCTTGTCACTTCAGTTAGACTCGATATTCAGTTTCCACTTTCAGTCCCAATTTTTCAGTTAAATTTTGGTCCCCTTAATTGAGACCAGCCAACTTTATAGACACGTCAGTTTCAACATTTATCATAAAAACTAATATTTTTCAAAAAAAAAGTAATACTTTTAACTAAAAAATGAATATTTTTATTTATGTCAAATTAGTAAACTGTTGAATTAATAATTTTAACAGAAAACCAATTTTATCCAAAGAAGTAATATTTTTAAAATAAAAAGTATCACTTTTTATGTTAAATATGTATACGTTGGTTAGAAGTAATATTATTCACATAAAAACTAATACGTTTATCATAAAAACTAATATTTTTAACATAAAAACTAATATTTTTGAAAGAAAAGTAATACTTTTTATGTCTTTTGGATCTGAAAATGCAAGTAATATTGAATTTAATGATAACAAAACTTCTTATCATGTTTCAAATATTTTAATATATCACAAACTGAAAGTGTTAAGGTATTGAAATATAATTTCAGTCCAACTTAGATTCTAGCGCAGCTGTTTATTTCAAGTACATCTCACGACTCGATGATCCAAATGACCAGTCGCCAAAAACGTTGAACCGCCAACTCAAATATCAACAAGTTATGACTCAAAACCGTTGAACAACCAACTTAAATATCTACGAACTCAAAATCAAATGATCTTGATTCTATGAAAACCACGAAAAAGGGCTAAAACTTTTATGTTTATCACTTAGCTCAAATATCAATGAATCATGTTCAAACTGATCCAGTTTCCTCAACCGATCTAGGTTAACTGATTTAGCTTGCTCAACTGATTTGCTAATCTGATCTAGTTTGCTCAACTTATCCAGCTTGCTCAATTGATCCAGCTTGTTCAATTGATTTGCTCAACTGATCCAGTTTTCTCAAATATTTTATCAACTGATCCAGCTTGATCAACTGATTTACTCAACTGATCCATCTTTCTCAACTGATTTGCTCAACAGATCCAGATTGGTCAATTGATCCAGTTTGCTCAACTGATCCAGCTTGTTCTACTGATTTTCTCAAGTTATCCAATTTGCTCAACTGATCCATAGTGATCACTGATCAGCCATGATTCTCCGTTGATTTTCGAGAATCTGAGATGTATTTAGGAATATGGTGCCATTTGGACCGGGTAAGCTGGATTAACTTTGGTTCAGTTGAGCAAACTAGATTAGAGTGAGTCGGGACTAATCACTAGAATATGGGTCTGACTGCCATTTGGACGGATAATTTCTTGCATTGGGTTGAATCGTATTACAGATCCGTGAGACGGTCTCACAAGAGCCCTACTCAAATTATAAAATGAAACTTACACTATCAAAGCTACAATTTTCTCCAAAATTTTTCCACATAAAAAAAGCAAATATTCTGACGATTCAAACAAAAGGCTGTGTTGAAAATCCTATCATAGGATCCAACTTGAGTGAGGAAATTTCCAAAGAATTAGTCAAATTGAGTTGAAGAATGTGATTGCTTGAAAATGAGAGGATTAACCATACGATAAAGTTGCCTCACAAAATCTTTCGAGTGGACTAAATTATTGTTTATCCAAATATATATAATATGATTGTCCCAAAATAAACTTTAATAAGAATTCGACTGCCTAAGATATTCGATGCTAGTGGATTTAATGATGCCATAGAGAAAATTTCAACTTTCAATTTGATTCGTTACACTCTTTATTTTGTTAATTATATTCCATACTCTGTTGGCGTCTAAAAAAATTCAAATTTCGACGCATTCAATTATATTAATGTAAAAAAAATCAAATTATTAATTGTTACGCCCCGATAAGATTCAATTTACGTACCTTCTAATAAAAATTACTAAAATATTTCGTACTATCATTTTTTTTCGGATTTATAAAAAATAAAAGATATATTGGTTTTTTTATAATGCTTCTAATTTCGATAATAATTTATACTTAAAAAATTTAAAAAGTAAGAGCAAGTCTTATGTGACAATGTGTCGTGGATTTATATTCGTGAGATGAATCGACTCGATATATAATGAAAATTAATAATTTTGATATAATATATATATGTTTTAATGAGTCAGGTCAAATAAGAAATTGTATTATATTATTAATTTTTGTAAAAAAAAAATATTTATTTTAATTAAAAAATATTTATCATGAAATTATTGTGCGCGAGACATTAGTATTATATATACTACCGATGACATCTGCCTACGATATCAAAATAGGGGAAAAAATCAATAAAAAGGGTTATACTCCTAATATGTATTTCTAGAAAGCAAGTCAAAATGAAATAGTAATTCCAAGAATTTAATGAGTTTGAAGAAATGTGGACCTTATGAACGTAAGATTTGGAACATTCCAACTTGACCTTTAAAACAACAATTCAACGCGTTTTATACCCATTAAAGTGAACGGTTCAATGTAAACAAAAAACATACCAATTTCAGAACTAATTAATAAATATTTACACATAAAAAACAATCAAAACATGCACTAAAACACAAGAAATGGCATATTCATTGCATTCGTAGTCATTTTGACCATATTCAAAGCACATTCTTCCTCCATTAATGCCATGCCTTACTATATATATATACTTCTATATTTAATTTATATATATGTCAAGTGACACCATCCATTAAAGTAAAAGTATAACAAGTTCAATCCCCTTCAATGGATTTTCAGCATGATAAGCAAGAGACGATAACGTGCGATTACTCGTACGATGTGTTCGAAGATGAAGATGATGTTCTCTTTGTTGAACTTAGGAGGCAAGTCTTGCAGTTGACAGCAGATGATGAAGATGAAGACGAAGATAGACTCAGACTCTATGAAAACAAGCATTTGAGAACTGCAGAAGCCCGGAAATGGATCCCGAAAAACGGCAGCTTGTGTGGTGTTACACAAGGTGCAGGTTGCTATTACAATTGGGTAGTGAGCAAGGAGGATTATGTAGCACCTGCATGGATGTTGAAGTTGTGGAGAAATGGAAATAATGGGACTGGAGTTTTTATACCACAAGTTTCTCAGACTAGAAGGAAAAATAAGCCAAGTATGCCATATTTTCAAGAGTTTTTTTTTTTTTTTTTAAATAATTTATTTGATGTTTGTTAATTTTGTTTGATGATGCTGACAAATTAGTTTGTTGCTTGGTTATGGCTGCAGGGAGGAAGAATGAAAGAGGAAGAACTTGGAAAAGGATGGACTATTAGATTTATTCAAGTGAAATATTGTATCTATAGTTCTCCTAGTGAATGTAAATACATATGAAAATACAGCAGAATCAAATATATAAACTTTTAGTTCTTCTGCATATGTACTTAGCATTCATGTTTTCCGGCGTCGATCCTACAATTAGTGGTGTGAAACATGTATAGGGTACCCGAAAATTCAGTTCGAACAGCTTCAAGCGACGGTGAAACTCGGAGAAATCAGTAGCTCATGAGCAAGACGTTTCACTGAGCCATTGTACATTTTAACCTTGCATAAGAAAATGATGGATAATGTTTTCACCAATCATTTTGCACTCAACATTTGCAACATTCGTATGAATTCTACGCGACGCCGAAAATTGCTTCATGAATGTGTTGATTATGAACGCGTAAACGAAATCAATCATTCATTCACAGAAATCATAAGAAAACAGAACATAAAAAATTGGGCAATTTTTAGTTTTCATCCCGTGCTCTTTTGGCATAAAGAAAAATACTACTCTGACATTCGGGCAAAGGCAGTAAGAGCCATCTGGGCCAAGCGTTTAACTAGCTCACGTGATTCACTGGTTCCACAGAAAACTCTCATTCGTTCAATCACGGAGTCGTTTTTATAGTTTCAATAACGTGTTCGAGGGAATACATAAGCGGAATACCGGAAGTGAGAGTAAGGAAATCCCTGGACTCGATCTACAAGTGTTTATATGTTTATACGCTTTGTAAGTTAGAATACATAGGCTGAATATCCGATCAATATAGCAGACATGCATCACAAAATCGCAGAAGAATCGAAGAAAGAACTTCGTATTTCATATAAACCAACTGCAGTAACCAGTTATATGCTATTTATGTTGTACAAGACAACAATCAAACATGAACTATTTCTTGTATTCGACCATCTATCCTATGACTTAATACTTGTCTGGCTCGAGCACTTCCGTGCTGCAGACGCTGGTGTAGTTTTTCCGATAGTATTCGAGGTCGGTATAAATTAATTCACGACATTATTTATCTGAAAGACTGAAACTGCCAAAAAGTTCCAGTTTCACGCCAATTCAAAGAACATACTTACACCACATGTGAACTTCCAAAGAACCTCAACAAATAAATTACAAAACACAGCTATCCGATGCCCAATTGACAAATATACTGAAAGTTTTGACAAGAAGAAACATGAACCCAACCTGTCGAAGCAGGCAACCACATCAAAAGCACCATTGACTGCTTCTCCAGGCATAGGCAGAGAATATGATAACAGCTACATCTGGATTATCTATTATTACAATTGGTACGTGTGCCTGCATCATATTGTGCATTTCGCTTCACCTGCATTGGGTATCTAGATCTGAAGATCATCAAGAGACAATTCATTTGCAGTCAACAGCTTCAGTTTCTGCACAAAACGATGAAACAAGGTTGATGCTGATTGTAATAACTAATTTACACATAGACAGCTAAGGAGGCCATTAACTTGTGCAAGAAAGCAGAGAAAGCTCTTCTGTTCCAGTGGTAAAGGACAATTATATTGGATTTCACTTGAAATACAACACATTTGTAAAATAAATACTTTTCAAAATACGAGATAAATGACTATTACATTGGACCTCACTTGAAAATTGAAATACACAATCCTCTAATTAAAACACGTCTTGGGCCTTTAAGGGATACCAAGATTACCTGAACTCTTTTTTTCCCTAATTTTGGATTATGCAATGGGAACATTTGTATAATTGTTAGATCACAAACAAAGGAACTGTTCTTGCCTACTAGTGCTACAGGCATAAAGTAGCATGAATTCATGGTGTGTTCATGTGTTTGCATCCCTCGCATACATTATCTACTGCCCCCAACACCAACCAGCTGTGGGATTTTCCTTGTTTTTCAGATGATGATATTCAATTTAACCAAGAAAAACTATTCTCGGCCAATTAAATTCATTTTAACCAATAAAAAACTAGCCCTGTCCTTTTATTATTAAATTAAATAGTTTTAGTATGTCCAATAACAGTATTAGGAGTCAATTTTTATTGCACCCTAACCGTTTGCACTTCAGCATGGTCAATAAGTGGCTGTGTAAAGGGTACTGGAGAAAAGAAACAAGTTTTGTACCGTGATAAATTGTGGAGGATCATCAAGACTTGATGATCCCAGAACAATTTCTCGTTTCAGCTTTGTTGACAACTTGTGGCAAACCCGTAGCTGCAACAGAACAAGTTTCAGAAGAGATCACAGTGTGCCCCAGCAGAGAAACAGAGAGTGAGAAAGAGAGAGAACACATCCCAAAATTAATACCTCAGATCGTGTTGCTCCACCAACAATAAACACAAAAATTCGTTGACCCATCTTCGTGAAATCACTAGACGCATGCCTTAAAATCGAGTCGCTGCAAGAGAAGCAAAAAAAAAAAAAATTTTAAAAGAAGGTAACTGTGTAGGTAAACTCATAGCATGCATCAAATAGGGGACACAAAGAAAGATCTGAAACCACAAAGAAACACTACATAATGTATTAGCTGCTATTTGATCAATCAAAAATGAACAATGAGAAACTTTTTTGATTGACAGTTGTTCAGGTATAGCAATATTGAGTGGAACCAGATACATAGAAAGAATTGCGACCCAAAAAACAAATCAAAAGCCATAGAATTACCTTGAATATCCATCATCAGAGTTTCGAGGACGAGCCCATGTTGGTGTCCGTCTTGATCTCATTGAATGAGGAGGTGGAAGTTGACCTGTCCTTACAGATGCTCCCTGAGCAGGTCCATGAAAAGTTGGACTAGGGTCATTCATACATGGATAATCATTCTTTGGTAGTTCACCTTTACTAAGTTTTTCAATGAGATCCTGCATGGCAACAAGTAACATTTCAGCAAAAAGGTTCATTTCAGTTAAAATAGATGGCATAATAGCAACACAAACAGAGTGCGCTACTCCTGAATTAACTCCAAATTTCATAATTGACTCTTATAGTGCCCCTCCTTAACTCACTCATGCATTCTTACAATTATCACAACAAAATCAGTCTAAAAGTATCAGCCGCTTTACCATTGATGATATTCAAAGAATATAGTACCACAAAATATGCCAATAAATGTCCACAAAATATGCCAATAAATGTGGACAGGATTGACAAAAGAGGGTCTACATTAAAACATCAAAAGGCATCACAATGGAATAAATTTGATCCAACTCCAAACCCGCCTAACGGCAAAATATGTCGGTCTTCGCCTTTTTGAAGTCTCCATAAGAAAAGTTAAAGAACCACCAATATATGCAAATTGAATTGTTATTTTAGGAGGAAATAATGCATTCGCTTGTATACTGTCATTATTATGACTAGTTCACCAAGTGATAGCATTATAAAATTGTAAACCCTAATACGTATAGGTAAAAGCACATAATAATTCCACCCATCAGTGGTCTTTTCCAAGGTGTAACCTTTGCCAGAACATTTGTGGGTAACTGATGCATCTGGATTATGTGCTCGAATCCAACCTCAATGTGATGTTGAAGGAATTTAGTAATGACAGATTCTTCTTCCTTTACTCACCTGCACGAAGGAAGAATCATGCAATTTCTCTTGCCTATGATTAATTTTCAATTTATTCATCAAAACATACAACATTCACTGTCTCTCATTTTGAGCTCTACACGTCCATTACTGTTATGGGCCTGGGTCAATATATTTAGTGGGCTGGTTTATGAGAGGCCCATGTAAGGGTGTTAAATGTGAGAGATGCAAGAGATTGGAGGCATTCTGTTATTTTGTATTGCTTGAGCGTCACTAGCGTAGGCTAGGGAGAAATACTAGCTGCTAGCTAGGGATTTGTAGAGAGTTCATCTCTGGGAGTAATTTGTTATTCTCTTTTGCAATTTAAATTCAGTCCGTAAATTGTGGTCGTAACAATTGCTCAACAAAAACAATCAAATAATGGTTATTTCGCGGGTTCACTAGAAACCAGGAAAAACAAAAAGAGAATAGACTACCTCTATTACAGGGTAAAAACGTGACAATTGCCATGCCGATTCTTCACCAGGACGGTCTTTTCGAGCAGCATGCTTCTTCTGCAAAAACAAGGAGAAAGGATTTAAGCATATGCATCAGATGCAGGGGTTATTCAAGAAATAATCAAAGATAATCACTTTGACCACAGATCTGTTACCTTGTTAACGTCAAATTTAAGGGAAAATGGTACAATTGAGCTTTTTTTGGTGTTTGATGATGTCTCCAAAAATTTCATATTATAAACTGCATTCATGTCATCCGCCGGTAGCCTTGCCAACTACATTAGATACATCAGGATGTCAATTATAGTATGAGCGATATATACCTCAAAACATATCAGAATTATAAATGACACTGCAAAGACTTAAGAGCAGCCTGTTGCGTCGTCCAGGATAAAATCCGCACAAAGTTAAAGCGTAGAGATGATTGTGTGAGTGTGTGAAAACCAGTAAAACAGACACGGCAGACCTCCATCTTAGAATCATTATGCCTGATATATATCACATCTTTAAAAACTTCCAAAGAGTGGAACAGATATCTTTCTATTGGATATATGAACTGTTTTCTAGATATTGTGGGGTTAGGGTGTTGGGTTTAACAGAAGCTGATAGATATTTAAGAATGAGTTCTAGTTGTTTCTTCATTCAAGAATATTCAGCATTTGCTGGAAAATTATGGCAGATGTCAGATAGGTGGAAATGCATAAGATAATAGTATGCCCAACTGCTCACATATTGGCTAGAGATAAGTGTGTGCAGTTGAGAGACACTGTTTTTTTAAAGTTAAATATCATATTTAGCTATCAGTGACAGTAAGGAGGTGCCTCGCATGTACATCAAAAAGATATTAGCTATCAATCTATCTAAATGTCCACATCAGGTAGAAATCAGTAAAGTAAATGCATCATAAAGACATTCCAGATCGTAAATGCAGATATAACGCCAAAACACTTTCTTCAAGTTAAGCTCTGCTTTTCCCTCCACTCGAAAAATACAGATGAGAGTCCAGACATAAAAAATAAAATGGGTTATGTACACCTAAATAAAAGATAAGCTAAATTGTAAAAGTGGCACTAACCTCCATTAGTTTTGCAATTTTGCCATCCTCAAATTTCTCAGGATAAACAGCAGCATAAATCATCAATAATCGCAACTTATTTTCACGTGATACATCCTGATGATATCACACCACAAATATGCTAAGAGTATTTTCACAAAAAAAAAAGATGTAGAAAAAGGAAAAAGAACTAACCTCTTTTTCACAAAAAAAAAAAGATGTAGAAAAAGGAAAAAGAACTAACCTCTTTTACTCTAAGAAAATTAATAAGGTCTTTGGTGACAGCATCTCCAAAAACCAGGTCCTGCTCTAGTTGCCCAACTTCTTTAAGCCCCGATTCCCTAATAATTTTATTTATCTTTCCAGCAATCTGATGAAGAACAAATGATTAGCAAATGAAAAAAGGAACGATCCAAAAATATGACTTTTTCATTGGCTTCTTTACACTGGTCTTTAATGACATTAGCTTTTGTTTAACACTAGTATTTAATGAAATAAATTGCGTTACTCTTTTAATGATTTATTAATGATAAATCATCAACTGGGGAATCATACCACATGCTATACAGAAGGTAACATTCGACATATCAGTTCATATTTTTGATACTGATCAAGGTTACATGCCACAAAAAAGTATATATCATCGTAAAACTGAGATATAAATTAACAAAAGCAAACCTCTGCCATTAATTCTTCAAATAAGTAGCACCTATTGGACTTGGGCTGAATAATGTAATCCTAATCAAGGTCAAGGAGACCACCCATACCTTTTCATGCCCCCATTAGGATAAAATAAAGTGGAAAATCTTATACATGTTTTATATTATTAATTTTGTATTATTTTATTATGCTATTTTAAGGATTGAATGCAACTATATTTTAAGGCCACAAGCTCTCATATATGTAAATCATAGATAAAAAAGTTTTGTCAAAATATATTTTATCATCAATTGAATTGTGAGTCCTCTCTCAAACTTGTTAAAATTCTTACAGATTTGCAAACAAATTAAAATTATTAAGACTCATACATGTGAGGCTCCTCGGTCTTTGTTCTATGAACTGGAGTCCAGAAGTTCAACTAAAAGTTCAAGGAATTTACTTTCCAATTATTAAAATCGATTTTTAAATTTAAACCATGATCTAGCTTCAATCTGTGCTAGAGTTTATGTATTGAATGTTTGTATCACGAGGAAATGGAGCATTTATACTGGATGTCTTAACATATTGTTGGTGTTCACATCACTAACCGTACCTGCCAATGCATGAGGCACAAAATAGGTTCCAAGAACACGATCATATACAGAAAATTAGCCAAATGGTAAGTTCATTGCATGTAATAAATACAACCAGTGGCGGAACCGGCAAGCAGCAGCCACACAACCAAACACAAATCAAACTGAAACTATTTTGTAAGTGACAATGACATTACGTGAGATAAATGTGTTGCCAGAGTAAGATATTCACTTACATCAACATGGAGGGAGAGCTTTTCAATTTGTTCACTATATTGAGGCAGAGCTTGAACCATCTTTTGCAAATCCCGAGTAGACAGTTCACCATCCCTACGCATGACACGTGTGCATTAGGCATGATACCAGAAGTTACCAAGCAACCCGTTACAAAATATAAGTAGGGTAAACAGAAACCAATACCGATCATCTGGATCCCAATAGTTTAACAGGTAATCAACTGTCTACTTGGTGCACGTGTTAAATATCCCTTATAAAAACATATCTTTGCGCTTTAATTGATTGTAAAAGGATAAGAATTTTTAATGGATCTATTCCAACATGGAGATAAACATGCTTCCTACTATATTTCCAATTTGAAGATGCACCCTCAGATGCTAGAACCAAAATCTATGAACCGACCTCGAACCATGGATTTGTGCAGCTTTATTTTTTGATACAAAGTTTGTCATCTTCTCATGCAACCGCTCGCTTGCCTGACATGGTAAACAAGTGATAAAAGTAGTTTACAATCTGCTCCTTTCAAAACCAGGAATTTCAGACAAATGTAACATTCCTGCATATTCTACATACATCAGCTATATGAGAGTGACGGAGCTGAAGCCAAATGGGGTCATGATCCTCCAAAAGAACCTCTTTCTTCTCTGGAAGGCCACCTGTTTTGCTCGGGACCTGAGAAGTATACTAGCAATTGTAGAGTTTACACTCACCAAAACAACAAGTATGCAGCAACTCGATGACTTACCTGATGAACGTATTTATTCCCTTCCATATTTAATAAATCATGGCACATCGCATCATAAGTCCATTCATGTATAATTGGAGCAATCTTGATACAAAAAGCATAATGTCACATATGGGCCTGAGACTTGGATTCAGCAAGTATATTTGTAATTTTAGTCAATGAACAGTTCACACCTGGTCTATAGATCTATCTAAAATCATCAGCTCGCATGTCTCTGACTGGGGGAAGTTCGGGAGGCTGGATTTATATTTCATGAGACAGTTCCAAATAGCAGCAGCCAGCTTTGTAGGAATTAGATCGCGAAAAGTGGTCATTGTATTAGGATCAAGTGATTTGGCAGCACGGTAGCGGACAGATGGAAACTCCTATCACATGACACAGTTATGCAGGTCTTGACACTTCAAAATTGGATATGGCCACATAATCAATAAACCATATACCCGCAATGAAGCAAATACTGTAGCTATACGAGTAGCCATCATATTCAAACACGCATCACCTTTACGAGAACTTTCTTCATCCCCAAACAGATCCTCAAGAGCTCTATCATTGTCAGTGACAAAACCCTGAAGTTACAACAATATATTTGTCACAAATGACCAACCTCTCTATACTACAAGAATATTCCAATTTTTTTTTTTAGAGCCAGAAGAATATTCCAATTTCACACCATACAAAAGTTTTGAATAATTGAGAGCTACCAACTGCCAAGTGCCACCCCTGTCTCGTCTTATTTTCATGTTTAAGTTATATACAATTTTATTTAATTCGAAAATTCTACAGGGGATGTCTGTCACACATGTTGAACTCATTATAGTTTCAGCATCCATTCCACTTGAAAGAAAATTAAGAGTTGGTGACGAAGGAGTTTGGAAGGATTACGGGATAGCATACCTGACTATCTATCGAAAAATATTCCAGATTCATCTGCAGATTTATGATCCAAAATGAGAACAAAGACCAAATCTAACAGTATGAAATAAAGATTGCACATCAAAAAGTTAAAGTGTTCAATTATAACCTCTCTCAAGGCGCCAATGCGAGATAAAACAGTTCCATCTTTCTTTATATGACTAACCAACTCTCGAGATACAGGTGAGCTAAAGAAGATGAATGCCCTGATAGAAAACAAAAGCAAGTAGAGAAAGGAAAGAGACGACCAATAAGCATCAATTTCATAAAGATGAGGCAAAGGAATTCAAAAAATTGTTGAAAGCTTAAAACAAACAATCAAATACTTGGCATACTTTCTATACAAGGGTGATCTTCCGGACATATCAGAGAGAAAGATAACGATGCTGCATAACAAGGAAAGCAAACACGTGAGAGCATGAATGAAAGGGTGACAGGAATGGGGGAGAAAAACCAAAAATTTGGTTATACACAAAGTAAAAATATATTTAAGAAGCAAGGTTGAGAAGATCAAACAAAAACTATAATTCTATCAATGACTTAAACTTGAGAGACAGAGAGCTTTGACATCTGCCAAAAAAAATATTAAAAACACAGAAATTGAAAAACTGAAAAGATAACAGCAAACTGATAACCAAGGTCAACTGCGCATCAATTAAAGATCTCACAACAGGCTGTGCGACACAAATGAATACCACAAACCAGCAACAATTTGAACAGGACTGCTGCTTATGGAATTCAGAACCTATATCAATATAGTTGAGCTCTATGAACAGGACTATAAAGGAACTAATGCTGCTAAGGTGAATGAAATTTTAAAAAATCTGTTGATGTTGAAGCATCACCAAAGTGTTGAAACAACTCCGTCCTTTCTGAATTTCCCTAAACTTAACCTGAATCTTCAGCACCAGTTTGATAATAATTGTATTCTCTATTGAAAATGTGCATTGCCTTCTCCTTTTCTTCTTAAAAAAAACTGAAGACACTAATAAAATATCACTGGCGGAGGAAATACCAAACTAATCCATAAACCGATTTATTCATCCATACAGAATGATGATCCGTCTCACAAGAAAAGCACAGCAATTGCTTCAGATTCTCAGGCAAAGACGATTACGCCTATCAATTGCGAAATAGCAGTATCCAAAACGCGTTATATATCAAAGAAATACATGTTGATTGATATCACTGAGACCTAGAAAGTTATAGGGCAAATAAAAGATGTGAAAATTATTGAACTATAACAAGCGGTACCATTTAAAATATTTGGTTTACTATTCAAAAGATGTTGAAAACAAGAGACATTACTTTTCTTTGGTTGGTTGGATGAAATATATGGCATCCATGGTTGGCAGTGGTTGTCTTCGCTTGTGTATGTCCTCCACTACTACAAATATCACACAATTCATAGCCTACTAAAAATCAACAGTATCGTACTACAATAGAAAGGATGCACCATGTGCCACGGCTGGCTCATGATACAATCGATAAGATAACTTTTGTTAAAGATAAATTGAGTAAGCCAATGCATTTTTCACTCCAGAATCAAAAAAGTGCCTGTATTAATTCCAAAATCATTCAGCCAAGGATTTTCCAAATGGAGTCAAAATGCAAAATAGAAAAGAAGAATAAATAATTTAAAAATTCGTTGAGGATTCACACATTCCTGTATGGTTTTGCCAACTGCAAGAGCTAATCACCAATCCTACATTATCAAAGCAAGTCTTGTTTATCCTAGAAGTTCTCAAGAACTGATATTTAATGGACAAAATTCGATATATTACAAGATTCAATGTATTTTGCTGGTCAAGAAGGTACAAAAAGTATTGCTTGGTTGCTAACATATTTGTGGCTAATTTCGAAAAAATAAGAGGGCAAGCAAAGCTCATAAACCCTTGAAAATGATAGAACACATTGATACCCAAACTATATTCTTAAGCAATTCGCATGTAACAAACATGGCTGAAGACCTGTTTAGAGCTCGAAGTTTCAACTACTCGCAATTGTAAAATTGTAGAAGCATATGGCTTTTGCACAAAACAAAAAAATGACATGTTTACAGCAGGCTAACAGCAGAATTATAAAAAAATATTCTTTCAAGAAAAAAAAAAAGAATAATAAGAAAGTGGGAAGGTGAGTTAAAAATGATAAATATATATCTTTTTTTCCAGAGACTGGCCTTCTATATCTTACATGAAACTCCTTCCTCCGTTATATCCGCCATCTTGCATGCATATGACATTATTTTAACAGTTACCTTGTCCATGATGAGCACCTACAAAATGTTAAAACTGTACGGTGACGAAATCTAACCGTTCATACTTAAAATGAACAAAAACTACAATTATCAAAATCTAGAAACATACTCATGACAATTCAAAAATGCACAAGAACTTATTTTAAACGGTCGAATGTTGTAGATTAACATATATAAGAAATCAAAAGATTTTCTCTCAAATTTAAGCTCAGAAGCGAGGCTACAAAGCAAATAAGGCTGTTTTTTCGCTCAACCCATGGGCCATGATTGAATTACACTAAAAAAAATTCAAGGGTAGTTTATAAGCTCCAATCACAAAAACTGGTTTTCATAACTGGCTGGCAGGCCCCGCACAAAGTAATCTTTAACAAAACCCTTAAGTAATCTAACAAAATTGACTTCATTTCCGGCTCCAAACTCTGAATGGGTGACATTAATGGTTGGTATTTTTTAATAAGCACATTGAGCTCCTCTGAGATATTTTGCGGAAAAATATAATGTCGAAGGAAACAAAATTATTGCCTAACAAACATAACTTATATCTAATAGCCCTGATAGATGTTAGAATATAATGTTCTGAAAAGATATCAGATAATATCAATATACTATCTAATTTATTTTTCACTGAATCTTAGAGACCAATATATTCCTTTTTTAGCAATGAAGATAAACACAAACCCAAACAATGAAGACAAGACCGAAGCAGAAATTCATGTCTACAATGTTTCTACCTTCCAGCTTGACTTTGAGTCCCCTGTTTTGGCTGATCGAAGCATTTCATATAATAATCCTGAAAACCGCACAAACAATTAAAAGTAACAAATAGCATAGACAATTTAACAAAATCAAACAACACCAGAATGCCATGATTCAGTATAGCAATGCAATTGCACAAAATTACACCGAACAAATTGAGTTGCAACTTTTATGCATAAGATATTATTTAAAATTAAAAATTTTGAGCCATAACGTGTAAAGATGTCGACTCACTGTAAAAAACACTAAATACATTTAGGTGTTCCACGACAACTCTTTTTGAGTGCTAAGAGGGATTCCAATTTTATTTTTTCAAAATAGATATATATATATATATATATATATATATATATATATATATATATATCTATCATTATTGCAATCTCAACAAAATCTAATACACAGCAAGGAGAACCTTCTCACCTTTCCGATGAAAATGCTATCTTAAAAAATTTCCCAAGTAATGGCCAGAATGCTTCATTTGCAGTTAAATTCTACACTTCAACGAAAATCCCTAATCCAAGTGATTTAAAGTAATTGTCCAAACAAATTGAAGCCAAAAGTCCGCAAATAATTAGTAATTCCTCTCAAGTATGATCAATTAACATAAAAAATCTAATTTCACAATATTCGTGCGAGAGCTCTATTTTTCTTCTGAAGGAATTTCTTAGGATATTCTGAGGAAACACTACATTATGTGATCTAAGAAACTCGCACTTTTAACAACAATTTCACCACCTTTTCCCCTGCATTTCAACATGTCTACCGACTGACTCCGTGATTCAAAAGGGAGAATCCCAAGTCACATGTCCATTTACATGTGTAGATGAATTTAACATCAACTCTTCTTCAAGTTCACCATCTTACTCATCGTGAAATTTTATACTCCCATTAATCCCTACAGCTTGCACATTAAATCAGAAATCCCCTTGGATAAACCCATCTAATGTAGTTAGTTCATTGAATTTTGACTTCAACAGCGAATCATTCACAAGCCACCGATCCATTTCTTTGGCCATCTCCTTTGATCACTGTCATACACCTCCACAACACAGTCTTTTCCCTCCCACCACGATTCCATGACCCTTTCTTCGACAGTTGATGTTGAATCAACCCAATATTACTATAGAACACATTTCTCAGCTTTTGCATCGACAAAAAACAAAACAAACTACAAATAGACAGATCAAGTTCGACAAACATTAATTAACTTGAATTTCAAACTCAACACACATAATAACAGAAACCGAACTACATAAACAATCAGAAAACTCTAGGAATAGTTCACACAACATAAATCAATCTCAACGGCAAAAAAAAAACTACTCAACTCAATCATATAACCCCGCAAATAGAAAAACCACAAAAAAAAAAGGAAACACAAACACGTGAAGGACTAGAAAGGCGCAGAGATTGACTAACTGTCGCGGCTAATTTGGCGGAAATTCTTGTACTCGCCTCCTTGCGACGACGAATCCGAATCAGACATCGACATGGCACGAAATTCGATGTTCCACAAGCTATGACTTGGTATTTTCCTCAATTGATCGATCCCGAGTGTCGTTGATCGGAGGTCCTGAGATGTTGAAGGGAACGGGGCAGAGTCGCAGAGATGGATGGATGAAAATGTCACGTGAATAAGAAATTGGAAATGGTAAGTTTGACATTTGATTCGAGTTTAGAAATAATTACTAGTTTTTTCAGAATTTGAGCTGACTTAGGTAAAATCATCTTATATGTGAACATTTTGAAAGCAAATATTAGATGGTTGGTTTAGGACATTGCTCATGTGCTGCATTCAATGACCCAATTTTTTTGCATTTGAGATGTTGATGTGAACATCTCAAATGCAAAAAAATGTGAATCGTTGGATCCTCATTCGGACACTGCCCAAATGAGGTAGCATACACTAAACTCTCAATTACACTGTTGCACACTTTGAAATATATCAAAATTGAAGATGATTCTCGGAATGCACCTTTAATGCTCAGCTGTTTTTCTTTTCTTCACACATCTTCTTTCTCGATCGAGTCAACTTGGAAATATCTGCTGCCAGTCAATAACAAAACAAAAATGAGGGAAAAAATCCCGGTTCAGTACTAAATGTTTGGATATATTCTCGGTTCAGTCCTAAATGTTTGGACGTTCCCGGTTTGGTCCTAAATGTTTGTCAAAAGTTCCCGGTTCAGTCCTAAATGTTTATACGTTCCCGGTTTGATCCTAAATGTTTTCCAAAAGTTCCCGGTTCAGTCCTAAATATTTTTACATTGCCGATTTCGTGCCAAATATTTCTCAAAAGTTCCCGATTTGATCCTTCCATCTACTTGTGTGTTAAAACTAACACCGCGTAGTGTTATATCATTTATGATTGAGTTTTATATTATTTATTATATATTTAACATTAAACAAGTTGTAAATAAAACACAAATTTATTAGAGTTTTTATCCAAATTTAAATCAATTTTACACAATGTTCAAAATGAAAATATTAAATTCATGATGTTACAAAATAAAAACTTAAATAAAATAAACGAAACTTGAGGAATTAAAATTTAATGATGTTATTTCACATTTCTATTAATTTTGTTATATTCTCATTCACGATGCTTGCACATTTAAGAAAAAATCTGGAGGTTGGAAAAAGATATATATCTTTTTAAAACTCTTTTTATAATTTAAAAAATTAGTATTTGAGAAAAATTTACTATTAAATAAAACTTAATTTTATATCACTACTTCAACAGTGGTCAAATAATTCATTATATTTTCTCAATTGTTAACCATAAGTATTCTTCTCTTGAAAAATTTGTTGAAAATTTCAAATATTTTGTGAAATAAGTAATACTAGTTATTTGATAAAACATTTGTTTATTTGTTTGTGATTGATAATTTTTTTAACTATAAGATTGCACGGTTCAATTATTTTTTTATTCTATAATTTTATTTTGCATAATTTATATTATATTTTCATTTGAAAGAAATTCTTGTTCATTTATTATTATTATTATTATTATTATTATTATTATTATTATTATTATTATTATTATTATTAGCTTCTATTTTATTTAACTTTGTCTTTTGTTTGTAAGTTTTTTTTTTATCACACTTTGTTTGTAGATGGAAGGACCAAATCGATAACTTTTGAAAAATATTTAGGACGAAATCTGCAACCTAAAATATTTAGGAATGAACTGGAAATTTTTTAAAACATTTGGGACCAAACCGGGAATATAAAAACATTTAGGACTAAATCGGGAATTTTTGAAAAACATTTGGGACCAAACCGGGAACGTTCAAACATTTAGAACTGAATCGGAATGTGTCCAAACATTTAGGACTGAACCGGGATTTTTCCTCAAAAATGAGCATTTTTTTTTTGCCATCATCAAATGATATTATGCGGTAATAAAAGAGTAGACTATTCCTGTTATTATTATATTTTTACCTTTCGAACTATTCCTGTTATTATTGTAAGATAGCCAGGTGTATTTATAACAAACTAAATATCGATGCTATTGACCCGATGGAGGCTCTGTTGGATCATAAAATCCAACGTTGGACTTATATATAAATAATTATGTATATTGGACTGTCAAATTAATTTAGCTCATAAAAGTGATCTAAATAAGGTTTCGGTCTATTTGGGCTTTAATGTATCTAATAGGATGTGTCCTTTAATGTGTAGATACTAGTGAACTTTTTTATTTGATTGATGGGCTTAAATAGAATACCAAAATATAAATATAGGGTTATGGTCCCCAGATCACACGATGTTGACGACACTGTCATTTTGTTCTATTCTATTCTCATCGATATTCAGAGAGCGTGAGAGAATTTAAAGAACTCTCAAGGTAAATCGTGTTGATCTGGAAGACCAAACCATGCAGATATACATCAGTATCAATTGTTACGGATTCAGGTACGCTTCCGCTTCAGTTTACAGTTTATTCTTGATGATTTAACATGATGATTCTGGATTTAAGTTTATGTGGATTTGCTCCAACAAGTGGTATCAGAGCCACTCATGTTTAAATCATTGAGATACAGTTTATATTCGATTTGGTCTAATCGAAAACAGAAAATCAAAGTCGAATTTCCAGTTCAAAATATTTTTTTAATATTTATTTTCGGATTAAAAAAATAAAAAAATTGGAAAATTCAAATTTTTCGGCTGGGGTTTCAGGGCCGACGGAAATCATGCAAATTGGCCGTCCTACAGGCCGTTTCCAGTGGCGATTGATGAGGTAAAAACTTTCCCATGACCAGGCGCCTTACACAGCATCAACTCATCGCCGAAAATCGTCGCATAAAGTTCCGATTTCAAAGCCAAAGTCTCGTCTGTTAGGTCGCGAGCTTTGAAAAAATCAAGCCAATTTTCCGGCCGATAAAGCGACGATCGGGACAGTTTATGGCACCGTGGTGGTCGCCTCCATATGTGTTGTCTCTGCCTGGTCGAAATTGGTCGGAGGAAGGTGGCGGCGTCCGCGGCAAGGAGTTGAGGAAGGACATGGGTTAGGGTTTCCTATTTTTTGTTAATTTTCGAAAATTCGAAAATTTTAAAAAAAAAATAAAAAATTACAGTATTTTCAGATTTAGGAAAATTTTATGACCCATCACAGATTTTTGGATAAATATTAATTCAGTTATAAACCCATTTTGTTTTGGGTTTTAAAGATAATTTGGCTTAAAGTTTAAATTTTCAATTATTCAAATAATGATAAGGTTATTTTTATATATTTTAAAACGAGTTGATTAAAATCAATTTATTTTGAAATATAAAAAGTTTGTATATTTAATTTTTATGAGTATTAATCGGCCCAAAGGAATATTAATATTTAATATGATTACATATATGTTTCTACAAGGGTAAAATGTGATAGTTGTTCGGTTTTCATGTTAATAATAATCGGCCCAAAGGAAGATTATGATTTGACATGCTATTTACTATCAATTTTCGATATCCCTTATGAGGTTTGCATTATTTGAATTAATTGATTATTTTCTATGGATTAAGTTTATCGGGTCAATATACATGGGTCAGTTAATTTTTTGAACATACGGGAACCCAACCCGAAAAGATCATCCATGACCAGATAGTTTCCTGATTTGCCCACCAGACATCATTGATCGTACAGTCAATGATTAAATAATTGAATTTGATCAAAATACTTAAAATTTAATTTTTAAGAAAAAGGTCAATTTTCTTTGATATTAAATTTGAATAAAGGAATAGTTAAGGTATATATATTTTGGAATAAATTGATTGAAGCAACATGTCGCCAAAGTGACCTCTATTGTGGAAATTAATTTGTTTTGGAATATAAAAAGTTTTGTACATGTAACTTATGTGAATAATTAATCGACCCAGAGGAAGGTTATTATTTAATAGAATTACATGTGCAGTTGTGGTAATAAATATGTGATTATTATTTGGTTTTACATATGAATAATATATCGGCCCAAAGGAAGATTTATTATTTGATATGTTATTATGATCATTATTTGATTACTACACCAAGATATCATTTACAAGTTAATATTTTGTCCAAAGATGAAATATTAATGGAGTGTCTGGTATCTTGAGATGAGAATTTCCTTTTATTTGAATTTAATATTACTTATTTGTGCATTTTTGTGATCATATTTAATTTATTGATAATTTTTTGTTCAGTTATTATTTGAATATTTCTGCTAGTTTTACTGTCCACATCAACTTTATTCTTACTTTCAAAGATGCTCGTTATTTCAAGTTATGGAAAAGTAAACATATTGATAGTTCTTGGAATAATGATCAAAGATATTGCAATAAAGATTAATTCAAGTATACCTTTATGAACTAGAGTACCTTTTTTGAAAGGAGGGAGATGGAAAGGTAGGAGAAATTAAATTGCATATATGATGATCATTAAGATAAGTCATTCAGGACTCTTTAGGGCAATATGTCGAAAAGATATAATTAAAGTTAAGAATCACATTCAGAATATTGAACCTGAGGTTTGTCAATAATAAAAGGGTGAATTTTATACGTTCTTGACAACTTCACTTTCAATGAGGAATAAAGATAAATGATTAAAGATAAAGTAAGCTGCAGATATAGCACCTCAAAAAGAACAACAAAAGAAACTGAGTTAATCGGAAAGTAATAATTGTTTCTTCTGTGGAGCTAAAAAGCTCATGAAAATAAAGTTTTTAAATTTGGTTTGTTTTATGGTTAATTTATCTTTGATGTCTAAACACATGTGGTGGATAGATTTTGGTGCTAACATCAGTGTGTCTATGCGGGGCTATTATTATTGCTAAAGTTCAAATGATGATGAAAGATTTATCGATGTACAATGGCAAAACAGTTAAAAGTGAAATGATTGAAAATTTTAGATTATTGTTAAGGTCGAGTTTTATTTGAATCTAGATGAAACATTCATTGTACCGACTTTTAAGCGGAATAATTTCTATTTCTATTTTGGAAAAATTCGGTTTCTCTTGCTCATTTGGAAATAGAAATTTAGGTTGTTTCATGATTCAAAATTTGTTGGCTCTGGTTCTTCATCACATGACAATAATCTTTCTTCAGTTGGTACAATTGTTTCATTTAATGAGTCCCTGCAATTAAGTTTACAAGGCAGAACCAAAAATAAAATTCAAGTAAATGAGAATTCAGTTACGTCGTGACATAAGATATTATGTTATATCTCTGGATGGAGAATAAAGAAACTTATGTGTGATGAAATTCTCAATCCTTTAAATTTAACATATTTTGATATTTGTGTTAAATGTATAAAGGGAAAACAAACAAATTAAAGGAGATTTGAAGTCAACAAGAATTTGGATGTCTATGAACTTATTAATATGGATATTAGTGGGTCTTCCATATGTTTTTTTTTTTTGGAATGATCAACAATAATTTATATTGTCCATAGATTATTATTTTAGATATGATTTTTTATATCTCATTTATGGAAAAATACTAGTGACTGCATCATATATCCTTAACAAAGTTTTATTAAAGCGATTTTTAAAGATCTAAGGGGTAAAAGTTTTATGGTCCCACAATTAATTTGATTCTCAGTTTGGAAAATGCTTGGTTTTTGAGGATGTCGAGTTTGTGTGGGAGATAAAGTTTTGAAAATTATCTTTAAGGAAGAATATTTTAATATTCTCACAGATGTTATTGACATTGATCAAAATTATATTTTTGACTTTGTTCAAAACATAATACGGTAAGACAATTTAGGTAAATCTCTCATTCAAGAAATATTCTAAAAGAAAAACTCTTACATCTCAATAACCTTGTCATTATGGAGTTCCACTCGAGAGAGAATAAATACAGTCTTGGGTAATTTGATTGTATTTCTCCAAGAGAATAAGGTCAACATTGACATGATAAAAAATGATTTTATCAATTTCTATTAATTCATGAAAAAATTCTAACTCTCGAAATGTATTGATGTTAATATAAAGAGATAAAATCTATGAAAGACAATGACATTTGATATCTTGTCTCATTGCCTAAAGTGTGAAGTTCATTTGTTCTAAATGGATATTTAAAACCATGAGTACTCAGAAGGTAGTGTGGAAATATATAAGGCTCGTCTTGTCATTAATGAGATTTTACACAGTAAGGACATCAATTGTAAAGAGTCTTTCTCTTTGGTTTCTTTGAAGGACTGTTCAGGAATATATTGACATAGTACTGAATTTCAATTAATAAATGATATTTTTAAATTTCATCATGTGATCATCTCGTTCGATTTTGAGATGAATTTGGTCGATGATTGTATATATCATAAGGTCTGTGGGAGTAAATATTTTTTTTGGTTTTGTATATGATGATAGCCTACTCGCTGGAGACGATATAGACATGTTGCATGACACCAAGAGATTTCTAGCTAAGAATTTTGAGATGAAAGATCTTGGTGATTCATCTTTTGTACTGGGTATACAGATACATCGAGATCGCTCTCGAGGCATCTTGGAATATCACAAAAAAACTATATCGAGAAAGTTATCAAGTGATATGGGATGCAAGATTATAAACCAGGTGATACTCTAACTTAAGAGAGACAATTTAGTCTCAATCAGTGCCCTAATAATGATTTAAAGAAAAGAAATACAAAAAATTCTCTATGACTTAGCAGTAGAGAATCTAATGCATTGTTAAGGTATATACACGTAAAGTTTTTATATACGTGATTGGGATGTTAGACATATATTTAAATAATTCAGGAGTAGACTATTGAAAAATAGTCAATTACGTATTATGGAATTTACAGAAAATAAGAAATTATATGCTCACTTATCAGAGGTCGGATCGGTTCATTTGGTATACTGACTCTGATTTAAAGGATGTCTAGATAGTGTGAAAACTATGTTGAACTATTTAAATCTACTGTCAAAAGGTGTCATCTCACAAAAGAGTACTAAAAAGTCACTTGTTATAGTCTCTTTTGTCATGACAGTAGATTTTATAGTGTGTTATAAGGCATCTAATCAAGTTTCTGATTATTGAAGTAAGAGTTCAGAGTGAATAATGTCTATAAAGCACATCGGTACAAACTCTATGATTGTGGATCCACTTGCTAAGGGACTATCACACAAAAGGTTTTGTGTGCACATTATTTGTATGAGTGTTTCGTCATTCAAAGATATTCAGGTTTTGTGGGAGTTTGTAATTTTAAATGCTTTTATAGACAAGTTTCAGTGATTCGATTTTTGGTTTATGGATACATAAAGGAAGGTTATTTCTGCAGAAATAATGGTTTTGATTTATTCACACTCTGACTCTATTATGGTTGATCTCACTAAAGTTTAAGGGTGGACCAGTTGGAAATAGGCATGTTAAGATCACGTTACATGAAATTTACATGCAGCACATCCACATCATAATCCATGTCATTCAGTTATCTGGCATATGTGACCATTTCTGGGTCGAGTTACGATAAATGTGACAAAGGCCTCTTTGATCCTATGTTAGTATGATTGATGAACTGGATTAGCAGTAGATACATTTCGGTAATAACAGCAAAGTTGAGCTCATTTGGTTATTTTTTGCGAAACATAATTATAAAGTTTCACATATAGCCCAGTGGAAGATTGTTGGATCATAAATCCAACGTTGGGATTATATGTAAATAATTATGTATATTGGACTGTCAAATTAATTTAGCCCAAAAAAGTGATCTAAATAAGGTTTCGGTCTATTTGGGCTTTAATGTATCTAATAGGGTGTGGCCTTTAATGTGTAGATACTAGTGGACTTTTCTATTTGATTGATGGACTTAAATAGAATCCCAAAATATAAATATAGGGTTATGGTCCCCAGATCACACGATGTTGACGACACTGTCATTCTGTTCTATTCTATTTCCATCGATAGTCAGAGAGCATGAGAGAATTTAAAGGACTCTCAAGGCAAATCGTGTTGATCTGGAAGACCAAACCATGCAGATCTACACCAGTATCAATTGTTACGGATTCAGGTACGCTTCCGCTTAAGTTTACAGTTTATTCTTGATGATTTAACATGTTGATTTTGGATTTAAGTTTATGTGGATTTGCTCCAACAGGCTCCACATATATAACATTCATTTTTAATTCAATTCAGATTTTTCCAGTAACTAATACTGTTAATGATAATTGCTGAAGTTCATAGATTGAAACCACAAAGTACATGTAACCATAACAAGTAGGTATGGTTATAAATCCAAGGCAAATTCTATCTGTTGTAGATTGCTTATATTGCAAAATTCTAGAAAGACTAAATAATCTTATATTAAGAGCCATTCACTCGAAATTCCATCTGATGATATAATGAATTAAAGAATAAGATAAGAGTAAATTGTCCTAAAATCCCTAATACCCTTCCTAACTTTATTATAACTCCCTAGCCAAAATATTCTTTACTATAACTCCCTAGGACCACCAAACTTGAATATTTTAATGTTTAATTCTTGTATTGGATTTATGCTAATCTATGCTTGAAATCTATAGGTTTTATGCTTAAAATTTAAAGGTTTTATGCTTGAATCTGGAGATTTTGTGCTCATTTGCAGTATAAAGAATTATCCGAAAAATGGTATCAGAGCTTTAGGTTAATTATTCAGACATAATATTATTCGTTAATTCATACTTTTCTTTGTTGAGAAGAAGATTTTTACAAAAGATGACTTCAAACGAATGTTTGAATCAAGAGGATTTTTTTCATATGAAATCCTATATACAAGTTAATCTATTTACAATAGATTACTTACAACAGGTTGTGATTAATGCTCTCAATTTTGAAGGAAAAAGGAAAGATGATTTCTAACTCTCAATTTTTAGAGATTACCCCAGATTCCTCTAAACTCTCCGGAAATCTTAGAGAAATTCAAAAGACGGTACAATATTACAGCAATCAGCTGTATGAAATACCTCGGCAGATTGAAGAAATCCTTAAGAAACAAGAAGACATTCTTGGAACTCTAAAGGATCTTCAAACTAAAATCATAAACCTAGAACACACTTCTAGTTCTAGAAAAGGAAATACAGGAGGAAGGTTACCACTCTCGTTTGGTACCGAACCTTTGTTACATCAGAAAAGTAAAACCAAAATAGTTCAAAAACCTTTAACTGATGATGAAATGATGATTAATCTTATAAAAGCAGTATCAGAGAAAAAAACTATCTGATGACTACTTTAGAAAGATTAAATCTCGAAGATCTACAAGATCTTGCGGATTCTTTTGCGAATCTCAAAGTAGTAGATCTAAAAATGAATTCTCCTGAGGATGAACAACCCCTAGGGAATCCCCCAATATATGTGGTTAAAACAGAAGAACCACATAGTGAGTTCCATGTTGGAAAAAATTCACATCCAGCAGGAACCAGATCAAGAAGGAGTAAGATACCACTACATCAAACTCCTTATGAAAAAACTGTTTTAGACCCGATACATCCTTATGGGGTTATGTTAAATCTTGATGTTCCGGACTTCAAAAATAGAGAAGATCTCATAGATGATTGGACATCAGCTATGAGAATAGCAGCAGGAACATTAGATCTCAATAAAGAAGGATTCATTAAACTTCTAGAAATGAGTCTAATGGGATCTGTCAAGATCGCCTGGGAGATGACTATGCCAGAAACTGGGAGATGACTATTCCAGAAACTAAGGAATCAATCTTAGCAGGAGAATCCCTCAGCAATAATGGAGGAAGAATGACCACCCTATTTAAAGCACAATTCATAGGGGTAGACTAATTCAATAATCAAGATACAGAGAAAAAGAGAAGATATACTCAAGCTCTGTATAGCCTCGAGTTACATGATATCTGTTTAGTTGATGAATACATTATGTTATTCACTAAATACAGATGGAATTCGGGAGTCGAGGAAAATGTAGCTATTCAGTTGTTTTTCGCAAAAATGCCAAGTCCCTGGAGAGAAATACTGATTAAAGAATACGTTCCAGGTAATCTTGATACATTGACAAGACGCGCCTCCTTTTTGAAAGGAAAATTGGCAGAATGGTGCCATATGGCAGCATTACAGAAGAACTACAAGAAAATAAGGGGTATAGATAAACGTACACCTTTATGTTGTAAAGAAAATGATCTTCCAACGATCATTGGAAACAGATCACAGGGATTTAAAAGGAAAAAATTCAGAAATAATCCCTATAATAAAAGAATGAAAAGTTCTTGAAAACTAAGAAAATTTTGGTCCAAACAAAAGGCCAGATCCTATAGATCGGGTAGAAGAAGTTGACCTACAAGAACATCTCCAGCAACAGGCTCATCACAAAGCAGGGGAAGAACACCATCAAGAAGAACTTTCAGAAGAACTCATACAAGAGCAAGTGAAAGTTTCAAGGATTGCAACTGCTGGACATGTGGAGCAAGAGGACATATATCTACAAATTGTCCAGAAAATGAGAAAAAAAGAGTTAAACTCTTTGAAGCAACATCAGATATGGATGATGCGGTCTTCTTTCAAGATCTAGTCCAAGTATATCAATTTGATGATATCCCCTCAGATGAAAGCATATACAAAGAAGAGATATCGTTTAGTCAAGAAGTTTCTGAGGATGAATCAGAATCAGAATCAGAGTAAAGAGGAAGTGTTTCGGCATGAAACACATGAAAGTTTGGTTGGGTTCTTCAGTCAAACCACGATATCTCATAATATGGTCCAAAGTATTATGAGAGAAAATCCAACATTAAAGAATTACTAAGAATTTTCGGCAGGACAAGTTGAAAGAGTCTTAGAAAACCTAGGGTTAAGACAAAGAAGACATAATTTGATTTATAAGGTATCCAGAAGGGAAATGACGATCCCTATGAAATTAACCAGTAATCAAATTGAGATGCAGTTAATTTCCTTTGAAGAAATTCGAGAGGAATTACAGAAATTAAAAGTAGAAGTAGCAAAAACAATGTCTTGGATTCATATTGGAGCAATCCAGATTATGATAAAAGCTACTTTTAAAGAGGAAATAGATTCACTCATAGATATCGTAGTATGCGATAAAAGAATGGGGAATATACAAGATGCGGTTCTAGGAACTATCTTGGGAAATTTGTGTGTAGGAAAAATTGTGGGAGTTATTTATCCAAGAATAGCCTATAATTTAGCTGATATAGATTTTAGTCGAGCCTTGACATTGCATCAAAATTTCAAGAAAAAAAGACTAATGAAGGAAGGTAATAGGTCATATTCTATTACATATCAAATTTCATATGCTCTTTCTAATACTCACCATTCTGAATTATTTATTAGAAATGAATTCATTGAAATTCCAGAGATCTTTGGGAAAGTTGCTCAAACAATATACCCAGAAAGGATCGAGTTTCCTTTAATTCAGGAAACAAACATTCAAATTCAAGACATACCGGTTCTATACAAAGACCTTAAAATAGAACCCTGAAGGTTATCTTTCCAAGGAGACCGAATGACAAGTAGGAGATGGGACAAATCTCCTATTCAAGAAATTTCACCAGAAGAAAAGGAGTTTTCTATAATAGGAAAACTTAGATCTCCAGAAGGATGGAAAAAAGTGAAAATAGTATTCGAAATTACAAGTCATCGGATCCAGTTCCCTTGTAACTCGATTTACTATTTGGAACAACAGGAAAAAGGAACTTACCAAGGAGTGATAAATATTGGAGAATTGGAAGTTCAAATCTGTGGAATTCCAGGAAAAGAAGTGGATCAGCTCATTCTTGGCCTAGAGTTTCTGGAGGACCATAAACCATGGAAACGCTTTGAAAAAGGAATAGAGTTCATGACAAAAGAAAAGACTTGGAGGATTCAATAAGAATTCTACGAGATGGAAAACCAAGAGAATTGGATAAGGGACAATCCCTTAATCAGATTCGAAAACTCTGTTTACAAACAGAGGAAGAAGCAACTGTTGAAATTAATAAGTCATGAACATGATTTACTAGAACGCATTGAAGAAGTAGAAAGGAGTAATCATACTTTACCTTCTGAGGCCTTAGGAAAACTAAAGGTGAATAGTCTTAATCGGATTACTGAGTTACAACACAGTCTGTTAAAAATGGCGGGGCCATTTAGTAATCCCTTTAAAAAATGACAACAAGTCCTTTCTCCATATACATTCCGATAGGGATGTTGTATGAACAATATAAGGCTGAATACTTTGCAGCTTACATTGACTCGGAAGCATGAATTTGTACAGCAAAAAGAGGCGTCTTCCCTGAAGAATGTGAAGAATAATTGCCAAAAATTGCTGGACGAGATTTCTCTCGAAGAATTTTAATTCTTTGCAAAGGAATAAAACAAGCAGAGA
Organism: Henckelia pumila; assembly: GCF_033568475.1. Classification (NCBI taxonomy): domain Eukaryota; kingdom Viridiplantae; phylum Streptophyta; class Magnoliopsida; order Lamiales; family Gesneriaceae; genus Henckelia; species Henckelia pumila. The sequence continues at coordinate 183,277,272 of NC_133121.1, read as the reverse complement.
TCCTTATGGGAGGAACAGGTCAAACACCTTGGTACAAAGTAAAGACACCACCAATCTATTTTCATGATACATGAGCTGATATCTTGTTAGGAAATAACTTCTTACAAATGTTTAAGATGTACACACAAGACAATGAGTCAAAAAGGCTTATGTTCACTACAATTTGTGATCATAAAATTATCATTCAAAGACTCAAGGTTGCTTTTTATCGACAATTGCCGATAATATTTCGCAGCCAGCGTGGTGATAAAGGACAATTTTTTCACCCAAAAATGAAAGATCCAAGAAGGTTTGGAGAAACCATGTAGAAAATAACAACAGAACAATAACTCCAAACAGAGGATATGGAGCTTCTCAAGGTAACTTTAAATCACAGAGATATAGAATTAGATAATAAGGTATCCCTTGAAGATGTCAAAAAGAGGCTCAAAGAAAGTTACAAAGAGTATCCTTTGGCATGGTGGGATAGAAATCAACTCAAAGTCAGTCTTACTCTAAAGGAAGACAAATAGTATGAATTCGTCAGATATAAGCCTATCCTGATGAACATAACAAATCAAAGGGATATGAGAATAATTATCAAGGAACATTTGGACCTTGGTCTAATCAAATAAGGAATTTCACCATATAGCAGCCCAGGTTTTCTGGTGAGAAATCATGGTGAAATAAAAAGAAGAAAACCCAGGCTAGTTATTAAATACCAAGATATTAATAAAATCCTGGAGTTTGATGGGTACTTTATACCTAGTAGAGAACATTTAATAAGTTGCGTTCTAAATGCCAAAGTGTTCTCAAAATTTGATTGTAAGTTTGGTTTCTACCAGATTCGAATGGAAAAAGCAGTAAAAAATTCACTGCCTTTTCTACTCCACAAGGACACTATATTTGGGAAGTTATGCCTATGGGATTGGCTAATGCACCCCAGATATTTCAAAGAAAGATGGATAATCTGTTTAAAGATTATTTTAACTTTATGTTTGTTTATATTGATGATATTCTTATAGCATCAAAAAACATAGACGAACATGTTAAACACTTAAAAATTTTCTCTAAAATTTGTAAACAAGAAGGACTGGTTTTATCTGAAAAGAAAGCAGTCATAGCAACAAGGAAAATCGAATTCCTTGGCATAGAGATTGATGAATCTGGAATTATCCTACAGCCCCATATTGTGGAAAAGGTACAGAATTTTCCAGATAAACTCAAAGATGTAAAACAACTCCAAAGTTTTCTCGGAGTGGTTAATTTTGCAGGGATGTTCATAAACAACCTTGCAATGTACAGGAAGGTGTTCAGTCCTTTGTTAAAAAGGACACAAGGTTTATATGGATCGATGACCATACTAAAGGGGTAAACCAACTGAAAGAGATATGTAAGAAACTTCCAAAAATGGCTATATCAGTCGATGAGGATGATTTGGTATTATTTACACATGCCAGCGATGATTGGTGGGCAGCAGTCCTTACTAAGCTCACTCCAAATGGGGAAGTACCATGCAGATACTGTAGCGGCTTTTTTACAGAATCTAAGGGAATTAGATGGCATATCAACGAAAAGGAATTTTACGCAGTTAAAAAGGCTTTTGATAAATGACCTTTATTTTTACTTGCTAAAAAATTTACCTTAAAAGTTGATAATACTCAGGTAAAAGTTTTCTTAAGGAATAAGATTGAATCTAAACCAGAGAAGGCTAGATTATTAAGATGACAAGCATTATGTCAGAATTATATTTTTGATATTGTTATTATTAAATCTCATGAAAATATTCTTGCAGATTTTTTAACAAGGGATGGAAGGTAGTGACGTGGGTTCCATCATGAAAATGCAGACGCATCTCAGGGAACACCTTGGGTTGCTTCAAACCGAGTTCAACCAGTTAGTCATTAATGCTGAAATGGCTGGCAGGTTACAACAAGCTGATCAAATCAAAGTATCTAATAGTATTACAGGATGTTTGCAAGCTCAAACTCAACTATGGGCTGATATCCAAGGGCCAATTGTGAGGGCTATAGAGAAGACATTGGTTTCTTATAAACAAGAAACGATAAAACCTTTGGTTTTACAAGAAGAAATACAGCCACTGGTTGTAGAACAAGATGTTGGGAATTCTAATACCCAAGATACAAGTGCTAATCTACCATCAGCTTTTGATGAATTAGATGAAGCAAAAATTGATGAGAAGAACTCATCAAATCAACCCTCCGCCTCTGGGGTAAAAGAGGAAGAGATCAATCTTAGGCCCAACACTGACAAGGGCAAATCTAAGATTGATACTAATCCATCTATTTTTTTTCCATTCCAGGTTTATCAACAGAGGTGGGAGAAATTGAATACAATGAGTGAAATCAACCCAAACACTTGCAGGGTTGATGTTACAGGAATATATCCAAGGGTTTGGCTAAAAAACAATGTCAATTCTAAAGATGTAAAACTCTGGTATGAATTTGGGGCTTTGGCCTCAGTTTATACAACGTCACCAAGCTTTCCGGAGATATCACAGTTACCAAAATGGATCTAGGAAGCAGTCCTAGAAACATGGGCAAATAATGATCATTTGTCCAGAGGGTATGTTCTTGAATTATACTTTTTCAGTGCAGCTCCAGAACCAACAGTGAAAGGATCACACGAACCCTTTCATTTCATCAAGCTGAGGAGACCTGATATAAATAATCATAAATTTATCAAAGATCCTAAAACTGAATAAATACCCTTGGTGTCCACTTTCGGGGAAAATGAGATCTCAACCAGAAGGACATGGGGTATTTGGGTCTGTCTTACTGAGATGGACAAAGTCAAGTTTCCATTCATATTTTATCAGAATTCTGTGAATGGATCGTTCCTGTTAAACACAATGACAGGGAAAACTACAGCCTTTGCGGAAGAACTCTTCGAAAAAAAAGAGAAATCTTTTGTGGAACAACAAGCTACCGGGGAGTAAAGAAACTCGCCGAAAATTTTGTAACATGGCTCATATTGGACGATGATCAGAGAATATCTGCCCAGAATTCCCAAATCAGAAGGAGCCAAAATTTTAAAAAACCTTTAGACCCCGAACGGATCGAAAGGATTTTTTCGAGACACGCAAAGGTGGACAAGGACCACTGAAGATGCGTTTTCACAGGGGCCTACTTCAAAAGCAAAAGATGCCCCGACAACAATAAAGCAGGCATGTGAGGAGAATAAAGCCAAAAGAAAGTGGCAGACATGTGATTTCTCCACTAGTAAAAGATGTCATCAATAATGGCATAAAAAATACAAGACATCTGCCTCATTCACTAGTAAAAGATGCCATCAATAATGGCAAAAAAAAATACAAGACAGCTGTGAGATTCCCTGAAGTTTCTCGGTGAAACGAGTGGAACTACATCTATAAATACAGGCATTTAAGGAAGCTGAAGAGATCGATCATTCCCTTCAGTTTTCTTACAAATAAATTGTTGTAATATTTCTCTCTCTTTTGTATTAAGTTTTTTTTTATGTATTTCAAGAACAAGGCTACTATGAGTAGCTAAACAAGTTGTCTTCTCCTCTTCAAAGAAGTTGATTTATGTAATAATATTATGTCTAAATAATTTCCTTAAAGTCTCTTGTTATTTCATGCTCATATTTTATAATTAAATTTATATATCATACGCCTTAAGGTAGAAAACGAATTAAGGCTGTACTGGGTGTCGTTGAAGGAGATTGTGCAGAAACCATCTGTTGCGACTGCGTGGTTGGAGTGTGAGGAGCACTTCGTAAAACTCGGCAGGTATGACCCGACGACATTATGGTCAAAGAGGTATTTGAATTTAATTAATCTTACGGAAGCATGTTGGACCCTAATTTGGAGTATATCGGCTGGAAACCTTGCGTAACTAATAGTCTTGCATGGCCGGTACTGGTTCGATAGGTTTAACAATGCCACGTACAAAGAATTAGTTACTAAATAATTTTTAATTCAAAAATGGGGACCACTAGGGAGTTTAAATAAAGAAAATTGTGGTTAGGGAGTTAAGATAAAGTTTAAAGGGTTGGTAGGGATTTTTAAATCATTTACTCATAAGATAACATAGGGAAATGAACTACATTCAGTAAAATGTCACATCAATTTCATGAGAAGATTCTGCACAATTTCTGATTTTCATATTTAAGGTTTTGCACCATGAGTGGATATAAGTGGTAGAAATTTGAAATTATGTAAGGATGTGCTTAGTCACGCACAACAATTATCAATAGATTAAGATCTAATTACAATGACAACACATACACTTAAAATTTCAATTTAACATTTACTCTTATATTCATACAAATTAAAAGTAACTTTGTATAAGTTATTTTACATTTAGCTTTAATTACATTTAGAGAAGCTGGACACTCGTTAAGATTAATGGAAGATAATAGTACTGCTAATATGTGTATCCAAGAAACTGCAGCTTACTTAATGTCTGCTGTTTTATGACAATTATTAGCTACCATTCTTTTTAATTGTAATCTTAAAAATCCCAAATGACAAAATACCCAAAAAAGAAAAACGGAACAGAAACAAAAACAAAAACAGAAACCAAATATGAAAACTAACAAAGAATGAAAGTAACAGGAGACCACATTGAACACACCGGAAAAAGGCTAGAAAATCAGATCATATTTGATTATTAAACAATCCATTTAATTCCAAATTTTAAATTTGAGTAGATCTTACGTAACATTTGAAATATCCTTGTTGTATCAAGAGTATATTATCCATAGTATATACATGTAAAGATCACAAAACACTAAAACCAACTAAACACAACCTACCAGAAGAAATAATGGTGCAATATTTGTTGGTTTTAGGTACGGCATTACGAGATAGAAACTATGAAAATTGAAGAATAAATAGACACCAAAATTTACGTGAAAAACCCCAACAATTATTAGGGTAAAAACCACGAGCAAGACCAAAAGATTCCACTATAATATTTGAAGAATTACAACCTCTCTCTGTGTTTTCAAAGAAACACTTACCCTCTTAATATAGGAGAAAACCTATCTCACAAATATATATAGAAATACACTCAAAATATTTGAATGTTTAAAATGAGAGAAAAGAACTGAAGATGGGATGTTTAGAATGCCGATAGGATGCACCTATTTATAGTGAAATTCCTCGATGCATAAATGAGAAGAAAAATTCTCATCTGAATTTCCCTTCTTTGATGTACGTACACATGTAATCAATAAGCAATGTATTAAATTGCTTCGACTACTTCATTTTGCCATTTGTCTCATTGACTTTTCAAACCGACATTTCTCCCACTTGGAGATTTGATTGAGAATCAAACACATCTCCACATATCCTTTCAATCTTGTCATTCCCGCTGCTTACATTTTTGCTAGGCCGCTTGAGGATCTACACCATTCAAACTTCTCCGTGCTCACTGGATTGGTCAGAACATCAGCTATGTTATCCTTTGTATGAATATTTTGCATATCCACACTTCTTTCCTCTACTACTCGTACAAAGTGAAATTGAACTCCAATGTGTTTAGTCCTGGAATAAAAGGATGGATTCCTTGCAATGCGCAAGGCACTTTGACTGTCACAATACAGAGGAATCTTTTTTTGTTTATGTCCAAGCTCCTCCAATAACCTTTTAATCCATATTGCCTCCTTGCAATCTTGAGTAGTGTATTCTGCCTCAGTGGTAGATAATGCCACAACTATTTGCAGTTTGAAACCCAGCTGACTGCACCTCCTGCAACTGTAAACACTTAAACAGTAGTAGATTTTCTTTTATTTGGATCACCCGCATAGTCTGAATCCACATAGCCCCTGAGTGTAAAATCTGATCCTCCAAAATATAATGCAGCATCCGAGGTACCCTTAATGTATCTAAGGATCCTCTTAACCGTGCTCCAATGCTCTTTTCCAGGATTCGCCATATACCGACTGACTGCTCCCACTGCTTGTGCAATGTCTGATTTTGTACAAATCATGACGAACATCAAAGTTCCCACTGCTGATGCATACGGTACTCGAGACATCTCCATCCTCTCTGCTTCACTGCTAGGACACATCTCAGAGGATAACTTGATGTTAATAGAAAGAGTAGTTGAAACTGGCTTACTATCTTGCATGTTGAAGCGTTGCAAGACTTTGTTCAAATAATTTTTCTAGGAAAGCTCAAATCTTCCTATTACTTCTGTCTCGGTAAAATTGCATCCCTAGAATCTTGTTTGCTAGTCCTAAGTCTTTCATATCAAATTCCCTAGCCAACTGTGCCTTTAATTCTTGGACCCGATCTTTGTTGGGGCCTGCTACCAACATGTCGTCCACATACAACAGCAAAATGATATAATCATCATTACTAGACCTCTTGAAATACATACATGGGTCTGCACTGAGTCTGTTGTACCCAAGGCTCATGACATAGGAATCAAATCTCTTGTACCAATACCTTGGCGCCTGTTTGAGACCGTACAGAGATTTGTTCAACTTGCAAACCAAGTTCTCTTTGCCCTTTTCTGCAAAACCTTCTGGCTGGAGCATATAGATTTCTTCTTCAAGATCGCCATGAAGAAATGCCGTTTTCACATCTAGTTGTTCTAGATGTAGGTCAAACACCACACACAATGTCAACACTACCCTGACTGTTGAAAGTCGAACCACATGAGAAAATATCTCATTGAAGTCAATACCTTCTTTCTGAGCGTACTCTTTGACAAACAATCTTGCACGATACCGCTCCACTTGGTTATTGCCATCACGCTTGATCTTATAGACTCATCTGTTACCGATATCTTTCCTCCCTCGTGGTAGTATAACAAGATCCCAAGTTTTGTTTCTGTCTAATGCTTCCAATTCTTCCTGCATCGCTGTCATCCACAGGGATACATCCGAGCTTTGAGTAGCCTCATGGAAACTCAAAGGATCACCATCCTCTGTTAATAGACAATATGCAATGTTGCTTTCAGTGACATAATCTGAAATCCAACCTGGTGGTCTTCTCTCTCGAGTTGACTGCCTCACTTTGGAAACCTCTGACTCAACTGGTTCTTGTACCTCGTGCTCTGGTACTGCTTCACAAGAAACTTGATCTTCGTCTGTCTTATTTTCCACCTGAATGATAGTAGTTTCTGAATTCTGTGTGCCTTTGTCTCCCTTCACTTTATCTTCCTGGAAGATAACATCTCTGCTGATGATAAGCTTGTGGACAGTAGGATCCCACAAACGAAACCCCTTTACTCCATCAGCATATCTCAAGAAGATACACTTTTTGGATTTGAAATCCAACTTTGATCTTTCTTGTTCATTGTACATAACGTACACCGGACTTCCAAATGTATCTAACCAAGAATAATCAGCTAGCTTGCCAGTCCACACCTCCATCGGAGTCTTCAAATCAATCGTCACTGAAGGAGAACGATTGATGATGTAAGAAACGGTTTTGACTGCTTCTGCCCAAAATGACTTTGGTAGACCCGCAGTACTCAACATGGCCCTTGTACTGTCCAACAAAGTTCTGTTCACCCGCTCCGCCACTCCATTCTGCTGAGGCGTGTAAGCCGTCGTGAACTGTCTTTTGATGCCCTCATGCTGACAGAATGCATCAAATTCATCACTGGTATATTCTCCTCCATTGTCAGTCCTCAAACATTTGATTTTCTTGTCAGAATCAAGTTCAACCCGCGCCTTGAAAACTTTTCTTTGTCAGGCCCTTCACATGTCGTACCTCCTGTATGGTGCGAATAGTACCATCAAACATTTTGAATTTAATGGTACCGACCCCAGCGATTTCCAAGGCATGATCGTTTCCCATGAATACAGATCCTCCTGAGACGGGTTCATACCGATCGAACCATTCTCTCCTTGACTTCATGTGCCACGTCACTCCTGAATCCATAATCCATGCATCACAAAATCTGTGTCTGCCTTCCGCAACTGTTGCTGCTTCACTGAATAATATTTCACCACTGCCTGAAGTACTGGCCACATTTCCTTGAAATCCTTTTTCGATGCTCTTCGTACACTCTCTCTTGAAGTGCCATTTACCGCCACATGTAAAACAGTAAATATTTTTCTTCTTACTTCTTGACTTTGATCTACCATATCTGTGGCTTCCACTGGAGTCACGCTCTGTCAATCTTCCTCTCGTCATCGATAAAGCCTCTGCTTGCTTCGACGTTGCCAACCTATCTTCCTTGTTCATTCGACGACTCTCTTCTCCAAGAACCGCAGTTAATACGTTGTCAAAATTTAAATTATCCGAAAGAACATTGTTGGTAACATTGATGATGAGCTGGTCGTATGAATCTGGTAGACTTTGAAGTAGAAGCTCCGCACGTTCTTTTTCCTCTATTTTATGCCCCATAGACATGAGCCGAGAAAATAGAGTATTCAATGTGTTGATATGGTCAGTTATCGATGAGGATTCCGCCATCCAAAGAGTATAAAGTTTTCTCTTCAGGAAAATTTTGTTGTGTAGTGACTTGACCTCGTACAGTTTTGCCAAAGTATCCCAAATAACTTTTGCGCTTTTTATTTCAGAGATACTTGACAAAACTTCATCCGCTATAGCCAAGTGCAAATTGGCAACAGCATTGTGATTCATCTCATTCCACTTTTGATCATCCGTGATGGCCGCCGGTCTATCTCCAATAGCTGCCAATCAATGCTCCTTTGTTAGAATTTCTTGCACCTTCAATTTCCACAGCAAAAAATTGCTCCCATTGAATTTTTTATCTCGTATTTTTGCCGACATCTTGACTACAAGAATCCCGCCTTATAAAATCTTCAAAAAAGATTTTCTGATGTGGAAGATCAGTCAAAGCTGCAACCACAGAGCATACTCAAAATTTTAAGAAATTTTATGCCAAGACTTTGATACCACTTGTTGGTCTCAGGTGCGGCATCACGAGATAGAAACTATGGAAATTGAAGAATAAATAGACACCAAGATTTACGTGGAAAACCCCAACAATTATTAGGATAAAAACCACGGGCAAGACCAAAAGATTTCACTATAATATTTAGAGAATTACAATATCTCTCTGTGTTTCCAAAGAGACACTCACTCTTTTAATACATGAGAAAACCTATCTCACAAATATATATAAAAATACACTCAAAATATTTGAATGTTTAAAACGAGAGAAAAGAACTGAAGATGGGATGCTTAGAATGCCGAGAGGATGCACCTATTTATAGTGCAATTTCTCGGTGCATAAATGAGAAGGAAAATTCTCATCTGAATTTCCCTTCTTTGTTGTACGTACACATGTAATCAATAAGCAATGTATTAAATTGCTTCAACCACTTCATTTTGCCATTTGTCTTATTGACTTTTCAAACCGACAATATTCACCAAAGGGAATATAGTCAAAATGATCATGTAAGTATGACCATTTTGTGTTTTGGTCTTGTAAGTATTTAATTTTGGATTTTGGTTCTATAAGTTAAGTTATAATTGGTTTTTAGTCCTTTCTTCATAGAGTGTTGACGTGGCATCAGAAAATGCTGACGTAACAGCTAAAAATTCTTAAGTGATATTTAGAAATAATGGTGTGTTTGTTGTGGTATCAACAATTAAATGCTATGTTTTCAAAACCGGACTGTACCGACTGGTTCAACTGGTTCGATCCGGAACCGATCACTGATTTGATCCGAAACACTCCCAAAAATCATTTTTAACGGTTGAACAGACAGAACTGGTCAAGAACCGGAAAATTAATTTTTTGATTTTTTTTAAAAAAATTAGTTTTTTATTTTAAAACCTTAATTTAATATTTTGTTATATATATACATGATTATTTGAAATTTTTTATTCGTTAAAAATATTATTTATTAGTATTAGAATTTATAATTTTTTTGAATATATTTATATAGTTAATTAGTTTTCAAACTACGATAAATATATATATTTTTCCATTTATATAAATTTTTTTGGTTTTTATAATTTAAAATATATTATTAATTATATTATATAAACGATTTTCCAATCCGACTGTCCGGTTAAAACATTCCAACCAGTTGGACCGTTTTTTTAAGTTAGATCGGTTTAATCACCGGTCCGCTTATAAATTAAAAAAAAACATTGCTAAAATGAAAAAAGACTAAAAATCAAAATATAACTAAACTTACAGGACCAAAACCCAAAATTGAATACTTATAGGACCAAATCACAAAACAAGCAAACTTATAGGACTATTTTGGCTATTATCCCTTCACCAAAAGCATTAGTTATCTCCTCTCCTCATTATTTTCTATATAAGAACTTTTTTTTCATTCATCAAACTAACAAATCCCAAAATAAGACAGTAATTCCCGTGAATAAAAACACATTTTACCTGTCCATACAAATGATTCACCTTTGGACTTCTACACTCATTATTTGGGAAACACATTTTGTGTTATTGTTGGTGATAGTTTCTAGCATAGATTGCGAAATTAATCTTTGAAATGTAACTTTGGGTTGAAATATATTTTGTGCTTCAATTTATAATTTTAACAAGTATCATACCAAGATATAAAATCTATATCTATATCTATATCTATATATATATATAATAACTGAGTTTTTGTCATTTTTGGCAAAATCCCGCCAAAATCGTATTGCTAAAAAAAGAAACTTTTTCCCAAAACAAAAAATAAATTATGTTTTAATAAAATTGATACTTATACATAATATATTCAAACGTGTGCATATATAGACATTTAAAAATCTATAATAATATAATTATATTTGAGAAAACTATCTTGACTAACAATTAAATTGTTTTGGCCAAAAACCATAATGAAATTAATTTTATTAAAATTAAATTCTTAATTATATTCATGAAGTGTATATAAATATATATACGTACATATATTAAAATTTCGTAGATTTCTATGATTTCTCAATTATTATTATAAAACTATAATAAAAATAATTTTTGAAAAAAATTAAACTTATTAATTTTAATCATGACGTATATTAAATTAAATTGACGAAATTCAAAATACGAATGTCTCTTTAGATTAAAATTTATAATAAAATACTTAATAATTAAAATTGACAAAATTCGATTATTAAACCTGAAAAGACGTTAACACAAACATTATGTAAAAACATTTCCACAATCTCATGAAATTAATATTACTTCCATTATTTTAGCTTTTCAAAATAATTAAAAATCTACCTTTAAGATTAAAAATTATAATGCGTGTCAGATGTTTTGTACAATCTCAAGATTTCAGTATTCCTAAAACACAATCATTTATTTCGAACACGAGATTATACGTTCTAAAAATTAACAAACAAAATATTTAATAATTTGACTAACAAAATTCGAATGATTTAAGAGTGATTTAAATATAATCACTTCGATTGTTAAATACAATCAATTAATAAATTGATTTAACATTCCCATGATATAACTTTACGTGCATAAAATCCAACTTTTAAAATTCTAAAAATGTAAATATATACCCCAAAAATTCGATTAATGTTATATATATCTATATATATATATATATATATATATATGTATGTATGTACACTACAACAAAAATGCTGAAAGACTACGGTGAAATAGCCATGTAGTTAAAAGTTAATAGCCATGTAGTTAAAAGTGCGGTAATAGACTACGGTAAAAAACCGTAGTCTTTTGTCGTTACGGTTTTTAACCGTAGTCTTTTCTATTGCACTTTTAACTACATAGCCTTTAACAACGGTTTTAAAGACCCCTTTAACTACGATTTTTCACCCTTGCCTTTTTTTTATGTATAAAACAAAAAAAAATACAATTTTTAATATTATAAATTCCTCAGAATTTGAAATTTAAAAATAAAATTTAATATACAATTTTTCAGTATTGTAAATTACTCAAAATTGAAAATTTGAATCCTAATTTCATACACACTAAAAAATAGAGTAAAAAATGGTCCTAAATTCCTAATCTTTCTGGCTCTTCTAAAACTACTTCGAAGCCTAGCTCTCTTGCTGTTGGAGAGACTTCTCCAATGATCGACTACAAGACGAGAGTCCTTCACCTAAAAACAGCGGTCGTCAAAATCAATTTAAAAAGGCCAAAGATTTCAAAATATACATATAGATGTTCCATTCACTGATAGGAAGGAAGATAAGCAACAAAAATATGTACCTTTCCCTCAGTATCCACGGATTCCACGGATCATAATCCAATCCCTCAAATTCCAGTGAATTACATAGGAAATGAAGCAACAAACCATAAAATACACGTTTTGATTTGATAAATCGATAACTTACACCATACAAATTCTTCTGGTTGCAAACGGAAAAACAAAATCCAGATATCATACGAATTGATTAGATTTCAATAGAGAAACTCACTGTGCGACGCGATTAAGAAGACAATAGTCGATCCTTGAAAACTAATAATAGCCCAGGCCTGCTCCGGCCCAATTAGATAAGTATATATATATATATATATATATATATATAAATTTATGTCTAGCCCAAATAAAAAATAGCCCAGCCCAAATATAATTTTTATTTTTTATGACTTGGGCTCGACAAATCAAAATTATTCTCTACTTTGTTCTGTCTTTCAAAATTGTTGGTCTGCTAGTGCGAGAGACAAAAGACGAGAAGAGAAGACGACGAGAAGAGAAGAGGGGTTTCGATTAGAAGAGGGGTTTCGATTAGAAGAGGAGCTGGAGCCATTGAAGCTCTCGGTTTTGATTTTTTATATTAGGAATCAAATGAATGGTAAGCTATCAATTCAAAAAACTGAAAACAATTTCGATTTTTGCAGGGGCTGGAGCCATTGAAGGCTTGAAGCTCTCTACTTTGTTTCAGGAATTTTTGTTTTATTATGGAGGGTTCCAGTTTTTGTTTATTATATAATTTATATTCATGGATACTATATGTTAGTCATTATTCGGCATTGAAATTCGTCGGACTAGGGATTGAATTTTTGTTTCAGGAATACACTTGCACAGTTGCACACTATACACAATAATGGAAGAAAAAAATAATGATTGAAATTATTGAATTGTTGGGGTGTGGGTCACGGGTTATAGTCAAAAAGAAAAAAAATGATTTCTAATTATTGATTTTTTGTGTGTTAATGATGGTTGGTTTCATTATATTAAAATCTCTAACTCATTCCTAATGCAAATAAAAATGTGTATTAAAATTAAAATATGTTGTTACTTGCTAATTTTATTTGCTGCTAATGTGATGAATATTTGTAGAAATTAGAATTATTTGTATGGTTATATAGTATTTACATAATTATCAAAATTTTGGGTATTTATAAAGTTAATTAATTTTAGCTTTGTTTGAGATTATCTAGCAATTAAGAATCTAAATGGTTTTTTTATTGTGGGTTATTTTTGCAGATTGAGAATGGAAAATCATCAACATCCTGTGAAAAAGGGAAAAACCTTAACTTTTTTTTTTCCAAAAAAAGATCAATCAAAAGGTCCTTCCATTCCTAATGTCTCATCTTCTGTAGCTACATCCTCTGAAATCGTAGATTCTCCACCTTCCAATCTTGGAACAGAACCACATGTTTCTATTGAACGTGATTCGGGAAAGAGAAAACAAATCTATGAATATCCAATAAATGAACGAGACCAAGTTCGACAAGCTTACCTAAATGTTGGACCATATCAACCGAAACTTTTGACGTATCAACAGACGCAATTTGGTAAGCAAACACATAGATTCCAAGAACACTGGTATTGTAAGTTTCGGTGGTTAGAATACTCTTCTTCAACAGATAAGGCATATTGTTTTTATTGCTTTCTTTTTCTTACCGATCCCACTCAACCAAATCTTTCATCATTGGCTATCAATGTATTCAATAGTTGGAATAGAGTTTGTAATGGAGATAAATGTGCATTTCTCACTCATGTTGGCACCTCATCTTCATCGCATCATAATACATCATTGAGAAAGGCTGAAAGTTTAATGCAACCATCTCAGCATATCGACAAAGTAATGCTTGCTATATCAAGTAAGGAAATTCATAAAAATCGTTTGCGTCTTAAAACCACAATTATAAGTGTTCGGTGGCTCGCACTTCAAGGTTGTTCTTTTAGGGGTCACAATGAATCATCTAAGTCATTGAATTGGGGGAATTTTCTTGAAATGTTGGATGCTTTAGGACGGATGAATAAAGAAGTGGGGGACGTATTGAGTAGTGCTGCGAGAAATAATACATACACTTCTCGAGAAGTACAAAAGGAGGTTTTGAATATTATGTCCAATAGAGTACGACAAAAAATTCAAAGTGAAACTGGAGATGCAAGCTTTTGTATTCTTGTTGATGAAGCACATGATGAATCCAAACGTGAGCAAATGGCTCTTATCTTGAGGTTTGTGAACAACAGCGGGATTCTGACAGAACGATTTTTTGCAATCAAAAGTGTTAGTGATATTACCTCACTAACTTTAAAAAATGATGTCAGTAATATTCTTGTTCATTACAACCTTCAAGCTCAAAACATGAGAGGCCAAGGTTACGATGGGGCAAGTAATATGCGGGGTGCTTGGAATGGACTGCAGGCTTTATTTCTCAGAGATTGTCCATATGAATATTACGTACATTATTTTTCTCACAGATTACAATTAACATTGGTTTCAGCGGCAAAGGATGTCCAAGATATTTGGGATTTCTTCTCTCATCTGGATAATGTTGTTAATATGGTGACATCTTCTCCCAAGCGCATTTGTGAGTTGCAAAGTACTCAAAGAAGAGAAATAGATCATTTGCTAGAAATTGAAGAACTTGATTCAGGACGCGGGGCTCATCAGATTTCTAACTTGCAACGAGCGGGGGAAACTCGTTGGAGTTCTCATTATGACTCCGTAAAGAGTCTGATAGATATGTATGGTGCAACTTGTAAGGTGCTTGTGCATCTAAGTGAACATAGTCCGAATACAAGTTCTCAGGCTGAAGTTGGTGGCATCTTCAAAAACATAACAAATTTTGAATTTGTCTTTGTCTTACATTTCATGCGAAGGATTTTGGCCATCACTGATGCTTTGTGTCAGGTCCTCTAGAAGAAATCTCAAGATATTTTTACTGCAATGAGATTTGTCTACACAACAAAAAATGTTCTTCAAGCTTTGAGGGAAGATGGGTGGGAAGAATTTTTACAGGAAGTGACAACATTTTGCTCAAAGCACGATGTTTACGTACCTGACGTTAACAGTTCATATAGGGTTGGTCGTTCTCGTGGGCGAGAGTATCTTACTGTTGAGCATCATTATCATTTTGATGTTTTCAACAAAGCAGTATATTTTCTTTTGATGGAGTTAAGTACAAGATTTAATGAGACTTCAGTAGAACTCCTTTCTCTCAGCTCAGCATTGGACCCTAAAATTCATTTGAATCATTCAACATAGATGATATTTGCAAGCTTGCAGAGAAGTTTTACCCTCAAGATTTTACAAAACAAGATATTTATTCCCTTAGAATTGAGTTGCAACATTATCAAAGGGATGTGATTTTTGATCGTCGATTTCAAATATCAACTCTTTCTGAATTATGTCATGAGTTGGTTGCAAGTAGGAGGTCGGAAAATTATGTTATGCTAACACGCTTGATTTATCTTGTGTTGACACTGCATGTATCTACTGCTATAGTTGAAAGAGCCTTTTCAGCAATGAAACATGTCAAAACGGCAATCCGTAACAAGATGGAAGATGGTTTTCTTGCTGATTGTATGATCATTTACATTGAGCGGGAGTTTGCAATGAATATAGATGTAGATTCTATTATTGACGAATATTATTATATATAACATCGTCGGGCACCGCTTAAATAGGTAAAGTTCATTTATTATTTTCTAATTTTTATATCATATGAATTTTGTTTATGCATTGACTTTTGAAAATTTTAGCCACCCCTTGTTTATTTTTCTGGCTCCGCCCCTGGGTAAAAGAAAGTGAAGATGCGTAAAAACCAATGGCGGATTGTAAGGTTAAATCATTGATGTGAGAAAAAAGAGCAGGTTTTGTACTCTCCACTCAAACTGCATTGGTTCCTTGAGGAAATAAAATGATTTAATCCCATTTTACTGATTGAAGAAGTTGTAAGAAACTTACAAGCCTTCTGGCGCGGATCAAGCTCAATAGCCTTGTTAAACTCAAGTAGGGAACCCAAAACATCACCCTTCAACATAATTAGAACAATGGCAGTCAAAATACTGAGGCTCAAAACCATATATAACATTCCTGATTTACTCAAACAAAAAAATAATCTCATCAATCAACTTTTACATGTTCAGTGTGAGTGTTGATAGAATTTCAACACCTTTCTTGTTGTATCAAACCAATTGGACCCTAAATTACTTTTGAGAAAAAGTATTCTGCATGTGCTGCATAATACTGCATATCATTCTTAAATTTTCAAGAAAAAAAGTGAAAGCAAACTGTATCATGTCACAGCTAGCAGCTGAAAGAAAGAAAAGAGAAAGGAAAGAAAAGCACATTGAAAAATGGTAGGTGAATGCTTGTTTCACTAATACCTGTTTAAAAATAAATTAAAGCAATCAAGTTAAAGAGGAAGCAAATAACACAATAAATTATGTAGTTCAAAACCTAGGGCTGGCATACCGTACCGAAATATTTTTGATATACAGACATTTTTTCGGTATATCGAATTTTTTTTCGGTATCTATACGGTATCAATATGGATTTTTTTCGTACCAAAGTTTTGGAATTTAATATCGGTATCGGTATGAATTTTTTTCATACCAATATTTGTAGTAAGGTATATCAAAAAACCACCCCTAAGTTCAACCACACAAGACCAAATACACGACAGGAGTGGCATCTTTCTCTTGATTTGAATTACAACAATCACTTATGTGCCATAGAGATGGACAATGGCTCTACAGAATTTTTTTTCCATTTGACGAATTGGTTTCGGGAAAAATGTTTTGAACTTTTTTTACTGAAGTTTCCGTGGGATTTTGCTTGGATTGGTGTATGATTTTGTGATACGTGGTATTGTATGCGGTTTGAATATGTGAATGATAATTCTTATTCATCTATAAAACTTTTTTTTTTCTTTTGTTCTTTGAAATCTACATGATTTTGTAATTTTTTGGGTGACGTGTTGAATTTAAATTAATAATGGGAAACTTGTTAAGTAAATTAGGTTATTATTTTACCTTACATACAAATTTAGCAAGTATGCTTGCTGTTCATCATTATTTTTCTAAAACTTCGCCTAAGTTGACTCACTGACTATATATTTTTGCAAACTTAAGGCTGTTAGAGGTTTCATCTTACTACGAAATATAAGCTGTGTGTATATTAATTTTTTTTTTTCATATGAAGAACATTTGGAAAAGTTGCAAATTTAGTCCTGTATGTTTATCACTTTGCGATTTTGGTCCTCTATGTTTTCACATTTCATTTTTACTCCTGCATGTTCTGATTTTTGGCAATTTTGGTTCTTTTTATTCAAAAATGCTTACGTGAAACTGTACACGTCAGCTTCACATCAGCAATGAATTGGTGCCACATCAGCGCCACATCGAAAAAAAGACTAAAATTGCCAAAAAAATAAAGATAGCGGACTAAAAATGAAATCTGAAAATATAAAGGACTGAGATCGCAAAGTGACAAACATATAGAACCAAAAAAGCAATTTTCCCATAACATTTTATACAAACTCATCGAGATTACTTCCGATGTAACATATATTATCCCATAATTCTCAACCATTTTTTTAATAACTAGTATTCCACCCGTGCGATGCACGTGATGATATTATTAAAAAATAATTACTATGCAAAATTGTATGGATATTTAAAATACAAATAAAAACATTATAAATCATACAATCAACAAACAAATTTTTATTTCACATATTCTGAAAAACCTCCTTAAATATAACATTGGTCGTCAAATTTTTGTTGTTACTATCACTATCACATATCAAAATTTTTAGACTTTTAGGATTTGTAACTTTGGATACAGCGACATACAACTGACAATGATTAAAAACGGATTTGTTCAAAAATGTCCAACATGAGATAAAGATTGACCCTTGATACTTGAGTTGTGCAAATATGGTCGGGTTGTGTAAATATGATAGACGTTGGGTTGTGTTTATTCTCTGCTTCAATGTATTGAAACTCTAAAAAATAATTATTGATTGTGTTGTGAATAAACTTTAAAATTTTCCATATAAGATTATCTTTTAAAAATTTTACGCAATTTCATTAAATAATTATTGATTGTATGATTATTTATAGTACTTGTATATTTTAAAACTTTTAAATATTATATATTTATTTATATATATATAGAGAGAGAGTTTCGATCACATGAGCAACCACCATGGGCAACTATATGTGTGTGTACTTAATTTATTTGTCTTTTAAAGATTGCCTCTTAATCTGTCGTATTTTTCTAAATTCTAATGCAACTACCATTCATAATTATTGGTTGTATAATCATTTGTAATAAATCTTTATTACGTGTACAAAGAGATCTGAAAAATTTCGATTCAGGCTTGCTTTTGAAATTCTAAAAAACATATTCAGATAATATGCAAAGACGTCGTATTTTATGGTTGCATGTATGTGTGCTACCTATAAAATTGTGAAAAAATATATATACTAACATTTTTTAGATAGATGGATAAAAAAAAAAAAAAAATTATGTATAACTCAACATCTTGAAATATGCATTCCATCGTGAGATCTTCTTTTTTTATATGAAGGTAGATTGTAATCTAATAACATCAGTCGTAGTTTTAGCGCCAAGTTACAGTTTGAAGGCTCTAATTCACGGATAACTTTAAACAATGGAGTCATTTGGTATTCATAATTTGAGTGGTGGTTATTTGAGATGTGTTGATACTACCTCATTGAGATAGTGCCCAATGGGGTCTCCAACGGTCTAGATTTGATGCAAGCGAGATGTTGACATGAGAATCTCGCTTGCATCAAAAGATGGGTCGTTGGATCTGGCATAACATCGACCAAACCGGTTATTTGATTGGAATTTGACATCATTGTTTTGCATGTGAACCATTTTATAAGTTCATTGTGTTCAAATCCATATTAAAAATGTTCTACTTTATATGTTAAGGTTTAAATTTTTTTTTATGATTTGCAGAATTTCAGCGTGGCTTATTTGAATTTTGAAATTAGGATTTTAAATTTTCGGTTACATATATGGTAAAATATATATATTTATATCTATATATATATATACAGGGGCGGAGCCAGAAAAATAAACAAGGGGTGGCTAAATTTTTTCAAAAGTCAATGCATAAACAAAATTCATATGATATAAAAATTAGAAAATAATAAATGAACTTTACCTATTTAAGCGGTGCCCGACGATGTTTTATAGAATAATATTCGTCAATAACATAATCTACATCTATATTTATTGCAAACTCCCGCTCAATGTAAATGATCACACAATCAGCAAGAAAACCATCTTCCATCTTGTTACTGATTGCCGTTTTGACATGTTTCATTGCTGAAAAGGCTCTTTCAACTGTAGCAGTAGATACGGGAAATGTCAACACAAGATAAATCAAGCGTGTTAGCATAACATAAGTTTCCGACCTCCTACTTGCAACCAACTCATGACATAATTCAGAAAGAGTTGATACTTGAAATCGACGATCAGAAATCACATCCCTTTGATAATGTTGTAACTCAATTCTAAGGGAATAAATATCTTGTTTTGTAAAATCTTGAGGGTAAAACTTCTCTGCAAGCTTGCAAATATCATCAATGTTGAATGATTCAAATGAATTTTTAGGGTCCAATGCTGAGGTGAGAGAAAGGAGTTCTACTGAAGTCTCATTAAATCTTGTACTTAACTCCATCAAAAGAAAATCTATTGCTTTGTTGAAAACATCAAAATGATAATGATGCTCAACTGTAGGATACTCTCGCCCACGAGAATGACCAACCCTATATGAACTGTTAAAGTCAGGTACGTAAACATCGTGCTTTGAGCAAAATGTTGTCACTTCCTGTAAAAATTCTTCCCACCCATCTTCCTTCAAAGCTTGAAGAAAATTTTTTGTTGTGTAGACAAATCTCATTGCAGTCAAAATATCTTGAGATTTTTTCTGGAGGACCTGACACAAAACATCAGTGATGGCCAAAGTCCTTCGCATGAAATGTAAGACAAAGACAAATTCAAAATTTGTTATGTTTTTGTAGATGCCACCAACTTCAGCCTGAGAACTTGTATTCGGACTATGTTCACTTAGATGCTCAAGCACCTTACAAGTTGCACCATACATATCTATCAGACTCTTTACGGAGTCATAATGAGAACTCCAACGAGTTGCCCCCGCTTGTTGCAAGTTAGAAATCTGATGAGCCCCGCGTCCTGAATCAAGTTCTCCAATTTCTAACAAATTCTCTATTTCTCTTCTTTGAGTACTTTGCAACTCACAAATGCGCTTGGGAGAAGATGTCACCATATTAACAACATTATCCAGATGAGAGAAGAAATCCCAAATATCTCGGACATCCTTTGCCGCTGAAACCAATGGTAATTATAATCTGTGAGAAAAACAATGTACGTAATATGCATATGGACAATCTCTGAAAAATAAAGCCTGCAGTCCATTCCAAGCACCCCGCATATTACTTGCCCCATCGTAACCTTGGCCTCTCATGTTCTGAGCTTGAAGGTTGTAATGAACAAGAATATTACTGACATCATTTTTTAGAGTTAGTGAGGTAGTATCACTAACACTTTTGATTGCAAAAAATCGTTCTGTCAGAATCCCGCTGTTGTTCACAAACCTCAAGATAAGAGCCATTTGCTAACGTTTGGATTCATCATGTGCTTCATCAACAAGAATACAAAAGCTTGCATCTCTAATTTCACTTCGAATTTTTTGTCGTACTCTATTGGCCATAATATTCAAAACCTCCTTTTGTACTTCTGGAGAAGTGTATGTATTATTTCTCGCAGCACTACTCAATACGTCCCCCGCTTCTTTATTCATCCGTCCAAAAGCATCCTACATTTCAAGAAAATTCCCCCGATTCAATGACTTAGATGATTCATTGTGACCCCTAAAAGAACAACCTTGAAGTGCGAGGCACCGAACACTTATAATTGTGGTTTTAAGATGCAAACGATTTTTATGAATTTCCTTACTTGATACAGCAAGCATTACTTTGTCGATATGCTTGATGGTTGCATTAAACTTTCAGCCTTTCTCAATGATGTATTATGATGCGATGAAGATGAGGTGCCAACATGAGTGAGAAATGCACATTTATCTCCATTACAAACTCTCTTCCAACTATTGAATCCATTGATAGCCAATGATGAAAGATTTGGTTGAGTGGGATGGGTAAGAAAAAGAAAGCAATAAAAACAATATGCCTTATCTGTTGAAGAAGAGTATTCTAACCACCGAAACTTACAATACCAGTGTTCTTGGAATCTACGTGTTTGCTTACCAAATTGCGTCCGTTGATACGCCAAAAGTTTCGGTTGATATGGTCCAGCATTTAGGTAAGCTCGTCGAACTTGGTCTCGTTCATTTATTGGATATTCATAGATTTGTTTTCTCTTTCCTGGATCACGTTCAATAGAAACATGTGGTTCTGTTCCAAGATTGGAAGGTGGAGAATCTACGATTTCAGAGGATGTAGCTACAGAAGATGAGACATTAGGAATGGAAGGACCTTTTGATTGATCTTTTTTTGGAAAAAAAGAAGTTAAGGTTTTACCCTTTTTCACAGGATGTTGATGATTTTCCATTCTCAATCTGCAAAAATAACCCACAATAAAAAAAACCATTTAGATTATTAATTGCTAGATAATCTCAAACAAAGCTAAAATTAACTATATAAATACCCAAAATTTTGATAATTATGTAAATACTATATAACCATACAAATAATTCTAATTTCAACATCCCAATTAGATAGGTATAGTATATATATATATAAATTTATGTCTAGCCCAAATAAAAAATAGCCCAGCCCAAATATAATTTTTATTTTTTATGACTTGGGCTCGGCAAATCAAAATTATTCTCTACTTTGTTATGTCTTTCAAAATTGCTGGTCTGCTAGTGCGAGAGACAAAAGACGAGAAGAGAAGACGACGAGAAGAGAAGAGAAGAGAAGAGGGGTTTCGATTAGAAGAGGAGCTGGAGCCATTGAAGCTCTCGGTTTTGATTTTTTATATTAGGAATCAAATGAATGGTAAGTATCAATTGAAAAAACTGAAAACAATTTCGATTTTTGCAGGGGCTGGAGCCATTGAAGGCTTGAAGCTCTCTACTTTGTTTCAGGAATTTTTGTTTTATTATGGAGGGTTCCAGTTTTTGTTTATTATATAATTTATATTCATGGATACTATATGTTAGTCATTAGTCGGCATTGAAATTCGTGGGACTAGGGATTGAATTTTTGTTTCAGGAATACACTTGCACAGTTGCACACTATACACAATAATGGAAGGAAAAAATAAGGGAAAATTGCATATATCACCCCTGTGAAATTCCGAGTTTGCTAATAACTCCCTATGAAATTTTTTTAAGCAAGCTAATAACCCTTTGTGATTCTAGATTTGTAGCATACACACCCTTTTCAGTTAAAAATTGACAAAAAGACCCTTACTTAAATAAATAATTAAATTAATTTTGTTTTATAATTCTATATTTAATTGAGTAAAATAATCAAATTTTATTTAAATAAGTATGAAAATTATATATAATTATTTTATCATAATATTTGTCGTACACAAAATATATTTTAATATTAAATTGTCTTATAACATTAAGGGCATTTTAGTCATTTTTAAGCTAGAAGTGGGTGTATGCTACAGATTTAAAATCATAAGGGGCTTCTAGCTCAAAAAAATTTCATAGGGGGTTATCAGCATGGAAAATACTGTTCTAATTGCATTCATCATGGCTTGGCATTGGTCAGTAAAAATTGTTTCAGGTTGTTTTCCATTCATAGACTCAAGAAAAGTTTTAAACAACCATTCGAATGAACTCTCAGTTTCATCCGACATAAATGCCAAGCCAAACATTACATTTTGTTTATGATGATTAATTCCAACAAAAGGCGCACACACCAAATTGTAACGATTGGTTCGATAAGTGGTGTCAAATGACAATATATCACCAAAATAATCAAAATCAACTTGACATCTCGAATCCCTGAAAAAGAAATCCATGACCCTATTTTCATCATCTAATTGCACATTCCAATAAAAATTTGACTCCTTATTTGCCTTATTAATGAAGTGATGAAGTAAGGCAGAAGCATCCCCATTCTCAACTTTCGTATGTTTTCTTATACGACCAAGGTGATCGTATACATCTTTTCGAGTAAAGCTCAAATTTTGTGGTCCTTGTGCTTCATTTTCCATATAAGACACAACATTAACAACAGATATCTCAACATTCACCAATGCTTCTAAAGTGGATTTTTGAGCATGAGAAATATTCCTTGATGATCTCAACAGATGTCTTTGATCAACTGCAACCATGTCATGATTATGCTCAACAACAAACCTACCAACCGTCCACTCCCCCCCCCCCTAATTTGCCTACCTATTCTGAGCTTAGCTTTACATTTAGTTCTACTACTCGATTTCAAGTAAGGAGGAATTTTTTCATTCGAGCGTTTTTCATCTTTACTACCTTCACATGAACACTCAAACTCTTTAGATTGTAATTCAGTACTGCCAGGAAAGTAGCGCTGATAACCTTTTTTAACGCTGAAGCCTTTAGCATGAGCATAATTGCAATAAAGTAAATATGTATCTTCAACGCTTTTGACTACTTGACCAACAAATAGTTTACTTTCCAATTGATCTACAATAGAGTTGGTAGATAACACCTCAACATTCTCAGGAATCGAATATTCTGAATTTACAACTTCAACATCTTCAATGTTGTCTCCCATCAAATCTGTAATAAAACAATGATTTAAATGTAAATAAAATTAATCATGATTCAAACTAAATAAAGAGAGATACAACTTAAAGAAATGGTAACAAAAAAATTGTAAGATTAAACAAACTGTAATTTTTACACAACATCTAAAAGTTAAACGGTAATTAATGGAAATAAACCAATCATAAAACAAAAGACTTCACATTGCTAATTATGATAGTACTTCTTAAGGAATTTCCAGCTAACATTCATTTCTTCCACAAAATATTTCATTGGTGATTTATCCGAATGTTATTTGTCTGATAGGAAATTGTAATACCTTGGATGAGTGGACGGGATGAAAACAGGAAAAATGCATTAAAACATAAAGCATGTCATTAGTAAAATGTATTCTACCTTACCAGCAAAGACAATGGGCAACTTGTCAATCATGTACGAACTAAAAGTTAGGAACGAAAATAAACACCAAAAAAAGGAGAAATACTTCAAATCGGCATCGCAATATAAAATTATAGCATCCATCAAATATCACTCCTTATTTAAACAGAATCATTAACTACATAACAACATTAATGCATATAAATCACCTAAAAAAATTAAATACAAGATATATTTATTATGTACAGCCCCCATAAGATGTAATCATTCCTTTAACATTGAGCAGCGGCATTCTTTTACCTTTGAACAGCGGCACGGTGAAAGACTGAGAGCGACGCCGGTGACGTCGGTACAGTGGATATGACGAAAGGCGACGTCAGCTTCTGCAACAGATTCGATGGTGATGGTGGCTCGATGGATATGACGAAGGGCGGCAGAGTGTTTTGGGAGGGGGAGGAAGTTGAGATTGTATTTTGAGCGGTACATTCAAAATTTGGAACGAAATGTTTAACCATGGTTGGCTCTGGATTGGTAAAATTAACTAAATTGCATCATTTATTTTTCTTGAACAAATCACTTTACTAAATATAAATTTAAAAAACTCATTGCCACATGTCAGTCAATGAGTGGGTCCGGGTACTACCCAAGAGCCGGCATCGAATTAACCAGACTAGGGATTGAATTTTTGTTTCAGGAATCCACTTGCACAGTTGCACACTATACACAATAATGGAAGAAAAAAATAAGGATTGAAATTATTGAATTGTTGGGGTGTGGGTCACGGGTTATAGTCAAAAAGAAAAAAAATGATTTCTAATTATTGATTTTTTTTGTGTTAATGATGGTTGGTTTCTAGATTAAAATCTCTAACTCATTCCTAATGCAAATAAAAATGTGTATTAAAATTAAAATATGTTGTTACTTGCTAATTTTATTTGCTGCTAATGTGATGAATATTTGTATAAATTAGAATTATTTGTATGGTTATATAGTATTTACATAATTATCAAAATTTTGGGTATTTATATAGTTAATTTTAGCTTTGTTTGAGATTATCTAGCAATTAATAATCTAAATGGTTTTTTTTATTGTGGATTATTTTTGCAGATTGAGAATAAAAAATTATCAACATCCTGTGAAAAAGGGAAAAACCTTAACTTTTTTTTTTTCCAAAAAAAGATCAATCAAAAGGTCCTTCCATTCCTAATGTCTCATCTTCTGTAGCTACATCCTCTGAAATCGTAGATTCTCCACCTTTCAATCTTGGAACAGAACCACATGTTTCTATTGAACGTGATCCGGGAAAGAGAAAACAAATCTATGAATATCCAATAAATGAACGAGACCAAGTTCGACGAGCTTACCTAAATGCTGGACCATATCAACCGAAACTTTTGACGTATCAACGGACGCAATTTGGTAAGAAAACACGTAGATTCCAAGAACACTGGTATTGTAAGTTTTGATGGTTAGAATACTCTTCTTCAACCGATAAGGCATATTGTTTTTATTGCTTTCTTTTTCTTACCGATCTCACTCAACCAAATCTTTCATCATTGGCTATCAATGGATTCAATAGTTGGAAGAGAGTTTGTAATGGAGATAAATGTGCATTTCTCACTCATATTGGTACCTCATCTTCATCGCATCATAATACATCATTGAGAAAGGCTGAAAGTTTAATGCAACCATCTCAGCATATCGACAAAGTAATGCTTGCTGTATCAAGTGAGGAAATTCATAAAAATCGTTTGCGTCTTAAAACCACAATTATAAGTGTTCGGTGGCTCGCACTTCAAGGTTGTTCTTTTAGGGGTCACAATGAATCATCTAAGTCATTGAATCGGGGGAATTTTCTTGAAATGTTGGATGCTTTTGGACGGATGAATAAAGAAGTGTGGGACGTATTGAGTAGTGCTGCGAGAAATAATACATACACTTCTCCAGAAGTACAAAAGGAGGTTTTGAATATTATGGCCAATAGAGTACGACAAAAAATTCGAAGTGAAATTGGAGATGCAAGCTTTTGTATTCTTGTTGATGAAGCACATGATGAATCCAAACGTGAGCAAATAGCTCTTATCTTGAGGTTTGTGAACAACAGCGGGATTCTGACAGAACGATTTTTTGCAATCAAAAGTGTTAGTGATACTACCTCACTAACTCTAAAAAATGATGTCAGTAATATTCTTGTTCATTACAACATTCAAGCTCAGAACATGAGAGGCCAAGGTTACGATGTGGCAAGTAATATGCGGGGTGCTTGGAATGGACTGCAGGCTTTATTTCTCAGAAATTGTCCATATGCATATTACGTACATTGTTTTGCTCACATATTACAATTAACATTGGTTTCAGCAGCAAAGGATGTCCAAGATATTTGGGATTTCTTCTCTCATCTGGATAATGTTGTTAATATGGTGACATCTTCTCCCAAGCTCATTTGTGAGTTGCAAAGTACTCAAAGAAGATAAATAGAGCATTTGCTAGAAATTGGAGAAGTTGATTTAGGACGCAGGGCTCGTCAGATTTCTAACTTGAAACGAGCGGGGGCAACTCGTTGGAGTTCTCATTATGACTCCGTAAAGAGTTTGATAGATATGTATGGTGCAACTTGTAAGGTGCTTGAGCATCTAAGTGAACATAGTCCGAATACAAGTTCTCAGGCTGAAGTTGGTGGCATCTACAAAAACATAACAAATTTTGAATTTGTCTGTCTTACATTTCATGCGAAGGATTTTGGCCATCACTGATGTTTTGTGTCAGGTCCTCCAGAAGAAATCTCAAGTTATTTTTACTGCAATGAGATTTGTCTACACAACAAAAAATGTTCTTCAATCTTTGAGGGAAGATGGGTGGGAAGAATTTTTACAGGAAGTGACAACATTTTGCTCAAAGCATGATGTTTACGTACCTGACTTTAACAGTTCATATAGGGTTGGTTTTCTCTGCCTCCGAAGTACAACGCTGCTTCCGAACGGCTCCTCGTAACTTCCGAACTGTCCAATAACTTGAAGTTCTTGGAAATATCGCCAGCGACATCGGGTTACCATTAAGAACAAGTAACTATTAGATTTATTCAAGTGAAATATTGTATCTATAGTTCTCCTGGTGCATGTAAATACATATGAAAATACATCAGAATCAAATATATACACCTTTAGTTCTTAATCTTATGTATATGTACTCGGCATTCATGTTTTCCGGCGTCGATCCTACAATTATTGGTGTGAAACATGTATAGGCTACCCGAAAATTCTGTTTGAATAGCTTCAAGCAACGGTGAAACTCTGATAAATCAGTAGCTCATGAGCAAGACGTTTCACTAGGCCATTGTACACTTTAACCTTGCATAAGAAAATGATGGATAACGTTTTTCAACAATCATTTTGCACTCAACATTTGCAACATTCATATGAATTCTAGGCGACGCCGAAAATTGCTTCATGAATGTGTTGATTGTTATTGTATCATGTGGTGAATATATCTGCAGCACAACTCTGAGATGCAGCGTAAACGATAAAACGAACTCATTCATTCATTCACATAAATCATAGGAAAACAGAATACAAAAAATTGGGCAATTTTTAGTTTCAACTTTTCATCCTATGCTCTTTGGCATAAAGCAAAATACTACTACTCGGACATTCAGGCAAAGGCACTACGAGCCATCTGCGCCAAGCGTTTAACTAGCTCACGTGATTCACTGGTTCCACAGAAAACTCTCATTTGTTCAATCACGGAGTCGTTTTTATAGTTTCAAGAACATGTTCGAGGGAATACATAAGCGGAATACCAGAAGTGAGAGTAAAGAAATCCCTGAACTCGAACTACAAGTGTTTATATGTTTATACGCTTTCTAAGTTAGGATACATAGGCCGAATATTCGATCAATATAGCATACATGAATCACAAAATCGCAGAAGAATCGAAGAAGAAAGGATCTTCGTATTTCATATAAACCAACTGCAGTAACCAGTTATATGCTATTTATGTTGTACAAGACAGCAATCAAACATGAACTATTTCTTGTATTCGATCATCTATCCTATGACTTAATACTTGTCTGGCTCGAGCACTTCTGTGCTGCAGGCGCTGGTGTAGTTTTTCCGACATCTGGTTGAAGAATGTAGCATCCCACCTGTTTATTAGCGAAGGGTCTTCCGCAAAACATATGTAAATCGATGTTACAGCACTTTCGACAACCACCATGGCCAATCCAACCTGACAAAGAAAATTGACACGTGAGCATAAGACATGAATATCTAGGCAAAAAACTAAAATTTTTCCAAGTTGTAACATCCTTGAGAAAACTCATTTTCTCTTAAATGTAATTTGGTATCCAAGGATCAAAATTGGAACCGAATTGGTAATATTTCTGCCGGTTCGAGGATTTAGGGCCGTTTCTTACCATGATCATTCCCATTAACATGGCAGTAGAGCCCACCATCACTACTCGCTCGGGATGCTTAATCTTTGTCCAAACTGCTGCACACGTTCCAGCAATAAGTCCGCCCAAAATTGTTCCCATCAATAGAACAGCGCCTGAGCAGTCATACGCTACAAGTGCTTCAACGCCTGTTGATTGGAATAACTCCCAAGCATCTTTGGCTGAATGATTAAAGCTTTTTCCCTGGACTGCAATCTGGAAGACAGAAGGATGCATGTGTTACAGATATTTTCATATAGCCTGATAAATCTTTAGGCAAAGATTTTTAAGAACATACTGGTAGCCATGTAATGTGTTGAAATGAATACCTGGACATAAGCATATTTGTTGAACCAACGAACTAAAAACTCTACCAGATGAAACAGAAAATCAACACAGCAGAGCAAACACTCGTTGTTTCCAATCTTTGACCTCAATCCTCTAATCTATCAAGTTCATAAGAACTCTTGCTAGTAAGAACAAATGTGGCTTGATTTGTTGCACATTGATAGGTACATAACTAAAAGATGATAGTACTAATCAACACTGGATTGCTTACCTCCCATCGTAAAGTTCGTATAGCGGCTGTAAACAGAGATCCATAGCATATGCTGCCAAAAGATGTAGTGACAGCATATCGCAAAGAATTTATCAATGGTTTAGAAGGCATTGATGTTGCTTCTCGACCGCCATGAATAAGGACAAGAAACACCATTCCTGAAACTATGACGTGGACAACATTACAAAGAACCGCGCCAGTCCAAAACAAACTCACAGATAACACCTGCATGTGAGTGATGGGATCATGCCTTCTTTGTTTTTTCTTTAATTGAAATTCAAATAATATGAACTGTTTGCATAATATCTCGGTCTAAAAATATGACATGCAGAGAAATAACTTGCCCGCTCACCAACAGAAGCCACCAGCGTCCACTATCCCCAATGCTCAAAGCAACAACCCCAGCAGCACCGAAAGACCACAGAGATAGCCAGAAAAGCATTACTAGCATAAATATGCATGTTAATCTAGTGACCTCGGGAAGGTTCCAAACCATATTCACCGCTCTTTGTAGCACCAGCATGGTAAAGGGAAGTCTATTAAAGGACGATAGTCAGATAAAATTTATATTTATGCAAAAATTTGAGTGACTCTACTTCCACCTAAAAGTCTCAAATTGGATTTTGGTAGATTCATTCTCATGTGCAGAATACCAGTTTTGGTAATCTTTAATTCCGTGAAAGTAATCAATACCCTTTACAAGCTTTGTATCACTGGAATATTTTTTTCAACTTTTCTTATATGTCATCATTCAAAAAGAAATCGAACTCAAAGTCTAAGCCCCATCTTAATTCCTGGCTACTTAAAATTTCCATAGTGAACATCATTAGATCAAGAATGGTAGATAAAAGATCAGAGGATGAGAATGGTAGATCTACCTAATATTTTTAATTATTTCAAAATTTTATCTTATCGAAGGATGATAAAAAAGACATCAAAAATCAAGTCAGATAAATCGATTACAGTATTCTGAAGCATGCAATTTATGAGCATAAGATTTGTGGCATATGCCATCCAAATTTTTATATGCTGTGTCAGGTAAGAGTTTTGACTCGCAGGTTCAGAAATATTTATAATACTATCTTTGAGTCTTTACTTTTACTAAAATTGATAGATCGGAAAATTCAAAATAGCCCCAACATATACATATAGTAATGTGAAAAATGCAACCAATTAGACGAACTTCATATCATATGACAAAAACTTGTAACAACCTTCATGTACAAAGTTAAACTTGAAAACCATGAAACATGATGCTGCAGAGTTTACCTTTCAATGACTGATACCACATACAAGAATTGCAATGCAGCACCTGCAGCAAATGCAGTGCCCCAAAAATACTGTTTAATCCAAAAACAAAGCACACTGATGACAGCAAGATATGTTGTCAAAAGGTGCACGGAGACCTTCATCATTTGATTCGCTCGTGAACCAAGCAATAGCAACCAAGTCCATCCCAATAGCGCCCCTGCTCCGCCAGCAACAGCATACAATGGCCAGTAGTCTTCTGTTAAACCACTCTTATTCTCAAGAAATCCCATTGTGTACTTGTCAATATTTAACCTGTCCTTTTGTTTAAACCTGTTAAGCCCCAAAACCGCGAGTGCAAAACCAACAACAACCAAATGTGCCATAAATATAAGCAACCAGAACACATCATGCCAATGGCGAGACACTGCCGTAAAGATCCCCTGAGACATTGAATGACTCCCCACAACATTCTGCAATAAATCCACCATGAAAACAACATCAATTCCCACATAATTAGTATGTTCAACTAGTACTGGTCGCGAAAGAAGAAAATAAAGAAAATGTACAAAAACGTATACCCACTTCTTTAAATCAATAAAAAAAGAAAATATGAAGACAGATTTTGCTTCCAGCTTTCCCAATCAGAACCTTAGAAGTTGAAAGATGCGCAGAAGTGTTAATTGATATCCTCAATAAACATTCAAATGTTTCCACACAATTACAAGAGCCCTAATTCCACGCGCATGGCGGAAGCAAATTTTTTTTTTAAAAAAAAAAATCATATACAAATCTCCTTCAACTATCTAAGTTATAATAATTCAGATCCTCGTACACATCACCAGTTCACCATACAATCAAAACCCAGAAAAGAGATCCACATAATCACTAAAGAACAAAAGAAGAACATCAAAATCAGAGAGGATCACCCCACGAAACTGACAAAACGAAGTAAAACCAAGCCCACAAGCTTCAAACACCAAAACCCAAATCAAGAAAAGATCCAAACCCGCCACCCAAAAACACACAAACCAACACAAACATGTGAGGCACAAGTACCGGCTGTGGGGCACCCACGGCGGAGTCGTAGGAAGAAGAAGAGGCCGACGAAGACCTGGAGTCGCTCATTGTTCATCGAATTCCCGTCCTACACCGAAAAAGACAAGATTTTTAAGAAAAAAGTCCAAGTAAACGAAGTGGGTTTGTGGGTCGGAGGTTGTTAGGAATGGGGAAAATCGAAGAAAAATTGGGGAAGAAACTGAAAACATATAACGACTATCATTTTGTTGGATTTTAAAGTAATAAGAAAGATAGGCATGAGTTGCCAGGTATTTGCCACCATTTTCTTGTGAAAAAGTTTTGAACTTTTATTATAGGGGGGCCTGCTGTCTGTGTGAGACCTCACCCACGCTTCTTCTTTTGTCGTGGTCATCATTCTCTTTTTTGAATATTGGACTTATTTCAATTAATATAAAAATAATCCTAATTAACAACTCATTACTCATACAGTCATACAAATGAGATTTTAACACGAGAATTCATGGGTTTTGGAAAATCATCTCCACCATTATACTAAATGATTATTCGCGAAAAACATATTTTAAAGATGAATTGGATTTCGTTTGGACATGTACTTATAAAACGTTTTTATAAAAGTGTTTTTTAAATTTTTTTATAAAATGTTATAAAAGTTGTTTTAAAAATAAATATGTGTTTGGACAACTATTTTATAAAATATTTTAATATTTCAAAGTAGTGTTGTTCATATTTACTTTCCATAGTTTCATTATTTGAAGAAGATTTTTTAAAAAATAATTTTAAACAATAATTTACAAAAATTGGATCCAAACACATACTTTAAATTTATTTTATACATGAAATACTAAAAACGTTTTTAAAGTACATGATCAAATGAAACTTTAATCTCTTGTAAAATGATATCACAGATCTATATATGTGAGATGCGTCGACTTGATCCATACTTGCAAAAAAAAAAATTATATAAAAAAATATTACAAAAATCTTGTACATGATATGGTTCACGGGTCAATTTTGTGAAACACATATCCTATTTTGAGCACTCATAAAAAAATATATTATTTTTACTGTAAAAATGGATAGAGTTGACATGTCTAACAAATAAAAATTGAATTGTAAGACGATCTCATAAAAATGATTGATTTTATTATATGCGGTAAATATACTAGTCCTACCCATTCATAAATTACATATACTGTTGAAATGAAAGGATTGAATGAGAAACATTGCCAAATTAATAGTGTAATTTTCGGCAATTGATGCATCGTGGAATCAACAATCGACTATATTAAAGTTTTTTATATTCTTAATTTACTATTGCAGTTGTATGATGTAAATACATATTGTATTTATCTTTTTCTGGTGCGTCATATTATGTTCCTGAAGGTGTCTTCGAAAATTCGAGTAGATAGAGTCAGATAGTCGGTGAGCATTTAACCAATGGTCTGAAGTTCAATTTCTCCTACCTATATTGTATCCGCCGAATCTATCGCACACATGTAATTTATGTGACTAACATGATTTGTAGGTTATTGTATTAGCTCGCACTTATATCTAATACGAATCGAAAGATAATCATTTCGAGTTCCAGCGTCGTCAAAAAAATTATATATTAGCAGGGGCGGCTCTAGCCCCGGGCAGCCAGGGCACGCGCTCAGGGGCCCATCCATGTGAGGGCCCCCAAATTTTTTTTTTAAAAAAATTATTATATATATATATATTTATATATAAATATTTTATATTATTTTTTCACATAAAAAAAGGGTATGAGTTTTTAATTTTGAGAGTTTCGATAATACTTTGCTCTTTTGTTAGTTTGTGGCTGCGTGCGATTACGTGAATTGACTATCAATAGTTTAAAAATTTAGAAAATAGAGAAATACAAAATTTACGAAAATACGCAAACGCATTCAACAAAACGATCCATGGTATGAATTACAAGACTCTTGTTCAATTTTATTTTATTTTTGAATTTTGATATATTGTTTAATCTTATTTTGATTTAATGTTTTTGTTCACATATTTTGATTTAAGGTAAGATGTTAATATTTGTTGTAATTTCAGATAGATTCTGAAAATTCGAGGATTACAGGTCTGAAAATGAATATTTTCCTATGATCGTGGTTACGTATCAAATTTTATTGATTATTATTCATGTGACTGTAGCATCAGTTGAGAAAAGTTTTTTTCAAGTTAAAATTATTGAAATCTTATTTGAGAACCACAATGAGTTAAGAAAAATTGAATGATTTGACGATCCTCTGCATAAAAAAAACATATTGGAATATATATCTTATGACGACACAATTGATGATTTTGTTTCAAAAAAAATAAGAAGAGCCAATTTTAAATAATATCTTTTGTTGATTAAATTATTTTAAAGAGTTATGTAAACCTTCTTTCATTTGTTTACTTTATTGATTTATGTATTTTGGTTTATTTTAATTATGTAATTTGAATTTATATATATATATATATATATATATATGTATATGAGTTTTCAAGTTAATTTGAAAGGGCACATATAGTTTAAACTTTGTCCAGAGGCTCGTTTTTCTTAGGACCGCCCCTGTATATTAGTTGGAGGAGAAGATTCATTTTTAACTAGGGATGACAATGGGTCGGGTCTAAACCCGGCCCCGCATTGAACCCGGCCCGTTGGGGCGGGTTTAGACCAGGCCAAGCGGGTCCACATGCGACCCGGGACCCGCCCCGAACCCGCCCCGCTAAAAATATATATATTTAATATAAATATAAAATATACATGTATATATATTAATAATATATAATTATATTATTTATATTACATAATCAATATTTTATCCCTAATTTGAGTTTATAATATTTTTGAATTTAAATAATTTTAATATATTATGATATTTTTAATATGAAAATATATTATTATGATTTTTTCTTTGTTATTAATTATTAATTAAATAAAAAAATGATATATTTTAACTTATAGAAATATTTTTTTGTCCTAAATATTATTAATATAAATTTAAAAAATAAATTTAATGATGATTTGTTAAATTTTTAACTTATTTAATTTTTTATTTAATAAAATTTAAATTATATTTAATTTGACGGGTCCAACGGATCTAATCCGGATTGAACTCGCCGGGTCCACGGGGTGGGGCGGGTCCACGGGTTGGCGGGGCGGATCTCGGGTTTGCCCAAGCCCGGCCCGAACCCGGCCCGTTGTCATCCCTATTTTTAACCAAACAAAATATTTCTGAGGTTGTATTTTAAAAATATATATATTTTATAATTTTGGATAAAATTGTGATTTATTTATTTTAGGAAATTATTATCTTGTCACATTGAAATGATTGAGTGGACTCTCACTCTAATGAGCAACAAGACTATGGCTGTCATGTGAACGCGTGTTATCACGTGCTTAACTACTGTGTGGGCTTCTTGGTTTCCCAGGCCTTACAGTCTTCGTTCCAACTCGGTATATATCGGTTTGTCTATGTCAGCACATGGACACTGCTCATGTGCTGCATTCAAGGGCCCATGTTTTTTAGGATTTGATATGATCTCATTTGAAGATCCTAAAAAACATGAATCTGATATGATTTCATTTCAAATGAGATCATATCAAATCCCAAAAAACATGGGCCCTTGGATGCAGCACATGGGCAGTGTCCATGTGGCATAGACAAAACCGTATATACCAATCCCTTGACGATTTATAAATTAATGTTATATTTTATAATAATAATATATAATAGGCAAAAACTCCTATGAGACGGTCTCAAGAGTCATTTTTATGAGACGGGTCTTTTATATGGGTTATCCATTAAAAAGTATTACAATTTATGCTAAAAGTATTACTTATTATTATAAATATGGGTAGGATTGATCCGTCTCACATGAGTGCTACTCTATATAATAATATATTGGAAAAATTGCATATATCACCCTTGTGAAATCCCGTGTTAGCTGATAACCCCCTGTGAAATTTTTTTAAACTAATAACCCCCTGTGATTCTATATTTGTAGCATACACACCCCTTTCAGCTAAAAAATGACAAAAATATCCCTACATAAAATAAATGATAAATTAAATAGTTCATAAAAGTCAAGGGCATTTTCGTCATTTTTTAGCCAAAAGAGGTGTGTATGCTACAAATCTAAAATCACAGGGGGTTATTAGCTTAAAAATTTTTCACAGGGGGTTATTAGCTAACACGGGATTTTACAAGGGTGATATATGCAATTTACCCCTAATATATTTTATAAAGATGATTAAAACACTATGATAATCTAATCATACTTTTATAAAGAAAGAAATATTTTAACATAGAGATCATACTAAAATTTGTTACATTATTTTTTAAAAAAAATATTATGTGCTTTCTCTAAGTTTAAAATATATATAACGTATTTTATTATAATATGATAATTTTCTATAGTGATGAAAGAATTATAAATAAAATGGAACGTGAAAATATATTTGTATGAAATAATAGGAAGTATGTGGGTATATTTTTGTTATATTTTCAAAGAAATATAATAAAATATAATATATATATATATATATATATATATTATTTATTTATTTTTCTTGTAGTCAAAGCTTTCAGAAAGAAGGGGGAAAAAGGGGAAACACGCAAAATTATCAGTGCAAGGGCAAAATCTAATTTGAGTATAAATGAAAAGTCGTGATCAAACTAGTGAAAAAAATGTTTTATATTATATAGAAATTAAGTAATAATATTTTATATTTGGCATAATTTTTTTTATATAGGACCATGACTTTTGTTTGAGTGCAATTCTGATAAAATAAAATAACTGGTTTTGACAAAGGTGGCCGGCTCGAATCCAATAATAACTAAGCACTGATTTTTTTCCTAAAAACAAATAGTCCAATTGTTCCAAACTTTGTCGCTCTTATTATTTAAATCAGACATGAATTCTTCGTCGTTAGCCATCTTCTCCCCATTTTCACTATGCATGGATAGCGACCCGCGTTGTTCGATACTAGGCAATGCGTGTTATACGCTCATAACTAATTGATTATATGTTGTACGCGTTCTGTGTTTGTATAATTTATTTTTTAAACGAAAACAAGAAAACAAATGGTAAAATTAAAACAAATATAAAAAATGTAGTGTCTTTGTAAAAAAATAATAATAATCAAAGGACAACAGAGGTACACCAATTTTGCAAAGGTGCGTGACATTTTCGTAATTTAAAAAACATCAAAAGACACAAAAGTTTATTTCATTTTGATAAATAAGAAAATATCAAAGACTAAAAAAAAGGGGGGTAATTTAAAATGACTAATTTGACTAAAATTTTTGGTTATATTGGAATTAAGATATGATATAATCATATATTTATTTTAAATTTCACCAATTAATTGAAAATTGTTTAATCAAAAAGAACTCGGCGTTTTTAGCCTCCATAAACATAGAGTGTATGTCAATAGGCTCTTTATGCAGGGGTAATTTACTCCAAACACACAAATGATAAAGAAATGAGACTGGGAAACCATTAGGAAATAAGAAGAAATCAGGCCTACATGAATGAAAAAAGTGAGAGCTTGACGGGTACGGCACCTGGCTTTGTTGCTCAGGAGTAGTCAGGACTAGTTTTTCGTGCGGAGGTCAAGCCAACAAAGAGTTCAAAAATTAACCATGAATACGAGGCCTAGAGATAATAGGCGTTTCTTAATTTATGTATTGTTTACAACCTTTAAATATAAGTGATTATTAATTTTTTTTCAGAAAAAAATCCATAATCATTTATATTTACTATTTAGAGGTTGTAAACATGCCTTAGTTTTGGTGAGAAGCTAAAACGAGTTATCGTTTAGTTTGAATTAAGGACGTAAATATCAAGTTCTGGAATAGGTCTTCGCAAGCTTGATTTGTGAGAACCCAATGTTTCGGTTCAGTTAGACAAATTCAATTCACTTTGGTCCAGTTCGGCTAGACTAATGAGTTCAGCTAGATTGAAATTCCAACAGTCCAGCTGTTGTTTCAAAGTTGTAACTGACACATTAACTCGAGATCATGACAAATAATGACATTAAATGAGACTATAACAGTCAGATTTTTGTTTATAAATAACACTCAGATTTCTGAGAGAATATTACACAATTCTCAGCATTGAAATACATAAAATTCGAGTGAAATGGGATAGAATTTTTGAGCAAGGAGATTAATTGAGCAAGCAGTTCAGTTGAGAAAGTGCAGAATATTTTCAAAGACCACCAAAATATTAGTTTAACAACTTTCTGTAAGTGTGCTTTTTTACTTTAAAACCCGATAATATGTTTTAAAATTGTTCTGGCATGTAGGTTTTGTATTCAAAGTATGAATAATTTCGAAAATTGTATTTCTGATGCACTGAACTTATGGACTAGTGGTAGTAATATGTATTCCGAACACTACTAATTACTAGTTACCGGCCTCACTCCTGAGAGAATTAAAATATAGGAGAATGATATCAGTTAGCCACAAATTTCATAAGCTAATTAACTTAGTGAATAACATGGTTCTAGTTTATGCCTGTTAAATATGTGATTACTGTTCTAAATTATATGTATAAGTCTTCTGTGAAAAATGATTATAAAAGCTGAGATGATTTTCCTATTTACTGAGTGACAACTATATCATTCACCTACCCAACATCATCTCAGATAAGAACGAAGAAGAAATGAAAGATGATAAGCAAAATCAGTTCTAGGATCGTTGAATAAAACCAAGGATTTCTGATGTTTATTTCTGTTTCAGTTCTATTATATTTGATGTTGCGTTAAACTTTGTATCAGTTTAGTTTTTGTGTGAGACTTGTTATCAGTTCAGTTTGTAAAGACGATGTCATTCTAGAATTATGAATGAACTAACTGGTTTTATTTATAAATATGTACTTCTGAAATTTGTTATTTTTGAATAAATAATTCAGGAACAACACCGATGTTATCGCCTCGGGTCTGGGACGTGACACGATTACACAAAGAGGTTTCTATAACAATTAGGTATGTGCAAGAGCGATCAAATTGTCATAAAAGTTCATTGTATACAATAATCCTCCTTCTAGATCATGGCCTAACTCTCGATCTACCAATACCGATAATCTAGAAGTAGCTAGATCCTACATGTTGAAAAAGTGACTCCCGTAAATGTAACACTTGGTCCCGCGAAGATGGCTCTCTGCCACGCGTACTTTTGTCCTCCATGTATATCACTTATCTCATGATGTTGTTTAATTTGTATTAGAGATGTAAACATCAAGTCCTAACCCTAAGTCCGCACAAACGCGATTATACATGCCACTAGATACTTTGCATCTATCCTTGCTTTAAGAAGATCATCGACCCAGTCACATTATGGTTGATTTTTTGACACATTTTGGATGGAAGTAATTGTTCTGCCTGATTTTAAGAATTTTATATATTATTATTTATATGATAGTTCTTTTAATCATATATCATACGATGGATGTATTTAGTAGTACAATGAATCCATTGATACAAGTAATTTTATACGATAAATTTTATTTGATTATTAAATAAAATAAATATTACTTATTTATTTTTAAAATATATATGTACGTACATTGATTTTATTTTTTACATTAATTAAGAAATATAATACAAATATTAGTGAAGCACAAAGATTTTTTTTTAAAATTACATTTATGTGGTTGAATAAAAAAATTAACTATTTAAAATAATAAATTATTAATTTATTTATTTATTAATATATTTATAAATTAAAAAAAAAATTCATCACGATCTCAATATTATTAATTTATAGGGATTTTACTGTATATAATATATATTGAGCGAAAAAATTACAATAAAATATCTATTTTTTATTTTATGAATAGATACAATAAAAGTATCTATTGATAAGAGTCAAACGGAACTTATAATATCATACTACATAGAATCCCTTTAATTAACTATCTATTTTTACATTAATGTGAATTTTAAGATGAATTTACAATTATATCATATATTTATTCCCAACATAACCAAAATTATTAAGCAAATTATTCATTTTACATGACCAAAATGACACTCACCTTTGTGTCTCTTAATTTTTTTTTATTTTTTTACGAAAATTTCACCCATTTTTATAAAATTAACGTATATCTATTGTCTTTGGTGACTATTTGAATACGAAAGAGCTATATTTTTTAATTTTTTATTCTTACCATTTATTTATTTATTTTGAAAAAAAAAATCAAAATGTAAAGTACATGCACCGGAGTACTATTTTGAAATTATATATTAGCTCAATCACACCATGCATCTCAATCACTCGCACAAACAGAGAAAATTATTATTACTCCTAATAATATAACTAGCTGCTAATATCTGCACCCTTTGAGAGTTACACAAATCAAACAAACATATATATGAATTTTTCCTCGTACGTCAATGAACAAGTGATTTACCTCTGATATCAATTGTAATATCAATTATCAAATGTTTGTTTCTCTATCAAAAACTACTATCGATTAGTTATAATAATAATACAAGTTAAATATGCTAATTATAAGACAATCAATGTGTTCATACCACAAGTAATCAAATATTTGATCAATCCTTGAAAAAAGTTCAATCGTTCCAACCGAAATACTGTTTATTTTATATAAAATAATAATGTAATACTGTAAATAAAATATTTTAAAGATCTTAAATGTGTATATAAATAAATAAAAATATATATTTACCAAATTTTAAAATCTAAACAACAATATACATATAATCAAAATATAGAATATAATTATATATATACACACTAAACAAAAAATAAATCAAAATAAGCTCAAAATATTATTGAAATAATATTTTTAACAAAGCTAAAAATCTAAATAATCATATATATAAATAAAATAAAATTTATTTTAAATGGAGATAATAAATAAATTTTATTCGGAAGATATATAAGAAATAATTAAATTATATATATATAAACATTTAAAAAGAGGTGATATGATTTAAGAGTTATTTGCACCAAATACACATGTGAAATATTGAAAATGCACACTTCTCCCCTGTGAAATTTTAATAGGTATTTTCAACCCTGACCTTTTATAAAATTAGCACACGCCCCTTCATATGAGCGATTGTTGCGCATGCATCACTCACGTGACTGGGCCAATATATATTTTGATTTTTTGACACCAAATATCCCTATGAAATATTAAAATTACATATTTGACCCCTTGAGAGTATAATAAATCTATTTAACCCATAAGATCCAATTATAAATTATTTATCAAACATTTAAGTTTTATGAATTTTTATTTTTATTTTAAATTTATTATTATTAATTATTTTATTTCTAAAAATATATTATTACTTTATCTTGATATCATTATTTTATTAAATCACTTTGTGTTTTCAATTACTCCATTAAACATGCATTCATAAACAAAGATTTAAATACATAAACGTACCAAAATATTGAACCAGCATGATAAGTTCATGCATATTACTTTTTTAATTTAAGACTATATATGTTTGAACCAAAATCTAAATTTTTCGAGAATATGTATTGCACAATTTGAAGTAAATATTAAAAAAATAAAGTGGTTATATAATGATAAAATTTAGTATTAAAATATATTTTTTGTATAACTAATACTAATATAAAATAACCAATATTATTCATAGTTATTTAATTTAAAAAATTATTTATTAAATTAAATATTGAATTAATAGTAAATTTATCATTATATAATCATTTTATTTTCTTATTATTTATTACAAATTGTGCAATGCATCTTTTCAAAAATTTAGATTTTGGTTCGATACTATATAGTCCTAAATCGAAAAATTAATATGCTTGAACTTATCATTTTAATTATTTTAACATTTTGGTACTTTTACGTATTTAAATCCTTGTTTATGAATGCATATTTAATGAAAAAGTTGAAAGCACGAAGTAAGTTTAATAAAATAATGATATCAAGATAAAGTAATAATATTTTTTAAGAAACAAATTAATTAAGAATAATAAATTTAAAATAAAAATAAAAATTCATAAAATATAAATATTTGATAAATATTTTATAATTGGATATTATGGATTAAAAAGATTTAAAAATTATACTATCAAAGGGTCAAATATGCAATTTTAATATATCACAGGGGTATTTGATGCCAAAAAAAATCAAAATGTTTGTCCATCCAGTCGCATGAGGGGCGCGTGAGCAACAATCGCTCATATAAAGAGGCACGTGTGCTAATTTTATAAAAGGTCAGGGTTAAAGATGTCTAATAAAATTTTACATGGGAGAAGTATGCATTTCTAATATTTCACAGGGGTATTTGGTGCAAATAACTCTATGATTTAACCGGTTTTTAATCGATTCTGTTAGGATCGATTGAACAAATTCGATAAAATTCAGAGATTCACCAGAAAAACACACACATCAATAACAAGAACACAATCCCAAAAATACGATAAAACCCAACACACAGATCAATCACCAATCAAACACATGCAAAAGCGATTTAAACAACACAAGTATTTATGTGGTTCGACAGTGAATATGCCTACGTCCACGGGAGAACAATACAACCACTTTATTAATCACGAACAAGAAGAAATCCAAGCTTAGAAATAGAGCTTTTATAGATCACACAGAAAACTCTAACGCTAAACACAAACTCGATTCAAATCTTTTCTACTTTGAATTCTCACATCACAATAAGCGCCACAATTCTCTCTCTTGATTTCTCTTTTTCTTTCTCCCTCTCGAATCGAACTATGAAGGTTGAAGAATCAGTTGTTTTAACGCCCCAAAATTATCTTAATTGTGTTTATTATTGTTATTCCGAGATTAGAAGTTTGAGGATTGAATTGATATTTAATCAAGGACTGAATAACAATTTTTGAAAATTTCAGAGACTAATGGGTAATTTGGGAAATTTTGACTTAGTCTTTATTATTGGATGCATGACTACGCTTACTCATTCTTTCCTTCTTCTCCCTCCAAACGTGTTCCCTCCATTGAAGTCTAGAAACGCCTCTTTCTAGCTTTTCAATTTCGGTTTTTGCTCGATCCGTTCGATAGAAATTTAATCCGAAAATATATTTGCGATCACGACATCGAAGGCTTCGTTCTATCGTAAGTTTTTCTTCGATCAGTTATACTTCAATTTTTGGACGTCGTTGGAATTCGATTATTTTTGGATATGTTGTTCTTGAGCTAGCATATATCGTTTATTCAAAGTCAGATTGGAAAAAAAAATGACGTTCGGAATTGTTATGATTTTTGAGGCATAATTTGAAAATTTGGGGTTTTGAGATTGGTTGATATTGAGTTGATTTTGTTGATATTGCAGTTGTTATGAGTTGTATTGATTGATATGCTGAGATTGTGATTTTTCGGTTGTCCGTTTATAAGCCGTTATGCCGCCGGTTTGAGTTTTGGTTATTGTTTGATTTGGTTGATTGAGCCGTGTTTTCGATTGAGTTGTTTGTTGATTTCGAGCTTATATTACTTCTTTGCAGATTGGTTTGAAGGTCGTTGAGCTCGGAGTTGCAGAATTCGAATCGATAGAGAGTTGAAGCCGATATAGTATTGTTTCTCATTTGAAGATAGAGATGATTGAATAAGTTTATATATGAGTTTATCATTGTTTATCCAGGTTGGAGTACCTTCGAATCTAAGATAAGGTATAAGTCGACATTTAATCGAATAGGGATGAGTACTCGAATACGAGATGAATTTCGAGTTCCCTGGAATCACATACTTGCATGTTATTTGAATTATATGATTGAATGTATTATGATTTGTACATGCATTCATATTGAGCCAAATGATTTGATTTCATTTTGAATTAGATGTTTTGGGGACTATATTTGAATGGCGTTGGTTGTCGAGTTCTTCCAATAGCCTGAATACTCCGGGCATGCTTTTAAAAAAAATCTTTTTTTTCTTTACTTTTTTTTGCCTCGACATTAGTGTTTATTGATTGATTAATTCTTGATCAGAGTATTAGAATCAAGGTCCTCACAGTTGTGTTTCGTAATTGTGTTATACCATATTCCATTTGCTTATATATAGAAA
This sequence comes from Henckelia pumila, assembly GCF_033568475.1. Taxonomy (NCBI): domain Eukaryota; kingdom Viridiplantae; phylum Streptophyta; class Magnoliopsida; order Lamiales; family Gesneriaceae; genus Henckelia; species Henckelia pumila. The sequence continues at coordinate 183,233,708 of NC_133121.1, read as the reverse complement.
CTACCGACTTTTTTTTTGGGCTTTTAGGTCGGTAAGTAGCTTGACCCATTCTTTAATCAACATGGCCCAACACCATAAGTTCTTTAAGTCTTGAAGCAATCGATCTTTCCTCACAGTTTGATCTGCTTTCTCGCACCAAACTCCAAACTCCACGGACAATCGATCTGCTAACATAACTCATTTGCCCATCAACCTCGATCCGATCTCAGTAGTTGATCAGACCATGAACTTATCTGACATTCACTAAGCTCATCTGACCACTGCTCTTCGATCTGATCCCTTCTCCAGTCGAGCTGATAAAAGCACACTTCAACAGAGTCATTAATCGGTCTAACCGGTTCTTGATCGATTTCACTGTTCAAAATAGTTTATAGGATTTGCCCGAATCGGACCCATCATCGATCTCTGATTCTCCTGATCAGACCGAACACTCTGTCCAATTTTGAAAATATGGAACATAACACATCTTTTATTATTATTGTTGTTGTTTTTTTTAAACATAATTATTATTGTTGTTTTTATTAATAAGAATAATCATATTTCAGTTACTCTAGCTCGCAAGGAGAATCTCATCATTAGTCAGAGTATATCATATTTTAGTTCTGAAAGAAATACAATCAATGCATACAGAAAGTATAATGTTGGCACATCCAATACGAGGCGAATAAAGATAATTCCACATTATATATATATATATAAACCTCTTTTTCGCTCGATTTTTTTTATACATCAAATTACATATGTTACGATACGAATTGGCCTTTTATGAGACGTCTTTATGAATTTTTATTCTTGAGATATGTTACATTTGTTCATATCTACAATAAAAAGTAATCATTGAAACATAAAAAATAATGATTTTTTCATAAATTATCCAAATAAATTTTTTATTGTAACGATTTTAATTCACAGATATCCAAATAAGATATTTTCTCATAAAATTAATCCACGAAACAATTTCAAAGCAGTCTTTTTTTTTAAAAAAATTATTATTCATTATTATTTTTTGGTTTTTTAACATATCGACGAATTTTTAAAATCTTGAAATATAACAACCTTTTTCTGACCCACGAGCATGCCACTTCGCATCATGTTTGGGAATCATATCACTTCGATATTATATATACTTGAAATAAAAGTAGCATTAAAAATATATATTTTTAAAAAATTCGTGCAGAAAGACATGATTATTGAATTCCAACTAATGTCGTGTAATTGGAAGAAATGGACACGGTTGAGAAAATAATATAAACTCAAAAATATTATAATTAATTATTTATTTATATTATTATTTTTATTTAGTATAATAATTATTAATCATAACATTTATCATTAAATGACAAGTTGTCGCCATTCAAATCATACCCTAAAAAATTGTAACTGGAATGGAATGGCAAATTAATATTATATCTTTGTGCAATAAAACACAAATTCAGGTACTTAGAGTCTATCTGTTGTAAATTTATGATAAAAATTTCATATTTAGTATTCGAAAATGATAAAATTTACGGATATAATACATCCACTTGGTAACAGACTTAAAAATTAAATAAATTTAATTACATGGAAAAGGTAGAATATCTCATATAAAGTTGTAAGATCTGGTGGTACTCACCGGCCCGTCCATTTCTTTTACTAATCTAATTACAATTATATTGAATGATGAGATTATTTTAGTAAGAACTGGGCCAGAGAGATGTTAGAACAATAAGATGTTTGGACATGTACGCATAAACGTTTTTATAAAAATATTTTAATATTTTAAAAGTAATGTATTCTCTTTGTTTTCCATAGTTTTCTTCTAAAAACATCTAAAACACATCTCTGGCGTTTTTAAAAAACTATACATGGAAAACATTTTTAAAAAAATCAAAAATATTTTACAAATTTTTTTTCCAAATATTTTAAATTTTTTTCACTTATAAACATTAAAAATATTTTTAAAGTAAATGTTCAAATGGAACCTTACGTGTGATTGATTTGATGAATTTCAAATCTATTAAATTTGGATAATTTGACTTGCTTGAATGAATAAAAAATATGATTTTAGATACCATCATATCAAGCTGTATAATTTCAATAATGAATTTTAAATTCACTTACGATGTTTTCATTTAAAATTCATCTCTCAAAATGTTCCCTAAATCAAATCCATTGATGCACACTCACAAAAATACGGTCGAAAATAAACTAAACCAAGAAATAAAAAAATATATTCAAAATGATAAAGAATGACAATATAGCATAACATTGGATGAATACTGCTCTAAAAATGGCAGCATTCACTAAAATCTTTCGGCAATTGCTGCACCCAAGAATCGAACTATTGCAAAACTAAATGAAATATTGATAAGTTCTAGGTACCCAAGACAATAGGCATGCATCATGCATGCTAAGACCACTGGTCATTTGGTTTAGCGACATGTTATTCTTGGTAGATGATATACTATCTTAAGAGTACATTTAAAAGTGGAAAAGTTTGGAAAAATAAGTTTTTTGGTCCATTAACTTGTTCATGTTTTGGTTTTGGTCCATTAACTTGTCTGATGTGGGTTTTGGTACATTAACTTTGCATTTTCAGTGTTTTTTGGTCTAACTGCATATGTGTCAACTTCTGATTGGTCCAAAATGATGTCGTGGACCAATAAGAAGCTGACACGTATGCAGTTGGATAAAAAAACACTGAAAATGCAAAGTTAGTGTACCAAAACCCACATCGAAAAAGTTAATGAACCGAAACCCAAAGAAGGTAAAGTTACTAGACTAAAAAACTTATTTTTTCGAAAAGTTTTTTGGAAGTTACGTGAAGGGAATATTTATTTATTAAAATCTTCTCAAATTTTAAAAGATTTATTTAAGTTTTTTGTCTTTCTTGGACTTGAAGTTTTAAAATTGATTGAGATATTTTAAATAGGAATTATCTTGTACTCAATTGATTTATTTACTTAATTATTTGATATGAGATATTATGTATGTATCATAATATATTTTTATCTCCTAACTTATCAATGTTTCCTTATCTTTGTACATTGGATCGAGTTTAAAAAGGAAACGAGATCTAACTAAACGTAGATTGTTTTTACGCTTAAATAGAAGTGGATTTCACCTTTAATGATGGGGATTTGAGGGTGCAAAATTAGAGAAGTTAGAAGAGAGAGTTTGAACGTAGAGAAGACAGAGAACTCGACTTTCTGGAGTGCTAACACGTTAAAGAGTTCTTGTCAATTTGATGTTTTGTTTTCTGTAGATGCCTTGACGATTAGTTTGAGAGCATTTGAAGATTGAAGATTGTGTTGCTCTTGTGGTTTGGCATATAGGGCTAACTCCTTCTTTGTTTTTATTATTCTACTTTCAGTAGATGTTTAAGGGAGTTGTTTTTATTGTTTATTTACTCACTTGTTTTGAGAAAATTGATTTTTGATGTTATTCACTAGTATTAGAGTTTTGTAAAACGATTTACAATTTTCTAGTGAAGCTTTTTACCCGAGGCACCGCACGAGTACTTAATTTGTACTTGTGCTTAATTATTCGCGTTTTTATTTAACTATTAAAAGTCACGTGCGTTGCACGTGAGAACAACTTTTTATTATCGATAAATGTTGTTAAATAAATGAGTTGAGATGAGAACAAATAAACATGCAATTAGTTAATAATCTTCATGATATTTTAGTAAATATTAAATTCAATGTAATATGTTCTTTACAACATTTTTTATAAAATGAGTACGCATAACCTTTGTTCAAATTTTTTATATGTTACAAGTATAATTGAATTTATAGGCATTATTGCAAATAATGGTTGTAACAAATACTATAATTTTGTATAAATTAGACATTGAGCAAAATATATAATTTGATGTCATGACATATTAAATAATAATAATAATAATAATAATGCATTATAAACCTTAATTTAAATTATTAATAAATATTTTTTCTATCTCTTTCACGATTTTTTTTCTATTTATCATGCATTATTTTTTCTCTATGAAAAGTCAATATTCTTATCATCTTTATTAATAGCAACACGTTTGGGCGAGTCTAAACTCGTCTCTCCGAGACAGGTTTAATACAAGACTAAGTTTAGACCTAGTCAATTATCATCCTTTTATTGAAGCGTTGTCGTTCTTTAAATAAAGTATATTTTATAATAATTGGTAATATATATATACTATTTGAAAGAAAAACTATTACATGTTTAGTTATAAAATCAATATAATATTTAACATTGCAACTAATAAAATTTTTTTCAATATTTTCGAATAATATAACCCCCGAGTTTTAATATTTTTATCATTTATGGTCATTATTATTTTATATTTACATTAATAGTTTAGAATAAGACATTATCAATAACTCATGTAATTTTATAAATATAGAATTTATTGTAGTTTTACCTTGTCACAATGTTGATATTGAAACATATACAATTATTACAGTTAGTGTTTTCTATTGTTTTCTTGACTAATCTTAAGCAATTATGATTTGTTTCATATCTTGAATTCGTCTTATTTTCTAACTCATGTATGTATGCTTTCAAACAATATTATTTATTCTGTACTTGTTAATAAGTGAGATAAGTTAATTAAATTAAATATTTATTTTGTAATTTCTTATCTTTAGTATTGATTATTTATTTTGTTACTATTGATTTATGAAAAACAAATGTAATATAGATAATGCATTTTAAACCTTAATTTAAATTATTGCGCAATTATTTTTTCCTTTTATATTTTGAATTTTTCTCTCTCAATTTTTTTTCATTTACCATCCGTTTTTTATTTCTCTGTGAAAGAATCAATTATTAACTCGAGTTCCCATCATTTGGTTGATTAATATTGAGCAAGTATGATATATTTGGTACCATGCATTTGTTTTATTTTCTTTCTTATGTATGTATGCTTTGAATCGATATGATTTATTATGTATTTGCTAATAAGTGAGATATGTTAATCAAATTAAATAAAATATTTATTTTGTAATGTTCTAATTTATGTGTTAATTACTATTTTTACGAGTATTGATTTATGTAATAATAATAATTATTATTATGATGATGATGATGATAATAATAATAATAATAATAATAATAATAATAATAATAATAATAATAATAATAATAATAATAATAATAATAATAATACATTCTAAACCTTAATTTAAATTATTAATATATATTTTTCCTCTATATGCTGATTTTTTTTTATCTATTTCACGATTTTTTCCATTTACCATGCATTATTTTTTCTCCATGAAAAAATCAATATTCTTATATATCATCTTTATTAATAGCAATTTCTATGGTGGATTTGGCCAAACGCGAAGACCCACGCGGACCTATTTGTGAACACATTTAGGCGAGTGTAAACTCGTCTCTTTGGGGCAGGTTTAATACAAGAGTAAGTTTAAAATCGATCCATTATCATCCCTTTATTGAAGTGTTGTCGTTCTTTAAATAAAGTATATTTTATAATAATTGGTAATATATATATATACTATTTGAAAGAAAAACTATTACATGTTTAGTTATGAAATCATTATAATCTTTAATATTGCAACTAATAAAAAATTTACAATATTTTCGAACAATGTAACACCCGAGTTTCAATAATTTTTTCATTTATGGTTATCATTATTTTATATCTACATTAACAGTTTAGAATAAGACATTATCATAACTCATGTAAGATTATAAATATAGTATTTAATGTAGTTTTACATTGTCACAATATTGATATTGAAACCTATGCAATTATTACAGCTAGTGTTTTTTTATTGTTTTTTAATTATTCTTGTGCAATTATGGTCTGTTTCTTATCACGAATTCGTCTTATTTTCTAACTCATGTATGTATATTTTCAAGAAATATTATTTATTCTGTATTTGTTAATAAGTGAGATAAGTTAATTAAATTAAATATTTATTTTGTAATTTTTTATCTTATGTGTTGATTATTTATTTTGTGACTATTGATTTATGGAAAACAAATGTAATATAGATAATGCATTCTAAACCTTAATTTAAATTATTGCGCAATTATTTTTTCCTTTTATATTTTGAATTTTTCTCTCTCACTTTTTTTTTTTTTCATTTACCATCCGTTTTTTATTTCTCTATGAAAGAATCAATACACATATCATCTTAATAGAATTTTTGTGATGATGTGTTTTTCTATCAATCATTTTTATTTTGCTATCGTTATTATTTTATTTTTTCGTTGGACATACTTTTTTTATTACTAAAAATTTTTTAGTTACAAGAATAACAATAATTTCATCGTTCCCAACTACATTATGATATGTATCGTCTTTCTATTACTTGTATGTCAATATCGTTAATGATTGATGTAATTTTTGGACATCCTCTTTTCTTTTTAATTTATTATTTTTCAAAATCTAATTATCTTCTTTTGCTTATAATGTTTTCGTTGCCGAAATTTTTGATTGAATTTTCAATGTCATTAGTTAAAAACATTTACATTTCATCTTTTATTTCAACCTTTTTTTCTATTTGTAGAGTAAATGCATATTCTTATTTATTTTGGTGTATTTAATATTCCTTCATTAATTGTAAGACTATCTCATAATTTTTTTAGTGGTTTTAGCTTTTATGAGGAGAAAAATTAGTTAACTTTTTTTAATTTCAACTTTTGTATATATGATATTTGTGTGTTGGTGTATTTTTTATTTATTATTTTAGATTAAAACTTGATTCTACTTGAATTGATTTATTTCAACATGACTGTGTAATTTAATTAACATATGTATATATATATATATATGAGAAATTTTCAGCTGCCCAATCATTTTTCCCACTTGATCCGCGAACACTAAAACCCGGTAGTGGGTTTTAGTGATGCGAAAAAAAAACCACTAAAACCCACTACCGGATTTTAGTGGTCGCGGACCAAGTGGGGAAACATGGTTGTACAACTGAAAATTTCTCTCTCTATATATATATACTAATAACTTTAAAAATATAATAATATTTTATATTTAAATATGAACTTATGATATAATTATTTATCTCAATAGGTCCTTACACAAATTTAAATATATAAGATTTTTTTTTTAAAAAATACGTTTATCCAGTCTACAAACAAATAAAAATCAAATATTTGGTGTTTCAATCTCTTAGTATTTAATTAAGATTTTTGTTGAATTTTTTTAAAAATATTTGTGGAAAAATATATTCACTTTATCTACAAGAAAATAGAAAATAAATATTTTGGTATTTCAATTTTTTTGAAAACTGAATCCTTATTATCTAATATGCACACAATTTGTGAATTTTGATCTTATTATGTTATCTACAAGAAAATAGAAAATAAAGTATTTTGGTATTTAAATTTTTTTGAAAACTGAATCCTTATCTAATATGCACACAATTTGTCAATTTTAACCTTATCATAATAATTAATTTTACATATAATATAAATATTGATTTACGGTTATGTCCTAACTAAAATGTTGTTTTTACTTTCATAACCCTATATATTTTTATATGATTTTGTTTATAGTGTAAATAAAAGGATAAAGTTGTTATTTAACAATTGTAAAACTTTGACCTTTTATTCACACTTTTAAATAGGTATAGATATAGATATAGATATAGATATAGATATAGATAGATGTATAGATATCATTAATGTTTTACGTGTTTGGGGAGAACCATTTCGAGAAAGTGTTTGTCAAGATTTAGTATTTAAAAATATTGTATCATCTTGTTGTTTTTCTAAAAGTTAATACGTGATGGAAAAATATTTTTTTGAAATACTTTTAAGTTAATATAGTAAAATTTTATATATTTATGAGTATCTTCGTTTGAATTAACGTTCTTAAACCTACCCCAAACACCGCCTTAGTAATATGCCGGAATCTTTTGGATCAAATTATTTATATTTGTATATTATTTTACGTTTATCCAGTCTACAAACAAATAAAAATCAAATATCTGGTGTTTCAATCTCTTAGTATTTAATTAAGAGTTTTGTTGAATTTTTTTAAAAATATTTGTGGAAAAATATATTCACTTTATCTACAAAAAAATAGAAAATAAAGTATTTTGGTATTTCAATTTTTTTGAAAACTGAATCCTTATTATCTAATATGCACACACTTTGTGAATTTTGATCTTATTATATTATCTACAAGAAAATAGAAAATAAAGTATTTTGGTATTTCAATTTTTTTGGAAACTGAATTCTTATCTATACACTTTGTCAATTTTAACCTTATCATAATAATTAATTTTACATATAATATAAATATTGATTTACGTTTATGCACTAACTAAAATGTTGTTTTTATATATATATATATATATATATATATATATATATATATATATATATATATACTGCATGTTATGTCAACATATGTGACATCTTATATTAATCTAATATTTATCATACCCAATATTCCTAACATTACTAATTCATATAGGATTAGTTAAGATTTCAGTGGACTCCACATGATTGGTAAATGTTTATTTATCCTTAAAACGATCAATATCTTCGTTCGATAGTTCTCTACCTTATTACTAAAAAAAAGATTAAAAAAAACCTACATCTGCAGATCTATCGTCAACCACATTTTAAAAAAATTAATTACCACAAAATCAATAACATTGAAACTCCTTATTAGCTGTGGAAAGTTCACAAGTCTTCCCATAAATATTTTTTTTTTCTCAAAACCTTAACGTTGAGGCGATGCTAGTTTCTTGTTATATCATGCCTCTACACTACTACATTTAGACACAGATTTTTTTAATTATTTCGATAGAAAATAGCAAAATGAGTCATGTAATCTAATTAGATAACCCAAATTGTTCCTTTAGTTACGGTGGGGGACAATTTTTTTTAAAAAGGATTAATTGATTTAATACTACTTGCGATTATTAAAACAGCTAATCATTCATGATATCATTCTTTTTGACATTGCTCATCAAGATTTCCTGGGAATTTTTATTTAAGGATTTCCAGTACTTTTCGTGCACATTAAGAAACAAAGTTTGACAAGAATCGAGTGGAAATTATTTACATAATGTAATTTTATTTACGAGTATATATTGAGTTGAGTTGATATTAGCATAAGGATAATATTCTAATGCTAAATTCAATTGTTCAGAATTGATTTGAACATGTGATATCCGTAAAAATATATAAAACCCACGTAACCAAACTAAAAATAAACCCTTGAATGTAGTGTGAAGATACTACTCATGTTAGTATTCATATCAGTTGTCTTCAAACGCATAACAATGACGATACCAAACTTCCCCGAAATTGGCTGGTTCGTTTGTTAAGAAATGATGGACTCGAACTTAACCCAACTTTAAAATTAGTTCAAGAAAGATTGATTGTCTAATACAATATATATAACTCATAGGAGCTCGATATATCCAACCGATATGCAACATCTCAATTCTCAACACGTTTCGCCCGATTAATCTAATTTCTTCTCTCAAATTTCTCTCTTCCCCGCTTTTTACAAAGTTCACGCATGATAGACGATTAGGTATGGGGGGATGAGACTCCAAAAATTCATGACATTCCATCAATCTGAGGTTCCTTTCTATACACACAAGCAAAATGAACTAAACCGGAAAATCCAATGACTGACTATATGAGCAAAAATAGGTATTATCCCCATATGCTAGTAAAAAAAATTAAAAAAAACTAATAAATGCATTTATGAAGATAAAAACCATTAAAAATCACAATTTGGGCTGAAAGAACAAAATACTTTTTAAGCCGACAGATAAGGATTGGTCTCCGACAACATTTAATGAGCTAACTATATATGATCCATTCAAGTCCATATCAATAATAATGTACCAAATATATTACCTAAAAAATGTACTTTTCCTAGATTTAAACTTTTGTAATTGTTTAATTAAAATTTCATGAGTGAACAAATTACAAATCTTATCGGTGGGATTTAATTAGTATCTTTCGTTTCATTGGTGTTGTCTGTGGATATTACGAGAAATTCATGGAGATCCGTTTAGGCTTTCTTTATTTTTGATGGGTTCCTTCTAGAAAATAATTTTTGTGAAATATAAAAAATAAAAAAAATACGACGACATGATTTTTTTTCCTGATACAAAAGAGGGGTGGAATTTTTTTTTTAATCTAATCCAACAATTATCCACACAATTAAGATTGGAAGTCGAGACCATATGGGTGTGGCGTCGACGAAACTATGTGATAAATTTTGAACGTAAAAGATTGCAGAAAATAATTGATATATGTTTTTTTTAACTGCCCTTCATGCATGAATTATGAATATAGCCCGAGAAATCGAATTTTGGGCTAATTTAGCCGATTTGATTTAGATGATTCAGATAGAGTTGCCATAAAAAAACAAAACAAAACACAAAAACAAAAAGTCATTTTGTCTCACCCAGTTGTACCAATTTTTTCTGTTTTAGAGGATATCGTGGCAAGAAACAAATTCGAAAATGATTGCACAAAAAAGATAATATTCAGTGTAAAAAACAAAGAAACAAATTAAAAGAAATTTCGAAATATTGAAAATGGCTTCACCAGAAGGTTGTTATATTAAAATCTCTTACTTTATCAATTCATTTAATAGTATAGATTATTATTATTTTCAAAACAAAATAAATGAAATAATAGGAAGTATGAGAATTTTTTTTAATGAATACGGTCACTAAAAAGTAAATTTTTTATATTTCAAAACCTACAAATTTATAGTATATTTTAGAAAATAAAAAATGTTTTATCTAGTAACCACACCGAAAATATTATATATCTAAAAAAGAAATTAAAACCTACCCACGTGTGAGTTGGGTTTTTTGGGCGGGATTAGGAATATAAATCAGTCGAGCTGAGCTGAATATTATCGGATTTGAACTCAACTCGTTTAATTATATATAAAGGTTCAAAATCGATTTGAGCTTACCATGATGTTCGAGCTCAGATTGTTTTGAAATTACTAAGCTCCACGTGAGTTGTAGTAACCCAAGTATCATTTCATGTGATAAAAATATTGAAACATGGTTAATGGTGTATAAATCAAGTAATTAAATAATTCAAAACCAAGAAAATAGGCATCGGATCACTTTCTCAATTGTTCGAACCATTCGATGAAATAAGGGGTTGAGTGTCTTGAGAAACACTCAGTAAATAAAGAATCGATCGTGCATAACAATACCAAAACATAGATACAATACAATAACATATTCGAATAAGCATGTTTGTACAATATCAATACAAAACAATAATTTTACAATTATTGTTGTAATTTCATCTCAATTTCATGGTTCTAACTGATCAGTCCCTTATATGTAACTCATTTAATTTAAAGAGCGAGGCCAATGAATCCTTTAATTCAATGTTCGGAATCTTCCTTAACCATTTTTTTTAATCAAATCTTTACATAAATTCAAACGTTTTCTATCATGCTTTTCAATGATCAATAACAAATAACATAGATTTCGAAGGATCATGCATTCGATCGAAATTTTCAAAAAACCGAACCATAGCATATCAAAGTTTTAAAACATATTTAAGCGGCCCCTTACTTTCTCAAAACTGAATTCGAGCTTAATTGGTGAGGTTTTGAGCTTTCCAAATCGATCAAATAGCTGCTAGTTCCTAAAGCTTCGAACTGATGCATCCAGTTTCCAATATGTTGCTGTTGTGCTTTGATGATTACTGCTGCTTAGTTGCTATAAGCTTTCAAGATTGCTAAGGCTTGAAATTTGAGTGTTTTTGCTACTGTTAAGTCGATCAGTTGGCTGTTGCTACCGTAGCGCCTAAAATCCAATCTACTAAATCATATGCATTAAATTAAATAAATATTATGATTATTATTTTTTTAAGTTTAACTGATTTAAATTCTTTATTTGATTCATGAGTAATTAAAATGTTTATTTATTTATCTAAATGATTTTATTGTTCAACTTATTTGTTTTAATGATTTTGAAGGTTTAAGCTTGCTCTTATTTAAATGATTTTAATTTTCCACCTTATTTATTTAAAATGACTTCAGTTTATCGGTTAGTTATTTAAATAATTTTTAAATGTCTAGCTTATTTATTTAAATGCTTTTGATTGTCCAATTTGTTTTTAAAGATTTTTAATTCCGCTTGTATATTTATTCAAAAAGACTTTTAAATGTTCATCTATTTAATTTAAATTTTTATAATCGTTTCGTTTATTATTTAAATATTTTATCTATCATTGCGACATCAAAATGTTTAAGTATTGATTTAAAAGAATTCTTGAGTTCTTGATTTCAGTGATTCCGGTTCCGGCATGAGGAGACGATGGATTTTGGTGGTAATTCTTAATTTTCGCAAGACTTGAGATTAATGAGAAACTGAGGAAAATAGATAAAATTTGATTTTAAGAATTTTCGGGTGATCATAATTATTTTTTATGACATTTTAGAGTTAATTTTAAAACTTTTTTAAATTTAGCATTTTAAAACTCGGGCAAACAAAATTTAATTATTTCCCTTCAATTCTTAACCTTTCAAACATAGAAAATTTATGATATTTGGTGTGAGTAGTGTAAGAGTTATAAAACACCTAGTAACACTTTTATAAGTTATTAAAGTAGCACTTTTTAAGACTTTTACATACACATATGCTTACCCTATACACACCTATACACATTTTTATTCCACAAACCCTAACACAACTAATTAGAAATCTTTTTTCCCAAACTCTCCCAAGCCGCCACCCTCACTCTCAAACCCCCCAAACCCATCGGCCCTCCATCCTCCACCATTTCCAGTCGCCGCTGCCTTACCGCCTCCTCACCGATCGGAGCTCGACCCAAGGAAGCTAGGGATGTTGAGTTTTCGAATTTCTAGCTCCCTTTCAACTCTTTTATTGTGTTTTTGGAGGTCTAAGGCAAGTATAAGCTATCCCTTGGCCATCTTGCAAAGATATTATGTTGTGTCCCATGTTTTCTTTGAATACTTGGTGTTTTTGTGAATTTTAATTAGTAAGGCATTTCAAAATTCCAGCTTGTATTTGACCATGTATTTGTGATGTTTCGAAATTTATGTGTTGAAATGAGTTATATTTTAAGCAATTATTGATTTAATATTGTGGAGTTTATTTTCAAAATTTTGAGGCCAATTAGTGGCATGTTCATTGCTAAATTCGAAATTTCTTGTGGTGATGGTGTAAGGGCTGACTATGAAAGAGTGGGTGCCCGGTTAGCCAACTTGTGGCTAAGGGCTTTTGTGACTCTATGTATAAACAATCTTTTGTTTAATATAATTTACACTTTTATAATGGCATTGACTTTATCTTTCTTCATAATGTTATATTATGATATACTATTGTTGTTTTGATAAAGACCTTGAATATACTATAGTGTATGTAAGATGTGGTAGCACATAGGGATGTCTATCATGAAACACATCTTATAGTCACTGTATATTCTAAACTGTTCCTAGTCAATTGAGTCGTCCGCAAATAAGGATAAGGATCGCTCGAGATTGAGACTAGCATTTGCGATGCCGAGTACCACGTTTCATTGGTATGGAAAACCTCCAATTAATACATGAAGTGCTAGTGTTTAACAACTACTCCAAAGTAGAACATGCCACGATAACAACACGGCAAAGCTTGCATGACAATACAACATAATAATGAAGTTCGTTATCTAAACATGTTCTAACAACACTAGGTAGACATGCTGACACGACTTCTAAACCGAGTCTCACTGCTACAACTTTCCCTCGGAGCTAACCATGCCTCTTCTGACTTGATCCTGCCCCACCTGTTGCCAAGTACACATACAAAACAAAGCAACAGCCAGATAACCGGTGAGAACGACATTCCCAGCAAAAGCAACATAACAATTAATACAACAATCAACATGCTTTCAATACAACAAAGAAATCAATAATAACATAATGAATGCATGTCTTTTAAACCGGGATATCAATCTGATAAACGAGGGATTGCTGCTGTGCTTTTGGGATCCCGAGGATAAGATCACGTAACAACTCACCGACTCTCCCAATCGAGGTGGTGCCACGTATCTCACTCCTCTAGACTTTGAGCAACTATAATGAGTATGCTAGCACTAGGCGAAACGACTACGACCTAGGCCACTCAATCATAGTTCCCAAACGTCTAAACCAAAAAGGGCGGTTCTGCCCGCTGAAAATAAGATTGGCTCAAGATGAATGCATACACAACATAACACATAAGCCATTTAACAAAAGCCAATACAATCAAACCAGACACAAGTTCCTCATGCTAGAACAAGTGTAAATGCAAGTATGTGATTTAAAAGGGAAAAATCGAGAACCACAGTCCCGAGTATGCTATCCCGCTACGATGACTGCTTTTACCTTTCAATGCAGTAGCTTCCAACTCTGGATACGCTACAAAAGAGACTGTATCAACAACTATACAATCTAACAACAACAAGGCAACGATTCAAGGAAATTCTCTATACCGTTCTTTGTTCAAATCTCGGAAATGATCAAACAGCTGCTAACTCTGGGCTTGATACCTCCAAACGAATCTGTACGGAGACAGGAATGATCAATAACCAAGATCAACTTAAGCCAAGTTCCAACAACTCAAAAACGGTTCCAAATCCCCAAAACTCAAACCGACGGCATAACGGCTATAAACTGAACAAACCGACAACGCAGACAGCACTTCAATAGCGATATCAACTCAATTCAATGCTAATACAACAACAACAAGACAAACCCAACAAATCTCAAAACCATGATTTTCGAAAATGGCTTCCAAAAATCATAACAATTCCGAACGTCGCTCTATTTCAAAACCGACAGATAATAAACGATCAGAACTCTGTCAAGAACAACATACTCGAATCTAGAACGATTCTAACAACATCAAAAAACTAGAATGTATCGGATCGAAGAAGAACTTACGATATAACAGAGCTCTCACTGCAGTGATCACTAATCTGCCTTCAGAAATAAATTCCAACGGACGGATCGAGCTCGGGAGGAAATCTGAAAGCTCAAAACTCCAAAGGGGCAGCTCTAATGGAGGCTCACGGTTGGAGAGGAAGATGGAGGCTTCTCCAATTAAAATCCATGTGTAGATAATATATAAAAATCAAAATTTGCGCTTTAGTCCCTGAAATTTCCAAAATTTGCAAAAAAGACCCTGATCAAAATCAAACCGGCTCGAGAACTCTGTAATCTCTGATTAACTCAAATAAATTTAATTAAGATAAAAACGGGGCTTTACAATTCTCCCCCACTAAGAAAAGATTTCGTCCTCGAAATCAACGAGAACCACAACTCATAAGCTAGAATAAAGAACTAAAGACAGTAAGAAGAACTCACGTCAACTGAATAACTCTGGAAAACGCTGTCTCATGTCAGATTCTGTCTCCCAAGTCGCTTCCTCGACTCCGTGATGGCTCCACTGCACTTTCACTAACGGGATCGACTTGGTTCTGAGTTGTTTCTCCTTCCGATCAAGGATCTGAATCGGTCGCTCAAAGTAGCTCAGAGTCTCATCTAACTCGGCTTCGTCAGGCTGAAGAACATGAGAAGGATCTGGATGATACTTTCGCAGCATAGAGACGTGAAAAACGTCGTGAATACCAGATAAAGACGGAGGAAGTGCAAGTCTGTAGGCAAGATCGCCTATCTTCTCGAGAATCTCGTACGGACCGATGAATCTCGGAGATAACTTCCCTCTCTTACCGAATCTGACAGTGCCTCTGAACGGAGAAATCTTAAGAAAAACGCAGTCTCCCTGCTCAAAACTCAGAGGTCTACGTCTGACGTTCGCATATTTCGCCTGTCTATCTTGAGCTGACTTCATTCTGGTCTGAATGATCTTAACCTGCTCTGCCATATCTCGAAGCATTTCCGGCCCCAAATCTGGTGACTCGGATAAATCATCCCAAAACAGCGGAGATCGGCACTTCTTGCCGTACAAAGCCTCGAAAGGCGCCATACCGATACTCGCTTGGAAGCTGTTGTTGTAAGAAAACTCGACAAGAGGCAAAGAATCCTGCCAACTAGTGCCAAAGTCTAGCACCACCGCTCGCAGCATATCCTCTAACGTCTGGATAGTCCGCTCTGACTGTCCATCTGTCTGAGGGTGATAGGCTGTACTCAGGTGCAAACGAGTACCAAGTGCCTCTTGCAAACTATGCCAGAAGTGCGAAGTGAATCTAGGATCTCTGTCTGAAACGATCGACTTCGGCACATCATGCAATCTCACAACATTGCTAACATACAACTCAGCCATCTGATCATGACGATACGTCATCTTGTACGGAATAAAACAAGAAGACTTCGTCAATCGGTCGATCACTACCCAAATAGCATCGCATCCTCGAACGGATCGTGGTAGCTTCGTGACGAAATCCATAGAAATGTGATCCCATTTCCATTCAGGAACAGATAAACTGTGCAACAGACCTCCTGGTCGCTTCCGTTCTGCTTTCACCTGTTGACAATTCAAACACCGAGATACAAACCTCGCTACGTCGCTCTTCATTCTCTTCCACCAGAACTGGTTCTTCAGATCGTTGTACATCTTACGACCTCCAGGATGAATACTAAACCGACTGCAATGAGCCTCTCGGAGAATACGCTGTCTCAACTCCGGAACATCAGGCACAACAAGACGGTTATTCACAAACAAGACTTCATCTCTAACCTGGAATTCAGACTGATGCCCAGATCTGACTTTCTCTACTGAAACCTGAATGCTCGGCTCAGACTTCTGTGCTTCTTTGATTGCAACAAACAACTCCGGTTCGGCTTGAATAGCAAACACTCTGATAGTCTCCCTATATGTTTCAAACTCTAAACCAGAAGTACAACAATCATCGATCAACTGAGAAACACCAATAGTAGAAAGAGATAAAGAACAAAGCTTTCGGCTCAACGCATCTGCAACTGCATTCGACTTCCCCGGATAATACTTGATCTCACAGTCGAAATCTTTCAACAGATCTAACCATCTTCTCTGTCTCATATTCAGCTCTTCCTGAGAAAACAAGTACTTAAAACTTTTATGATCAGAAAAGATCTCGAAGGACTCACCATAAAGATAGTGACGCCAGATCTTCAAAGCAAAGACGATCGCAGCTAGTTCAAGATCATGAACCGGATAACGAGTCTCGTGCGGTTTCAGCTGCCTCGATGCATACGCCACCACATGCTTATGCTGCATAAGAACACAACCCAAGCCTCGGTTAGAAGCATCACAATAGACTGTGAAACCTCCAGTACCCTTCGGAATAGAAAGAATTGGAGCACTGGTCAGTCTCCTTTTCAGATCAACAAAGCTAGCCTCACAATCTGGAGTCCAAACAAAAGGCGCATTCTTCTGAGTCAGCTGGGTAATTGGCTTGGCAATAGATGAGAAACCCTCGATGAAACGATGGTAATAACCAGCTAAACCCATGAAGCTTCGGATCTCCGGCACTGAAGTAGGTCTAGGCCAATTCATAACCGCTTCAATCTTGCTGGGATCGACAGAAATCCCATCTTCAGAAATAATATGACCGAGAAAAACAACTCGATCTAACCAGAATTCACACTTGGACAACTTGGCAAACAACTGCTCAACTCGCAAAATCTGCAAGACGATTCTCAAGTGCTCTGCATGGTCAATACGGTTCTTCGAGTAGATAAGAATATCATCGATAAAGATAATGACGAACTCATCTAAATAACGCTGAAAGATACGGTTCATCAAACCCATAAAAACCGCTGGGGCGTTAGTCAAACCGAACGGCATGACTATAAACTCGAAATGACCATACCTCGTTCTGAATGCGGTCTTAGAAATATCTTTCTCTCGCACTCTCAGCTGATGGTAGCCCGACCTCAGATCAATCTTAGAATAGACAGAAGAACCCTGCAGTTGATCAAAAAGGTCATCTATTCTGGGTAAAGAATACCTGTTCTTAACTGTAGCCTGATTCAATTGGCGGTAGTCGATACAGAGTCGCATAGAACCATCCTTCTTCCGAACAAAAAGCACCGGAGCACCCCAAGGCGATACACTAGGTCTGATGTATCCCTTGGCAATCAAATCCTCAAGCTGTTCCTTCAACTCTCTCAATTCAACAAGTGCCATACGATAAGGAGCTTTTGAAATAGGTTGAGTACCTGACACTAAGTCAATGCTGAATTCGATTTCTCGAATAGGTGGCAAACCAGGAACATCTTCCGGGAACACATCAGCAAATTCTCTAACCACCGGTAAATCTACCAAAGCTGGGCTAGATTTCAGTACATCAACTGCATACACCAAAAATCCTTCTGCACCTTTCTGTAGCAAACGAGTCATAGATAAAATTGAAATCAAAGGAATTCTAGATCAAGAACCCTTACCAAATAATTTCCACTCGTCTGCCCTTTCCGGTCTGAACCTGACAACTTTCTGGAAACAATCGACTGTCGCCCTGTACTTGGTTAAAGCATCTATCCCGACAATACAATCAAAATCTGACAGTCCAAGTACAATACAGTCGAATTCTAACAAATTTCCTTCAAAACACAGTTCACAGTTCCTGACTAATCTGACAGAAACAATTCCTCCACCCAAAGGTGAAGTAACAGCTACTACTGTAGGCAACAATTCAGTTGGCAAAGCATGCAATAATACGAATTTCTCATAGATAAAAGAATGGGAAGCACCCGTATCTATCAAGACATGAGCAGAATAACCGAAAATTGAACAGTTACCTGCTATGACATCGTCAGGTGCTGCCTGAGCCTGATCCTCTGTCAATGCAAAGACTCGTGCTTGCTGTCTCGGAGGCTGATTTGCACTAGAGTTACCTCCCTGTCGGTTCTGCTGCTGAGGCTGGAAAGAGTGCACTGCAGAATACTGTCTCTCAGGCTGAGCTGCAGGTCTAGATGAACTCCCACTCTGAGCTCTATCTCTGTTACGTTGAGGGCACACCTTAGAGAAGTGTCCCGGTTGCTGACATGTGTTACAATTGCCGAAGACTCCCACACACTGATCCGGTGAGTGTCTTCCTCCACACTTGCTGCAGTACAAGGATGATGACCCAGAACTCGGTCCTGAACCGAATTGCTTCGAACCACTGGAACTGGACGAACTGTTCCCGTGCCTCTTGAACTGTATCCTCTTGCCTTGTACTGATCCCTTCTGTTTCCCCCACTGTTTCCACCTTCATACCTTTGCTGCTGGTTCTGATGCTGCGGTGGCTGATTCTGATACTGAGATGGTTGGTTCTGATACTGCCTCTGCTGTTGAGGTGCTACCTGATTACCTCTTTTCCTCCAGAAGCCTGCTTCTGCTCCCTTTGCGTGATTCATGGCGTCCGCAAAGTTGTTAGGCCTGTTGGTGTTAACCAATGTGAAGACGTCGGGGTTCAAACCATTGATGAACTGATCTGCCTTAGCTTCTTCATCTCCGGCAATTAGCGGTGCAAAACGCAACAGACTATCGAACTTAGCCACGTACTCTTCAATGTTCAGATTCCCTTGCTTCAGATTTGCAAACTCTGCTCCCTTATCCTTACGATACGAGATAGGGAAAAACCGCTTATAAAACTCAGATTTAAAAAGAGTCCAAGTAACCTCTGTACCTCTACTCTCAAATGCTTTCTTTGTCATGATCCACCAGCTCTTAGCACCACCACGCAGCTGATGAATTACTAACTTGATTCGGCGGTCATCTGTGTAGTCAATGGAATCAAACAACTGATCCATATCATCCAACCAACTTTCACAGTCAACTGGATTTTCTGAACCCATCAATAATGGCGGATTGAACGACTGAAACCTCTTCAGCAAGGTTTCCATAGGAGTCGCTGAAGCATCCAACTTATCAACTTCAGTGCTAGCTTGCTCAGTCGCAGGGATAACTGGCGGTGTGTTTCTGTTTATCACTCGACGAGGACCCATCTGATAATCAAAGGTTAGGACACGAGATATCTCAATCGCTACAATCAGTGCCCTTACAACCGCTTGGAATACCGGATACCAGTCGATAACAGAAACAGTTATATTTCAAGTAGATCATGCTTTATAAATTAAATCACATAATCATGTAATTCAATAATTCTCAATAATAAAGCATGCTCGCATGGAATTAAGTACATAGTTAAAATAATTCAAACACATGCGAGGAGCCAATACACGCAGACTCGATCTACCCGCTCACTCTAGTTCGACCAAGAATCTTAACTCTCTGATACCACTTAATGTGAGACCTCGGCTCTAAACATCTAATTAAGGAGTAAACAATAAATAAACATACAGGATCCAAGAACTTAAAGCAAAGCCAAAACAAAAGAGATTTTTTTTTTAAAAGGGGCCGCGCTCGGGCGGCCATAAACTGCAGCTCGAGCGCGCCCTACTCCTTGGCGCTACTGGACTACACGGAAAGGGGTGCGCTCGGGCTGCTAAAAAAAGCAGCTCGGGCGCCCTCCTACAGCAGAAACAGAACAGCAAAAAAATGCATAGCAACTCATGCTAAAAGCTAATCCAATGCATCAACTCGAAAGCATGCATTACAAACACGAAACCTCCAATTAATACATGAAGTGCTAGTGTTTAACAACTACTCCAAAGTAGAACATGCCACGATAACAACACGGCAAAGCTTGCATGACAATACAACATAATAATGAAGTTCGTTATCTAAACATGTTCTAACAACACTAGGTAGACATGCTGACACGACTTCTAAACCGAGTCTCACTGCTACAACTTTCCCTCGGAGCTAACCATGCCTCTTCTGACTTGATCCTGCCCCACCTGTTTCCAAGTACACATACAAAACAAAGCAACAGCCGGATAACCGGTGAGAACGACATTCCCAGCAAAAGCAACATAACAATTAATACAACAATCAACATGCTTTCAATACAACAAAGAAATCAATAATAACATAATGAATGCATGTCTTTTAAACCGGGATATCAATCTGATAAACGAGGGATTGCTGCTGTGCTTTTGGGATCCCGAGGATAAGATCACGTAACAACTCACCGACTCTCCCAATCGAGGTGGTGCCACGTATCTCACTCCTCTAGACTTTGAGCAACTATAATGAGTATGCTAGCACTAGGCGAAACGACTACGACCTAGGCCACTCAATCATAGTTCCCAAACGTCTAAACCAAAAAGGGCGGTTCTGCCTGCTGAAAACAAGATTGGCTCAAGATGAATGCATACACAACATATCACATAAGCCATTTAACAAAAGTCAATACAATCAAACCAGACACAAGTTCCTCATGCTAGAACAAGTGTAAATGCAAGTATGTGATTTAAAAGGGAAAACTCGAGAACCACAGTCCCGAGTATGCTATCCCGCTATGATGACTGCTTTTACCTTTCAATGCAGTAGCTTCCAACTCTAGATACGATACAAAAGAGACTGTATCAACAACTATACAATCTAACAACAACAAGGCAACGGTTCAAGGAAATTCTCTATACCGTTCTTTGTTCAAATCTCGGAAATGATCAAACAGCTGCTAACTCTGGGCTTGATACCTCCAAACGAATCTGTACGGAGACAAAGGAATGATCAATAACCAAGATCAACTTAAGCCAAGTTCCAACAACTCAAAAACGGTTCCAAATCCCCAAAACTCAAACCGACGGCATAACGGCTATAAACTGAACAAACCGACAACGCAGACAGCAGTTCAATAGCGATATTGTAAGGCCCGGGATTATTTAATTTTAATCCGAGAATATTTAATTTGGGAATATTTAGAGTTTAGAATTAAATTCTAATATTCTTAAATTGGAAAGGATTGAAATTGAATTAAATCTCTTTTCCGGGGACTGAATTGCAAATAGCTGAAAATTCAGGGACTAAACAGCAAATTAGCTTATATATATCTTATTATTCAGCACAATTCACGTTGGCAATCAGAAAGAAAGGAAAAGAAACAGAGGAAATCAATCAAACCCTTCCAACCTCCATTTTCGTCCGCAAAAGCTTCGATAACTCGCGCTCCGGTTGTCAGAAATTCCAGATAAATATATATCTGCGATCACAGCTTCGAGACCTTCGATTTGGTACATGTTTTATTCACATATCTCAGATTTTATTTTTATGTGAAATATGGAAAATTATGATTTTATCATATATGCGTATATCAGCTGTACCGATCGTGTATTCGCAGACGGTTCGGAAAAAGACTGTCGTTCGGATTTTATATGAATTTGGGAAGAATAATTCGAACACTACCATGTTTGATTGATACTGATTTTTATGGTAATGAGATGATATGTTAGAGATTATAAGTTATCTGGATTGTTAGATTGATTTGGATATTGTTTGGATTGCCGGTTTTAGCCGTTATGCCGTCGATTTGCAAAATGTCAAGACTTTGATATTGTTGATTGAACGAAGCATGGTTTGAATGGCATCTGATCTTGTTAGTTATTCGATATGTAATTTATCAGCTTTCTATCGAAGTTGCCGAACTCGAGATCTCCGAGTCAAACCGAGAAGGATTTGAAGCAAGGTTTGCTAGCATTTGCACTTGAGATTGAGTTGAGAAGTGGAGCAACCTTTTGATATGAATTTTCATTGATGTACTTGCAGATTTGAAGTACTTTCAGACGTGACATATAAAGGTATAAATGACAGCAAATCCAGATGGGATAGAACGCTTGAAATAGCTTTCATTTCAAGTATTCCCATGTCAATCACATACTTGTTTCTTTATATTTCTTATGTGATTATTTGTTTGTATTGCTTTGTTTGCTTATATGCTTAGTTGTTCAAGATGTGTTTTATAGCTTTTAATGCATACAGCTTATGTTGCATTCATCTTGAACTCCAACCTGAATAGCACAGAGGGCAGCCATCGCCTAGAGTGCAGATGACGTTTGGAGAGCTGTAGTGAGTGGCATGGACTGTAAATTTATTTCTAGAGTCAGCTTGACTCATGGCACAGAATATGAATTTATGTTCAGAACCAGAAGACTCACTATAGTTGTACCAACGTCAGAGGACTAAAATACTTGATGCCGCCTCGAATGGGAGTATCGGTGGTTTGATAGTTATTTTATTCATCGGGATCCCAAAGAACTAAGTTTTATTGATATCAGCTTGATAGCCTTCCTTTGCCATTTGCATTGCATTCACGTTTATTATCTCGCGTTTAAAGTTGTTTATACTGGGATTTTATTCTCACCGGAGTTATCCGGCTATTGCTTTGTTTTGTATGTGTGCATGGCAATAGGTGGGGCAGGAGCTAGTCAGAAAAGACAAGGATAGCTCGAGATAGAGGCATAACAAGTGAGGACACGGGCTTAAGTAGCACGACTTGTACTTTATGTTGTTGAACCATGCTAGAAGTGATACAAGAACTTTGTATATTATGGCTTGAATACATGCTAGTTTATGTTTATTATGTTTAGAAGCTTGTAAGACGTTATAAGATAGCATGTATTTGATTTTGTAGCATGTATAAAAGATTATGACTTGTTTATCCATTCTTTGGCAGCAGATTTTTGATAGCATATTCCCCGATCGAGCGAGACCCTGCCTTTTAAAACAAAATTTTTTTTTAGCTCTTGTTTCTTTAATTCTTTTAAGTACTTGTTTAATTGTTAATTACAATAAATTGCTCTAAGATAAGATTAGCAACCCGGGTCCCCACAGATATCAACTCAATTCAATGCTAATACAACAACAACAAGACAAACCCAACAAATCTCAAAACCATGATTTTCGAAAATGGCTTCCAAAAATCATAACAATTCCGAACGTCGCTCTATTTCAAAACCGACAGATAATAAACGATCAGAACTCTGTCAAGAACAATATACTAGAATCTAGAACGATTCTAACAACATCCAAAAACTAGAATGTATCGGATCGAAGAAGAACTTACGATATAACAGAGCTCTCACTGCAGTGATCACTAATCTGCCTTCAGAAATAAATTCCAACGGACGGATCGAGATCGGGAGGAAATCTGAAAGCTCAAAACTCCAAAGGGGCGGCTCTAATGGAGGCTCACGGTTGGAGAGGAAGATGGAGGCTTTTCCAATTAAGATCCATGTGTAGATAATATATAAAAATCAAAATTTGCGTTTTAGTCCCTGAAATTTCCAAAATTTTCAAAAAGGACCCTGATCAAAATCAAACCGGCTCGAGAACTCTGTAATCTCTGATTAACTCAAATAAATTCAATTAAGATAAAAATGGGGCTTTACAATGAATGATCTAACTACCCTATTCGGACTTTCCAAGTGGTTATCACTTATCGAGTGGATAAAGTCCGCGGTTTTGGTTGTACACCATTAGTCCTTATTACTTTAAACATCATTGAGACTCTATATGCTAGTACTGTACTTTGACTCGTTTACCGACTCTATTGGGGTCATCAGGTGTCGGGATTGGGTACAGTTACGACACATATAGGAGTCGATGCTTTGTTGTCAAGGATTCACCACATACTTGCGAGTGTGGATATCCTATGCGATCTGAGGAGATATTAGTGTGACGAATCTCTGGCCAGAGTACATGATGTGTTTTAGGTTAATGGGTTTTCCTAGTAACACATGCGATGTCACTATTTGATCTCCAAGATGTAATGCATAGTTATCGAATCTCGAACGACTCTCGATATACCAATGGTTGTTGATTCGATCGGGATATATGGATGAAGGGACCGTACTGTACGCTAACCAAAATCTACTGGTTCTTGCAGGCACTATCAGTAATACCTAGGGAATCATGGGGTGATGTTGCTAGGCGCTCTTACCATAATTCGATGGGTAAGTCGAAAATTGTTGTTCCGAGTCACAAGGAGTTGTGAGCCCACGGCTAGCTGTATTCCTGAACCATTGAGGGTTACACAAGTAATGGATTACTAAAACCCCGTAGATATAGTTAAATTTAAAGAGTTAAATTTAATGAAAGAGAAGTTGGACTTCTTAATTAAAAGGGAGTGAGATTTTCTAAAATGACATAGGGATGGGCATTTTTGGAAATCACTGAATTCGGATTCAGAAAAATTATCTTGACTTTAAAAGATGCAGAAATGGTTTCTGTGCACATTGGTAAAATCAGTTTATCAATCGGAGTCACGATGAATTTTATATTAATTTCTATAACGGGCTTGGCTTGTTGGGCTTAAGTTATGGATTGTGGGCCCTAAGGGGTTAGAGTCCTAATACAATTATAACTTAAGCTAGTCTAAAAATTATCTATAAATATGTAAGCAGTGTTCGAAATTCATAGAGATTCAGTCTTGCAAATTTTGAACACTACATATATTTTCTAAGGGATTTTCGAAAATTCCCTATCTCTTTTTGAGAAAATTCGGACTGTGATTTTTGTGAAAAATTACAATCCGAATTAACAGATCAAATCTGTTTATTCTCTACGTAAAACTTCTGATTGATTTCTAGTGCAGTCAATCAGAGGGTTTCTGTTTTTCGTTCGTGGACCTAATTCCGGAGATAGATCGTGACAGTCATCGGTTCTTGGGATTTACAAGAAGAGCAGATTAAATTATGTTGGAGTCCACAATCAAGCCTTTGCTTGACGAGGTAAAAATTTAACTGTGTTTTTATTTTTACTTGAACAAATTTAATCGTAAAAGTTTTGATACCCATATATGGAATCGTTCCATATAATAAAATAAAATTTTTTTAACTTCCGCTGCATCGGGTATCAATTCTTAATTGATCTGAATACGTTTTCCAACATTGGTATCAGAGACAGGTTGCTCAGATCAAACGATTAAATTAATCGATTGTACAAAATTTTTAAGCCTCGGTTTTTGAAACAAAACAAAAATTTTAAAATTGAATTTTAATGGGCAAATCGTGCAGCGATTGTCGCTGCCCGGGGCAGCGAGTCCATCGCTGCCCAGGGAAGCGCACGGCGCTGCCCAAGGGGCAGCGACGGGCTTCCCTGCCCGGGCCCCTCTTTGGGGCGCGGGCTGCCTGGGATTGTCCCGGGCAGCCTGGAAAAATTATTTTTAATTTTTAATTAAAATTTTAATTTTTTTGAAATTCTAGTTTTTGATCCGATCGAAAATTGTTTTTGATTGGTTCACGAGGCATCGGATCGAATTGTTCGAGTCCGAAAACTTTAAAATTGATTTTTGGATAAATTTGAATTTTTGGAAAATTTATAAATTTTATCCGTTAAATTAAATTTTATAAAATTAATTATTTTGGTACAATTGATGATAAGATATGATCTTATGGTTGGATAAGATAAAATATGATTTTATCTTTTAAATTATGATGCCTTTGCATGTTTATCCAATTATTTAATTATTGAATTAATTATTGGATAAATGATGATCGATTGCCATGACCAATGTTTTAGCTGTATGTTAGATAATTTACATTTGTCTTATTGTTGTTGGATTTTATTAATGGGCTTGGTTTATAGCCCAATATGATTGTCATATGTAATAAAAGCGGGCCTGGTTTATGGCCCGTTCTCACCCCTAAAAATGTATCCCATATTTGTCATCGAAATTTATTGTAAATTTATTAGACTTAGTGGGAGACAAAGATTTGAAGAAATGGTGGGCCCAGCAGACAATGAAGACCGAAGAAATGTAAATTGGAAGCTCAATGTAATAGGATTGCATTGCATACTTGCATATCACCTAGGATTGGACTTAGACTCGTGATTGGCAACCACGGGTCGATTAGTTAATGAGATCGATCATCCTTAAATAATATATGATATTATTGATGTATGCATGTTTAGACTAAATTGTATGAATCCCGCAAGCATACATAAATTGCATGATGAGACAAATTTTCAAAATTAAAAATCCCTCATTTTAAATATGATTTAAAATTGATATCAAAATTAATAAAAAGGGAATTTAAATATTGTTTAAATATTCTTACCTTCCATCAACGATCAATGTATGAGATGCTACCCGCGGATACGGTCCGGCTCATATTATTGGGGGCCCCGTTCGTCGGAAAGCTGTACATTGGATCGACACATGTTTAAGTTGGGTGGAACTCCCATGAGATTGGCTCATATTATTGGGGATCCACATGTCAACCGTCCATCACAACTTAATATTGATGGGTTATCTTGACATATCACAATAAACGGCGTCATATTATTGGGCCCTTATTGGACATGAGGTAAAAACATGGGGGTTACTTTGGAAGTAATTGGGCTCTACCTTTTGAAAATTATGGTTGGCTGATATTATTCGGGATCATGATTTTTCAATTGGACTCCATGTTCTCACTAAGGAAAACAGTTTTCCGTTTTCACTAGAGGGTAGTGAAATCGTTAAAATAGTGGGAGTGTAATTTATAAAATTAAAATTCGCCATATTTTATGTCTTAGTAAATTAATTAAACAATCATTGATTATTGTCTGTTTCCTTTTCAGTATACTATTACAATGACTTCTCGCAATCCACTGTTTTCAATTCTTGAACAAAACAAATTGACTGGCGCAAACTATACAGAATGGTTCCGTAAGTTGAAAATTATTCTTACTTCGGAAAAAGCTTTCTATGTGTTAGAGAAGCCGCCTCCGAAGGAAGCCCCGGCTAATACAAGTCCGGAAGAGTTGGCCAAACTTGATTTATGGTGGGACCATGATATCAAGGCCAAATGCTACATGCAGGCTTCGATGTCTGATGAGCTTCAAAGGAGATTTGAGGATGCCGTGAATGCTGCTGACATTCACAAGAACCTCAAGGAACTCTTTGGAGCTCAGTCAAGGTCGGAGAGGTATGCCACCGTCAGAGAGCTCATGACGAGCCGCATGCGAGATGGGACTTCGGTCCGTGAGCATGGGGTGCGCATGATTGGGCTCATTGAAAAGTTGGTAACACTCGACTTGACTTTGGAGCATGAACTTAGCGCGGACTTGTTGCTTCTATCACTTCCTTCATCGTTTGACGGTTTTGTGATGAACTTCAATATGAACAAGATAGAGGCCACCCTTGAAGAGATGGTCAATATGCTTGTCACATATGAAGCCACACTAAAGAAGAATAAACAGGTACTCTTGGTTGGCTCCTCTTCTAACTCTAAGAAAGGACCAAGTGAAAAGGGTAAGAAACGTTCTGCCCCGCCCAAGAAGATTGTACCAAATAAGAAGGGAAAGGCCAAGGCTTCAATTGGTATAAAAGATGAAAACGTTTGCCATTACTGCAAGAAACCCGGTCATTAGAAATGTAACTGCAAGGAATACCTCGAACAGTTGTGAACTGCAAAGGGTATGTTTTACATTGAAATAAATGTTTCGCTTAATACTTCTTTTTGGGTATTGAATACCGGATGTGGATCTCACATTTGCAATGATTTGCAGGTGATGACAAGAAGTCGTAAGCTAAGGATGGGTGAGACCCAGCTAAGGCTCGGGAATGGTTCTAGAGTCGAAGCCAAAGCTATAGGAGACATTTATTTAGTTTTGAAGAACAATTTTAAGTTATTTTTGAGAGATGTTTTATATGTTCCAGATTTGGTCAAAAACATTATATCTATTTCTATGCTTGATAGAGATGGTTTTTCTTGCAATTTTGTGAATGAGATTTGCAATATTTACAAGAATGAATTTTTGATTGGAAATGGACAACTTGAAAACGATCTATATAGCTTAAAATTAAAAGACATTCCAATTAATTATGTTGATAAACCGGTAACAACAATTAAAAGGAAAAACGATAGTCAAAACCCGGCAAACCTTTGGCATGCTAGGCTAGGTCATATTTCCTCAAGGAGGATGAACAAGCTAGTGGGAGAGGGCATGTTTGATATGTCTGATATTAACTCTCTACCTACTTGTGAGTCCTGCCTAAAGGGAAAAATGACTAAATCTCCTTTCAAAGAAAAACCTGAGCGTAGTCAAAATCTATTGGATTTGATCCATACAGATGTTTGCGGTCCATTTAGGATTGGTACTAAATGTGGCAACACCTACTTCATTACCTTTACTGATGATCATTCTAGGTATGAGTATTTATATTTAATGAAATATAAGTCTGAAGCATTTGAAAGGTTCAAATAATTCAAGGCTGAAGTAGAAAACAAACTAGGTAAAAGTATTAAGGCACTTTGATTGGATCGAGGTGGAGAATACTTAAGTACCGAGTTTTTGGACTATCTAAAAGAGAATGGGATTCTCTCTCAGTGGACTCCTCCTATGACACCTCAGCTGAATGGTGTTTTGGAGCATCGCAATCGAACTTTTTTGGACATGGTTCGATCCATGATGAGCTTCACTGAGCTCCCACCTTCGTTTTGGGGCTACGCGCTTGAAACAGCGGTATTGTTGTTAAACAACGTCCACACTAAAGCAGTAGATAAAACATCATACGAGTTATGGAATGGCAAAGCTCCTAAGTATTCGTACTTGAGGATTTGGGGATGTCTTGCTTACGTGAAGCAGACAGTGGGAGATAAGTTGGATAGTCGATCCGCCTTATGTTATTTTGTAGGGTATCCGAAGAATTCAATCGGATATTATTTCTATCATCCTGCTGAAACAAAAGTGTTTGTTTCAAGGAATGCCACCTTCTTGGAGAAGGAGTTCTTATTGGATAAGAAAGGCAAGATGATGGAACTCGAAGAAATTCGAGAAGAACCCGAGATACAAAATAGCGATCCTACACCTCAAGAATCATCACAAGACACGCCTATTACTAGGAGATCCGAGAGGACTTCTAGACCTTCTATTAGATATGGTCTTCTTCTTGAAGGGGATCAAAGTGAACCCGACATTGGATGTGATCCAAGAAACTTCAAGGAAGCAATTTCTGATGCGGATTCGAATTTATGGCTTGAAGCTATGCAATCGGAAATAGACTCGATGCATTCTAACCAAGTTTGGTCTTTAGTAGATCCTCCCGATGGAATTGTTCCAATTGGGTGCAAATGGATCTACAAGAGAAAGCTTGGGCCTGATGGAAAGGTATTGACCTACAAGGCACGATTGGTGGCAAAAGGTTATACTCAAAGACAAGGAGTTGACTATGATGAAACCTTTTCACCAGTCACAATGTTCAAGTCCATAAGAATCCTTATTGCCATAGCAGCATGGTATGACTATGAGATATGACAAATGGATGTAAAGACTACATTTCTTAATGAAAACATTAAGGAAGAGATCTATATGATGCAGCCAGAGGGATACACATCCATGGGAAGCGAGCATAAGGTATGCAAGCTTCAGAGATCAATCTATGGTCTCAAACAAGCATCAAGAAGTTGGAACCAGAAATTTGATGAAACGATAAAGGATTTTGGTTTTATCAAGAACCCGGAGGAACCATGCGTGTACAAGAAAGTAGTTAAGAATGCGATAACATTCTTAGTACTTTATGTTGATGACATCCTACTCATGGGGAATGATGTAGGGATGTTGCAGTCAACAAAGATATGGTTATCAGGTAGATTCTTGATGAAGGATTTAGGTGAGGCATCCTATATTCTAGGAATTCAGATCTATAGAGATAGATCTAAAAGAATGATAGGACTCACTCAATCAACCTACATCGACACCATATTGAAAAGGTTTTCAATGGATGGGTCCAAGAGAGGACATCTACCTATGTGTTATGGAGTTTCTCTATCCAAGTCTATGTGTCCCAAGACTGACGAAGAGATAGAGAAGATGACACACGTGCCATATGCGTCAGCCATAGGTAGTATCATGTATGGGATGATATCTACCAGACCGGATGTGGCCTATGCTCTGAGCGTCACGAGCAGATACCAAGCCAATCCCGGTCAAATGCATTGGAAAGCCGTGAAGGATATTCTTAAGTACTTGCGAAGGACTAAGAATTTATTCATGGTTTATGGAGGGAGAGAATTGAACTTGGAAGGCTATACCGACTCTAGCTTCCAATGTGACATGGATGACTCGAAATCAACCTCTGGATTTGTATTCGTGCTCAATGGCGGTGCTGTCTCTTGGAAGAGTTCCAAGCAGGACACCACAGTGGATTCCACCACTGAGGCAGAATACATTGCAGCATCAGCTGCTGCTAAAGAGGTGGTTTGGATAAGGAAATTCATCCAAGAGTTGGGTGTAATTCCTGAAGCTGTTGGTCCAGTCCCGGTGTACTGTGACAACACGGGTGCCGTTGCTCAGGCAAAGGAACCAAGGTCTCATCAGAAGTCCAAACACATACTGAGGAAATACCACATCATCCGGGAGATCATGGAAAGAGGAGACATCAGTGTCGAGAGAGTGGCCTCTACAGACAATATCGCTGATCCACTTACTAAGCCCTTGCCAGGACCATTGTTTGACAAGCATCGCGAAGCAATGGGATTGCGTAGTATGACTAGTTGGCTTTAGGGCAAGTGGGAGATTGAAAGAGTGGGTGCCCGGTTAGCCAACTTGTGGCTAAGGGCTTTTGTGACTCTATGTATAAACAATCTTTTGTTTAATATAATTTACATTTTTATAATGGCATTGACTTTATCTTTCTTCATAATGTTATATTATGATATACTATTGTTGTTTTGATAAAGACCTTGAATATACTATAGTGTATGTAAGATGTGGTAGCACATGGGGATGGCTATCATGAAACACATCTTATAGTCACTGTATATTCTAAATTGTTCCTAGTCAATTGAGCCGTCCGCAAATAAGGATAAGGATCGCTCGAGATTGAGACTAGCATTTGCGATGCCGAGTACCACATTTCATTGGTATGGAACATAGAGATGTTCAAAACATACAAATGGATATTCATATGATGAATGATCGAACTACCCTATTCGAACTTTCCAAGTGGTTATCACTTATCGAGTGGATAAAGTCCGCGGTTTTGGTTGTACACCATTAGTCATTATTACTTGAAACATCATTGAGACTCTATATGCTAGTACTGTACTTTGACTCGTTTACCGACTCTATTGGGGTCATCAGGTGTCGGGATTGGGTACAGTTACGACACATATAGGAGTCGATGCTTTGTTGTCAAGGATTCACCATATACTTGCGAGTGTGGATATCCTATGCGATCTGAGGAGATATTATTGTGACGAATCTCTGGCCAGAGTACATGATGTGTTTTAGGTTAATGGGTTTTCCTAGTAACACATGCGATGTCACTATTTGATCTCCAAGATGTAATGCATAGTTATCGAATCTCGAACGACTCTCGATATACCAATGGTTGTTGATTCGATTGGGATATATGGATGAAGGGACCGTACTGTACGCTAACCAAAATCTACTGGTTCTTGCAGGCACTATCAGTAATACCTAGGGAATCATGGGGCGATGTTGCTAGGCGCTCTTACCATGATTCGATGGGTAAGTCAGAAATTGTTGTTCCGAGTCACAAGGAGTTGTGAGCCCACGGCTAGCTGTATTCCTGAACCATTGAGGGTTACACAAGTAATGGATTACTAAAACCCCGTAGAGATAGTTAAATTTAAAGAGTTAAATTTAATGAAAGAGAAGTTGGACTTCTTAATTAAAAGGGAGTGGGATTTCCTAAAATGACATAGGGATGGGCATTTTTGGAAATCACTGAATTCGGATTCAGAAAAATTATCTTGACTTTAAAAGATGCAGAAATGGTTTCTGTGCACATTGGTAAAATCAGTTTATCAATCGGAGTCACGATGAATTTTATATTAATTTCTATAACAACGGGCTTGGCTTGTTGGGCTTAAGTTATGAATTGGGGGCCCTAAGGGGTTAGAGTCCTAATACAATTATAACTTAATCTAGTATAGAAATTATCTATAAATATGTAAGCAGTGTTCGAAATTCATAGAGATTCAGTCTTGCAAATTTCGAACACTACATATATTTTCTAAGGGATTTTCGAAAATTCCCTATCTCCTTTTGAGAAAATTCGGACTGTGATTTTTGTGAAAAATTACAATCCGAATTAACAGATCAAATCTGTTTATTCTCTACGTAAAACTTCTGATTGATTTCTAGTGCAGTCAATCAGAGGGTTTCTGTTTTTCGTTCGTGGACCTAATTTCGGAGATAGATCGTGACAGTCATCGGTTCTCGGGATTTACAAGAAGACCAGATTAAATTCTGTTGGAGTCCACAATCAAGCCTTTGCTTGACGAGGTAAAAATTTAACTGTGTTTTTATTTTTACTTGAACAAATTTAATCGTAAAAGTTTTGATACCCATATATGGAATCGTTTCATATAATAAAATAAAATTTTTTAACTTCCGCTGCACTAGGTATCAATTCTTAATTGATCTGAACACGTTTTCCAACAGACTAGCTAGGAATTTAGCCTTGATCTTGGTGCATTTTATTGGTGTATTGATGGTGGGTCGGTTTTTTTGAGGGCTGGTTGTAGACTGGATGAAGTTGGGATTGATCAATGGTTGTGTAAACCGAAGGGTAGTGGGTTTTTGGGTGAAGGCTGTCGTGGCTAGGACCTTGGGCTGAGTCATGGGTTGGTTCGGGGCTTAGGGGCAGGTCTGGAGGTGGGTCAAAGTGAGGGTGAAGGTCTGAATTGGTCTAGGTTTGGTATAGGTTGGGTGTGCTAGATGACGACTCTTTGTTGGTAGCTGCTGGTGTTTGGCTCAGGTGTCTGGTTCGAGAGGTCTGGGCATGGATTGGCTTGATCAATTCTAGAATTTGAGGGTCGTGTCGGTTCAAGTTGGAGTCGTTTTGGATAAGGGATTAGTGTTGAGTGGTCGATGCAAAAATTTTACGATTTTTACGGGGAGTGTCCTAGTATTGTGGATTAAGGGTTGGTCTAGTGGACTTGTGGGGTTAAGGACTGGACACTGAATTAGTATAGGGTGTGTAGGAGATGTTGGTTCAAGTGGAAGTCGACTCGGTTAAGGAAAAATTGAGTTATGGGTTTTTTGGTTCGAATGCTCGTGGTGAGTCTTGGTTTAGGGAAAAAAAGGGGGAGTTATGGTTGATTAGTCTAACCTAGGGTTAACCACTTAATCATCATTTTTTTTCTTGATTTAAATAATGTTTTCACCCTCTAAAGTTGTGTATTTGAGTGTGTTGCTTCAATCATTCGAGTTGAGTTAAGTTTTAAACAAGTTGAGTAAAATATCTTTGCGTTTACGATTCAAGTGAAAGTTTGAGGTTGACTTAAAATAAATTTTTTGAATTAAGAGAGTTGGTTTTGGCTATATCAGGGCAATGTGGGGTCGGGAGATGTCCCAATGTCCTTGCCAAACTCAGGGTAGAGGGGAGCCAAGAGACATCTTCGTTTCGCTACCAAACTCAAGAAAATGTGGGGTCGGGAGATATCTCGATGTCCTTGCCATTCAGGGCAATGTGGGGTCGGGAAAAATCTCGGTGTCTTTGCCATTCAGGGCAATGTGGGGTCGGGAGAAATCTCGGTGTTCTTGCTAGCCTATTACTATGGTTTATAGATTGATCAATCGACACAGAATTCACAATCAAGGATCTAAATTAATTCACAGAGAAAAGTTCAAAGTTAAAGTTTATGAAAGTTCATGTTTAAAGGCGTGAGTTAAATTAAAGTTTTAAGCATGAGTTTGAGTTAAAGTTGAGTGAGTTTGTTGTATGTGATTTTCGTAAAGTTCCAAGTTTCATTCTCTTTTAACTTCAAACATTTTTCTGAGGAAAATTTCAAAGTATTTTGAGTACAATTATTTTAAAATTCATGTGCATGTATTATGTATCATTCGTTACTTCATGTTTTATACTTGTTGAGTCTTTAGGCTCACTACTTTGCTTGGTTCAGCTTAGACTTTCTATGAGATCGGGAGGCATGAATCTTGAGTAGAATGTGATGCGGGCTTGGCACATCCCTCAGACCTATGCTAGTCTTCCGCATATGTTGTTTAAACGTATAGTTTTGATGTATTTTATTTGTATATTGGTTAGATGTAAATTTAAGAACTTCTAGATTTGTTTTGTTGGCATGTAAACTATTCAACAGTTAAACTTTGGACGTTTGTGATTTCGAACATCTTTCATTAGATTCCAGTTCGTTTCTCGTTTTGAATTTTCTGTCTTGTTGGTTGCATCTTTAGTGTGTGGATTAAGACAGATGGATTTTTAACAGTTATATAAAGGTCATGCCGAATTATTTTTTTTTTTTTTGAAAAATCCGCATTTTCTATTTAAGTTTTATTTAAAGTAAAGGTTAGAGTCGTTTCAGCTACAATCTCCAGTTGGTTTTTTAATGTGCTTCGAATATCTCCGAGTTTTTTGTGGATTCTCGTTTAAAATTTTGGTGTGATTTCATTTGCTATAACTCATGCTATTTATAGAGGATTTCCACTCTCCCACATCCAGTAAGTGCCTCAATTTTTGTTGTAACTCATATCCTGTTTTACAAGATTAAATGGTAAAACATGATTAAAGGATTCTAATCTACATTAACCAAGTGATTAATTGGATCAAAAATGTGGAATCAGGGCTTTGGAACCACCGAACAGATCGGAACTTTCGAACCCTAGCAGCTGAAGATCAGAAACAAAGGGTGAGTTCGGACTTTTCGAACGTGAGATCGGAGCTTCCAAAGGTTAGGCCATGCGCACTAGTGACGTGTAACCAACATTTTGACACGCAGACACATGCATGAGATCGGAGATTCTGATCAGGACAGTTCGGAACGTGGCTTGCATGTAGAGATCGGAGCTTCCGACCGTCTCTTATAAATAGGGTGTCCGAAAATCATATTTCTTGCTCATTCACACTTCTTACATCTCTTTTCTCAAGTCTTTTGGGCATTTCCAGCCATATAATCGAGGGCCAGGCAGTAGCGAGACGCTTCCAGAGGAGCTGCGGAGCGGTTCTCAGGAGTTGGGGCCTTCGAAAGCAAAGGGCTGACGACGGACGCATGTATAGTACAAGATCCCTAGTAGTATTAGGGAGTATCTATTAGTTTATGTAAGGATTTTGGACTAGCTTTAGTGATATGATAATTGTTGTCTTGTTGGCTTGGACCCTAGATAGGTATTGCTAGGACTGTCTTAGTGAGATACGAAAGTACTGACTGAGATTGTCAGCGATTATGCATGCTTATATGTTGCATTTATGTGTGATCTATGTTTTACTGCTTTATGTATTATGCTACATGTGTATATTTGTGGGGCCTCGGGTTTGCTAATCTCATTTTAGGTCAAATTAATAATTAACAAAATTAAATACAAGATAATAAAATCAAGACTAAGAATTTTTTTAAAAAAATACACGGACTCTGTGCATAGGTCCGTGCTCGGGTTCATGCATTAATCTGTAGCCACATTTCAGTGACTGCAAGGTACACGAACCCCGTGCCACCTCCATGTCCGGGTTCGTGCCCAAAAATCTCAAAACAGTGAGCTACCACCTTAACACAATTTCACACGGCCCCCTACACGGAGGTTGGAATGGGGTCCGTGCCTTTCTTTTTATTCGAAGTGGGCAAAACAGTAGGGTACACGAACCCCTACACAAAACATGCACAAGATCTGTGCCCTGCTAAATAAATCAGAATTGCAAAGGCTGTTCTAAATCTGAAATTGCATAATTGAACAACAATTTACCAACTTTAACATGCTAAACCATCTTTGAAATATGCACAACATATATATCAAGTGTCAAGCATAATCCCATGCATTTCTTACATCAAACTAGTAGTTTACATACATTGAAGGAACTAACTACACAAGATGTTCAACATGTATTCTTCAAACCATGAACAAGTCATTTGTCTTCTAACATAATTGACAAGGTTCTATGGTTCATAACTTCTGCTAAAACCCGATTCACCACTTGCTAAAACTCTCTCTCGAGCTATCCATGTCGATTCTGACTAGCTTCTGCCCCTCCTGTTGCCATGTACACATACAAAACAAGACAACAACCGCATAACTCCAGTGTGAATATAATTCTCAGTATAAACAACATAAACATACCATAACGAGAACATATCAACCTCAAGATATAATGTAAATACAATGCATGTTTCGTAAAATAACTCAATCATCGAGATTCGTATCCGATCCCGGCATCAAGATTCGCATCCGATCTTGGTATGGATATATCCACTTCTCATAGTTCATATCCGACTAGATATCAAGGTTCGTATCCGACTCGACATCATAATAAATACAATATGAATCACATATGCACTAACAAAATGAATTCACAATCAAGTTCTAAATCAAGAACATATAAATAGACAAGTATGTGATTTTTAGGGAAACTCAAGATTCCTCAGTCTCGACTATCAATCCCTTTACGATCGATGTCATATTATACCTTTCGTTCTTGGTTCTTGAGATGCTCCAAATCTGGACACTACAACAAGAACTCATATCAAGATTCAGCTCAAGTTCATGGCAATCATTCAAGGCAAACTAACTTCAAACCTTTCTCACTTCTTAGCCAATTCAAATGTTGGATTCCCGAACTCGAAGTACTATAATACCAGGCTGAAATAAATGATAACAAGCCACAATATCAGCTTTGAATCTCAAACAAAGCTCAGCTCAATTAAAATACGAAAATCTTGATAATTCTTGAATCGACGGCGTAACGGCTAAAAACCGACAACCGAAACTATATCTAAATCGATATATCAATCAATACCAACCACAATCCTGAACATATCAGCAATAACAACATGAATACCAGAATGTTCAGAAATTATAGTGTTCAAACATAGCTCTAAAAATTCATAACAAATACAATCAGCATTCTTTCTTCGATCCGTCTTCGAGAACATAATCGATACTAGCTCAAGCACATAAATAACCAATAATAATAAAATTCCATCTTTAACCCCAAAATCAAACGTGATAAAACTTTAGAAAACTTACGCCAAAATGTAGCTCTCGAAGTGGTGATCGCAAATATATATTCAATATTGAATTCTGACGGCTGGATCGCGAAATATCGAAGGTTCAAGAGGATGAAAATGGCGTGGGAGATGTTTCTGATTTATTCCCTTCTTAATATGCTCTTCACGTGAGGAAGAAGAAGAAACAAGTGGTCATTTAGATATATATTAGCCAAATTGCAGTTTAGTCCCTGAACTCTTTGCTATTTACAAATTAGTCCTCGTCAATATTTTTAATTCAATTTCAATCCTATTTAATTTAAGAATATTAGAATTTAAATCTAAACTCTAAATATTTCCAAATTAAATACTCTCGGATTAAAATTAAATAATTTCGGGGGATTACAATATTCATGTTGAGTCGAATCTTCGTCGAGATAGCCAGTTGAGTAGGGTCGCTCAACCCTACGTTATTGTTATATTGTTGGACGTCGGGAGATTTCATGATTACGGAGACTGATGCTACACTGATCCTTGTCTAGTGTGTGGATGTATCCAGCGGAGTTGATTCCATATGGTATACGCTCATTGGCGCCTCAACTGAGCAGGACTTCACAGTTGAACAGTACCCCCGTCATTTGCATGCGTCACAGTAGGCTTATATACTCGTGCTTGCATTCTGAGCGTAGTTTTCTCAAATCCTTGTATTGTGTTTTCTTGGACATTCTATTCGACGCGACATGGAAAAGGTTGGGCGAGACTAGTGGTTCGAGGTAGGGTTGAGAGTGGACTAGTGGACTCTGTGTTGTGCTACTTCTTCAGGGTGTTTCAGTATGTTTTGATAATGATTTCGATTTGGTTGTATAACACTACTTCTACTTTGGGTTTTTAGTCATCAGTTATATATTACCGGTTTGGGTTGTTAACTCGTTTAATTTTCGATGTTTTGATTATTGTTTTACGATTATCTTTAATTGCATGCTTAATAAGTGAATTAGTAGGTGATCCGGGTTGGGTCTTTACAAATTTTTTTTATAAATTTTTTTTAAGTATTATTGTTTTTTTATTTAAAATATTAGGTGGGTCTCTTTATTTCGTTTAAAATTCAAAATCGTGGTCAATTTTTTGTACCATTTCCAATCATTTCTTTGGTAAAAAAAATCTATTCCTTTTAAACAAAACTCTCTTTTTTCGTTAAATTGATCCACTCAAATGAGTTAGGTTATTCAAATTGAGTCAACTAGCTTTCGTTTATTTAATTTATTGAATGTGAATTTTTTTGTCTATTTTTGTACTGCGATTGATGTTTTTTTAATTGATTTGATTTTTTTGGTCTCGAGATTCTAAAATCTTGTAATTTTGCTTATTCGACAATGAGAATGATTTTTACTTAATTAGATTATAATTATTCCTTGTATATGTTACTATTTAAATTATAATTTATATTTTTTTGTCAGATTTGTTGTGACAAAAATATATTATTTATGCTTCCTTTATTTGATGATTTTTATTCTATTTGTATCATGCACTAATTCATCTCTAACTCATGAGATTTGAGAATTCATCGAGTTCTTTTTTTTATTTTAGTTTTATGTTTTATATTTCGATTCAATCGTTTATGTCATTATTTTTAGTTACAAATTTTAAATTTTTTATTATTATAAGAAGTGATTATATCGATATTTAATTTTAAAAAAAAATTATATAGGCGCCTTCCCCTGAATATTATTCTAGGGCCTCCAATCTTCTGGAGACGGCCCTTGACACAAGTGTAGATAAGATAAGAAAAATAGTCGTCTATCTACTGCAATAGCTTCTTTGAGAACTTTGACCCTGATGACCAGAACTTGACGATCCTCTTACCTGAGTGCCCTGGTGGCCACCTTTTTACTAATAAGTTCTTGGAATAGGGGT
Organism: Henckelia pumila; assembly: GCF_033568475.1. NCBI lineage: Eukaryota > Viridiplantae > Streptophyta > Magnoliopsida > Lamiales > Gesneriaceae > Henckelia > Henckelia pumila. The sequence goes on along the minus strand of NC_133121.1, from coordinate 183,194,110 downwards.
AGCTACAAGTAGTTGTTGAACTATGGTGGACAATGATGCAATCTGAGTCGTAAGTGCTTGAAAGTTAGAAGCCATATTGCTCTGCATAGAGTGCATATTAGCACTTGATATTATGTTCTTTGGGAGCGATAGGTTTTGTCATCATAAAAAAAGAAAACATTTTTAGGTCCCTTAGTTTTGGTGAGACAAACAACATCTGTAATACTCGAAAAATTCATAAATCTATTCATTCTTTATTAAATGAATTATAAATGGAATTTAAGTTACTTTATTTTATTATTTATTATTTAAATGATGTTGTTATTTTAAAAGCTTTTATGTGTTGTATAAATGATTTAAAAGTTGATATTTCATGTGTTTAAATATAAGTTTATTTATTGTGTTAAATACTTTTAATGGCTTTTTATGAATTTTATTTATGAAATGTAAATTTACGATTTAAATTAATTGATGTTAGGTATATGTCTAATAAATATTTATGTCTTACAAGATAGTTAAATGTTTTCACGATTGAGTTAATCTTGGACTGAGAAAATGAGACTAGCCTATGCACGATATTGTAGAAAATGATTTTACGAGTATTTTCAGTACAATATTGATATGGTTTTATTTTAATCATCGGGAGGAGAAAATTTAATTAGTCTTGTTTGAGGCGTGTTAGACAGACTATGTTTCACGTAGTCTTTCTAACCATTAACTCTCACTTTCATTCTCTACCCTACCTCAACTAATATTTTTTCATTGTCCCCCCCAATCACACGGTTCATCCCCCATCTTTTTCCTCCTTTCTCATTCTCCATCCTCCAACTTGTCACTTTATGAGAAGATGTCGTATATTGTTCATATCTCCTTCATCCGGTGCCCAAACTTCAATCTGTTCAAAGGGTTATCTTACTTACATCCATACCTTCAATTTGAGCTATGAATCGCTATTTTTGGTGGCCGTTTCAGACTAGATCGAAGCCTTCTTGTAAGAAATTTCTGCACAGATTTTCTATTCCCTTTCGTCTTATATTTTGTCTTTGATTCTTTGTGTATTCTCGCAATATAAAAGTTTTATTTTGAGCTTAGGAACAATCGAACGAATTTTTGGATTTCATCTTCTTTTGGCTACCATTTGACCATTTCTCAATTCCGTTTGATTAAGGCTAGATCTCTACATGTTCGTGTTAATTTCATTCTTCAAATATCAAAGGCAAGTGCAAGTTTTTAAAGCTTTTGAAACCCATTCAAGATATTATGTATTTTGATAAAATAATATGTATCAATATGTTATATGATGATGTATGTTTTGATATGTAAGCATGATTTTCAAGAATTTCAAGAGCATGAAGTTTTGATTTTACGAGATCGTGAAACGTAAGTCGTTCTTTTCAAGTTCTTGAGTTTGAATCAAGAGATACATGTTTCTTTTAAGTTTTTATGTGTTCTTGAGGTTAGGATGAAAGTTATTTCAAGCTTTATAGCATGGTAAGTATAAATTTCAGATTTTGAAGTGTGTTCCAAAGTTTCTATGTTTAGTTGTCGATTGGAAGAACTTGATACGTTTAAGATGAAGTTCAAGAAAATGAGTTGTTTTGATTGAAGTTTTTGAAAATGGTTGTTTTGATCTAATCCTCTTTGAGTTTTGAAGTTTTTCAAGTATATAAATCAAAGTTTTCAAGTTATGATCGATTTTATTTGAATCGGGAATGGAAAAGATCAAGAAAAGCTCAAAAAATCGTAGTCTTCTTTCCCTTGCGCCGCTGCCCAAAAATTTGGTCAGCAGCTGAGGTGCGGGGGCGCCATTTCTGGCGCCCTAGCACCAGTAGTGGCATAGGGGCGCCATTTTCTTGCGCCCTTGCACCACAAGTTCTACCCCATATTTCTTTATATGTTAATTTTGAATCCCAAATTCATAGTTATGATATTTTAAGGCATTTTAAGTATATTTAAGAGTTTGTATGCTAAAAGTTTCAAGTTTTAAGATCTTGAACAACAAGAACGACTTCCGTGGATTGATTATGTTATGTGATACATGTAAATATCTAAGTTTCATTCACGAAACCTATGTTCAATATGAAAGTATGATTTTTATCATCTATGACATGCATGATGTTATCGAGTAAAGTTTTATGTTCATGAAATGAAAGTTGAGATGAAAATTACGATGTTTCAATGATGCTTCATAGTGAATGAAATGATATGATGAATGATAATTTATGATGAAATGAAGGATGATGAAGCATGAATGACTAATGTTATGATGAAACATGAAAATATAATATGTTGATGCACGAAAGTATTTTGATGTTTTATGTGTCTTTGTGGTGGCAATACGGGACCGATACTTCGGTTTGGGCTCCGGAGTGACTTTTCCAAATATGGCTCAATGTACGGGTTAGGTACTCCGAGATGAGCTCCGGAGGGGCCTCCAAAAATGAATGAACGAATGTTATGAGGCTGTGTACCATATGCTTGTTGATCAATAAGAAAGAAAGATGAATGTGCCCATTATGAAGGTTTCCACAATTTCACATAATTCATCACCCCAAAATGATAGATTTTTATGTTATGTTGATGGTTTATCTTCATGGTTCGATGTTTGTCCAAGTTGCATGATTTTCATTATAAGATGTTAAGTGCAACTGTTTATTTAAGAAGGAAATGGTAAAGTTTTGAGGAAATGCATGAAGTTTACTTTCAAGATTTAAAGTTAAGTAAGTTGGTGTCCATGTTTAAGTTCCTTGCATCTTTTAAGAGTTTTGAAGTTCACGTTCAAGATTTTTAAGTTTAAAGTTCCTTGATGTTTACGTTAAAATTCTTCAAGTTCAAGGTATCATGTTATGCATGTTTTTAATCTTGTTGAGTCATTAGACTCACTATACTTGAATTGTGCAGTTGGATTAGCAGATTCGATTTAAAAGCTTTGGTAGCACGGCTGAAGAGTCCAAGATGCGAAAACATTGCATGGCACGACAGTTCAGAAGCTCTGATGTATTTAAAGAAAAAATATTTACCTATGTTTATTTATGTCATGTTGTTACAATATTTTATGTACGATGTTTAAAAGTAATGATTTAATTATTTTCATTGTTAACCTTTCAAAGATAAGTTTTGAGGATTTCAAATGTTTCATCTTTTAAATATTAATTTCAGTTTGATATTTTTATGTGAGTTCCTCGATTATTTTAAATGTATTTGATGTACGTAGTTTTTTTTATAGTAACTCACATTTTCCCCATCCTATTTAAATGTTAGTAGTAAGTTTTGACGTGTTGTATTTTTAAATGGTATTTGTTATAGGGTTGCATCAGTGTTTCTTAGACTTCGTGAACATCGAGTCACGAGTTTTATTGTTAAAGATTTAGAATATTAAATTCTTTTGGAATTGATGTGATGCTATCCTTACATGGTTTTAAGTTTAGAAAAAAAAAAAATTTCCCAACCCTTTTTCTATGGGACGTCACAACATCTCATTGTTATAGCAAAGCTGCCTTTTTTTTTTGGTGACATGGGAACCCACAACCACTACTTTTGGTGCGCACTGAGTAAACCCTCGGACTAACGCAATAGCCTACAAACTACGTTAGTCAGGTAAACCACATTAGGCAAGCCATGTGTGACAGGCTAGTCCAAAAAAGTGTTGGTAGGGGGAATCAAACTTTTGACCTCTGGTCAAAAGTTCACCTACTCCAACAACTTGGACACCCCTTAGGGCGCAAAGATGCCTTTTTTACTTGTATAACAGGTTACAAATGCTTTGAAGACCACTGGCCTGGCTGTGCTTGTGAAGACTCCTTGCTCGGTCACGCTTAAGAAGACAAGTCACATTCATGTCAACTGCTTGATATCAATGGTTGACTCAAAGGTTTACTCACCCGGAAAAGAGAAGTCCAGTTGAATGTTCAAGTAAATCATGCGATTGGACTCCAACTATTGTAGACCGTGTCAATCGTTTAAAGAGAGGTACTCGACTACTCTGAAAACTACTCACCCGGATAATACCTCTCACCTATCTCACACAGATTACTCAACGGAAAAAATATATGTGAGACATATACGATGAAGACTCCTTCTACAACAAGCTTTCAAATCAGAAAGTATAGGAGCCGTTCATCGAGACATGCAACGTTAACAAACAGAAAACTTTTTCCGTTTTATACGCTGGAACTTTTGGCAATCAGATCATGTCTGAGGCCGTTACATCCTACTTTTGGGAAGAGTCAAATCAAAATTATTACAGCACACCTCTCAAAGGAAAGGACGGCCAAGATAGTACTACTGCAATAAATGAGGGTTACAGATCGACAACGTTAAAGGAGATTTCAAGAAGTGAAGAAAACAAGAATCGCATTCACATCAAGTTAACATCTAGAGCTATCATACTTGTTCACGTCAAAAGGCTGCATTCTCTCCTATTTTTGAGCACACTAAAATAATTATCTTCATTTCTCAAACAACCCATGCTCATTCAGAAATATCAGATCTTTCAAGGATCAACTAAGGGTTTCAAGAACTTGACAGCTCGAAGTCTCAACCAGCGAAATGTTTTGTGTGTTTGAATCTAGGCTTCAAACAATTATTCTTGATTATTGTGTTGAATTTGATAAGGCCGTGTGTCTTATCTTTGGTTTTTCTAGGAGTTCCGAATAGGTAGTTTCTAAGTCCTAGATTTGGAGTGGAGTGATTATAAGACGTTGTAATACTCAAATCTTTTAGTGGACTCCTTTCTTGTGAAAGAGAGATAGACGTAGAAGGCTTCAACCTTCGTACTTCTATATCTTTTGTGTCACCCATTTATTTTCTCCTCTCCTATATCTTGTTATAACTCATTTTGAGTTAAGTATACAAATTCACCGACTGTATTCAAGTATTTTTCGCACTTTTTAAGTGACTTGAATACATCAGAAGTTGAGAATATTCGGTTATGTAGGTTAACACCCATTCGACGGTTTCAAAGTTTTTTAAAGAGAAAATTTTTAAGTAGCGAGTATTCACCCTCCCCCTACTCACGAACCCAATTCAACAACTTATAAAATTTGGTTAAAATAAATTGCTATGGACAAAGATAAACTGATAAAGAAACTCTTATCAGATCAGTTCTACTTGTTATCCAGACCAATCTAGTGATATTCAACACCAATTTGATCTTCCAGACTAGTTTACTTTACCAAACCATAAAAGTTATCTGGTTCAGATCAATTCTCTATCTATACAATATTGTACACTTTCAAGGTTGATGCGATTTGTTGGATATAAGACAAATTGAATAAAGATGGTGTTTCCATATGTTAGTAGGGTGTACTTCGAATTCTGAATAAGAGTGCGTCAACAGCAGCAATAGCAGCAACAAATACGAACAAAGTCGAGGAGAGAAACTCTCTATCCGCAAGACGAAATTTCCCGTTAACAGTGCTAAACGTTGGCGGCAATCGTCTCTAAGATACAACGACTTCTGAACGAGATATGGCAGCACAACGAATATCTCGAACTTCAACGAACGAAAATATGTTTTAACTTTTCTTTGAGAAAGTGAGGGAGAGATATTTCAGGAATCAGAAATCTGAAATATATGTTATCTGATGTTTTTCTCCGTATTTTTTCTGTGTTATAACCACCATATATATAGTCTTATACACGAAACAACACGTTTTAAGGCGTAACTTTTCAGTCTGCAGAAGGTGCGCTCGGGCGGTAATTTTCTACCGCTCGAGCGGCCAACTTTAAGCCAACCTACTGTCTCGCTCTTTTGGTACCGCGCCCGCGCGGCAAAATTTTACCGCGTGGGCGTAAGTCACTTTGAACTTACTGTCTCGCATGTGAGGTGCTGCGCCCGCGCGGTAATAATTTACCGCTCGGGCCTACTCAATAAAATAATAAAATATTATTTTAAATAAATTTTATTCAAACACCACACCACGCCACGCCGAGCCGGCCGGCCGCGCGCGTATGTTTGTTGCATCGATTAGCGTCTTGTCCCTTTACAAAACATCGGTGCCCTAAGGGCCCAATCCCATAGTTCAATGTTGGACTATATAAGGTGAGCAACAAATTGGAGTTGTTCCAATGTGGGACAACCAATTCCCCATTTCCCTCCAATTTATTTCACCAAATTCAAATTATTTGTAACACTTTGGGACAAACTTTTCAAGCCTTTTTGGACAAGTTTTTCAAGCCCATTATTTCCACAATTCATTCAATAACAATTTCCAACAATCCCCCACATGAATGAATTTCACGTATATTAGCATTCTCACTAGAAAATCATTTTGAGTTATTGTTACATCAGGATAGGTAGTTTGTGGCTTTGAACCTACCTTAGTAAAATACTATCGGATTTACTAGTTACATAGTGACGCGATGTCTTGAACTAGTCAACCGTTTGTGTAAACCAAGACAATATTACTTACATAACAATACTCTTACATATTTTGTTCTCACGTTGTGTCCATTTCGGCCCTGGACCATATCTTAGATTCATAAGTGTTGCAATCAAAGCGGCCAATACTTTGCACTTATATAGGTGATCTCCTATCAAGAGTATCCTGCGTTACTCCACCTCATAGGTATAAGAATCATTAAAAGAAAACTTAACCTCACCACATTTTTCAGGTCATTTAGACTTGGATATTTCAGGAATGAGTAAGTAACAATTCCAAGCACTCAAACTAATATTTATAACTTAGTTGTCCCATTGAACCAAGGTTTTGGGATCTCCAATTCTCAAGGTTGGGTTACCGCTATAAATATTTTAATTTGTGGATTTTAAACCCATTCCTCCAAGTAGTTTGTACATTTGATCTCTATTTATACTTTTTGTAAGCGGATCCGCAAGGTTTTTCTTTGACTTCACATAGTCAACCGAAATAACCCCATTCGAGATCAATTGTCTTATGGTATTGTGTCTCCGATGAATATGTCGAGATTTACCATTGTACATACTACTTTGTGCTCTTCCTATTGCTGACTGACTGTCACAATGAATTGTAATGGAAGACACCGGTTTATTCCAACATGGAATATCTTCTAGAAAGTTTCAAAGCCACTCGGATTCTTCTCCAGCTTTATCTAGAGCAATGAACTCGGACTCCATAGTCGACCGAGCTATACAAGTTTGTTTAGAGGATCTCCATGACACCGCTCCTCCACCGATTGTGAACACATATCCACTCGTAGACTTGGAGTCTTTCGTGTCAGAAATCCAATTTGCATCACAATATCCTTCTAGGACTGCAGGATATTTTGTATACACTATTCCATAACTAGAAGTGTATTTCAAATATCCAAGCACTCTCATTAGTGCTTTCCAATGATCCTCACTTGGATTACTTGTGAACCGACTAAGTTTGTTTACAGTATATGCAAGATCAGGACGGGTACAGTTAGTTAAGTACATTAAACTTCCTATCACCCTTGCATATTCCACTTGTGAAACAGGTTCTCCTCTATTTTTGGCTAAATGTGTACCCAATTCCATAGGTTTTCTAGCCGGAGGACGATTTGTGGCATGAAATCGTTCAAGAACCTTTTCTACATAATGAGTTTGGGATAACATAATTCCAGCAGGAAGTCTAGAGACTTTAATCCCTAGAATTATATCACACAATCCCAAATCTTTCATATCAAAATGTTGTCTCAACATTTTCTTGGTTTTCACAATCAATTCATGGTTGCTTCCCATGATTAACATGTCATCTACATAAAGGCAAACAATTACATATGCATTTGTAGTACCTTTAATATAGACACATTTGTCACATTCATTTATTGTGAAACCATTTGACAACATAGCAGTGTCAAACTTTTGATGCCACTGTTTAGGTGCTTGTTTGAGTCCATATAGCGACTTGACAAGTTTACACACCTTTTCTTCTTTTCCGGGTACAATAAACCCTTCTGGTTGTTTTATATATATTTCTTCGTCCAACTCTCCATTCAATAACGCTGTTTTAACATCCATTTGATGTATCTCTAGATCATGCAATGCTGCAAAAGCTATGAGAACACGAATGGATGTTATTCTAGAAACAGGAGAGTAGGTATCGAAGAAATCATATCCCTCCTTTTGTCTAAAACCTTGAACCACTAGTCGAGCTTTATATTTATCTATAGATCCATCTTCTTTGTATTTTCTTTTAAGAATCCACTTGGATCCCAAAGATTTACATCCCGGAGGGAGATCAACCAACTCCCACGTATGATTGTGCATGATGGAATCTATTTCATTTTGTATGGTTTCCTTCCAAAAAGGAGCCTCAGGATTTGATAAAGCCTCTTGAAGAGTTTTTGGTTCATTATCTAACATGTATGTTAGAAAATCAGGACCAAACGACTTTTCAACTCTTACACGCTTGCTGCGTCGTGGTTACTCGTTGTTTTGTGGAGTTTCAGTTGTATTTTCACGAGTTCGCTTGTTTGAACTAATTTCTTTCCTTTCTTTACATGGAAAGATATTTTCAAAGAATACAACATTCCTTGACTCCATAATTGTGCCTTTATGTACATCAGGAATCGTTGACTTATGTACTAAAAATCTATATGCACTACTATTGTATGCATAACCAATAAATATACAGTCAACCGTTTTAGGCCCAATTTTTATTTGTTTTGGCTTAGGTACTTCTACTTTCGCCAAACACTCCCACACTTTGAGGTATTGGTAAGAAGGTTTACGACTTTTCCACTGTTCATATGGTGTTTCGTCTTTTCCTTTGATTGGAATCCGGTTTAGAATGTGAGTTGCTGAGAGAATCGCTTCACCCCACATATTTTGAGGTAAGCCAGAATTTATTAACAACGCGTTCATCATTTTCTTTAATGTTCGATTTTTGCGTTCTGCAACGTCATTGGATTGAGGTGAGTAAGGGGCTGTCGTTTGATGAATGATGCCTGAAGTTGAGCAAAATTCTTCAAAAGGAGCCACATACTCTCCACCTCGATCACTTCGAATCATTTTAATTTTCGAACTTCGTTGATTTTCAATCTCAGTCTTATATTTCTTGAAATCTTCAATTGCTTCATCTTTGCTTTTCAATAAATATACGTAACAAAATCTGGTGCAATCATCAATGAATGTTATAAAGTACTTATTTCCACCTCTTGTTTGTACCATTTTTAAATCACATACATCAGTATGTATTAATTCAAGTGGCGTAGTACTTCTCGTGACATTATGAAATGGAGTTTTAACCATTTTTGCTTCAACACAAATCTCACACTTATGTTGTGGATTTCTTTTAAACATAGGTATTACATTTAAATTTGCAAGTCTTTGCAACGTGTTGAAGTTAACATGTCCTAATCGTTCATGCCATATATCATAACTTTCAGTCAAGTAAGCAGAACCAATAACTTTATTCTTCGCCTCAAGGCGGGAAACATTCATTACATTCAACTTAAAGAGACCACTATCTTGGTACCCTTTCCCAACAAATACACCAGATTTAGTTAACACAAATTTATCAGATTCAAATACCATTCTAAATCCATCCTTGCTCAAGAGTGAACCAGAAACTAAGTTCTTCCGAATGTCTGGCACATGCAGAACATTCTTGAGCGTCACCTCTTTACCCGAGTTCATCTTCAACACCACATTTCCCACTCCCACAACTTCAGACGTTGCGGAGTTTCACATGAACAACTTTAGATCCCCAACGGTGGCATAGTTGGAATACATATCTTTCTCGGCACACACGTGACTCGTAGAGCCGGTATCGATCCACCATCCTCTTGGATCATCCACCATGTTGGTCTCACATATAACAGCACTAAGATCAATATCAGAAAGTGCTAAAGGTACATACCTTTCTTGAACCATGTTCACTTGCCTTGGTTTCTGATTTTTGTTATTTTTCTTTGGAAGTTGGCAGTCCCTTGCCATATGATTCGGTTTGCCACAGTTGTAGCAACTTCCTTGGAATTTATTCGCTTTCCCCTTTTGCCTTTCATCATGGGGGCGCTTCCTCTTTTGACTCGTACTAGACTCCGCCAGATTTTCTTTGGCCTCGGTTTCCATCATCTTTTTACTTGACTTGGCCTCAGTATTCCTGTTGTCCTCCTCAATGCGAAGTCGCACTATAAGATCTTCAAGTTTTAACTCCTTACGTTTGTGCTTCAGGTAGTTTTTGAAGTCTTTCCACATAGGAGGCAACTTCTCAATGATAGACGCGACTTGGAATGGTTCATTGATTTCCATCCCTTCGGCCAATAAGTCATGCAAGATGATTTGTATCTCTTGCACTTGACTCATTACAGTTTTTGAGTCTATCATTTTGAAGTCCAGAAATTTGCCAACCACAAACTTCTTTATACCGGCATCTTCAGTTTTGTATTTTTTTTTCCAAGGAATCCCAGAGTTCCTTGGCCGTCTTGACTGATGAATAGACACTATAGAGAGTGTCATCAAGGCCATTCAGAATATAGTTTCTGCACAGAAAATCGTTGTGGTTCCATGCATCAACAGCAGTCCTCCTTTGGGTGTCAGAATCGCCTTCAACGACGACGGGGGGATCCTCCTTTAGGAATCTAGACAGATTCAATGTTGTAAGATAGAAGAGCATTTTCTGCTGCCAACGTTTGAAGTCGGCACCAGAAAACTTTGGCGGCTTTTCTCCATGTGTAGGGGTGGAAGCAAGCGGAGTGAATGAAACGGTAGACATCTTCAGAATCCGAGAAATACAAAATTTTGTCTTGCGATTGTTAGTAGGGTGTACTTCGAATTCTGAATAAGAGTGTGTCAACAGCAGCAATAGCAGCAACAAATACGAACAAAGTCGAGGCGAGAGAAACTCTCTATCCGCAAGACGAAATTGCCCGTTAACAATGCTAAACGTTGGCGGCAATCGTCTCTAAGATACAACGACTTCTGAACGAGATATGGCAGCACAACCAATATCTCGAACTTCAACGAACGAAAATATGTTTTAACTTTTCTTTGAGAAAGTGAGGGAGAGATATTTCAGAAATCAGAAATCTGAAATATATGTTATCTGATGTTTTTCTCCGTATTTTTTCTGTGTTATAACCACCATATATTTTTTCTGTGTTATAACCACCATATATATAGTCTTATACACGAAACAACACGTTTTAAGGCGTAAGGATGCAACCTATGACAGAAAAAGGCCAGAAACAATCGTGACTTTTTAGTCTGCAGAAGTTGCACTCGGGCGGTAATTTTCTACCGCTCGAGCGGCCAACTTTAAGCCAACCTACTGTCTCGCTCTTTTGGTACCGCGCCCGCGCGGGCGCAAGTCGCTTTGAACTTACTGTCTCGCATGTGAGGTGCTGCGCCCGCGCGTCGGGCCTACTCAATAAAATAATAAAATATTATTTTAAATAAATTTTATTCATAAAGAATAATCGAATCATAAGACCACACCACGCCTCGCCGCGCCGAGCCGGCCAGCCGCGCGCGTGTTTGTTGCATCGATTAGCGTCTTGCCCCTTTAAGGTGAGCAACAAATTGGAGTTGTTCCAATATGGGACAACCAATTTCCCATTTCCCTCCAATTTATTTCACCAAATTCAAATTATTTGTAACACTTTGGGACAAACTTTTCAAGCCTTTTTGGACAAGTTTTTCAAGCCCATTACTTCTACAATTCATTCAATAACAATTTCCAACACCATATTCAGCTAACATTCAAATAAGCCCCGCTCCACTCTAATATTTTTGGAATAATGATAGAGACACGTGGCACACTCTGCATAACTATCGATTATTTTTTAACAAATATGCATGGGCTAAGTTTTGTAACGTTAGATCTCTACATCTGTAAATATTTTAAGAGTATGAAAAATTTAGGGACTTTTGAATCGATATTCTAAGAATTTTTTGATATTCTACCTTTTAAATTTTCTAAGCATTCGAAAGGGATCAGATTGATAATTTTGAGCTGTAAGCACACACCTACTGCTTTACCAGATCAAAATAGTGATCAACCAATGCTGAATTTATAAGCTCATGAAGAACAAATATTTGTGTTGTTTATTATTGTAGATCTATCAGATGTTATTCTAATTTAAGAGAGAGTCTTGCTAAGACTATTTTTAGAAGTTCTAATCGACTGTCGATTGGATTGAGTTTGCACAAGTTTTATAAAGCAAAGTCTTCTAGTGGAAATCATTCTGAAAAATAAAGAATAGGAGATGTAAAATGTTAGACTTTGAACTTCCATAAAAAAATCTATGTGTTTTTGACTTTATTGTATTTTCTATGTGTCCAAGTAATCAACTCAAAACATATAGTCAAAATATATTCATGATATGACCTTTGTGGCCAAAAATTGTGCTGATACTTGGTACCCAACTGCTATATGACAGCATTGCATCAATCTTTAGATTACCATGAAAATATTTCATGGTCATGCTCCAAGTCTGAAAATCATGAGTGACTCTATGCTATACAGGAAGTAGAACATGACAAGGTAAAATTAAAAAGTACTAATTATTGAGTTCATATTTTTTTGTTTTGAAGTGAGATGTTTATGAGAAAAAAAAACAAAACAAAACAAAATAAGAATACTAAAATCCGATATAGTATAGACTACCACCCCGCGAGAATCACAACTAGCAATTTATGTTATTTGCGAGTGAAATTTGTCAAAGATTTTTACTCTCCGATCCTAAGCTTTTAATTTTGATATTTAATGTTTCATGACGATTTCAACTTTTGAGAACAACCACATACAAACACATACATAATTTTCTACATTGATCATATCATTTCTTGCATCAATTTGTCTGTTAAGAAAAATTCGATAATCAAGATGGTAACTCGGCTTAATTGTCACTAAAGTTTTAAATATGTTAAAGTATTCACCCCCTACACATATTTTTTTTTATCCTAATAGATTTGATTTATTTCGTTTCAAGTTTTTTATGCAGTAGGAAGTTTTGGTGTTCCCATATGATAATAGTGTGTTAGTTGAATTTTAGCATTATTTTGATCAATGAGATTTTATACGCGTTTAGAGTTATAAGATTTTTTAGTCATTTGGATGCGTAGAAAGAATTTAATTAATGCATTGTTATTATATTTACGAGCACGACACATGTTTTACAAAAAATTCCGCATTTGTTGCATAAGCACAAATCAGAAATCTAGGACGTCACAAATCAAATAAGCTGATGTATTAATTGAATCAACCTAAAAGGTCTTAAGAAATCTTGCATGCTTCCTACACGCTCATTCAAGGTCATATTCATCCTTTCAGTCACAACGTTTTGTTTAGGATTTCCAGGAATAATTTTCATCATCTTGATCTCATTCTCAACACTAATGTATAAATTTATCAGCTTTGTATGCACCCCCATTATCATATTAAAACTTTTTTACTTTTAAATTCGTCTCATTTTCTACCATGGATTTTCCCTTTTTTTACAGAATGGATTTTTCCCTTTTAAAAGTATTAACATATCAGATTTATTTTTTAGAAAGTAATTAAACACATACCTTCCCGGTAGAATCATCAATGATTGTCACATAGTAGTTAGATCCTCTAAGAGAACTTACTTGAGAAAGCCACCAAACATCAATATGCACTAACTCCAATTTTCCTTCGCTAAGATCTTTCATAGATTTAGAGAAACGGATTCTGTTCTGCTTTCCAGAACACAAATTTCACATAAATGAATACCAAAAGATTTTAATTATGGTATTTTACCATTCAAAACAAGAATCTTTATCCCCTTTTCACTCATATGCCCAAGCTTGCAATTCCATAAATCCGATTTTGCACAATTATCAGGAACAACAATCATATTTCTGCAATTGGAAGTCATATAAAAAAGTTTCAGTTTTATTGTCGCGTGCATCAATTGTAAAACCCTTTGTAGTATTCCACACTCCACGAAAGGTAATAGTATTCCCTTCATCGTTAAGTGACTAAACTAATCAAAGAGGGGCAGGGGGCGCCTCGGGATAAAGAGAGAATATGGTACCACAAGCATAGTAACCAAAATTAAATTTCGCATCAATTTCGATATATGTCTCACCTTTTGTATTTTCCACACAGTCATGTTTGACATATTCAAACAAATATATCCGATACCCATAATATACAAAGATTCTCCATCAACCACATATATTTTTCCATAATTTCCACCAATAAAAATTTCCATAATTTCATGATGAGGGGTCGTATGAAATGATGCACCTGAATCCAAAACCCAAGTATCAACTAGATAGTCAACGGACAAAAGTAGCGCATCTTGATTCTCATCGGTTGCTACGTTTGTAGCATTGGCGCTTTCTTTGTCCTTCTTTGGTGTCATACAATTCTTTTTCATATGACATAACTTGATACCACGGTTTCATTGTGATCTGCGCATGTTCCGATTAGAATTTTGTCATTCCCTCTTTGTCTGCTTTCAATATTTAAGTATCATGAGAAATACCTTATTATTTAGAGAAGGCTTCTCCTCGTACATATCTGACAGAACCTTCATCAGACCCGAAGTTGATTTCTCCTTTGCAACGTTATGAGTCACGTTCTTCGACACTGTCAATTGAGTTACACTCAACACATGTCTATCAAGGAGATTGCATTAATCGTCTGACACTTAATCGGTTTCTTGCTAGAGGTTGATGCAGCTTTTTATCATACAAATATTCCTCAATTTGTATTATTCAGAAATCAAAATCATTGCCATCAAATTTTCCAATCCCGTGTGCCAAATATTCTTCGCTAGTCATCACATTCAAACTCCAGTCATCACATTCAAACTGGAAAATTTCATCTTTATCCCATGGGTTTTACCCCATATAATAGGTGGAAGCACATGATTGGTCAAATTATGTGGACTCCACATGATTGATGTGGGGTCCCATGATTTGAACCAATGAAAGAATTTCACCTACCCCATGGGGTAATGTCCATGAAATAGGATCGAACCATCCATTCAAACTCAACACATTCAAACTCAACATGACGCTCCGGTATTAGATGTTAGAATTTATGGCATCGGATTTTATTTACCGAAAGCAATAAAAGATTACAAAAGATAAAAAAAAAAAAAAAAAGATGTAAGATTTATAGTGGTTCACTCTCGATGTGAGATAGCTACGTCCACTTGGCACTGCTACAAATTTCCACTATAATGAAACCAATAAAATTTTACTAGAACATCTCCCCTTTCATAGTTTTTTTTGTCACTCTTTATATATGAATCATAATACAATGACGGCTACCAACAACTATAAGATAGTATTAGGGCTACAACAATATATGTAAAATAACTAAAATACCATCAAATAAATAAATAGGTTCCACACATATATTAACAGTTATCGTGTAGGAGATGATTCGAGTTAGGAAAAGTTCCTTTAAATAGTTGGTTTTTGACGTTATTTGTGCTCATTGGTATAAGATTTTAGTAGATTCTGGTGCATCTCGAGATTTTCTGGATTCCAATTTTAGGAAATTCTCATGTATATTCCATATTTACGAGGATCTTTCATATTTACTTCCGAACTTAATTAGATTATGTTGATATGGCTCGGGTACGATTTAAAAGGAGGTCGGATATCCACTACCCTCGTACATAAAGTTTCGCCTTGGATGCTATGAAGTCCAACAAATGAAGGGGTTGCCCATGTGATTTTGCATCTTGAGAAAAAAACCAGGTTCATTTATGGGAACATCGGTATCCATTAATTATTACGTTTCAATGTCTTCACTATCAGTAAAAATATCCAGCCATTATTGTTTTCTTATTTCCTATACATAATAATATACAGTAAAAATTTAGAGCAATTGCAAATGTACAAACATCAATGTCAAAGGCGTGGTGATGAGACCACTTTGCACGCAGTACAGTCCAAACAAGAAAATACAAGTCAAAAGAAGATTGTATTTTTAAAGATTAATGTACAACATAACATATACACACATTCGCCGAAGCTTCGAAATGTAACGAATTTGGAACTTCTAAGGAATCAAATAACAAAGGTTGTGCTGCCACATCCGTCACTCTTGAAAAAATCAGAAAGAAAGCCGCGGATCTTGATATGTATACAAGACAAAATGTTGATCCAGGAAAACTCTCTGCATTCTACCTCAATATGCATCAGGAACTTCCATGGGATCGGACAGAGGAAACTGATTGTGCTGAAACGGATGCAGTCGGGCTGTTCAGGTCTCGCTCCCCATTGACAAGCTTCGGTTTCCCACTCAACCGCTCTATTGCATCTTGACAAATTTCATTAAACCAGTCGTCTTCAGGAAGTACACTGCAGCAAGCATCACTTGTTAGTTTTCTTATTTGGGAGTTCCCAACCGACGCATAAAAGCTAATCCAATGTAATACTATTTTGGAATTAATGAAGATAAATGCATGGCATATATGCCAGCTATCAGGTAATCGTGTACCTATTTGGATCAATGCCTGTTGCACCAAATGAAGCCATTGCCTTAGATATAATATCATTGAGAACACGGTGTAAGTTCCTAGACAAGTAGCGGCCATACGAAGCGAAGCACATGACAAATTTCACATCCAAATAGAACTGCAACCAATTCAACATAAAAACAAGAGAACCACTAAGATGAAGAATGGAAGAGTTTGTAACAGGGATCTCATTTTACAAACCTGTTGTAGACCAAGAGGACCTAAAGCCCTAGGCCCTTCTTCAATATCATCCCAAAATGTTTGGTCTTCTGAAAGCCATAAGACGACAGTCTCGGTGAGCCTCATTAATAATAGCGTGGCAAATCTTTCGCGACCTACAAACATATCTGCTGCTATGCTAGCCATCCTATTCAGTTTTATAAATAGTTCCTGGAAGTAGAAAAAAATACCCATCTCAAATATACAGTCCAGATAATAATCATCCAGATTACATGCATGCAAAGATATAGCAATGTATAAACCCTGCACTGGTAATCGATGCAACCTTTTATAATGAAATAAAGAGGTAATGCAACATCATAGGTGGACAACCTGAAATATAGGTGAAGGGAACCACTCCATCTCACCCAATTTCCCATCCATGTTTAGGTACATATCTGCAGTTAGATGGCTATCGCCTTCTTCAGTAAAAATAAGTTCTAACGCGTGTTGGCGACAGAAACTATCTTTCAATCGATCAACAGAATTCACGAGGCGCCTCTTCCATTCCCTTTGTTCAGGATTTCGATTTTGACGGTCCACAGGTCTTCTGCGAGAGTCCTCCTTGTGAATAGCCTGATTTAATGGGGCAAGCTTCATGGCAGCACGTGGCAAAAGCTCATCGGCTAGTAAAGATGCATTTGCAAGCAAAGCAATCTGCTCAGCCTCGGTTTCAGCCATCCGAACAATTTTATTTCCTGAACCTTCGACATTGGCCTCTTCTTCCATGGAGCCGGGTAATGCTTTTATGAGCAGATTAACATAAGAATTAAACACCTGGAACAGGCCATCCAAGGTCTGACTTCCCAACTGCATACTTAACAGGGGTCCTACATCTTCAAAAAAATCCTGCACAAAAAAAAGGGGACACAAGCAGCTAGAAGTTTTCACAAGGCACACGAAATGAAAACAGAAAAACGTAAATAAGATATGGCAAATCCATTACCAGAAGCAGTTTATATTTTTAACATAAAAAAAGGTGTAGATATAAATCCAAAAAGGGTAACACTTCGCTATGGAAAATTATATCAACATTAGACAGACCAAATCAACCAGAATCAATCTTTATATTCACTTTCTATTAACAAAGATAATCAACAAAATAGAGAAGGAAGCAAGCTCAAGTATGATGGCATATGATGGAAATAAAGTTACCAGAGGTATTCCTCTGTACAAGGGATACCAATAGGTAGTCACAAAATTCAAAACAAAATAACAGAGTGAACCATAACGTAATGCCCAGTCATTCCTATTTCCAACAAATAGTGAAAAATGAAAATAGTCGTATTTTTATGCCTTGTAAGAGTTATAATAAAAAGGATAAATGCTTATGTCACTCTGAACTTACTTTTCCATCAGATTTCCCATGATGTTTGAGATGATGAGTTATGGCTATTATATATTATGTTGGATATTACATTGGGTTCTACGGGATACTCGGCGTTTTGATTGATAAAATGTAAATGTAAATGTTGAGACATCGGTATTATTATTGTGAAATGAAATGGTTGGCCTTAGAAACACAAGTTAAACATGTTCTTTGAGTTGAGAATCCTTGAAGATATAGATTTTTAACTATTGCAGTCCTGAAATTCCTTTTGGCAATTATAGACGTTAAATGTTTCAAATTTATACATGCATCGAAACTTCATGGTGATTGTTGTAGAGCAGTCCATAGAATAAGGTTTAAGGTTGAATGATGGAAGTGTACTTGACAAAAGGTAGAAATAGAGTAAAGTTTAGGGGAAAAAAACAGCAGCAGGGGCGCAACTGCCCCTGGAAATAGTCATCCCTACTCTTGTATGTGAAAATGCAGAACATGGTAGCAGTGGAGCACACGCTCTTAACAGGTGCCCATCACAAAAACCTAGGCACCCCCGCGTCTGGTCTACTGTCATGAATTTTCAGGCATTAAACCAAAGTTTTCTGAAGGCATAAATTCATTTTATAAACAAATACGCACCCAAAAACGAAAGAAAAACCGAGGGCTTCTAATTTCCACCTCTACAATCATCCACAAACATCCAAAACAAGGTTTATTGAAGGCATCTTCACCATCTATGCAGAAATCTCATTTTAGGTATGTAAGTTTTCAATGAAATCATGAATCTTTTGCGGCTGAATTAAGAGATGGGATGGATTTTAAAATTTAGCATAAAATTGATGCTATTAATTGTGGTTAATGCGATTTCGACAGCCTAGAACCAAGTCAATCGTTCCAATTATCGTTTCCCAACCTTGATTATAAGTTGGGTTTATTCCTTGCTGCCTAACATGGGTATAATAGATTTTCATTGCAAAGGTGGAATTTATTTTGAGGAATCATATCTGTAGCTATAGTATTCATTTGCCTCGTTATTTACAGCAGCGACATTTTCCTCCATTGTGTTCATTGTTTGGGAAATCATTTCGGGACAACTTTTACATGGAAATTAAAATGAATGAGTTTAATCGACACTACGAATTCAAATGATTGTCCCATGAATTCATGTTTTACTAAGTCTATGTAGACACTAGACTATTCAAGTTATATATGGCGTGATAGGCAAAATGACTACGGTGGAAGTTGTACTACGATGACTGATGGCAGTTGTGCCACAATAACTATCAAAGGGTGGTTAATACTTTGAAGAGCCGCCAATGAAATGTTATTGGTTAATATTATTATAATTACTTATTATGTGATCATACATGATTTGCTTATGAATCCCGTATAACATGATTATCGTTCACAGCTATCAATTTACTATGTTTTAAGTTATAGTTTACTGAGCACGTATTTGATACGTCCCTTCACTCCCTTCTATGCATATTGTTATGTATTCAACCAGACTTGCAGAGTGTTATATACTCATATAACCAATGTGTTGCAAGATCAGGTACTAAAGATGACTACAGCTCTGGATCATTAATGGATGCTAGCTACATATCTTACCTTACTTTTAAATTGAGAGATATATTGTATGGTTGCAATGGATTATATAATATCTTGTGTTTGTTTATGATTGGGTAGGCCTAGTTATGGGGAAAATCTGACAACATTTTTATAGAACTAAAGAACAAGTTCTGCAGTCATATCTTCCCCGGCGCTAAACCATATAGAAAACTTTGAATAGCATTCCTACAGTACCTTATAATAGAAAAAATAGTAACTACACATGAGCAGGCATTACACTTGATCTCTCCCCTCCCTCAAATTTTATTAGCCATCTCCCTCATTCGCTCCCTTCCTATATCTTTTCGAATACCCTTGATCCTAGAGGTGGGCGTTCGGGTACCCAAACTGACCCAATTCAGTCGGTTATTTTTCAAAATATCGGTTTCGGGTATTTTTCGGGTTGGTGTCGGGTACTAAAATTAGTGCCCAATCAGGTTAGGTACTCAGTATATATTGAACATTTGTTTTAAGGTTCAATTTTTTATGTAATTAATATTAAATAAATATTAGTAAAATATATATATAGTATATACAAGGAAATATAAAAGAAAATCGACAAATATTACCCAAATATTTTTGTACTTGAAAAGGAATATGGCTATTTTTATCGAAGAAGTTTTCGGCTTTTAGGCGAGGCAGGTTAAAAAGACAAGGAAATTTTGGGTACAACAATTTCGGGTCAGGTACCCGAAACGCCTACCCCTAATTGATCCGGTCCACTATACCCCTTAAGGCCCAGTCATGTAACAGTTAATAACACACATATTTCCAATTTGAAATAGAATTCTCTTTATATGTCATCATTCATCAACTAAATTATGCATAGAATGTCTGATATTCTAGAGAAATCTATCCGAGTTGATTTATGTATTCAGGCGAGCAAAGCATTTCTCCAATGAAAGTCAGCAGCCTCATGATCATATTCTATCTCTTGAGCTAAGCATACAAAGAAATTCCTTAGATAGCTGAAGAAGGCATTTATCATTTCGAAATGGAGAAGACTAATATGTTTACCTGGACCATTAAATTGAAACGATGAGCACTACCAGAGAGCTTATACTGATGTCCCATAGCACCACCGATAGCTGCACTAGTCCTTCCAGTTATGCGTGCAGAGGTTGGAGGATATGTAAGCTCCCAGTTGTCAGCAGCAGCTAGAGCAGCTGTACTCTCTTCAATCCGCTTAAGATTAGCATCCAATGCTTGCTCGACACTAGGCCTGAAGAGCTTCAAAAGTATAGGACACAGAGCAAGCCCACGAGCTTCCAACAGTGAACAGTGCCCTAAAGCTATCTGTACACATTCTGCAGCAGATCTCAAACCCCCAGCAGCAGCAGATGACGCTAATGCATGCCTTTTGACAAGCAGAGCAAAGGCCTCCGTTTGTTTTGTAGCCCACACCACAAGTTCAGATGTATAAGCTGTCTCCTTACCAAAAATAGACAAAGAATCATTGGCTGCTTGAGCAATGGCCGAAAATACAAGCTGTGAAAGTGCTGCTGTGTATGCTCCTCCATAAGAAGTGCTTGATGGGCGTAGGCTTTGCATGTTGTACTGGTATCTCTGGAAATGTGCATTGAGTAGTAGACTATGAGCACGGGGACCATCACCGAGCTTTTTGAGAGCCGAGATTGCAATGTGAAGTTCAGTACCCCGTGTTGAAGGTTGACACGCAGCTTCAGCGAGCTGATCAGCTAACTTTTGCCTTCGTTGAATTATAGTTGTCTGAAGTGACAGAAGCAATGCTGGAGTTAGTGTTTTCTTTTCTTTTGCTTCAGACAATAAGCTTTCTCCTTCATCAAGACAGGCTAAAGCCTCATCAATTCTCCTTTCAGCCAACAAAACATCAAGGAAATCAGGAAATTCCGCTGACCATTTCTCAATATCTGAAGGTTCTCTAACTTCATCTCCAGACACACCATTTTCCATAGAGTTATCAGAAACAGTGGCTGACACAGGCTCCATATGAACTCCCTCCGCTAAACTATGAACCATTGTTGCCTGGGTAGACAGCAAGTTTCTCATCAAGGAAAGCTCACCCTCTAAATCTGAAATCTCTTTGGATGTACTGCAAATTTTGTAAAAATAGAAATTTTAGGTGGACTTCATGAGCACGAGACAATGAGAAAAAAGTCCAACAAATTAAAGCATCTACTGCAGAGACAGGAACAACTGTACAATCTTTTTGAAAATAGGAAGGGCTAAAAGAAAGAGAGCATGCCTACACAGAAGACTAAAATAGCATAACGGAGAGCCAGGATTATGCGGCTGTTGCCAAATGCTCTGGTGCTTGGCTGGTAGTTGTATGATTTCAATTGTACAATAAAATATCTAACATACTACTTGTTCTGTTTGGCAAAATAAATTCAATCATATAGTTAACATAAAGCTGTGATTTAGTATAGGGTTTTGAAAATAGATCTTAAAGCTTTACAAGTGGCTTATTTTTTCCAGTTTCCATCTCCAAAATACTATCTCCATAAAGATAATAAATGAGAGAGAGAAAATAGACCGAATAAATGCTGTATAATTAGCATATACACTTCTACGCATTTCTTCCGCAGAAGCTCTCTTCAGATCCACAAGATACGAGCATAATTGTCTAATTTCCTGCATAACATATATGTGTACATGTATCAATTCCTGGACAAAGCATACATTCATACAAAATTGCGAGCTTGAAAGAACCAGATCTGAGCAGAAGTAAACATGGAAATAAGATAAAAATTTTGGACCTAATCATTGCAAAAGAACTAATTAACCCCTCCGTTCAACTCATGGCAATCAACTTAGGAGTCATTTGATTTTGTTCAAGTACTCCTTAAGAGCACATGGTGTTAACTATGGTCTCCAGACACTCGAGCAAATTCACAATGTTACGTACTGTGTGCATTATGCTACCCTAAGGTAAAATTCTCTGTAAAATAACATTCAGGTGCTGAACACAAAGAACTAACCTATTTCTTTTGCTGGAAAAATTCAGTACTACAGTAATTGCACAATCACAAATGATGTATTTTACATGAATGATATCCTCTGGCGACAAAAAGGAATCTCATTGAGTGATATTTTTACCATGAATCATCGATATGATCTTAACATGTTACTTTCTGAGCATCCATTCGTGTAAAACATAGGAAATAACATTACAGCCCCATTATGTGTACATACATTTTAGTTCATCCAAGCAAAACAAAACGCTATCACTAGGGCCAAATTTTCCACAAATAACATTCAGGTGTCGGATAGATGCCACCAAAACCGGTGTTATCCATGCCTGTTCAATTACTCTAGATAGAGTAATTGTTTGTCGCCGTCAATTTGTATAATCTGTAGTTCAAGGAGATGAAGCTGATGAGGACAGTGAAACACAGTGATGGATGTTCATGGAGCACGGGTATGGTAGAGCCAAGGCGCAAGACAAGATGTGTGGTCTATTGAAGTAGAGCGCTTAGAAAACAACTTACTACAATATAAATTAAATTCCTATTCCTATACCTGAGTTTTAAAGTACGCTTACAAAGTGGCTTGAACCTAAACGTGCACCAGTGATAGGGCTTCATCATAAAGGTATACGTTTTTTCCAAGGGCTACACTAGTGTGTGAGTCACAAAGGCTGACCTCCGAGCCTGGGAACATGCCTTGTGGACTTTTAATAACTATGATCATCAGAAGCACAAACCATAGGGCTTGAAACTCCTAATAAATAAAAGTTAAATAACAAACGAGATTAATTTTTTCAAAACTAACCATCAAATATTGGTGACATAATACCGGATGGTTGATGCACCAAACGCCACCGAAGTCAATTGAAATACCACATGCTTTCGCATTTTGTCAAATATAATTTCCAAGATTCTTAACTAATGACCATTTTTTGTCAAATGAAAATCAATCGTAGCATGCATGTTTTTTTCCAAATCATCACAGAACAGTAAGTGGCACAAAGACAAGTTATGCATCATGTAACATAGATTCAATAAATTCTATTAGGGTGGTTAATAAAAATATCTATAACAGCTTTCGACAAAAGTATAAAAGGATATTTGGCCCCATAATTTCTGAATCCAATTTAACCACATTTAGTTTTTTGAACTTTTTTATGGAAAAAATTATAATACAAATTAATAGCTTTCACATGTGGAACTCATTTAAAATTTCTCATTTCTCTTCCCTGCGAACCCAACTCCTAAAAGACAGCCACCCATATTCTTGAGAGTATGATAAATAAATGTTCAGGATATAATGGGATACATTTGATAATGTGCTCCGATTATGAGAATTTTTTATGCGCTTATTTTACAATTGGGAAAAAATCAAAATTGTATTGTATTAAAATATAAGAATAAAATGGAATTATTTTCGGAGGAATGAATAATTGAATATAAGTTCATGATTGTACTATGGAAATGCGAGGACAATGTATTCTTATTCTTAGAAAAGAAAATCGGATATAAGTTCATGATTGTACAAGGAAGTATGGAAATGCGAGGACAATGTATTCTTAGAAAAGAAAATCTGATATATTTTGATACGTTTTTTCTGGAAAACATAAACAAACATGCCCTTTGGTTCCCGTCAAAAACAATCTAATGGAAGGAAATACAGTAAAACACTAATAGTACGGGTCATTCTTATAATTATCATTTGCAATATTAACCCTATTAACAAGAAATTGTAAAAATGTCCAACCACCAAATAAGAAGCAAAAAGTTCGACAGCATAAAAAAGGGAAACCTTTTCGTTGAGGGAATGACACTTGGACTGGACATATGTGTCGGCATCGAAATTATCAGATTTGAAGACGTTGAGATTCTCGTCGAATTTGGCGGCTGCATCTTTGAGATTCGCCTTTGCTGCGGCTGCGGAGTGTAGTGATCTGGACCGAGATGTCTTCATTGAAGCCATGTTGAAAAAAATCAGACTAAAATTAAGCTAGAATTCAGATCCGATGAGGTAGGTCATGAATACTGATTAGGGTTGATGGGAAAATGGTCGGAGAAATCTCCGATTGGTGGAGGAGAGAGTCGTTTGTCTTTATAACTGATTTCCTTGAAGTGAGATGAAAATGGATGCGCATGTTAGCATTTTGGACCCTTAAGAAGTTGAAAATTCTTGATCAACCCATAGTTATTCACTATGTTTTCATGCCTTAGGTTTGCCAAAAGTTTCAAACAATTCATTCTTATAATTACCATTGAGAAAATAAGTTTTTTTGTTCATTAACTTGTCCATGTTTTGGTTTTGGTTCGTTAACTTTTTCGATATGGGTTTTGGTATACTAACTTTGCATTTTCAGTGTTTTTGGTCCAACTGCATACGTGTCAACTTCTGATTGATCCAATATGATGACGTAGACCAATCAGAAGCTGACACATATGCAGTTGGACCAAAAAACACTGAAAATGCAAAGTTAGTGTACCAAAACCCACATCGAAAAAGTTAATGGACCAAAACCCAAAGGGGGTAAGTTACACGACCAAAAACTTATTTTCCCAATTACCATTTGCAAGATTAAACGGATTACCCTGTTAATATAAGACAAAATTTCTTGTGATACAATCTTACGGATTAATTTAGGAGAATTGATTTTTTGAAAGTAAACAATGGATGAAATTGGATTGACAAGCTCATCCTATGATTATCAAGCCAAGTAAACACACTCTTAGTATAGTACTCGTGATCATGTCGCATGTTTAGAAATGATATTCCACGTTTTTTTTGCATTAAACTAATGAGTAAGCATAATCGAGACGTCCAAAACATCACACACAGAGAAAGTTTTTTTGCACAAAAACCCTTGTGAAATATTGAAAATACACAGCTCTCTCCTGTGAAAATTTAATAGGCTTGCTTGCCCTTAACCTTTTATAAAATTTGCACTTTTTACACTTTGACACGGCAACTTGTTGCACACGAATTTTTTTGCTCTTAAATAACCATTTTTTGACAATATTAGATCTATGGTATAAAAATTTCCTTTCATTATTGCAATACTTTTTAGATCAACTCAAATACATCGCTCACATCAGAATACACAACAAAGTGTTATGATGTGAATGATGTATTTGAGTATATCTGCAGAGTATTACAATAATATAAAGTAGTTTTTTTATAACATAGACATAATATTATAAACACAAAATGGTTACTTATAAATAAAAGAAATGTGTGTACAAAAACTCATCGCGACAAGGGGTAAAATGTGTAAATTTTATAAAAGTTTAAGGCCTGTGATGCCTATTAAATTTTCATAATGGAAAAATATATATTTTCAATATTTTACAAAGAGATTTGATGATATATATATATATATATATATATATATATATATATATATATATATATATATATTATCACTAATAGTTAAAGAATTCAAAACTTGACGGGAGCCCCACCATAGCCTTTGGGGTGGCTCCGGCCCTTGGTTGGGCATGCTAATTCCATTCCAAACAAATTCTCATGTACTAAGCTTGACCTAAGAATCTTGAGTTACGGATATGAACTTGGTATGAGGTACCTTGAATAATATCCTCAAAGTGTGTGAATGAAGCTTTAAATAAGAGCTTTAACGGAGGCTAAGGATGTTGAAAGTTGGAGACAACCACCAACCAAAATTGAATGCACATGTTGGATTGAAATTCAATGGCCGGTAGCATCCATTCTTGACAATTACTTGGAGGAAAGATGCACGTTGCTTCCTTGTTCACATTGCAGGGAGCTCTATAAATAGAGCTCCCCATTCATCAGGTTTTATATCCCAAAATCAAGAGAAAAGAAAGATAAGAAACAAAGAGAGTTTCTTGGTATTTTTCTTGAGTGTTCTTGTAACACCCGGTATTTTTAAATACGTAAATCCGCATGCATAATTAGGGTATTTAATTATTTAAATTTATGATTTATGGGTTAAATAATTATTTGAATTATTTGTGCATGATTTAATTTATTTTTAAGCATTTAACCCATAATTAGTGATTTTTATGATTTTTAGTATTTTAATTATTTTATCGCGTAGACGGGACCGTGGACGGACGAGATGACAACTTTCTATCCAATTTATTTCATGAGCCTTTTTAGAGCCCAAAAATATTATTTTGAGTTTTAGTTCCTCAAAATTTTTAGTATTTAATTTTATATAATTTTAGGAGTCCGTTTTTATTCAAAATAAGCCAAAATAATGACTTTTTATTATTTTTAAAATTTCCTTAATTATATATTTCGGGATTTATGATTTAGTATCAGATTTAAATCTTTTAAGTGGAGTTTAAATTATATTATTTTGTATATTACTAACCTAATTAATTATATTATCTATCTACTTAATTTTAATTGTGTTAAAAACCTAAAATTTCTACCCAACTCCACGCCCAAGACCTATCAGCCGCCTCCCCACTATTCCTCATCCTCTTCAGCCTCCATTGCCACGCCCCAGCAGCTTCCAGCACCTCCATAGCCTCAACTCTTGTGGTTTTCAAGTCGAATCATCGTCCCGTCGTCTCGGACTCGTCGCTTTCTCGTTTTCTCTACTATTTCGGTGAAAGGCATGATTTTCCTTCTCTTTTCTTCTCCATATCAGTATATGCATGTGTGTATCGTGTATACATCAGACTTTTCCAAGATTTTTCCAGAAAGTTTCGGTTTTGGATGTTGCATCTTGTTCTTGCATTGTTTTGGTTTGCATACTCACGTTGTTCTTGCATGGATTGATCATGGCTGCTGCTCCTTGGTTGGAGACATGTATCAGGGTCCCTAGGGTCGAGTCAAGTCGGGGTTTGAGGCTAAGATAGGCAGGAAATGAAGTTCTTCACTTCTGATGCTCCTGTCGCGTAGGTTTAGGGTTCTGAGGAAGAAGACTTTGATCTCCTTTCTCAGGCCACTATTTTGGGTGAGGTTTGTTGGGTTGGAACCTACTAGATGTTGGCTAAGTTTTTGCAAGTGGTTTCACGGTTTTAGGTGGTCGGAATCTCGAGAACGAAGCAAAACGCCACAGCTGCTCCTGTCTGCGCGCGAGCTGCGGGTAGGCTGTTTTGCAGAGCTTCGTTCTCCCTTTATACTTGATGGTTTGGGCTGGTTCTTACATGGTTGGAAACGTCTTGAAGAGGGCTAGAGGTAGGTGGTGGTGAGCCGACCATTGGGTGGCCGGAGCATGGCGGCCGCCGGTGTTCTTTGCCGCTGCTCGCACAGCCAAGAGCAGAAAATGGGGGAATCGGTTTTGTGGGTTTGGGCTGAGTTGGGTCGGGTCAGGGTGAGCTAGGGTCGGGTTAAGTTGGTCTGGGTCCGGGTTTTGTGGGCCGGGCTCGAGTCTTTTTATTTTTAAAGTATTTTATGAATTAATTGGATTTTTGGGCCTAGAATGTTTTATGGGCTTTAAATTATTTTAATTGGGCTTAGAACAATTTTATTGGGCTTAAGTATGTTATTGGGCCATATTTGAGTAATTGGGCTTGAGTGTTAGGGCCAAAAGTCCAGAATAATCCATGAAAAAATTTGCATGTGTCCTGATTATATATTTAATTATTTTTATGCATTGAAGTTATTTTAATAATTATATGTTAGTAAGAAATTAAATTAAATATATATGAAGGACACACATTTTATTCAAAGTACATGCATTCATGAAATAATATTTTATGCATGATTTAATGTTTAAGGTTGAGCAAGAAAATATTTTATGTTGGAAGTTGAAGTAGTGTGACAATTTAAGGGGGATTCGTCCCCATATGATTGAAGGGCAGTTTACTGCCAATTTAAGAGGTGATTCGTCACCGGCCACGTACGTTGGTTTCCACGCTGATCAGTATTTAATGTATGATTTAAGGTTACACTATGGATACAACCATGCTATGTTAGAAAATTAATTTGCTCAACAATGTTATGTATTATGCTATTTTTTTTAAGTTAATGTAAGTTATGTTATGTTATGATATTTTTAAGCATGCTCATGTATACGTATGTATTAGTATGAAATTGATTTAAATTATTTTAAACCCTTGTTATGTTAGCATGTTGGGCCTCTAGGCTCACTACACTGGTATGGTGCAGGTGAGTACATAGAGGAGGATGTAGCTCCCACCGGAGGCGAGGATGTATGAGCGGACATGCAGTGACCCCGTGACCGTGATAGATGTCTGAGTCACAGTGCATGTTTTGAGTATTTTTAACATGATACATTTTTATTATTTTTCAGTATTTGTGGTTTGAATATTTCATTGGAATATTTTCAGTGCATGCAGACTTTACTCATTTTTAATTATGCAGTATTTTTAATGAAATGTTTGACTCAAATATTTATTTTATTTTAAAGGATGCATTTTTATTTAAGTATTTAATTGTTTATTTATTTATTTATTTTTAAATCTTTTTATTCTGTGCATATATGTATGGGCATATATGTACATATTTTATTTAGTAAGTATAAAAAAAAAAAAATTTCCGCATATTTATTTATTAATTATAGAGTTAGGGTCGTTTAAGTCATGTGACGCCCGAGGCTGAGGAGGCGGGGAGTGATCGCCGGTGCCAAGAGGTTGCACGGACAATGAGCGGCTCCTAGTAGGCTTCTAGGCGGAGGGAGACATGAATGAACTGATCCCGTGCTGGAATGAGAGGGGATTCTGAGACTGTGTAGGTATGAGACTACATAGTTGAGGAGGGCTTAAAAGATTTCATATATACAGCTCATATCAAGAAGATGCATTTTCTTTTCGGGAGCTCATCACATAAGAACTCTAAAGTTAAGCGTGCTTGACTTGGAGCAATTATAGGATGGGTGACCCCTTGGGAAGTTTCTCAGGGTGCGTGTGAGTGAGGACATAAGCACGCTGAAAAGACCCGTCTTGATACAGTGAGTCGTTACAAATGGTATCAGAGCCGACCTCTCTTAGTACGGTATGGTTCGGGGACGAACCAAGCGGAAGCTGGTGGGCATGTGACGCCCGAGGCTGAGGAGGCGGGGAGTGATCGCCGGTGCCTAGAGGTTGCACGGACAATGAGCGGCTCCTAGTAAGCTTCTAGGCGGAGGGAGACATGAATGAACTGATCCCGTGCTGAAATGAGAGGGGATTCTGAGACTGTGTAGGTATGAGACTACATAGTTGAGGAGGGCTTAAAAGATTTCATATATACAGCTCATATCAAGAAGATGCATCTTCTTTTCGGGAGCTCATCACATAAGAACTCTAAAGTTAAGCGTGCTTGACTTGGAGCAATTATAGAATGGGTGACCCCCTGGGAAGTTTCTCAGGGTGCGTGTGAGTGAGGACATAAGCACGCTGAAAAGACCCGTCTTGATACAGTGAGTCGTTACAGTTCTCTTGTGTGAGTTAGAGAAATTATTTTTTCGGTAATACTCGGGGTTTGGGTTGGTGAGAGATATAGTGTTTTGTATACACTTGTAATATTTCTCCGGTTATAAATATTGCAGCAGCTCCGTGGACGTAGCCTATATTGGGTGAACCACATAAATCTTTGGTGTTCTTATTGATTATTTTATTCCGCAATTATTATCGTCATGATCACTCCGGCATAATCCATAACAACTGGTATCAGAGCTGTTACGATGTTCGAAAGCCTTGGTGAAAAATTTCTTAAAATTCTGAGTATGCTCTGTGGTTTCAGCCTTGTCTGATCTTCCACATCAGAAAAGATTTTTTGAAATTTTATTAAGGCAGGTGAAGCGATGGCCGGAAATGACGGATCGGGACCTGGAATCAATAAGTTCGATGGTACAGATTTCACGTTCTGGCGGTTACAGATTAAAGATTATCTGTATAGCAAGAAGCTACATCAACCTCTATCCGGGGTGAAGCCAGAAAATATGGAGGATGATGAGTGGGAGCTTCTTGACCGACAAGTGTTGGGGGTAATACGATTGACCCTAACAAAGAACGTGACACACAACGTGGCAGAGGCAAATACCACGGAGGAGATGATGCCCATTTTGTCGGATATGTACGAGAAGCCATCAGCAAATAATAAAGTATTCCTCATGAAAAAGTTATTCAACTTGAAGATGAAGGAAGGTGCTTCGGTGGCGGCACACATCAATGAATTCAACACGATTGTTTCCCAGCTAACATCGGTTGAAATTAAATTTGATGATGAAATTCGAGCACTTATTCTTTTGGCGTCTTTACCAAATGCTTGGGAGCCGATGCGGGCAGCGGTTAGCAATTCTGCTGGAAAAGGAAAGTTACAATTCAATGATGTCAGAGATCGAATCCTTGATGAAGAAGTTCGCAGGAGGGATTCGGGAGAAGCAACATCATCGAGATCTGCCCTAAATCTTGAAAACAGAAGTAGGGGCAGGAGCAGTGAAAAAGGTTCTAACCGATGGCGTGGCAGATCCAAATCAAGAACTGGAAAAGACAAAAATACCTTTGAAAAGAAATTGAAGTGCTGGAGCTGTGGTGAAACTGGTCACATGAAAAAGGACTGCAGATCACCCAAGAATAATGCAAATGCTGTTACTAAGGAAGTACACGATGCTTTAGTGTTATCCATGTAAAGCCCTATTGACTCTTGGGTTATGGATTCGGGAGCTTCGTTTCATACCACTGGTAATCGTGATGTATTCGATAATTACATTGCGGGAGATTACGGAAAAGTTTTCCTGGCTGATGGAAAACCTTTGGAGATTGTTGGTATGGGAGATGTCCGGTTGAAAATGTCAAATGGATCTTTCTGGAAAATCAATAAAGTCAGACATGTATCAAGACTGACGCGGAATCTGATCTTAGTGGGACAGCTCGATGACGAAGGTCATAAAGTGACCTTTGGTGATGGCTCTTGGAGAGTGAGCAAAGGAGCCATGATTATTGCTAGAGGAACGAAAACTGGAACCCTGTACATGACTTCCAGTTGCAGAGACATATTAGCAGCTGTGGATGCTGGAGCTAATTCAAGTCTATGGCTTAGTAGGCATGGAGATACGAGTGAGAAGGGAATGAAAATGCTTGTTTCAAATGGAAAGCTACCGGTATTAAAGATCGTTGAACACAAGCCGTGTGAAGCTCTATTTTTTGAAAAGTAGAAAAAGGTGAGCTTTTCAAAAGAGGTTAGAGAACCGAAATCGGCGGATTTGGAGCTGGTACATACTGATGTATGTGAACCATCTCCTGTGACATCTCTTGGAGATCACTCAAGATATTATGGCACTACTGTTGAAGATTCGAGCAGGAAATTTTGGGTTTATTTTTTGAAAAATAAATCAGATGTTTATGAGACCTTTAAACAGTGGGAGTTTGCCATGAAAGATGTGATGGATTCACTGTCATCCAATCACATGTGGGAGTTGTCAGAACTTCCTGAAGGTAAAAAGGTTTTACATAGCAAGTGGGAGTACTGTTTAGAACACGATGGTAGCAAGCGGTACAAAGAAATCCTTGTTGTAAAAGTTGAAAAAGAAGTCATTGATTACACTGATATTTTTTCTCTGGTGGTAAAGTTAACTACTATCAGGACTGTACTTGGATTGATGGTAAAAGAAGATTTGCATCTGGAGCAGTTAGATGTAAAGACTGTGTTTCTTCATGGTGAGCTAGATGAAAAAATGAATCAATCACAGGGATTTGAAGTACGAGGGAAAGAGAAAATGATGTGCAAACTTCAAAAAAGCTTGTACGGTCTCAAACAAGCTCCAAGACAGTGGTACAAGAAGTTTGATGGTGTAATGAATAATGATGGTTTCCCGAGGTATCATGCTGATCACTGTGTTATGTGAAGCTTGATGGTTCTTATATCATGCTACTGGTATATGTAGATGATATGTTGATAACAGGAGTTTGTCTGAAAGAGATTGATAAACTAAAGATAGAATTTGCTATGAAGGATTTGTGTGCTGCAAAACAAATCCTTGGAATCGAGATCCTTATAGATCGGGTGAATGGAGTCTTGAAGCTTGAGAAGATTCCTGGAAGTAAAAATCCTGCTGATATGTTCACGAAGGTGGTGACCACTGACAAACTGAAGTTGTGCTCGACTTCAGTTGGACTATAAGCGTAAAGAGAGGAGGCATGAGCTGCTGCATTGGCTGTGTGAAGTCATGATTGAAATCAAGTCTTCAAGTGGGAGATTGTTGAAAGTTGGAGACAACCACCAACCAAAATTGAATGCACATGTTGGATTGAAATTCAATGGCCGGTAGCATCCATTCTTAACAATTACTTGGAGGAAAGATGCACGTTGCTTCCTTGTTCACATTGCAGGGAGCTCTATAAATAGAGCTTTATAGAGCTCCCCATTCATCAGGTTTTATATCCCAAAATCGAGAGAAAAGAAAGATAAGAAACAAAGAGAGTTTCTTGGTATTTTTCTTGAGTATTCTCTTGTGTGAGTTAGAGAAATTATTTTTTCGGTAATACTCGGGGTTTGGGTTTGTGAGAGATATAGTGTTTTGTATACACTTGTAATATTTCTCCGGTTATAAATATTGCAGCAGCTCCGTGGACGTAGCCTATATTGGGTGAACCATGTAAATCTTTGGTGTTCTTATTGATTATTTTATTCCGCAATTATTATCGTCATGATCATTCCGGCATTATCCATAACAAAGGATTCTTGCAAAGTTTCGGTACTCCTTATATATTATCTTTGACTCTAAAGGCTATTTTAATTCTGCCAGGATTGATAAAAAAAAGAGTTTCAACGCTTTTCAAAAATCAAATAGATCTTTTCATTTCAGAAGTATTAAATTTGAAAATTATAATTTTCGTCACATGTTTGTGAAATACTATAATTTCAATAATTCGGTAAGGCAGTGGTGGTTACGGTAGAGGAGGAGGTGGCGGGTGACTGAGATTGGACATGGCCTTCTCTGAGTCTACCTTTTTCGTTAAAGTCTAATGCTCTAGTATGACGTCTTTCTCTTAGGGATGCTGAGTTTTCCGAAAAGGCAGAGGTAATGAGGCGGTAGGGGTGTAGGCTCCATCACCAGATGCCTCTTCGGACGCGGTGGTTGTGGCCATTTTAGCGTATTCCGATGATACCCACATACCTCCAACCACTACATATTGAGGTGCTTGTGGGGAATTGATGGTTGTGCTTTGAAATGAAGGGTTCTAATCTGCAATCGATATTTTTGCAGTAGTCAACAAACAAAGAGTCGTCAATTTTAAATTGTTAGAAAAGATTATTTTCAGGGTACGTAAAAACAAAAACAAAAAACGAAGAAAAAGTATTGATTAATTGTAAAAATATTTTTGCACAAGGCATGGCTCACTTCACGAAAGGAGATTATACACATTTTGAATTTTTTTAAATTATATTATATTTTATATAATTTTTAGAAAATAAACTCTACTCTACTAGTACCGTTGTGGTCCATTACAGTAGAAATCTAGTGATGGAATTCTTTAGCAACCTCACTCATATTGTCGGTGATGACCAATATACCAAGTATGGTAGAGTGTTTGTGAGAGAAAAGATTTTTGAGTTCAACCGTACTACAAAAATTCCCTCTATGACACGCCAAATGTGGAAGAAGAAGAAGGGATCCACACCAATATTTATGAAGTTATTGTTGTACTCATGGGTGGATTGATTAAGATGTTTCTTGGCCGCCTCGCTTCTGCACATATCACATCATTTTACTCTGTTTTTCACAAAAAAGTTGTGTAAAATTGGACATCATCTACCAACTCCATTGTGTTCACTCAGCCACAGGCCTTTATGTTGTTTGCTATAGGGACTTGGAGCCCTTTTAACTTTGAAAAGTTGGTATTCAAGAGTGTTCTCTCCAATTTGCAGATGGAGGATTGAAGTCCACCAATCTGCCTTTTCTATAATTGAACTATAGAATCTTGGAGTCTCAGGGTTTCATCCGTGACATAGGTGAAATTCTATCTGTTCTGCTTGATGATTTGAAAATCGCCCTTGCTCTACTCAAAGGAAACATGAAGCTTGATCTTACTTGATTCGAGAGTTGTGTTGATCCTGATGTTGTGCCCGATGTTGCCAACATGGATGCTAACAACAATGTGCCCCCACCTTATAATCTTGAGTTTTCTTTCTCTGTTATTCACGTCCTTATGGCTCATGCTGAAAAGAAGATCACCCAGGCCCAAGAGGACTTGGAACTGTACGAAGCTTTGCTGGCTAATTGTCAATTAACACTTGACATTTTTTTGCCAAAAAAGGGGAGAGATTACACAAACTGATGAAGTTGGTCCATCTGGGACTAAGGAATGATTAATTTTAGATTCCTTTAATTTTTTTGTTTTTAATATATATCATTCTGTTTTCCTCTAGTCTCAATGCTATGATTCCGTTATTCTAATTTCTCTTATATGATATATGCTTTGGTTTATGTGCTTAATTAACTCCCTAATTTTACTCTAATGATATCCCCATATTGTTGCGATAAAGTTTATATGTCGTGTTATCTTTGGTGTTGCCAATACGAGTGATGTCACATTCATGGAGAGACTTAATTATTCAGGATAATTTTTTTACTTGAACTCGTTTGTGTTTGTTTTGTCCAAAAAGGAAAAAAAAATGAAAGGAATATGACTTGTCTTGAAAGACATAAATTTCTTGATGATATTTTCATAGTTTGATAAGATTGAGTTTATGAGTTTTTCCTTTCTAAATTTGTTATATTCTAGATTTATAATTATCTTCCATCTTCAATTAAAAAAGATGTGATCGAATATTATCTTTAATTATCAATATATGATTCATTTGTTTAAAAGATTTTATTTCCTAATTAAGTTTGTTTCTTTATTTTGTAGGACTCTAGCTAAAGCATCATTAGCTTGGACTCTCATCTATAACAATGATTTGCTGCACACAAATGAGACCGTACTTCAGACGTTAATTCACAGAATATAAAGGAAAATTATGTTGAAGAATTCTAATGAATTTTATTAAGATTTTGTGCAGACTTCGTTGTTGAATTAACCGTGCTGCTTTGCGTGTTGGAGACTGTGGAACCCAAAAATTTTTAGCTCAAAAGAACAAGAGCTGTTGAGTAACATTCATGATCAGTCGACTGAACTAGTCAACAGTAGAGTGTACATAATCAGGACTAGTGGGAAGAGAACTGGTCATTTGAACTAAAGAACTGGACCAGTGGAGGAAACTGGAATTGAGGAAACTAGAACTGAAACTGAATCATTTGAGAAAATAGGGAGACTAAACTGGAACCGACACATTTGAGAAAAAATGGAAACTGAATCGAACTAGTTGAACTGAATGAAACTGACCAGTTGGTTGACGAGTAGAACTAGTCCAGTTGAGATATGAAAAATGATCCATCAATTGATCTCGAACCGGTTGAGCAATCCAGTTAGATGAGTTATTCCAGTTCAACCAATCAAATCCAGTCGAAGAAACCAACTATTACAGATTTATAACCGACACAATAACTCAGAATCAAGGCAAATAAATGGCATTAATGGGCGTGTAATAGCCAAATTTGTGTCTATAAATAACAATCAGATCTCTGATTAAAGGTTACACAAACTCTAAGAAAAAACACAACATAAATCGTGAAAGGAGTAGTGTCAAGTATTCAATTGAGAGATCAGTTGAGCGACCACCTGAGCGATCTGTTTGCAACAAGTACAGAATTCTATGCAAGAACAACCGAAATTCTATTTAGCAAACGTACCGTAAGTGGGATTTCTGATTTAAAACTGATTATATGATTTAAAACTAATTCCAGCATGATATTGTGTTCAAATCTTGATTTTCAAAACCTGAGACTTTGATTACTGATTTTTCTAATGTACTTAACTTGTGAACTAGTGGTAGCAATATATATTCTGAACACTACTGAAATCTAATTATTGATTACTAATTGTTGATTACTGATTACTGATTACTGATTATTGGCCTCACCCTTTAGAGGGGTAACATACAAGAGACTGATATCAGTTAGAAACGAAGTTTATAAATCAGTTAGTGCATCATAACACTGATTACTGTTAGTAATGATGATTACCGATTTTTTTTTTGTTCTGCTTCGTTCTATTTTGATATGTAGATGTATATGAGATTACTGTCTAAAATAATTTTAAAAGCTGGGATGATTTTCCAATTTACTGAGTTACACCCATACCACTCACCCATCCAAAACCTTCTTAGATAAGACAGAAGAAGAATTAGAAGATGATGAGAAAATTCAGTTTTGGACTGGTGAAGAAGTAGAGGAATATTGATTAGATGAATTTTTTTGTCCGCTGCGTTAATACTATGTTATTTTTCAGTTCTAAAATCGAATCATGTTATTTGTTTACGCATTATAAAGATAATGTAAATTCAGTTTATGAATGACAATGTATTTCAATTTTATGGATGAACAGACTAGTATTTAAGTTCGACAAAATGAGGCTTGTTGTTTTCGAATTGATGTTTGACAACAAAGCCTCAACCAACCCTGATTTTGGGGCATGACATTGAAGTGGTATCAAAGAGAACCGGACTTTATAAACCGAGGGGGGGGGCAATATTCGAAATCAGTAGCGAAATGAGTTTATTTTGATAGTCTAACTGAATTGAGCATTCAATAGCCCTCCTGAAAGATTAAGTAGTTGAAAACAACATATAACTAAATAGATGATAAACTAAATGAAACAAGTATTCTCGAGCCTAACCGAATTCAGGGTATTTATAGACTAACTGAAGTTATTCAGTTGAGGAGGTCCAATTGAGAAATTTCAGTTGAATCGTAGTTGACAGAAGACCAGTTGAGTTAAGATTCAGTAGTAAACTGAATAGATAATATCTTAACTGAAATAAATATTCAAAAGACTAACTAAATTGTTGGGTATAAAATAGTTAACTGAAGATCCTCATTTGAGTATACATCAGTTGTTAATTAGAGATCTGTCGGACATATTATCAGTTGAGCCAGTTGAGTAGAACAGTCTAGTACAACTCGGTCTATTACAAATCAATCTAGTATCTAAGAAACTTGATAGGTTGATTGAAATTTGAGAAATTTGATAGGTTGACTTAAATCAGTGGTATTTTTGTAGCCCGACTGAGATCATTCATTTAAGTGTCATACGAGTTTGGAAAATATCACTTGGGTAAACATTAATTGTAAGACCCGAGATTATTTAATTTTAATTCGAGAATATTTAATTTGAGATTATATCCAAAAATATTTAATTTGAGAATATTTAGATTTTAGAATTAAATTTTAATATTCTTAAATGAATAAGGATTGAAATTGAATTAAATCGCTTTTTTGGGGACTGAATTGCAAATAGCCAAAAGTTCAGGGACTAAACTGCAAATAGCTTATATTTATCTTAATTCCCACTTGTTTATATCTTCTTCACGTGAAAACCATCATATTAAAAAGAAAAGAAAGGGCAGAGATGGTGGAACCCTTTTTGGACGCCATTTTCATCTGTAAAAGCTCCGATAACTTGCGATCCGGTCGTCAGAAATTCAAAATAAATATATATCTGCGATCACCGCTCCGAGATCTTTGTTTTGGTACAACTTTTATTGAGTTATTTTCTACTTTATTTTTATGTTGAAGATGGGATGTTCTTATTTTTGATTATATATGTGCTTGAGCTAGTACCGATTACGTATTCGCAGATGGTTCGGGAAAAGACTGTTGTTCAGGATTTATATGATTTTAGAAAGAATAATTCGAACACTACCATGTCTGAATGCTATTGATTTTTATGTTATTGATCTGATATGATAGAGATTATGTTGGGAATTGATTGTTGGATTGATTTGGATATCGTTTCGGTTGTCGATTTGTAGCCGTTACGCCGCAGATTCGCAAAATGTCAAGACTTTGATCTTGTTACTTGAAAGAAGTATGGTTTGAATGTCATTCTGATTTTGTTAGCTATTTTACATGTTATTTTAGCTTTATATCGAAGTTTGCCGAATTCGAGATCTTCGATTCGAACCGAGAAAGAAGTAGAAGGTTTGAAGTTTATTTGCATCGACCGAATAGTCATGACTTGAGCAGATGTTGATATATGTTTATCATGTTATGTTTTCAGATTTGAAGCATTTTCAGACTCGACATTGAAAGGTATAAATGACAGCTAATCCAGATGGGATAGAACACTCGAAATAGCTATTGTTTCGAGTATTCCCTTGTCAATCACATACTTGTTTGATTATGTGCTTTATGTGATTATATGTTTTTTGTTGCTTTGCTTGTTTATTTGATTAAGTTTTCAGGTGTTTTATAACATTTAATGCATACAGATTATGTTGCATGCATCTTGAACTCCAGCCTAAAAAGCATAGAGGGCTGAAAGGCCTAGAGTGCATATGACGTTTGGAAAGCTGTAGTTGAGTGGCAAGGAATGTAGAGTTACTTCCAGAGCCAGAAGACTCACTATAGTTATACCAAAGTCAGAGAAAATAAAATACTTGACTTCACCTCGAATGGGTAAGTTGGTGTTCTTTTGAAATTTTATTTCCTCGGGATCCCAAGAACCAATATTTGTTTGATATCAGATTTGATAGCCTGCCATTGAAACATGCATTGCATTCATGTTTATTATATTGCATGTTTTGTTATTTATACTGGAATTTATTCTTACCGGAGTTATCCGACTATTACTTTGTTTTGTATGTGTGCATGGCAATAGGTGGGGCAGGAGCTGGTCAGAAGCGACAAGAATAGCTCGAGAGAGAGTAATAGCATGTGGTGATTCGGGTTTTAGCAGTTGATGTACTAGATCATGTATCGAACAAGTTAGAACACTAGATTTTGGTTTATATGTTTGATATTCGTCACATTTTTAGATTGGTACATTTTGTATATTCTAGACCACAATGTTTATGTATGATTTTATACATGTTTGAATTTGTAGTGTACCAAGATGATATGAGCTATGCATGATTGATATTTTATGGTTTAGTACACAATACAAGAATCAGAGGATTTCAACCAAAAATCGCTGGTTTGTTGACCTGCGTGCGGGCGAGAGGTCTTCTCGCGTGAGCGCCGGCCACCAGCGAAATTCGCTGGAACATTGCCTTGCGCGCGGGCGAGGTGCTATTGCGCGCGCGCGAGACAATGGTTAGCCGCGGGAAGTTTTGCTCGCGCGCGGGCGAGATGCCCCTCACGAGCGCGCGCGAGTCGTGGAATAAAAAAAATCTGGTTTTAATTACTTGAACTAGATTGTGTTATAAGATGTTTATGTATAATTGCCCCAAGATAAGATTAGCAATCCGGGTCTCCACATCAATTGAGTAGATGTTAATTTAAAATAAACTAGCTGAAGTGTCAGTTAAGTAGATAGAAATTAGTTTGGCTGATATCACTTGGGAAGAGTATTAGATAGCTTTATTGAACCTATTCGATTGAGTGTTCATATCAGTTGTGAAAAATATCAGATAGTTAAAAGTCAGTTGTGAAGAGATTAATTGGACCAATCGAGCTGGTAGAGATCAGTTGGTTATATATCAGCTGAGGAGAGACCAGTTGAGTAAGATCAATTTTGTACCAATCAGTTGAGTGCCAGTTAAGCATATTTAAATCAATTGAATACATTTCAGTTGAGTAGTGCCAGTTGGGGATAACTAGTTGAGTAGCAACTAAACTGATATAGACCAGTTGGGTAAATCAGTTGGGTACAGATCAACTAAACTAATGTAGAACAGTTGGGTATATCAGCCGAGGAAGTATCAGTTGAGGGGTTATCACTCGAGATTAGCTAGACTGAATTAATCAGTTTGGAACCAAAGGGGATCAATTTAGGAGTTCAATTGGCTAAGATAACCATAGAAGTTGAGGTGCTCTGAACAACACTTCAAACGACCATAACTTTTTTATCCAAGAGGAATTTTGCATAGTGTATTATATCGAAAGAAAATTATTTTCGAGACGAATTACACCTAGTACAATCTGATCTAACTAGTGCTGACAATGAACCCCAAATTTTCAAGAACTTCAGTTGTAAAGCGGCCCTAGTTAAGATGGACCATCTGGGGAAATAGACCAGTTAGGAGGAAAATAATCTACCAAGGCAAAAGGATTGACTGAAATAAGAGATAGGGATAGGAACATATGGGTAAATACAATCAAGTTAGCTACAACCAAGCACCAATTAGAGCTAAGTACACAGAGAAAGACGAGCCAATAGAAGTGAACATGTCTGAAATGCGACGGACTAAGATTTATCTTAGGAGAATAAAATATTAAATTATAGATTTGTCCTGCAATATCATATGTGTTTAGCTAAGGGTTAAACCAATCAATGTTGATCATATTCAAGAGAAACTTAAGTGATTTAGATTTGGACTATCCAACTATAGAAAATAAACGGTTCATGAGATATTGAAAAAAGAATCAACTACTAGTGATCCATCTAAAAGGAATTTGGCTAGGTAATCTTCATGGGATGACTTGAGAAAAGTTCGTCTAAAAGAAACATCCTGAGAGGATGGTGTTTTTAGTAAACTTCATAGAACCAAGTAAGATAATTAAGTGATTCGGGCTCAATTAGCAGAGCTATGCCAATAATGAGAAATTTTTATAAAGATTAAATTTATCAAAATACTTTTTGGGTTTAAATAATATCAGAGAAATTATTCGATAGTCAGTACCCCTGATATGGAAAAGGGGAATATTTTCATGAACCTTATTGTAGTTTTTCCAAATTAAAGATTAATCATGATGGAATATGGGTAATCATGTGTAGACTCACAAACACACTATCATATAGAGTTTTGAGCCAAATTCTATGAACTGAACCACATATGTTCGAAGGTAACTTTAACGAAGAATTGAAAGATGAAGAAATCATATTCTGGTCGTGGACACCAAGAAACAAGTTTTAAGATGAAGAACTATACCTTATGTCAAAGTCCAGTGGTACAGTCAGAAACAACGTGAAACTACATGGGAACTAGAATAGGATATATCGGAGTGATCTCCTTATCTCTTCAGATTACAGGAAGCATCAAGTTTCGAGGATGACATATTTATAAGGAGGGAGGGATGCAAGATCCCGAAAATTTAGCTCACAAGAACAAGAGAAGTCGAGTAACATTCATGACCAGTTGAATGGAAAAGTCGACAGTCCAGTGTACATAAGCAGTTAAGTATCGAAGGAACTAAATAGTGGGAAGAGAACTGGTCATTTGAACTAAAGAAAACTGGACCAGTGGAGGAAACTGGAATTGAGAAAACTAGAACTGAAACTGAATTAGTTGAGAAGATAGGGAGACTAAACTGGAACTGACCAAGTTGAGCAAAAATGGAAACTGAACTGAACCAGTAGAACTGAATGAAACCGACCAATTGGTTGACGAGTAGAACTAGTCCAGTTGATCTATGAAAACTGATCCATCAGTTGAGCTCGAACCAGTTGAGCGATCCAATTTGGTGAGTTATTCCAGTTCAGTTAGTCAAATCCAGTCGAAGACACCAACTAATACAGAATTGTAACCAAGGCAAATAAATGGAATTCATGGGCGTTTAACAGCCAAATTTGTGCCTATAAATATCACTCAGATATCTTATTAAGGGTTATACGAACTCTAAGAAAAAACACAACATAAATCGAGAAAGAAGTAGTATGTCAAGTATTCAGTTGAACGATCAGTTGAGCGACCACCTGAGTGATCTGTTTGTAGCAAGTGCAGAATTTCTGAGCAAGAAAAACCGAAAATTTGTTTAGCAAACATGCTGTAAGTGGCTTTCCGATTTAAAACTGATTATATGCTTTAAAATTAATTCCAGCATGATATTGTGTTCAAATCTTGATTTTCGAAAATAGACTTTGATTGCTGATTTTTTGAATGCACTTAACTTGTGAACTAGTGGTAGGAATATATATATTCTGAACACTACCGAACTCTGACTACTGATTACTGATTATTGGCCTCACTCTTTAGCTCTAAGAGTAACATAGGGGACTGATATTAATTAGCCACAAAGTTTATAAGTCAGTTAGTGCATCATAACACCGATTATTTATTACTGCTGATTACCGAATTTCTGTTTTGTTATGCTCCGTTATGTTTTAATATATATATGTATATGAGTTCACTTTCTAAAATTATTTTAAAAGCTGGGATGATTCTGTCATTTACTGAGTAATACTCATATCACCCACCCACCTAAAACCATCTAAGATAATACCGACGAAACACTAGAAAATAATGAGCAATTTCAGTTTTGGGGATAGTGAAGAAGACTGATTATATTTATTTTTATGTCCACTGCGTTAAGACTCCATTATTGTTCAGTTCTGGAATCGAATCATGATATTTGTTTATGCATTGTAAAGACAGTATAAATTTAGTTTAGGAATGACAATGGATTTTATTTTTATGGATGAATAGACTAGTATTTGAGTTTCTGAAAACCGAGGCTTGTTGTTTTCGAATTGATGTATGAGAACAACGCTGGTGTCAACCAACCCTGCTTTCGCGGCGTAACAGAGACATTGAATACAAAACTGTGTGCAAAGTGTTATTTGAAGATTGTTTTATGTTGCTCCAGTTTTGACATATGGAATTTGCATCTGATTGTTTTTATTATTCTGTATATTTTAGGATGAAATTTGTTTTCTCAACGTGGTAAGAAAATTAGATTTTCGTGAAAATCACTAGTATTTTTTTAAATCGATCTGCATTTTTCTAGTGATTATTTTACCTTGAGGCACCGCACAATAATAATTACTTGTGTATAATTATCTATGAATTTTATTTGTTTTATTTATTTATTTGTGTTTTATTATTTTTGCTGCATGTTTTCTTTGGTGTTGCCAAAACCTTAAACAACACCAACTCTTACACGATTTTTAAGATAGACATGTTGAAGCATTTATTTCCTTACATTATTAAATAAGCTAAGTCATCCAGGATATCATTCTTTTTGAAATCTCTCATCAAGATTTCCTTGGAAATTTTTTTTAAGGATTTCCAATTGGTTCTTTTCTTGCACATTTAGAATCAAATTTTGACCAGCATTGAGTGGAAATTATTTACATAATGTAATTTTTCTCTTTTGACGATGTTAGCATAACAATTGTCTAAAATTGATTTGAACATGTGACATTCGTAAAAATATACTCCATTCATTTTGATTATATAGTTTTATGTTTTTTATGCAGATTAAGAAAAATCATTGAGAAAACAAATTTTGTACAAATTTTTTATTTTATCCCTATTTAATATATTAAAAAAGTGATTGTATAATTTTCAAGGATAGTTAATTATAGGGATATATTAGTAAAGGAGTATAAAAAAATATTACTAGGTATATGCCTATATGTTTGGGAAAAATAAAAGAAGAAAAGTCATTTATATAATTGAGATGAAAGAAGTATAAAACTTACCTAACCAAACAAACATTAAATTATTGAATGTAGTGTGATGATACTATTTATGCCAGTATCTCATTTCCAATGTATGAAAACACATTAACAGTGACAAGACCAAAAGTTCCCCAAAAATAGGTATTATCTCCATTCCAACATATCTAATATTTTTAGTAAAGAAAAAAGAAAAAAAAAAAGAAAAAGAAAAAAGGAGAGCATAAATGCCTTCATGAATATAAAAATCATTACAAATCATTATTTGGGCTGATTGAACAAAATACTTTTCAA
Source organism: Henckelia pumila (assembly GCF_033568475.1). Taxonomy (NCBI): domain Eukaryota; kingdom Viridiplantae; phylum Streptophyta; class Magnoliopsida; order Lamiales; family Gesneriaceae; genus Henckelia; species Henckelia pumila. Next base: position 183,150,028 of record NC_133121.1, on the reverse strand, counting down.
ACCGACAGATAAGGATTAGTCTCCGACTACATTTAGATGACATTTAGATGGTGTTTGAAAAAGCTTCTAGAAAATATTTTTCAGTTTTTCCTTAATAAAATTTCAAAATTTTATTAAGAAAAAACTGAAAAGTGTTTTCTTAAAGTTTTCTCAAACACTACCTTAGTGAGCTAACTATATATCATCCATTCGAGTCTATATCATTAATGTACCAAATAATACCTAAAAAATGTACTTTTCCTAGATTTAAATTTTTGTAATTGTTTAATTAAAATTTCATAAGTGGACAAATAACAAATCTTATCGGTAGCCCTTGAGGTCTTAGCCCAATGACTAAGGTTGAGGATCTGAGATCTTTTGGTTTCAGGTTCGATTTCAGCTGACTGTAGATAGTTTTCCTAATTTATTTAGATAGATTTAGAAGTTTTTTTTTTTGTAATTATTCTACTCGAGATAAGCACGTATCGAGTCAACGCTCAAGTATTGTCTATAGTGCGAGAAGATACTTTATATGATTGTAATTTGGATCAATATTTGTATTTGTACTCCAAAAAAAAAAGTGCTATTATTCTAAAAAAAAAAAAACAAATCTTATCGGTAGGATTTAGTATATTTTCACTTCATTGGTGTGGATTAGGAGAAATTCATGAGGATCCCTATAAGCTTTCTTTATTTTTGATGGGTCATTCTAGAAAATAATTTTTGTGAAATATAAAAATTAAAAAAATACGAGTAACATGATTCTTTTTTAAAAAAAATTCTGATACAGTAGAGGTGGTGGAATTTTTTTATCTAATAAAATTATTATCTACACAAGTAAGATTTGAAGTCGAGACCATATGGATATGACCTCAAAACTATGTGATAAATTTTGAATGTAAAAGATTGAAAAAAAATTGATATCTGTTTTTTTTTTATTAACGACCCTTCATGTATGAATATAGACCATAGACGGGCCCGAGAAGTGAGTTTTGGGCTTAGATGATTCAGATCGAGTTGACATAAAAATAAAAATAAAAATAAAATAAAAAACAGAACAAAAAAAACGAACAACAAACAACTCATTTTGTCTCACCAATTTGTATCAACTCATTTTGTCTCATCCACTTGTATCAGGTAAGTTGAGATTGTTTTAAAAAAAAATTTATGAGTTGTTCTCGTAAGCACTTTTTTGAAAACAATGACAAACACTCCTATTTAATTTTATATTAATGGTTTATTATTTATTATTATTTTTAAATAAACAAAATAATAGGAAGTGTGACAAAAAAATTTCTTTAAATGAATACGGTCAATAAAAACTAAAATTATATTCAAAACTTACAAATTTATAATATAGTTTAGAAAATAAATATAAATGTTTAATCAAGTAACATGCATCACTAGAAAATATTATCCGTAAAAGCAAAATCTACCAACATATGAGTTGGATTTTTTGGGTGGGATTAGGGATGTATATCAATCGAGCTAAGCTGAGCTAGCCGAGTTGAACAATATCAAGCTCAAGCTTAGCTCGTTCGATATATATAAAATTTTAAGATCGGTTTGAGTTTTTTTCATGATGTTCGAGCTCGGCCTGTTTTGGAATTACTAATAGAGATGTCAATTCGGGTTGAGTCCGTCGGGCCAACCCGCCTCGCCATTAAAAAATGGCGGGTTAGATTGAAAAATTGACAGCCCGTTTAGGGGCGGGCCGAAACGGGCTGGCCGTTAGGCCGCGGGCCAAGGCGGGTTGGGGCGGGTCGGCTCGCCAATTTTTTATTTTTTTTAAATTTATATTATAATTAATATTTTAAATATTTTATGTATGATTGATAAGTTTTGAACAATTTGTATTGTTTGAAATGTTTTATATATGATTATAAGTTCTAAATAACTTATATATTTTATTATAATTTATGTTTAATTGATTAATTTTAAAAAATTATATTATTTATAATGATTTATTTATTTTGAATGAGTTTTTAAATATGTATATCATTTATAATTGTTTATGTATGATTTTTTTAATTTATTTTTTTTTGAATTTTTTTTATTTTTTGGCGGGTTGGCCCGCCCAACCCACAACCCATGACGGATTGGGTTGGGCTGTGATATTTCCAACCCGCCATCAATTCGGGCTGGCCCGCCCCGCCTCGCCTGATGGCGGGTCAGGGCGGGTTGGGGCGGGCCGGCCCAAATTGACATGTCTAATTATTAAGCTTCTCGCAAATAGCTCGAGCTATGTTCATTAATATCTCGTTTATCATATTTAATGAGCCTGATTCGGTTCAGCTCATTAAAGGAGCTCGTTAAAGATAGAATAGAGCTAGAACATACAAAATAATGCATCTCTATAAATTAATTCTAAAATCAAACAGAAAATAATAAAAATTTTCATAAATAACGAAGACAAAAACGTCCTAAGTAACAACTGAAACTCGAGCTCGAGCTCACGAGCTTATTAACGAACATGTTCTCGAGTTCACAAGCCGAATATGCTTAAGCTGATCTTGCTCAGTTAAATAAAATTGTCGAGCTACTGAGCTAGAGATCTAGTTCAAGCTCGATATGCTTAACAAACAAACTCGATCGAACAATTTTTTTTTATCTAGTCAATTTTTAAATAACTCGCGAACAATTTGTTCGTTTATATCCCTAGGGAGGTTTCATCGGTTATAACAATATTTTTTTGATTTTAGATTTCAGATAATCAAATGACAACCATGATGCATTTGTACGAAGGTATATTAGAATTTATAATTTGAAGGCCTTCATTGCTTTTAGTTATGCAAATATAGTCTTGTTAGAAACATGACAAAGACCGTAATTCTTCTCTATATAAGTTTCATATATATTTTTATAACTCTTATATATAATGATTGTCTGAGCCCAATAAATTTATATAGTGGCATACTAAATTGCAAATTCGTATATAGGAATGGAAAGCCCAAAATTAATCCCAAATTAAATGGTGGCCTGTCGGGAGAAAAGTTAAGCCTCATAAATGAGGCGGTGGGTGGCTTGTCAATTGTGGCAGCAAGTGGTTTGGTTATGCAATTATGCATTATAAGTGTACGTAAATCTGATAGAATTTTTATTCTCACACTTTGGACCTATAAATAGGTGTGTCCGATTCTCAGTTTGATCATCCCATCTTCAGTTCTTTTCTCTCGTTCTAAATAGCATTCAATACTTTTGAGTGTGTTTCTATATATATATTTGTGAGATAGGTTTTCTCATGTATTAAGAGAGTGAGTGTCTCTTTAGAAACACAGAGAGAGCTTGTAATTCTCCAAATATTATAGTGAAATCTTTTGGTCTTGCCCGTGGTTTTTACCCTAATAATTTTTAGGGGTTTTTCACGTAAATCTTGGTGTTTATTTTACTCTTCAATTTCCATAGTTTCTATCTCGTAATGCCGCACCTGAAACCAACAAGTGGTATCAAAGCCTTGGCATAAAATTTCTTAAAATTCTGAGTATGCTCTATGGTTGCAGCTGTGACTGATCTTTCACATCAGAAAAGATTTTTTGAAAATTTTATAAGGCAGGATTCTTGTAGTCAAGATGACGGAAAAATACGAGAAAGAAAAGTTCAATGGAAGCAATTTTTTGCTGTGGAAATTGAAGGTGCAAGCAATTCTAACAAAGGAACGTTGCTTGGCAGCTATTGGAGATAGACCGACGGATGTCACGGACGATCAAAAGTGGAACGAGATGAATCACAATGTTGTTGCCAATTTGCACTTGGCTATAGCGGATGAAGTTTTGTCAAGTATCTCTGAAATAAAAAGCGCAAAAGTTATTTGGGATACTCTGACAAAATTGTACGAGGCCAAGTCACTACACAACAAAATTTTCCTAAAGAGAAAACTTTATACTCTTCGGATGGCGGAATCCTCATCGATGACCGACCATATCAACACACTGAGTACTCTATTTTCCCATCTCACCTCTATGGGGCATAAAATAGAGGAAAAAGAACGTGCGGAGCTTCTACTTCAGAGTCTACCGGATTCATACGATCAGCTCATCATCAATGTTACCAACAATGTTCTTTCGGATAATTTAAATTTTGACGACGTCTTAACTGTGGTTCTTGGAGAAGAGAGTCGTCGAAGGAACAAGGAAGATAGGTTGGCAACGTCGAAGCAAGCAAAGGCTTTACCGATGATGAGAGGAAGATTGACGGATCGTGACTTCAGTGGGAGCCACAGATATGGTAGATCCAAGTCAAGAAGTAAGAAGAAGAATATTTACTGCTTTAAATGTGGCGGTAAAGGGCACTTCAAGAGAGAGTGTACGAAGAGCATCGATAAGGAATCTCAAGGAAATGTGGCAAGTACTTCAGACGGTGGTGAAATATTGTTCAGGGAAGCAGCAACAGTTGCGGAAGGCAGACACAAATTTTGTGATGCATGTATTATGGATTCAGGAGAGACGTGGCACATGACGTCAAGGAGAGAATGGTTCGACTAGTATGAACCAGTCTCGGGAGGATCTGTATTCATGGGAAATGATCATGCCTTGGAAATCGCTGGGGTCGGTACCATTAAAATCAAAATGTTTGATGGTACTATTCGCACCATACAGGAGGTACGACATGTGAAGGGCCTGACAAAAAATCTTTTGTCTTTGGGGCAATTGGATGATATTGGGTGCAAAACCCGTATTAAAAAAGGGATCATGAAGATTGTGAAAGGCGCGCTTGTGGTTATGAAGCTGAAAAGGTTGCTGCAAATCTGTATGTATTGTTGGGGGAAACACACAAAAAGGTGGAACTAGCTGTTGCATCAATTGGTTCGTGGGAAGAATCAACAGTGCTGTGGCATAGAAAGCTTGGGCATATGTCAGAACGAGGAATGAAGATTCTCTCAGAACGGAAGCTGTTGCCGGGGCTTACAAAAGTGACTCTACCCTTTTGTGAGCATTGTGTTACCAGTAAACAACACAGATTGAAGTTTGACACATCTACTGCCAAAAGCAAAGGCATATTGGAGCTGATTCATTCTGATGTTTGGCAAGCATCGGTGGTATCCCTAGAAGGAGCGAGATATTTTGTCTCGTTTATTGATGATTTCTCTAGGAGATGTTGGGTGTATCTAATCAAAAAGAAGTCAGATGTTTTCGAAGTCCTGACAAGAAAATCAAGTGTTTGAGGACTGACAATAGAGTAGAATATACCAGTGATGAATTTGATGCATTCTGTCAGCATGAGGGCATCAAAAGACAGTTCACAACGACTTACATGCCTCAGCATAATGGAGTGGCGGAACGGATGAACAGAACTTTGTTGGACAGAACAAGAGCCATGTTGAGTACTGCGGGTCTACCAAAGTCATTTTGGGCAGAAGCAGTCAAAACCGCTTCTTATATCATCAATCATTCTCCTTCAGTGGCGATTGATTTGAAGACTCCGATGGAGGTGTGGACTGGCAAGCCAGCTGATTATTCTCGGTTACATACATTTGGAAGTCCGGTGTACGTTTTGTACAATGAGCAAGAAAGATCAAAGTTGGATTCTAAATCCAGAAAGTGTATCTTCTTGGGGTATGCTGATGGAGTAAAGGGGTTTCGCTTGTGGGATCCTACTGTCCACAAGCTTATCATCAGCAGAGATGTTATCTTCGAGGAAGATAAAGTGAAGGGAGACAAATGCACACTGAATTCAGAAACTACTATCATTCAGGTGGAAAATAAGACAGACGAAGATCAAGTTTCTTGTGAAGCAGTACCAGAGCATGAGGAACAAGAACCAGTTGAGTCAAAGGTTTCCAAAGTAAGGCAGTCAACTCGAGAGAGAAGACCACCAGGTTGGCTTTCAGATTATGTCACTGAAAGCATCATTTCATATTGTCTATTAACAGAGGATGGTGAGCCATCGAGTTTTCATGAGGCTACTCAAAGCTCGGATGTATCCCTGTGGATGACAGCGATGCAGGAAGAATTGGAAGCATTGGAGAAGAACAAAACTTGGGATCTTGTTACACTACCATGAGGAAGAAAAGCTATCGGTAACAGATGGGTCTATAAGATCAAGCGTGATGGCAATAACCAAGTGGAGCGGTATCGTGCGAGATTGGTTGTCAAAGGGTACGCTCAGAAAGAAGGAATTGACTTCAATGAGATATTTTCTCCAGTGGTTTGACTTTCAACAGTCAGAGTAGTATTGACATTTTGTGCGGTGTTTGACCTACATCTAGAACAGCTAGATGTAAAAACGGCATTTCTTCATGGCGATCTTGAAGAAGAAATCTATATGCTCCAGCCAGAAGGTTTTTCAGAAAAAGGCAAAGAGAACTTGGTTTGCAGGTTGAACAAATCTCTGTACGGTCTCAAACAGGCGCCGAGGTGTTGGTACAAGAGATTTGATTCCTATATCATGAGCCTTGGGTACAACAGACTCAGTGCAGACCATTGTACGTATTTCAAGAGGTTTGGTGATGATGATTATATTATTTTGCTGTTGTACGTGGACGACATGTTGGTAGCAGGCCCCAACAAAGATCGGGTCCAAGAATTGAAGGCACAGTTGGCTAGGGAATTTGATATGAAGGACTTGGGACCAGCAAACAAGATTCTAGGGATGCAAGTTCACCGAGACAGAAGCAATAGGAAGATTTAGCTTTTCCAGAAAAATTATTTGAAGAAAGTCTTGCAGCGCTTCAATATGCAAGATAGTAAGCCAGTTTCAACCCCTCTTCCTATTAACTTCAAGTTATCTTCTGAGATGTTTCCTAGAAGTAAATCAGAGAAGATGGAGATGTCTCGAGTACCGTATGCATCAGCAGTGGGAAGTTTAATGTTCGCCATGATTTGTACAAGACCAGACATTGCACAAGCAGTGGGAGCAGTCAGTCGGTATATGACGAATCCTGGACAAGAGCATTGGAGCACGGTTAAGAGGATCCTTAGATACATTAAGGGTACCTCGGATGCTGCATTATGTTTTGGAGGATCAGATTTTACACTCAGGGGCTATGTGGATTCAGATTACGCAGGTGATCCAGATAAGAGAAAATCTACTACTGGTTATGTGTTTACAGTTGCAGGAGGTGCAGTCAGCTGGGTTTCAAAAGTGCAAACAGTTATAGCGTTATCTACAACGGAGGCAGAATACATGGCAGCTACTCAAGCTTGCAAGGAGGCAATATGGATTAAAAGATTATTGGAGGAGCTTGGGCACAAACAAAAAAAGATTCCTCTGTTTTGTGACAGTCAGAGTGTCTTGCACATTGCAAGGAATCCAGTCTTTCATTCCAGGACTAAACACATTGGAGTTCAATTTCACTTTGTTCGGGAAGTAGTAGAGGAAGGAAGTGTGAACATGCTGAAGATCCATACAAAGGATAACATAGCTGATTTTCTGACCAAGCCAGTGAGTACAGAGAAGTTTGAGTGGTGTAGATCCTCAAGTGGCCTAGCAGAAACGTAAGCAACGGGAATGGCAAGATTGAAAGGATGTGTGGAGATGTGTTTGATTCTCAATCAAATCTCCAAGTGGGAGAATGTCGGGAGAAAAATTAAGCCTCATAAATGAGGCGGTGGGTGGCTTGTCAATTGTGGCAGCAAGTGGCTTGGTTCTTTGGACCTATAAATAGGTGTGTCCGATTCTCAGTTTGATCATCCCATCTTCAGTTCTTTTCTCTAGTTCTAAATAGCATTCAATACTTTTGAGTGTGTTTCTATATATATTTGTGAGATAGGTTTTCTCCTGTATTAAGAGAGTGAGTGTCTCTTTGGAAACACAGATAGAGGTTGTAATTCTCCAAATATTATAGTGGAATCTTTTGGTCTTGCCCGTGGTTTTTACCCTAATAATTTTTAGGGATTTTCCACGTAAATCTTGGTGTCTATTTTAGTCTTCAATTTCCATAGTTTCTATCTCGTAATGTCGCAATTGAAACCAACATGGCCAACATGTACTTTAGTATAAATCCTATTAGTAATAATTATCCTAAGTTAAATATAACAGAAATAAAGTAATTCGGGGAAAAAAATATGGTGAGGTTATATTATTTCTCAAGTCTTATCCATTTCTTGAATCATCTGAGAGTTGGATAGTAGAATAAAATATTCTTCTTATTGCAATGACTTCAAAACAAGATACCACGACGGTGTCTTCCAATGACACGACATTCAATAATTAATTCAAAGTCAATACCCATCATTTTCTGTACAATTTATTTTTTAAAAAATTATTTTTACGTTGCTTTCATTATATAAATATAAAGGAATGGATCTACCAAAAACCCGTCACAATTTGGCCGTGTTTCTGAAAAAAAAAAAAAACCGAAAGAAAGAAACAGAAAAGCCAGAAAAGATAGAAAATAAAGTTAATGAAAGAGACTTAAGGAACGTTTGGTATAGGGATGAAAACGAATTGACCTGATTCATGAGTTTTACAAGATCGCTCGATAAATATTTGATTTGTATTCGAGCTTTTCGAACTCGAGCCAAATTCGAACATGTTTGAACTTATTTTCGAGCCGAGCTCGAACCAAAATTATGTTGTATTTAATTAATATAATATATTATATAATGAATATATATACATTTCGAACCTTTTCGAACATTTCGAGCTTTTCGAAACATAATATCCGAACAATAGTTCACGGATAGGTTCGAATGCTTCAAGCCGAACTTGAAATCGAACTTCATTTCGAGCCGAGCTCGAGCCTAAATATTTGAAATTATCCTTCAAATCGAGCTCGAACTCGAATATGCTCTTATCGAGCCGAATTCGAGCCTTCAAATTTTATCATTATTCGGCTCGATTCGGTTCGTTTGCACTCCTAGTTTGGTAGAGTTCTACAAAGTGTTTCTTAGTTTTTAAGTGCACAGAAGTGATTTTTAGTGTTTCTGAATGTTAAATTCTGCTTTAACTTCTACAACTTTTACCCAAAAGCAAGAAGCTAAAATTTGATTTTTTTTTTTTTTTTTGCTTCTGTTTTTTTGTTTAAGATATATACAAGTTGACATTTATACCCATAATAAACTTATCATGTAACATATGGTTTTATTTCTTTTTAAAAAAAATATGTTTTTTAATTTTAAATTATTATTACAAACATTTTTTTAATTTTTTTTTAATTTTACATTATTATTACAACCATTTTTAATTTTTTTTTAAATTTTACATTATTATTACAAGCATTTATATATATATATATACTAGCCACGAGGCACACGCGTTGCGTGTGTAATTAAATAATTGATTTTATTGCGATGTTTAATGAAGTTAATGTGATATAAAAATTGAGTAATTAAATTATCTTTGATTCGTACACCAATAAATCTGTTCATGTAAGACATGTTATACCTTACAGTATTTCAAAATCTTAAATTAGAGAGAATATAAAGGGTAAAATTTCCACAACACAACACATTTAATCATGAAATTTCAATACTTATAGATAGTGAATTTTCGGAAAAGAATATTATAATTGCTAAAATAAATCAAATACGAAACATATGTACTAATATTTTTACCAAAATGATGTATGTTCATCCATGTGCCTCTTGATAATGTTTTTCTGCAACATTGAAAAGTAATAGAATAAATAAATAAATAAAACCAAAATAAAATAGAAATATTTTGTAGCAACTACATATATTTTTAAATATAACATTATGTTTTTGTTATTAGAAGTCGTTTAAATCTCATCCTTCAACCAAAACAATTAGTTTTGAAATATAAAAAATCAACAATATCTTAAGTAATAAATTAAAAATAGTACTATTTAATAAGAAAACTTACATCGGCCAAAGTTATATGCACTAACTCAACAGTTGCATCGTATACCAATGATTTGAAGCCTCGCAAGCTACAAATTTCACTGACTTAATATAAATTGTATTGTCAATAAAAAAAAATAACAAATTAAATGTCTTATAATAGAATTGGAGTATAATACACTTAGATTATATTTTGTGATAGTATTTTGTTTGACATCTCAAGTACCATTGGTATAATAGCCATCACAATTAGTAGAATGGTTCAACTGATGACCTGCATAGTGAAAGAATGTTATATATAAGTAAATATATGAGTGATATTCTCACATTCGGAAATAAAGCATAATATCTTACATTTTTGTAATCATCAACTATTACGAAGTAACACATCTTTGTAAACGACGTTTTTGGTGTAAACACCGGATCTATGAGGCAATTTTCCATCTCTGACCAAAATTTTTGTACACTGTTGTGAAACTCCTCTTGAAAGTGCCACATAAAGCTGGCCATGGCTGAACACATTATCACGCAAAAATATACCTATGTTTGGTATTGTTTGTCCCTGTGCTTTGTTTATTGTGAGAGCAAAACTCAATCTTATAGGCAACTGTTTACGTGTCAACTCAAATGGCAATCCAGAATCACGTTCACTTTTCAAAGACATTCGATGGAGAAAATATCTTGTTCCCTTGTGAGGACCCGCTATAATCTCAGCATCTACGAAGTTTTTATACAGATTGCGACATATCAACCTTGTTCCGTTGCATAGTCCAAGTTCAGGTGCCACATTTCGTAAGAGCATAATAGGACAACCTACTTTTAAAACAATTCTATGTGGTGGTAGACCACTTGGACTAAGAGAGTTTAAGAACTCTTCTTGAAAGAGGTTGCTGTTGTCATCCTCAACAATATCCCAAGATGAATATTCTCTTTCTTCCCCAGGAAATTTTGCAATGAGAATTTCATTTATTTTATCAACATCTATATTTTTTGGAGTAATTATGGCTCTGTTAACCATGTAGTTTGCATCGTTGGTATGATCAACCATATTTGGAAAAATAACATCAATCGAGTGAGAAATTGAATGCTCATCTTCCCATGGTACGACCATCGAATCTGGTAATTTTATAAAATTTCCATTTGTGGTATGTTGCAAACCATCTCCAATGCGTAGAAGTAATTGCGAGAACTCAAAGTCTTCTGTCGATCTCATATTTTGATGAAGATGTAGTACATTAACAGAATTCCAAAATGTAGACTTTGAAATGCTTGCAGCAATTTGTTCTCGTGCTGATCCTCTTTTAACAACGAGTAATACTTGACGAAAATCTCCACCGAAAATCATAGTTTTCCCACCAAATGGCAACATGTTTTCCATAATATCTTGAAAAGTTTTATTAACAGATTCAAAAGCATAACGATTAGCCATTGGAGCTTCATCCCATACTATACCTGATGCACGTCTGATCAACTCTGCCAGATCCTTTTGTTTTTCAATGTTGCAAAGTGTTTCGGCTGTAGGATTAAGTGGAATTTTAAGACGTGAATGTGCAGTCCTTCCACCTGGTAACAAAGTTGCGGCTATTCCAGAAGTTGCAACTGCTATTAAAATTTTACCTTTATTTCTTAAATACGCTAAAATGGAGCGATATAAGAAAGTTTTTCCAATTCCACCTAGACCGTCAATAAAAAATAGCTTTGGATGATTGCACATGATGCTCTGAACAATAGTGTCAAACGCATTCCGTTGTTGAGAATTTAAATTTTCAACGGATCTGTAATCTTAATCTGAAATTTGAATAGCAAGCTCATCCTCAATTATCCTTGGGAGTGGAGATTCATCCAAAAACTCAACACTTATAGGTGGTAAATCAAAATCATCGAGTTTCATTTTGTGCTGATGTAACAATCTTCGTAACTCGAGAAACAATTTGTTTGTGATGAAGTAATTGGTCGACGAAGTTGATACACCATAATCCTCAGACATATATGGATGGAATTCATTCCAAAGTTCTCTAACTCGTGTCGGTTGACAAAAAACCAATATTGACACAAATAACCTTCTTAGTGAGGATGGCATTTTTTATAGAACATGCTTCATGCATACAATGACGAACATAATCATCATGTTCAAGAAGTCCTCGATATTCAGCTGCCTCTTTGAATGTTGGGTACGTGACACCATTTACAGTCTTGAGTTCTTCAAAATTTCTAGGTCCTCGGACATGATTTAGGAGGATACGTTCATAGAACCGTTCACCTTCAGATGGAGAGACAACATATATCCTTCCAACAACTTTGTTTCGACCCCTTCGTGAAACCCATTTCTTTTGAGATTGTACCCATTTGTAATGTTGTGGAAATTCCCGATACAAATATTTCTCAGTGAATGAAGAATCACAATTCATTGTGAAAAATTCTGTCAGCATAGTCTTTGAGTTATCATCATCTTCAATTACATCACTTACATGCTGATGAGAGCTGAATCTAATTAGTTGTTGATTTGGTAAGTGTATTTGGAGCCTAACAACTGAAGGATACATCCGACTAAATTCAAAAGAAAAAATTCTCCATAATGCTTCAGGTGCACAAATCCATCTTCCATCCACAAATTGTTGAATTTCATCCCAGTTATTTCCATTGCGTAGTTCTAGTGCCACTCTATCAGGTCCTTTATGAATATATTTATAAATGTATTTGACACATTTTATCCCACCACACACTTCAACATTTATATAACAATCAAACTTCAGTAGAAGATATGGATTGTATGGTACTACCCAACCATTGTCAACCATAACCTGACCATTTTCATTAAGTAACACTGGTGCAGCTTCACGTCTTCGATATATAGGATATGAATAATTTCCTCGAGTTGTGTATGATGTAAAGGGTTTAAGAAATTTCTTCTTACAAATACCATCTCGCATACATGGACTATGAGGGTTGAGTAATCCACATGGTCCATGTATTATGTGGCGGAGTACTGCTTCGTACAAATTAGGTTCATCTGTTTGCGATGGTATTTCAGCATGTACGACTGAATCAAAATCATCAGGATTATGCAACTTGTCAATGGTTTCAAATATGAGCAACATATGAACATGAGGCAATCCTCTCTTTTGATATTCGATAACATATGAGTAAGAAATAACTTTTCCTAAAACCCCTCTTTCCACAACATCTTTTTTGAATTCTTCAAATTTTGCCCTGAATACCCTTGTTATCAAATCTGGACGATCTTGAGGTGATTGACCTGGTAGGAATTGCTCTTTTATTTCAATCCAATTTGGATTACATGTCATTGTACGAAATAAATCTGGTTTTCCATATGTTTGGACCAAATTCATTGCATCTTGATATCTTTGATACATATCACATGGGCTACCAGGGAAAGATGAGGGAAGCACTACTCTACGACCAACATTTCCTACATTATAATGTATTTAGGTAAGTAAATATATAAAAAAAAATTTATACTGTAAAATTGATTGGGTTAATGATAGCATTAGTTTCGTACCCTAATAATACATCCAAGGGTTAAAAATTGTTTTAGACATGTGGGCTCCATAAAATTATATATGGAACTTATATGCCAAATTAAATTGGACCGTTTGATGTTGTGTTAGAGCATTACTGTTATTCTAGCATTTCATAAACCATACAATCTCAACAATTTAAAGCAATCATACCTGCATTATTTTCTCCGCCATCTAGACAATCTTGTAGTCCTTGGTAAAGTTCTGATCGAATATTATGTTGATTTGTACGAATCCATCTCAACCTCTGTGTTTCGATCTTCACATAATTATCAACCACATATTGTTGTAGCAGACGTCCTCCCCGAAGAAATAGTGCTGAACAATTTTCTCGTATCTGATACAAAAAATAGTTCACATTTTGAGATTATTAATGTATATCATCTGTAAAGTCTTATATAGTTAATTAGGGAAATAAAATTTCTATTTTTTTAAAGGCTAACCTGTAAACGGTAGGAATAATAGTCTAAACATGTTAGCCTTGTTCCATCAATATTGCGGCTATTTATATCCCAACCATATGTTCCATTTGGTAGAAGAGGATACTGTAAAGGATCATAATATCCTACTATATCTTGAATGTTCATAAGACGTCCATTAATACCTTCGACTATGATATCCCTGCCACTTAAGTTTTTCGGATATTCATTGTCTACAATAACCGCTGCAACTTGAGATGCTGTTTGTTGGCAATATTGACGCTGATTTGATTTTTGCTGCCTAATAATTAGTTTGCAGTTATGAATATCCTGACGCTGTCCAATTTGTTGAAAAACTTGCACGAAGGGGTTATATTGATCAAGTATCCTTTGTATCTTTATCAACAATTCTCTTCTTAGTTCTTGATTTTCTCGAAGCCTGTTGTCTATCTCATTATCGGTATCTACAATCCACATTTGCATGTATCTCGGCCTACTATTTTCATATGGTAAAAGACTTCCAATTGAGTGATATATTGTACCCTGAGCATGGAATGTGTAAATCCCACTTGCAGCTGTTGCCAATGATTCATCTAGGTTAACTCCAATAGACGTAAATGAGAAAACATGATTGTATGCCCTTATGTACTGCCTAAAGTGTCTGCTTTCTTCATTTTCTGTAGAAAATAATTCTTGAAGCTCAATTGGTGATGATATTGGATCCAATTTTATGCGTCCATTTCTACAGCATAACTGAGTTGATTCCCCATGAAACAAAAAAGCTTGACAGTATGAGCAAGTACTTGGATTAGGCAATATGATTCGATTTTGCCCTTGGAGATAGTTGAAATTTCTAGCTAGATTATGAAATCGTCGTGGACGTGAGCTTCGAGGAATGGTATTATTAGCCCCACTACCAATAATATCAATTCCTGTATTCATGCAAATTTAAGTTGTTTTAGAAATTAATTAAAAAAAGTTTGTAAGCACAAAATAGTATTTTCCAAGGTTGATATCAATTGATCAATATATTAATATGATATTAACATGATTGAATTTGTATTCATAGAAAGAATACATAAAGCATGACGTGAGTTAGATAGAAATTTAATAATTGTTGATATGTTCTACATGTCATAATTTTTGGGCACATTACGACGCCATTTTTTGTTGTTAATAATATTTTAGTGTTTTTTTAATTATTTATTGTTTGGTTTTTTTAAAAAAAATCATATTGGTAAATGTTATTTCTCATTCATTCCACCATTTATTTAATTTGTATATATAAGATACGTACTTAAAAATTAAAAAAAATCATTTGTATAAGATACGTACTTAAAAATATAAAAAAAATCATTATTGTGATTTGAGTTAATAATTATTTGTTAAGAAATTTGTTCTTGTACTAAAATAAGGCATTGGTCATACATGACAATTAAATAGGATGAAACTGACATTAATGATAAATTAGTGGTTAATCATTAAGAATACGGTAGTGTTATTTCAAACAATATTATTCATGTTTGGAGTTTTAATTAATTATGTTACTTTTATTTGATTTTGCAAAATTTTCGATTTCTTCATTGATTTTTATTCAGAATTACTAAATCCAAACATAATATTTTTTTTCGTAGGTTTGGAACTAAAGTAACTAAAAAAAAAAAAAAATTAAATAAAAATTAAATAAAAAAATTTATTCATACATTTTTTTTTCATACAAATGATTTTATGAGCAAGCAAGGCGTGAATAAGACATGTAGTTTTTTTTATTGGTTATTAAAATGGAAAATTTTTTTTTATTAAAAGGGAATAAACCATAAATTAAATCGGAAACTTTATTTACGTACACATGATTATTGATAAGAATGAATATTGCTTGTGATTTTTACTATTGTCATCAATGAAACCAAATCGTAGTGTACAAAAAACTGGAATTATTTTTACTGTTTTTAATTTGAAACCGAACAACAAACTGGAATTAATTCCAGGATTTTCAAATACTTCGTAATGCATATTTAAAAACCCCAAAAAATGTTTCTGCAAAAAAAATGGCAGAAAATGAAGCAATGCATATTTAAAAACCCCAAAAAATGTTTCTGCAAAAATAATGGCAGAAAATGAAGCGATTTCGATGTCCCGTGGTAGTAAATAAATTTCATATTTATATATTTGTATTTGATAATCGATATGAATATGTCAATTTATAATCTTTTGTTTTGTAACTTAATTAATATTTGCATGTTAAATTATGATTGAAATTTATAAAATAAGAAAGATCCAAGTACGTGTATATCAGTATATGAAGGATAGAATTCATTTGGTGACATGAGCATAATCAGATATTTGAAAAGGAATTATATATATATATATAAATGTAAACGGTTATGAAAAGAATTAAAATGACCTTGTTCCACACGTGGAAATGGAATAGAGATTACTTGGGCCACCTGTTTCAAAAGTGGAATCATGTGCATTGTAAATTATTGGACATAGTGTAGAAGTTCGTCCCATGGAATGGAGACCATCACCACCTGGAATATTAGATTAGCATCTTAATGATAATAATAATATCTTTAAAATATATACATTTTAACAAAATCACTAATATTTCATACACAAATATTTGCAAAATGACATGTAATGAAGAATGAAGCAGATTGACAGAATTATTTTTAAAATAAGATTTATCTAATATGAAAAGTTTTTGTGATATAAGATGTGAAATATCTTAAACTTGATATCCAAAAATTATACTGAAATAGAAAAATTCATAATTAATAAAACCAAATTATACTAATTAATAATTATCTTATATACCTTGTTCTTCGTCTACGTCTTAAACATTACTTGTGCTCGTATTTCCAACTTCAAAATTTGTTGTTGTGTTGTGGGTCGATGACAATATTTGGGCTGCTTCTGACGATGATGAATGTGAGTATGTGAAACTGAAGGAGGAGAAATGTAATAATCATAAATGAAAAAAAATATTGTTTTACCTGAGTTGGTTAATGAGTTTGAGGTATTGATATTGATCATATTTTCAGTAGTTGTACTTGTTAACTGAATTCGACGTCTTTGATATATCGCACGCCGACGTGCAAGATGCGCTTGATGCTCTTCATTTGTTGTAGAATGTCTTTGTCTCCGTTTCGTGTTCGCAATATTCCAAGTGGATGATCTCGATTCCTCTGATCATAATTTAATTTTAAAGAAAAAAATACATATGAGCAGAAAAAAAAAATAATGAAGATGCTACTCAAATAAAACAATCACAAAATCAACCGAATAATAAATTTTGCAAATATGACATTACCTTGAGATGAACCCTCCATAAATGATGAAGAAGAGCAATCGAATCAATTGAACTGAATGAAAAAAAGATTATCGAACGCGCAAACAACTGAGAGGATAAGAGAAAAATTCATACGATGCACAGAGCTTTTTTTTTCTGAGATAATAGAATTTGAATTATTTGTCAAAATAAAGAGATAAGCACTCTTGATAGTGCCTTTCAGTTGGAAGTCGATTTCAATCGAGGAGAAGATCGTGGGCGTGGAGGTTGAGAAAAGATAGTGGCCTTATCAATATCTTGGGAATTTAAATTTTTTCAATTTTTGATTTCTGATTATATATACTCGGATTTGCCAAATTTTTGGGGTCAAATAAATGTTAGTGTAATATTTGTATGAGGGGCAAATTAGTCTGAGCACATAAATTATCAAAACGGTTATTCTAAGGGATGAGTGTATTATTAAATAGTAAAGATATATATATATATATTGCATTTTCATAAATTTTTGTACATATCTTGTATATTTATAAATATTTGTCATTTTTATTTTATCAATCTTATATATTTTTTCAAGTATTCATGTTATAAAAAATAAAATATTTTGATACAAAATTCGTAATGTAATAATAATATATAAATTGATCATTTTTTTATAGTGTGAGTATCAAAAATTAATAATCAAATAAGGGCATGGTTATCATTTAAGTAAAAAATTAAGCTTGAAAATAATTATTCTTCAAACACATTTTACCTTGTATTAGCTTTCAACTTTTATTTTCAAACATTTCCTACTTTAGCTTCTCAACAACTTCAAAATAATTTCTACTAAAATCACTTTTAAATAAGTAAAATTTCTCCAAAACACCGTATATGTCATGACTTTGTTATTATGAGCAAGCAACCAAATCCTGGCCATAGGAATTCGTCAGCCCCACGAGACATGGATACAGCAAATGGAGTCAAGTCTTTCTTAATTAGTTCTTGAAAACTAGGAATATGGATTTTTATGAATCCAACACACATATTGTGATTCACCTGGTTAACTAGAAAATACATGTAGGCATGATGAATCTCTTCTTGATTTCATCAGCTTCCTTCGTAATATGTTTACTTGCGATGATCGCAGCGGCTACTCATGATCATGAATATCAGACCGGCGACATTTCTATAAACTGCGGTTCAAGCGAAAATTTTGCAGCAGCTGATGGCAGGGAATGGAATGGAGACGAACAAGGAAAGTTTTCCTCCTCTGTGCAAATGAATGGCCCATCAACTAGCTCAAGTATCGCCAGCAGACAAATAGTGTATGCAGATCAAGCTCAGTATAAGACTGCCCGGATTTCGCAATCTCGATTCTCGTATGCATTTCGGCTCAGTCCAGGTCACAAGTTCATCCGTCTTCACT
The DNA here is from genome assembly GCF_033568475.1 of Henckelia pumila. Classification (NCBI taxonomy): domain Eukaryota; kingdom Viridiplantae; phylum Streptophyta; class Magnoliopsida; order Lamiales; family Gesneriaceae; genus Henckelia; species Henckelia pumila. The sequence continues at coordinate 183,131,654 of NC_133121.1, read as the reverse complement.
TTAATCCAGTTCCATACCGAGGATTTGAAGGTTCCGAGGATTTATTCACCGTTGAAGCCGGTCCGTACACCCTCGTACGTAACTTTAGTGCTTCACTAACTGCTGGTGCTCTTGGTGTGAAAGGGGAACCGTTTGTCAAGGAATTCTGCATGAACATAGAAGAAAATCAACCATTCAACTTAACTTTTTATCCTGATAAAAATGATCGATCAGAAGATCGTGCCTACGCTTTCGTTAACGGAATTCAGATCATCTCTATGCCTGCTTATCTTTCTTACCTCCATGGTGGAGTGCAAGTGGTTGGAGTCAAGACTCTAACCCATATTTATGATCATCACCACACCGCACTCGAAATAATTCACAGACAAAAGGTCGAACCAAGTGATGATTTTGTGAACATGTTTGGGGTGAGGGCAGCCATTCCAAACCGTAAAATAAAGAAGATCTATTACGTGACATGGAAAACAGCCGTAGACGTGGGATTCCGGTACTTGGTCAGGGTTCATTTTCGTGAGTTTGTACTGAATATTGCAGAAACAGAACATGTGGTTTTCGAAATCCTCATTGATGAAATCAAAGTAGATAGTAATATTTATTTGGTCAAAGAAAGGAATTATGGTAACAATCTCCAGTACAAGGATTATGTCACAGATATAGAAGGAAGTGAACACAATGATGGGAAGCACAATCTGTCAATTTCCATAAAGTTAATTGATGAACTTATGGATGGGAATGGACTCCTAAAAGGATTTGAAGTATTGAAATTAAATAACCATAATAACAGCCTTGCCAGTCCAAATCCACCGTCATCAGCACGCGATTCAGCGTCCACGAGTCTGCAGAATTTACTCAAAGTTTGTGGTGGCAGAAATATAATAGCAACAACAGTAATAGCTATAGTTATTCTAGCAAATATAGTTGTTCATAAACTGTGGCGAATTCGGGAGGATAAAATCATGGAAGAGGACAAAAAGCCATCGGCCAGAGCGCAGCGATTCTGTCGACGTTTTTCACTAGCTGAGATTCAATCATCCACCGGGAACTTCAGCAATGTGTTTGTCATCGGAATGGGTGGATTTGGTAAAGTATACAAGGGGATACTTGACAACGGGCAAGCGATTGTTGCCATGAAGAGATTAAAGTATAGCTCCAAGCAAGGAGCACATGAGTTCTGGACAGAGATTGAAATTCTTTCCAAGCTGCAACATATTAATCTTGTCTCATTGATAGGCTACTGCAACGAGCAACAGGAAATGATTTTGGCTTATGAATATATGGCCCGAGGAACATTAGCTGATCACTTATTTAAAAAAGCTATGCATGAGAATCATTATCCTTGCCTGTCGTGGAAGCAACGCCTTAATATCTGCATTGGGGCTGGTCGAGGACTAGACTATCTTCACACTGGCCATGGGATCATACATCGTGATGTTAAGACTTCAAACATCCTGTTGGATGAAAATTTTGTGGCCAAGGTTGCAGACTTCGGCTTGGCCAAACCTGGAAAAGGAAGCCAGTTACAAGACCATAGTAGCACAGATGTTAAGGGAACACATGGGTACTTTGATCCTTATTACATTAGAACTCGCAAACTGACGATGAAAAGTGACATATATGCCTTCGGTGTGGTGTTGTTAGAAGTATTGTGTGGGAGACCAGCTCTAGATCCCAGGCTAGCAGAAAATCAGCGGAATCTAGCCACATGGGCGCGAGAAAACATTAGTAAAGGAGATACTGAGAAGATTATAAGTTCTAACATAAGGGGGGAAATCTCATTAGATAGCTTGAATGCATTTGTGCAAGTCGCTGAAAATTGCTTAGATGATGAACCAAAGAGACGTCCCACAATGGCTCAAGTTGTGCTTCAACTTGAGTTTGTGCTCAACCTACAGGAGAATCCAAATTCTTCGGTATCTAAAGAGACAAGTACTGCTAATGGCTCATCGTGGGATGCACTTCGGAAATCAATAAAATCATTCACCCAAAAGGACTTGGAAGCATCAACATCAGGTACTCATTCAGATATGGTAAAATTGAGAAACATTCTGATATATGTTTAGTTTTATTTTAATTTTCCTAATAGCTACAGAGGCTTCTGAAGCCATCTTCACTTCCTAGATCATTTTAAAGGGACACATGGAAACTATTATTAATTATTCTATCAAATTTATGTTCTTCACTATCCAGGCCATATACAATTCTCTTTTGTTTCTAAGCAAGAATCTAAACTGATCTGTGCTGACATGGTTAGACAGATATCTGCAACCAAATTCCGGTAACGGCCTTTCTAGCAAAGTAATTGTGACAGATTTTATAACAGTCATCCAGGCACATAATACATATGGCTGCTACCCCATGATTCAAAATCCTTGCTCTTAAATTTCATCATATCGTTTATGGATTTCGAAATGTTGTCGAATATACAGCTAGGCAGAGATTGGTAGGAGCATGCTATCTGACTATAAAATGAATTTTGTCTGGACCAACCTAATAGGATAACAATAAGGATACACACATTAAGATAAACAAGGACTCTTACAATTATGCATTCCAGTTTCTGTTCAGCTCTTCCTGGTGGGATAAACACCTAAGAATGATAAAAGTAAAATCCGAGCGTAGGCCATGAAATCTTCGTAAATTTGAATATAATGGTCATCTTTTGATTTCTAATAATGAAACACAAATTGATAGTTTGTATTCGAGCTACTTCTTGAACATAGGACGAAATAAACTCCTTAATGAGAGGCAGAACAATCTTGTGGAGGCCATAGTGGCAGAGTTTGATTGGATAACAATTCAATCTGTCACCTGTGGATTCTCAGATTCACATATAATTGGCAAAGGACGAGAAGGTATTTTTTACAAGGTGACTTTTTCTGGACTAACAATTCACTTTTAGTAAATTAAAGTTCACTATCACAATGCTTGTATTCAAGATTACAATGTTTTTGTTTCACATAGGCAGAGTTACACACAGGGCAGGTTGTTGCGGTCAAACTGGCTAACCGTTCTTCGAACGGACGCAGCATGTCTGAACTTGAGGTTTCCTATTTATCCAAATATAAGCACCCAAACATCATGAAACTACTGGGTTATTTCACTCATGGAAGAGAAACGATACTTGTATACGAGTTCATGGAAAACCCAAACCTCAAGGCAGTGCTATTTGGCTAGTAACTCAAACTCTTTCTCGCCATTTTACCCAACCCTTTCATATAATAATTGTAAAATTGACGTATAACCTCTAGAAATTCAAAAACTGATTTCATGTTATGGCAATAATCACCTTGCTCTCAGATATAGAAAGGCGTAATCAGCTTCCTTGGACGCTACGTTTCAAACTCATCATTGGCATTGCTCGAGGAGTTCGTGTTCTTCATCAAAGTCCAGAATTGAGAACAATATACAGTAGTCTTGATCCATGCAATATTTTCTTGGGCACTGGCATGAATCCTAAAATTGCAATCGAATATTGTAAGCCTACAACCGTTGAGGCATTGAGGACAAGGTGAGTTTGAATATCCAGTTCACTTTACTTACTCTCTTGGTCAGAAAAAAATAGTCATAATAATGTTCTTTAATGTACGTATTCAGTGACTACACTGCACCAGAAGGTTGTCAGGTCAACCAGAGATATTCATCAGACATATATAGCTTCGGAGTTATAGTCCTGGAGATAGTCAGCGGCTGGAAACATCGTCGTTCTAAACAACACCTGAACCTGATTGCTTATGTAAGTCTAGAACCGCAGTTAGAAAAAATGGAGTAATTATAGCAAAAACACGAAGTCGACTGGATGGTTGCACAGTCCCTAGCTTTATATTATAGATCATCTAAAATCTAATTTGCGTTAAGTGTTGCTAAGAAACCTGTTAATTAAGATAGAATGGTAATGGAAGTTAAATAAAAGTCAGTATACTTGAACTTATCCCCATAAAATACACCTATGGTTCACAACTCTTCAGGCATGGAAGCTATGGAAAGAAGGGAAAGCATTAGATCTGGTAAACACAAAAATGGGAAGAAGGTTTCCTGGTGAAGAGGCAATAACATGCATCCAAGTTGCTCTTCTATGCACCCAATTCGAACCGCAACACCGACCAGAAATGGCCCTTGTTCTCAGGGCATTGTACGGGGATCAAGATTTAGAAATGGATATGAGAGAAGCCGCGAATCGGAGATATAATCCACAAGTTTAGCAGACTACACTTTTCTCCTGGATGGGCTTTCACTGTCAGCAAGCATTCGCGGATGTCGTATTAAAAATTGGAATGTTTGTATTGTGATCCAAAAATGTATTAGCTTACATGACATACAATCAGTGCTCATCCAATAAGGGGTCAATTTCAGGCTTGAGTCTGAGTCGCACATTTTTCCATAATTTCAAGATTATACACACAAAAAGCTACTTTCTCCTCTAAAGATCCTTCTTCAGCATTGCTCCAGACTTGGACTGAATGAAGTTGGACTCCATTCATCTCCACATTTTCTGTTTCTGAAACGTTTTTTTTTATTTAAAAAATGTAGACACACCTAAAATTTCAAGCATCATACGTAATTTTCAAAAAACTTCCACTTGAATCATATTTGTTAATGATCTTCGATCATTTTAAATTATGAAATAAGGAAAACATGCGAAAATGCAGATTTCAGAATCAATTTCACAAATCAATATAATCAATATATATATATATATAAAAGAATCAATTTCACAAATGCAAAATGCAGTGATGAATCCATAGCTAAAGTTCTAAATTTGAATCGATAGCAAGATTGAGAAAAATGCTTACAGTAATTGAATTGTAGCCAATTGTCACTTTCAGTTCCATAAATTGAGGGCGCGCCGCCAATTTCCCGGCTAAAAATGGAAACATCAACTGGAGCATTCGGTCGAAAAACCAAGCGACAAAAGTCAGGAAACCAGACACTGCGAGGGATACAGACACTGGGCGTTGGTTTTAATCAGGGGGTGAAGCAAAATTTCGGTTAAAAACGTAACCTAAAAACGAATTAACCTATTGAATCGAATCAATTCGCAAATTCGATTCGTTTAATTTAAAAATTCAGTTTTTATGTTAGAAAATTTCGGTTAATTTGGTTCGGTTTTCGGTTTTCTTAAAAAAAATTCGATTAATTCGGTTAACCGAATTATAAATAATTAAATTTTGAATTTTTTTAATTATGCTTTATATATAATTTATAATATATTTTTAATGGGTTTATGTTTAATATTTTACTTAATTTTTCATATTTAAATTTTTTAAAGCTTAATATATTTTTATAATGATAAAAAATCATATTTAAATTATTAATTTTATAAAATTTTAATTTTTAATTTTTTTAAAAAAAAATCGGTTAATCCGGTCACCGACCGAATTAACCGATTTTTAATTCGGTTTGGTTAAATCGGGTTTAATATAAATTCGGTTCGGTTCGGTTAACCAAAAAACAATTCGATTAATTCGGTTTCGGTTAATTCGGTTCGGTTTTTGACCGAATTAACCGAATGCTCACCCCTAGTTTAATTCAATTGTACCTTTTTTTAAAAAAAAAAAATTTAATTTTGAAACGAATTGTCCCTTTTTTTAAAGTATTAAATAAAATATAGATATGTGTTTTATTATTTCTTATTTTCTCGTCTCTTATTTTCTGGTTCTATTTTCGACGAAAATGATCCACCCAATTTGAATAGATATCTAGCAATCGTGGCACATACGTTGTGTGTGTAACGAAAAAATGTGATAAACATGTTCATGTGTATTAACTTAATATATGTTTCCAAAATAAATTTAATTTAATGTAAGATTAGTAAAATATTTAAAACACATAGACACACATCATGATCATTGATCATGTATTTTTTTAGAATAGTGTTGAACTAAAAAAACTAAAAATACAATCCTAATATATACATGTTTCACTAATTTTAAAAAAAAAAATTGTTTAGTTTTAAATGTATTCCTGCATTTCTATTTTTTTGTTAAAATTCTTTCACGACTACTTGAATATTTGATGTGTGGACCTATAATAATTACAGGAATCGAATAGTCGTTGCTGCATAAAATTCAATATCAAATATTATAATTTCTAGCAAAATAATAGATGTAAACATTAACATGCTAATATACCAGTAGTAAAATTGCTAGAAAAATGTTCGTGAATTAAGACATCTACAAAAGGGAAGCAGACAAAAAAACATTATACTTATAAATGAAGTTAAATCATGGCAAAACCAATGTTTTAAAAAATACGAATCAAATAGATATCTTTATGGTATGAGAACTCTTATCCAACTCTTGTTAATTTGATTTGCATCCATCCTCATTTATCAAAAACCCTTCAATCAATAAAATCCACTTCCCAAAACCTATGTCATATGTGCGTCCATTTATAAATATCTTTATGGTAGGAGGCAACTCTTATCCAACTCTTGTTAATTTGATTCGAATTCATCCCCATCTATCAAAAACCTTGTAATCAATAAAATCCACTTCCCAAAATTCTACATCAATGCATTCATGATATTTTTTTTCCATCAATCACCATGTACGGCCATCTTGTGAACATCAAAACCATTTTCACCATATAATTTAAAAGAATATATAAATGATGAGAAATGTATATGATCAGATTAACTACTTATGGCATAATGATAGGGAGGATTATCCTGTAAAAGTGGTTGGAGCATTTTTTTTAAAGAGATAATTATTTACCTCATGTGAAAAATGAGTTTCTGAGGAGAAAGAATATTTTGTGAGAGTGGTTTTGCTGCAACAATATAGGCCGTGAAAATTCTTGTTTTCTTCATAACTTTATTTCGATTTGCAAAATTTGATTCTTAAATTTCGTAAGAAAAGCAGTAAAGTATCACATGAAACAAAATGTAGCTAATGCATTATAAAGATATGTTTGACCCATAAATTAATTTATGTCATTAATTTATCATTTAATCAATTAAAAATTTTAATGATAGTCATCGGTGAATTAAAGCCCAATAAAGCTACAGGAACTACAAAGATTTGGTCAACAACTTCCAAAACCCACTATTTCACTCGAAAAACCGGATTGACTCTCGAGGAACCAAGCAGAAAAAGAAGAGAAGACCAAGTCAAAACAGTTACAAGTAGTGGGATGATGAAGTTGGGCACTCGGGGAACCAAGCTGAGAAAGAGTGAGAAGAAGACCAAGTCAAAGCAGTTAAGAGTTAGTGGGGCTGTTAATGTTGCAAGTAGTGGGGCTAGTGGAGGTGAACAGTTGAGGAACTGACTCCGGAACCAGCATATAAAAGGTGCATTCATGCAGAACACAAAACAACCAACAATCCAACAATTCCAAGCTCCAAAAGCTCAAATTCTTCAACATATTTCTGCACATTTTCGAAATTTCATCATTGTTCTTGTATTTTTCTATATTTCCAGTACATATTTTAAGTCATATTTTGTAGTTCCTCGAGCTTTCCAGCAATATATTTTATTTTGTTTTATGGCAAACACTTGTCATTTTCAAATTTTTAGTAGTAATGTTGAAGTTTCAATTGCTATTAATGATTTTTCTTCATTATTCCTTATGTTCTTTGGCGTTTAACCGGTAGAATTGAGACCGACAATGAAACCGGGGCTCACGTTCGCTTGATTTTAGAAGTTATATATATTTTTTTATATTTTCATTTGGCATTCACGTGTCTGGCACGCCTGCGCAACACACAAAATTTGCCAATTTTTATGTGAAAACATAATTTTGGCATGCCCAGTGGGATCAATGACGTCGAAGACCAAAGGAAGCATTAACAAAAGAGGTGAAAATTTTTCTGCAGAGGAAGAAGAGTCCGAGGAACCACCAGAATATTATGGATCAAAAAGTGCGAGGATCTGTTCAGTTCATCTTGATTCCATCAACACTAAGGAACTGGATATGATGGAAATAATGTTGAACACTATGGAACGTATGAAGGAGGCACATAGGCTTGTGATTTCGGCCATGGGTTTTATGCGAGGTGAGATGAGCAAAATCAAATCTGGTGGAGGATCTGTTCCTAAAATCACCATCTCTCAAGAACAGACGGTGAACCAAAAGAAAACTGTTGAGGAAAGTCGTAACCCCAATGAAGGTGGAAAATCAAGTGGGATTTCCCTAGCAGGCGATACACGCCACTTGGTAAATCTCAATCAAGAGAATGATGTTGATCGATGCACTCCACTTCACAAAAGAGAGGAAGAAGTATGGAAAAAAACCCCTCAAAATCTGAAGTATAACAGTAAGATTCCAGTTTTTCAAAAAAAAATTGTCATTGACCAAAAGTGTTCTGCAGGGTTACAGGGAATCATCAATCGAGAACACAATTCTATGAATGCTTGAGGGGCACCATATCTCCCTCAACCTTTGCTTATCATACACTTTTTGTACAGGTACAAAAATAAGTACAAAGTGTATCAAAGAACCACTCGAGGGCCGTGGAACTAGGGGTGGAAAATTTTTAAAAAATTCAGACCCGTCCCGATTCCCAACCCGTTCCCGTCCCGAATTTTTCCCGTCCCGAACTTTTTTTGACCCAAGTGTTCGGGATTTTTCCCGACCCGATCAATGTCGGGATCGGGATAGGCAATCCTTCCCGACGGGATTCCCGACCCGACCCGACCCGAATATAAAAATAATTTTTTTAATAATTTTTTTTAATTTTATGTTTTAATATTAATGTTTTATAATTATATACCATATAATTTTTTTTATATTTATATTTTTTAATATTAACATTGAGTTATAATTTTTTATTTATTTTTTTTTATTATTATGAATAATTATATGTTTTTTTATTAATCAAGTAGTTGTTTTAGTTTATTTGTAATGTACTAAAAAAATGTTTTAGTTTTTTAATGGTTATATATAAAGAAATTTAAATTTATTTGTAATGTATTAAGAAATTGTTTGATTATTTTCAAAAAAATATTTTCATAGAATTTTTTTTTAAAAAAATATTATTCGGGATTACCCTCTCCCGATCCGACGGGATCCTGAATGTTCGGGATCCCGAAAATTCGGGTCCCGACACATCTCGGGTGCGGGATCGGGAGAAAAAAATATCTCAATTCCTATCGGAACGGAAATCGGGTAAAGGGGTTACGGGACGGGTCACGACCAGATTCCACCCCTACGTGGAACCCGCTACGTCCTGGAAGAACCAAAATCCTAAGGTCGAGGAACTACTCGCATACTGGAGGAACCATGGCCCACGGGCCAAGGAACATTTTATATCATTGTAAAAATATGACATCAAAGAACTGCTCATATATACGAGTAGAAACCATGGCCCGAGGGCCACAAAGTGATACTTACCAGCAAAGAAACAACATTTCACGATCAAGGAACATGTTTTCTCAAGCATATTGGCTGGGTGGGCCAAAATCTTGCGGAAAACTCAGCTCAATGCATGATATTATATCCAGGCATATTGGCCCGTTGGGCCAAAAACCTGGTTAATTTATGTCATTAATTTATAATTTAATCAATTAAGAATTTTAATGATAGTCATCGATGAATTAAAGCCCAATAAAGCTACAGGAACTACATGAACTACAAAGATTTGGTCAACAACTTTCAAGACCCACTACTGCACTCGGGGAACCAGATTGACTCTCGAAAAACCAAGCAGAGAAAGAGGAGAAGACCAAGTCAAAATAGTTACAAGTTGTGGAATGGTGAAGTTGGGCACTCGGGGAACCTTCGTCACTCGGGGAACCAATTTGAGAAAGAGTGAGAAGAAGACCAAATCAAAGCAGTTAAGAGTTAGTGGGGCTGTTAATGGGGCTGTTAGTGCTGCAAGTAGCGGGCTAGTAGAGGTGAGCAGTTGAGGAACTGGCTCGAGAACCAGCATATAAAAGGTGCATTCATGCAGAACACAAGAAACAACCAACTAAGAACAATCCAACAATTCTAAGCTCCAAAAGATCGAATTCTTCAGCATATTTCTGCACATTTTCGAAATTTCATCATTGTTCTTGTATTTTTCTAGATTTTCAGTACATATTTTCAGTCATATTTGTAGTTCTTTGAGCTTTCCAACAACATCTTTTATTTTATTTTATGGAAAAAAACTTGTCATTTTCAAATGTTTAGTAGTAATATTGAAGTTTCAATTGTTATTAATGATTTTTCTTCATTATTCCTTATGTTCTTTGGCGTTTAACCGGTAGAATTGAGACCGACGATGAAACCGGGGCTCACATTCGCTTGATTTTAAAAGTTAGATTTTATTTTTTATTTTTATTTCATTTCGGCACTCACGTGTCTGGCACGCCTGCGCAACACACAAAATTCGCCATTTTATGTGCAAACAAGATATAAAAAGAAATACATGAATTATTGTAGTAACCCAGATTCTATTTTAAGATAATAATATGATAATCATGATTAAGGGTCCAGTCTAAACTGCTGAACTGTTGAGCTGCTGAACTGCAGCTAGGGAATATGAGCAGCTAGGGAAACATGAGCAGCTAGGGAATCTGCTGCTAGGGATTATATAGTTAGGGATTCTTTAGCTAGGGAATTCTCTTGCTAGGGATTCTACGGCTAGGAAATTCTGCTGTTAGCCTGTTAGGGAATTTCGTTACTACGGAAGTTTGAAAAGCTGCTAGGGAATCCCGAACTGCTATTAAGGAATCCCGACCTGCTGCTAGGAAATCCCGACCTGTTGCTAGGGAATCCCGAACTGCTAATAGGGAAGCCCGAACCCTCCTTGACAGGCAGGAAGGTGTGTGGACGCTTGCATGAATGACAGTTGGCGCCTAAGCATGAGCTGTCAATAATGGTAGTGACTCAGCTCAAGCATCTGATACGTGGCGTGCTTATAGGAGCTCGGACGTCTCGACGTCAGCTCAAGAATCCCGATCACCCCAAATATTTGTCTATAAATAGGAGCTGGGGATTCAGTTATTTTTCACATCACTTCCATCTCACTTCATATCTTTACCCGGAAAAGAGTAGCTCGGGAGCTCGGGAAAGAGTAGCTCGGGAATTCGGGAAGGAATAGCTCGGGAAGGAAGAGTTCGGGGTCGGACCAAGAGGCCAGGTCGGGTCGGGTCGGGTCGGGCTTGAGACCAGGTCGGGTCGGGAGTTGACCTAGGACAGCTAGGGGTTGTCTTTTTCCAGCTTAGTTCAGACTTCGGTGTTAGGTACATACACATTGACTGAGATTGCCAACGAGTATACATGTTTATATGTTGCATTTATTTGGCATTATTATGTGGCATGATGTATGTTTTACCGTTTTCTATATTCATATATCATGTGCACATACACGTTGAGCCTATACCTTGTTATACCTAATTATAGAGCCGCTCAGCTCTATACTCGATAGTCTGTCACTGAGAGTACCGCGACGGCGGGGACATGTATGTCTGACTACTCTGGTGTATTAGACGAGTGTGGTTGCACCCACAGGTTGATCTATGCGGTGGAGGCACTCATGTGGCACCGGTACTGAGCATGACTTTTCAGATAACCATTTACCAGTCATCATGTTGCATGCATCATATACATATGTTTACTCATGTCTATGTACTGGGCGTTAGAGCTCACGTCCTAGTTGTTATCTTGGACACCCTATTCCACGGGCAGGTCGCAGGATGGACGAAGCCGGTAGTTCGAGGCAGGACTAGAAAGCTGGAGCTTTTCAGGGATTTTATACAGCATGATTTGCCTAGCTGTATAATGGTTACTTTTAAGTTCTTCGATATGGTTGTATCACTACAGATTTAATCTTGGATATGTTTTACTAAGTTGTTATGTAAAGTATGGATTATATTTTCGCACGTTTTTACTCTGTTTAAGAATTTTGTTGTATTAAGTTTAATGCATGCTATTAGTTGTCAGTTAGTAGGTGATTCCATGCAGGGTCACTACATTTTTGGTATCAGAGCATGCATGGATTTTGGTATTAGTATTTGGGATTTACTCTCATCTTAAGTAATTATTGCGCATTTGGGATTTTAATGTGCAATTCTTTTCAGGATATGGCTGACGAGAGTCATGGTAGTGTTGGCCAGGGAGGTGGATCATAATCACCATCGCCATCAAGATGATCGACATCGTCCTCATGAGGGTAGACGTCGTTACTCTATTAATAAGTTCATGCAAGTAGGACCGAAACCCTTGTTGGGAGGTGAGAATCCTGAACAGGCAAGAGGTTGGATGTCTAAACTCGAGAGTGCGTTTCGAGCTTTCGATTGCACTGAGGAGCAGAAACTGGAAGTTCTAGAATTCGTTCTAGAGGATCGAGCACGTTTATGGTGAGATGCCAAAGCTACTCAGGCACGTACTGAGAGAGGACAGGTGACTTGGGGGGATTTCTGTCAACAGTTTCAGAAACTGTATTTTCCTCCAACTGTTCGACAGGCACGATCTATGGAGTTACTGACTCTGAGGCAAGGATCAATGACTATTGATCAATATCAGCAATGATTTCTTGATCTGCTACCTTTTAGTTCTCATATCAATGACAGTGATGCGTCCAAGTATGATATCTTTCTGCAAGGACTGAATCAAGATATCTACTCACAAGTTGTCGTATGTGATAATCCGACATCTTATGAGACTTTGGTGAACCGTTGCCGTCAAGTGGAGAACAGCAATAGGCGGGCACTGTTGATGATGCCAGGACAACCTAGTGGATCTCTTGGGCCTATGGCTCAATCTGTTGTGCAATCTGGGCCTATGTCTTCTTCTACTACTACTACTACTACTTTGTCTGGTTCTCGTGGTTCACGAGGTACTTTTCGTTTCGGGAAGAAGAAGAAGAAGGAGGAATTTTGCAGCCACTGTGGTAGGAAGCATCCTGCGGCTTCGTGTCGGAAGGCTACTGGTGCTTGTTATATTTGTGGTGAGCAGGGACATCTGCGGAGAGATTGTCCTCAGCGCATGGGTTCTGCTAGTGGATCGGGATCACAGGTTGGATCTCAGGCTTTTACTTTTCCACATCAGCAAACAGCACCACAGAGTTCTTCTGTAACGCCCCGTTTTTATCTTAAATGAGTTTATTTGAGTTAATCGGAGATTTCAGAGTTCACGAGCCGACTTGATTTTGATCAGGGTCCTTTTTGTAAATTTTGGAAATTTCAGGGACTAAAACGCAAATATTGATTTTTATATATTATCTACAACTTGATTGGATTGAGAATAGTCTCCTTCTCCTTCTATTTTCCTTCTCCACGCCTCCAACCTCCATTAGAGAGCCAAACGTGAGTTTGGAGCTTTCAAATCCAGTCCGAGCTCGATCCGTCCGTTGGAAATTATTTCTGAAGGCAGATTAGTGATCACTGCAGCGAGAGCTCCGTTATACCGTAAGTTTCTCTACGATCAGATACATTCTAGTTTTTAGATGTCGTTAGAATCGTTCAAGATTCGAGTATGTTGTTCTTGACAAAGTTCTGATCGTTTATTATCTGTCGGTTTTGAAATAGAGCAACGTTCGGAATTGTTATGATTTTTGGAAACCATTTTCGAAAATGTGGGTTTTGAGATTTGTTGGGATTGCCTTGTTATTGTTGTATTAGCATTGAATTGAGTTGATATCGGTAATGAACTGTTGTCTGCGTTTTCGGTTTGTTCAGTTTTTAGCCGTTATGCCGTCGGTTTGAGTTTTGGGATTTCGAACCATTTTTGAGTTATTGAACTTGGATTGTAAGTTGATCATGGTTATTGATCTTTGATTTGTATCTGAACAGATTCGTTTGGAGTTGTCAAGCCCAGGGTTAACAGCATTTGTTCGTTTCAGAGATTTGGACGAAGAACGGTATAGAGAATTACCTTGAGCCTTGTTGTTGTTGTTTAGATTGGTTAGACTTTGATACAATCTTTTGTTGTAGCTTCCCAGAAGTTGGAACTACTGCCTTGAAAGGTAAAAGCAGTCATCGATAGCGGGATAGCATACTCGGGACAGTTGGTTCTCGAGTTTCCCTTAAAAGCACATACTTGCATCTACACTTGTTCTAGCATGAGGAACTTGTGTCTTGTTGAATTGCTTGAGCTTTTATTATATGGCTATGTTTTATATTCTGTTATGCATTCATCTTGAGCAAACTTTGATTTCAGCGGGCAGAATAGCCCTTTTTGTTTAGACGTTTGGGAACTATAATTGAGTGGCCTAGGTCGTAGTCATTTCTCCTAGTGCTAGAATACTCATTATAGTTGCTCAAAGTCTAGAGGAGTGGGATACGTGGCATCACCTCGATTGGGAGAGTCGGTGAGTCGTCACGTGATCTCATCCTCGGGATTCCAAAAGCACAGCAGCAATCCCTCGTTTATCAGATTTGATATCCCGGTTTAAAGACATGCATTTCATTTCATTGTTATTGATTACGTTGTTGTCTTGAAAGCATGCTTATTGTTATATTACTTGATATGTTGCTTTTACTGAGATTATCATTCTCACCGGTTATCCGGCTGTTGCTTTGTTTTGTTTGTGTACTTGGCAGCAGGTGGGTCAGGAACAAGTCAGAAGAGGCATGGTTAGCTTCGAGGGAAAGATGTAGAAGTGAGACTTGGTCTAGAAGTCGATTCCAGCATGTCAATCTAGTTTATGTTAGAACATGTTTAGTTATCGAACTTCATAGTTATATTGTTGTTGCATGTTCTCGACTTTGGTTTAGTTGTTGAACTCCAAAACTCATGTTTTAATTTGAGGAATCAAGTTTGTAACGTATGTTTATGATTCGGAATATTGTATGGCTTGATGTTCTTGATTTTGGCAAATTCCAGCACCGGAGAAACCAGGGAGGCGCGCCCGCACATCCTAGCGCGCGCCTGCGCGCCTGCCGGGCAGGGGGTCATGCGCGCCCGCGCCTCGAAAGGGCACTCCCGCGCATGAGCCAGGGCGCCGTGCGCGGCCGCGCCTGATGAGGTGCGGCCGCGCGGGCCCTTATAAAAAAAATAAAAAAATGTCTTGGTCTTTCCTTGCTTGTTAGTTAGTTTACTTCATTATTAGATGTTTAGAACCGAGGTCTTTGGTCGAACTAGAGTGAGCGGGGTAGATCAAGTCTGCATGTATTGGCTCTTCGCATGTGTTTGAATTAATTAACTGTGTACTTAATTCCATGCGAGCATGCTTTATTGTTGAGAATTATTGAATTACATGGTTATGTGATTTAATTTATAAAGCATGATCTACTTGAGATATAATTGTTTCTGTTATCGACTGGTATCCGGTATTCCAAGCGGTTGTAAGGGAACTGATTGTAGCGATTGAGATATCTCGTGTCCTAACCTTTGATTATCAGATGGGTCCTCGTCGAGTGATAAACAGAAACATACCGCCAGTTATTCCTACAACTGAGAAAGCTAGTACTGAAATGGTTGAGATGGATGCTACAGCGACGCCTATGGAAACCTTGCTGAAGAGGTTTCAGTCGTTCAATCCGCCGTTATTGTTGGGTTCAGAAAATCCAATTTACTGTGAGAGTTGGTTGGATGATATTGATCAGCTGTTCGATTCCATTGATTACACAGATGACCGCAAAATCAGGTTAGTCATTCATCAGCTACGTGGGGTTGCTAAGAGCTGGTGGATCATGACAAAGAAAGCAATGGAGAGTAGAGGTACGGAAGTTACTTGGACTCTTTTTAAATCTGAGTTTTATAAGCGGTTTTTCCCTATCTCGTATCGTAAAGATAAGGGAGCAGAGTTTGCCAATCTGAGACAAGGGAATCTGAACATTGAAGAGTACGTAGCTAAGTTTGATAGT
The DNA here is from genome assembly GCF_033568475.1 of Henckelia pumila. Taxonomy (NCBI): domain Eukaryota; kingdom Viridiplantae; phylum Streptophyta; class Magnoliopsida; order Lamiales; family Gesneriaceae; genus Henckelia; species Henckelia pumila. The sequence continues at coordinate 183,115,923 of NC_133121.1, read as the reverse complement.
CTGTTGCATTTTGCCTAATTGCCGGAGATGAAGAAGCTAAGGCCGATCAGTTTATCAATGGTTTGAACCCCGATGTCTTCACGTTGGTGAACACCAACAGGCCTAACAACTTTGAGGATGTCATGAATCACGCAAAGGGAGCATAATCAGGCTTGTGGAGGCAAAGAAGTAATCAAGTGGCACCTCAGCAGCAGAGGCAGTATCAGAACCAACCATCTCAGTATCAGAATCAGCCACCTCAGCATCAGAACTAGCAGCAGAGGTATGAAGGTGGTAGCAGTGGGGGAAACAGAAAGGATCAGTACAAGGCAAGAGGTAAACAGTTCAAAAGGTAGGGGAACAGTTCGTCTAGTTCCAGTGGTTCCAGACAGTTTGGTTCAGGGCAGAGTTCTGGATCATCATCCTTGTACTGCAGCAAGTGTGGAGGAAGACACTCACCGGATCAGTGTGTGGGAGTCTTCGGTAATTGTAATACCTGTCAGCAACCGGGACACTTCTCTAAGGTGTGCCCTCAACGTTTTAGAGATCGAGCTCAGAGTGGGAGTTCATCTCGACCTATAGCTCAACCCGAGAGGCAGTCTTCTGCAGTTCACTCTTTCCAGCCTCAGCAGCAGAACAGACAGGGAGGTAACTCTAGTGCGAACCAACCTCCGAGACAGCAGGCACGAGTCTTTGCATTGACAGAGGATCAGGCTCAGGCAGCACCAGATGATGTTATAGCAGGTAACTGTTCGATTTTTTGGTTATTCTGCTCATGTTTTGATAGATACAGGTGCTTCCCATTCCTTTATCTCTGAGAAATTTGTGTTATTGCATGCTTTGCCTACCGAGTTGTTGCCTACTGTAGTAGCTGTTACTTCACCCTTGGGTGGAGGAATTGTTTCTGTCAGATTAGTCAGGAACTGTGAACTGTGTTTTGAAGGAAATTTGTTAGAATTCGACTGTATTGTACTTGGACTGTCAGATTTTGATTGCATTGTCGGTATAGATGCTTTAACCAAGTACAGGGCAACCATCGATTGTTTTCTGAAAGTTGTCAGGTTCAGACCTGAAATGGCAGACGAGTGGAAATTCTTTGGTAAGGGTTCTAGATCTAGAATTCCTTTGATTTCAGTATTATCTATGACTCATTTGCTACAGAAAGGTGCAGAAGAATTTTTGGTGTATGCAGTTGATGTACTGAAATCTAGCACAGCTTTGGTAGATTTACCGATGGTTAGAGAATTTGCTGATGTGTTCCCGGAAGATGTTCCTGGTTTGCCACCTATTCGAGAAATCGAATTCAGTATTGACTTAGTGTCAGGTACTCAACCTATTTCAAAAGCTCCTTATCGTATGACACTTATTGAATTGAGAGAGTTGAAGGAGCAGCTTGAGGATTTGATTGCCAAGGGATACATAAGACCTAGTGTATCGCCTTGGGGTTCTCCTGTGCTTTTTGTTCGGAAGAAGGATGGTTCTATGCGGCTGTGTATCGACTATCGCCAATTGAATCAGGCTACAGTTAAGAACAGGTATCCTTTACCCCGAATAGATGACCTTTTTGATCAACTGCAGGGTTCTTCTGTCTACTCTAAGATTGATCTGAGGTCAGGTTATCACCAGTTGAGAGTGCGAGAGGAAGACGTTCCTAAGACCGCATTCAGAACGAGGTATGATCATTTCGAGTTTATAGTCATGCCGTTCGTTTTGACTAACGCTCCAGCGGTTTTTATGGGTTTGATGAACCGTATCTTTCAGCGTTATTTAGATGAGTTCGTCATTATCTTTATCGATGATATTCTTATCTACTCGAAGAACCGTACTGACCATGTAGAGCACTTGAGGACCGTTTTGCAGATTTTGCGAGTTGAGCAGTTGTTTGCCAAGCTGTCTAAGTGTGAATTTTGGTTAGATCGAGTTTTATTTCTCGGTCATATTATTTCTGAAGATGGGATTTCTGTCGATCCCAGCAAGATTGAAGCGGTTATGAATTGGCCTAAACCTACTTCAGTGCCGGAGATCCGAAGCTTCATGGGTTTAGCTGGTTATTACCGTCGTTTCATCGAGGGTTTCTCGTCTATTGCCAAGCCAATTACCCAGCTGAATCAGAAGAATGCGCCTTTTGTTTGGACTCCAGAATGTGTGGCTAGATTTGTTGATCTGAAGAGGAGACTGACCAGTGCTCCAATTCTTTCTATTCTGAAGGGTACTGGAGGTTTCACAGTCTATTGTGATGATTCTAACCGAGGCTTGGGTTGTATTCTTATGCAGCATAAGCATGTGATAGCGTATGCATCGAGGCAGCTGAAACCGCACGAGACTCGTTATCCGGTTCATGATCTAGAACTAGCTGCGATTGTATTTGCTCTGAAGATCTGGCGTCACTATCTTTATGGTGAGTCTTTCGAGATCTTTTCTGATCATAAGAGTCTTAAGTACTTGTTTTCACAGGAGGAGTTGAATATGAGACAGAGAAGATGGCTGGACTTGTTGAAGGATTTCGACTGCGAAATCAAGTACTATCCGGGGAAGTCTAATGCAGTTGCAGATGCCTTGAGCCGAAAGCTTTGTTCTTTATCTCTTTCTACTATCGATGTTTCTCATTTGATCGATGATTGTTGCACTTCTGGTTTAGAGTTTGAAACAGATAGGGAGACTATCAGAGTGTTAGCTATTCAAGCCGAGCCGGATTTGTTTGTTGCAATCAGAGAAGCACAGAAGTCTGAGCCGAGCATTCAGATTTCAGTAGAGAAAGTTAGATCGGGACATCCGTCTGAATTCCAGGTTAGAGATGATGTTTTGTTTGTGAATAACCGTGTTGTTGTGCCTGATATTTCGGAGTTGAGACAGCGTATTCTCCGAGAGGCTCATTGCAGTCGGTTTAGTATTCATCCTGGAGGTCGTAAGATGTACAACGATCTGAAGATTCAGTTTTGGTGGAAGAGTATGAAGAGCGACGTAGCTAGGTTTGTATCTCGGTGTTTGAATTGTCAGCAGGTGAAAGCAGAGCGGAAGAGATCAGGAGGTCTGTTGCACAGTCTATCTGTTCCTGAATGGAAATGGGATCACATTTCCATGGATTTCGTCACAAAGCTACCACAATCCGTTCGAGGATGCGATGCTATTTGGGTAGTGATCGACCGATTGACGAAGTCTGCTTGTTTTATTCCGTATAGGATGACGTATCATCATGATCAGATGGCTGAGTTGTATGTTAGCAATGTTGTGAGATTGCATGGTGTGCCGAAGTCGATCGTTTCAGACAGAGACCCTAGATTCACTTCGCACTTCTGGCACAGTCTTCAGGAGGCACTTGGTACTCGATTGCATCTGAGTACAACTTATCATCCTCAGACCGATGGATAGTCAGAGCGGACTATCCAGACGTTAGAGGATATGCTGCGAGCGGTAGTGCTAGACTTTGGCACTAGTTGGCAGGATTCTTTTCCTCTTGTCGAGTTTTCTTACAACAACAGCTTCCAAGCGAGTATCGGTATGGAGCCTTTTGAGGCATTGTACGGTAAGAAATGTCGATCTCCGCTGTTTTGGGATGATTTGTCCGAGTCACCAGATTTGGGGCCGGAAATGCTTCGAGATATGGCAGAGCAGGTTAAGATCATTCAGACCAGAATGAAGTCAGCTCAAGATAGGCAGGCGAAGTATGCGAATGTCAGGCGTAGACCTCTGAGTTTTGATCAGGGAGACCGAGTCTTTTTGAAGATTTCACCTTTCAGAGGCACTGTTAGATTTGGGAAGAGAGGAAATTTATCTCCGAGATTCATCGGTCCGTATGAGATTCTCGAGAAGATAGGCGATCTTGCCTACAGACTTGCGCTTCCTCCATCTTTATCTAGTATTCACGACGTTTTTCACGTCTCTATGCTGCAAAAGTATCATCCAGATCCTTCTCATATCCTTCAGCCTGATGAAGCCGAGTTAGACGAGACTCTGAGCTATTTTGAACGACCGATTCAGATCCTTGATCGGAAAGAAAAGCAACTCAAAACCAAGTTGATTCCGTTGGTGAAAGTGCAGTGGAGCCGTCACGGAGTCGAGGAAGTGACTTGGGAGACAGAATCTGACATGAGACAGCGATTTCCGGAGTTATTCGGATGACGTGAGTTCTTCTTACTGTCTTTAGTTCTTTATTCTATCTTATGAGTTGTGGTTCTCGTTGATTTCGAGGACGAAATCTCTTCTTAGTGGGGGAGAATTGTAACGCCCTGTTTTTATCTTAAATGAGTTTATTTTAGTTAATCAGAGATTGCAGAGTTCACGAGCCGACTTGATTTTGATCAGAGTCCTTTTTGCAAATTTTGAAAATTTCAGGAACTAAAACGCAAATATTGATTTTTATATATTATCTACAACTTGATTGGATTGAGAATAGTCTCCTTCTCCTTTTCCTTTCCTTCTCCACACCTCCAACCTCCATTAGAGAGCCAAACGTGAGTTTGGAGCTTTCAAATCCAGTCCGAGCTCGATCCGTCCGTTGGAAATTATTTCTGAAGGCAGATTAGTGATCACTGCAGCGAGAGCTCCGTTATACCGTAAGTTTCTCTACGATCAGATACATTCTAGTTTTTGGATGTCGTTAGAATCGTTCGAGATTCGAGTATGTTGTTCTTGACAGAGTTCTGATCGTTTATTATCTGTCGGTTTTGAAATAGAGCGACGTTCGGAATTGTTATGATTTTTGGAAACCATTTTTGAAAATGTGGGTTTTGAGATTTGTTGGGATTGCCTTGTTATTGTTGTATTAGCATTGAATTGAGTTGATATCGGTAATGAACTGCTGTCTGCGTTTCCGGTTTGTTCAGTTTTTAGCCGTTATGCCGTCGGTTTGAGTTTTGGGATTTCGAACCGTTTTTGAGTTGTTGAACTTGGCTTGTAAGTTGATCATGGTTATTGATCTTTGATTTGTATCTGAACAGATTCATTTGGAGTTGTCAAGCCCAGGGTTAACAGCATTTGTTCGTTTCAGAGATTTGGACGAAGAACGGTATAGAGAATTACCTTGAGCCTTGTTGTTGTTGTTTAGATTGGTTAGACTTTGATACAATCTTTTGTTGTAGCTTCCCAGAAGTTGGAACTACTGCCTTGAAAGGTAAAAGCAGTCATCGATAGCGGGATAGCATACTCGGGATAGTTGGTTCTCGAGTTTCCCTTAAAAGCACATACTTGCATCTACACTTGTTCTAGCATGAGGAACTTGTGTCTTGTTGAATTGCTTGAGCTTTTATTATATGGCTATGTTTTATATTCTGTTATGCATTCATCTTGAGCCAACTTTGATTTCAGCGGGAAGAATAGCCCTTTTTGTTTAGACGTTTGGGAACTATAATTGAGTGGCATAGGTCGTAGTCATTTCGCCTAGTGCTAGCATACTCATTATAGTTGCTCAAAGTCTAGAGGAGTGGGATACGTGGCACCACCTCGATTGGGAGAGTCGGTGAGTCGTCACGTGATCTCATCCTCGGGATCCCAAAAGCACAGCAGCAATCCCTCGTTTATCAGATTTGATATCCCGATTTAAAGACATGCATTTTATTTCATTGTTATTGATTACGTTGTTGTCTTGAAAGCATGTTTATTGTTGTATTACTTGATATGTTGCTTTTACTGGGATTATCATTCTCACCGGTTATCCGGCTGTTGCTTTGTTTTATTTGTGTACTTGGCAACAGGTGGGTCAGGAACAAGTCAGAAGAGGCATGGTTAGCTTCGAGGGAAAGATGTAGAAGTGAGACTTGGTCTAGAAGTCGATTTCAGCATGTCAATCTAGTTTATGTTAGAACATGTTTAGTTATCGAACTTCATCGTTATATTGTTGTTGCATGTTCTCGACTTTGGTTTAGTTGTTGAACTCCAGAACTCTTGGCCTTTCCTTGCTTGTTAGTTAGTTTACTCCTTTATTAGATGTTTAGAACCGAGGTCTCACATCTTCTGGTTACCATCCACAGACTCAAGGGCAGGTATTTGCTCTGTCTTAGGAGCAGGCTACGAAGGGAAGCGATCGCATGTTGTCAGGTACCTTTCTGTTATGTGGTATTCCTGCACTTGTCTTAATTGATACTGGAGCGTCGCATTCCTTTATTTCTAGCTGTTTTGTTAAGAGACATAGATTACCTTATGTATCATTAGATATGGATTTATTTGTATCTACTCCGCTGGAGCAGGAGGTAGTAACTAAGCGTCTAGTGATGGGTTGCCTTCTAGAGTTTGAGGGTAATGTGTTATCGGCTAATCTGATGATATTAGCGATGGCAGATTTTGATTTTATTTTGGAAATAGATATGCTGACTTTGCATCACGCTACTGTGGAATGTTATCAGCGTCTGGTACAGTTTCATCCGGATGAGGGTGACAGCTAGTACTTTTATGGTGAGGGTGCGCGAACTCCGATGCCACTTGTATCGGCTCTGAAGGCATGTCATGTCTTGGAGTCAGGTGGGGAGGGCTACCTCATTTATGCAGTTTATATGTCCACGAGTAGTCCGGGTATCGATCAGCTACCGGTTGTCAGCGAGTTTTCTGATGTATTTCCTGATGAGATTCCTGGTTTTCCTCCGGTTCGAGATGTTGAATTTGGTATTGATCTAGTACCAGGAACTACGCCTATATCCCGAGCACCTTATCGTCTAGCACCGTCAGAGATGAGGGAATTGAAACAGCAGTTGCAGGATCTGCTTGATAAGGGATATATTTGTCCGAGTGTTTCTCCGTGGGGAGCACCTGTTTTGTTTGTCAAGAAGAAGGATGGATCGATGCGATTATGTATTGATTACAGGCAGCTGAATCGTGTCACCATCAAGAATAAGTATCCTTTGCCACGAATTGATGATTTGTTCGATCAATTACAGGGTACTTCCGTTTACTCCAAGATAGATCTGAGATCGAGATACCACCAGATGCGGGTACGAGACTCAGATATTTCTACGATTGCTTTCAGAACCAGATACGGGCATTATGAATTTCTGGTGATGCCATTCGGTTTGACGAATGCACCGGCAGTCTTTATGAATCTGATGAATCAGGTATTTCGAGAATATCTGGATAGATTTGTCATTGTCTTCATTGATGATATTCTTGTCTATTCTCATGACAAGGATGAGCATGCACAGCATCTGAGGATTGTGTTGCAGACATTACGAGATAAGCAGCTGTATGCGAAATTGAGCAAGTGTGAATTCTGGCTTGATCGGGTAGTGTTTCTCGGTCATGTGATTTCTAGTGAAGGAATATCTGTTGATCCTAGTAAGATAGAGGCAGTGCTGAACTGGTCTCGTCCGACGACGATTACTGAGATTCGTAGTTTCTTGGGTCTAGCGGGTTATTACCGTCGGTTCATCGAGAATTTTGCACAGTTGGCCAGGCCTTTGACTCAGCTTACTCGGAAAGATGTTTCCTTCATATGGTCCTCGGATTGTGAGGAGTCATTTCACGAGCTGCGTAAACGTCTTACTACTGCACCTGTGCTAGCTCTACCTTCTGGATCAGGAGGTTATGTTGTCTATACTGATGCCTCTGGTCAGGGGTTAGGATGTGTTCTTACACAGCATGGACATGTTATTACCTATGCTTCTCGATAGTTGAAGACACATGAGAATAATTATCCAGTACATGATCTCGAGTTAGCCGCCATTGTATTTGCTCTCAAGATTTGGAGACATTATCTTTATGGCGAGAAATTTGAGATATTCACGGATCACAAGAGTTTGAAGTATTTATTCACTCAGGCAGAGTTGAATATGCGACAGAGACGCTGGATGGATCTTCTGAAGGATTATGATTGCGAAATCAAATATCATCCAGGTTCTGCTAATCTTACTGCTGATGCCTTGAGTCGACAGATGAGATTTTCTGCACTTCAGACTAGTGAAGTATCTCATATGATTCAAGAGTGTTGTTCATTGAGTTTTACGCTCAAGCATAAGAAAGGGAGGAATGGGATTCGATTGTATACTATTCTATCTGAGCCAACATTGTATTCTCGGATCAGAGATGCTCAGATATCTGATGATAAGACTCAGCGTTTGGAACGTCTAGCCAATGGAGTTAATACATCTGGATTCCATTATCAGGCAGATGGTTTATTATGCTTATCGAATCGAGTGGTTGTACCTGATGTTGCGGAGCTCAAAAACGATATTCTTTCTAAAGCTCACAGGAGTCGATTGTCTATTCATCCTGGAAGCATGAAAATGTATAAGGACTTGTGAACTAGATTTTGGTGGAAAGGGATGAAGCGGAGTGTATATCAATTTGTTTCAAGATGTTTGGTTTGTCAACAGGTCAAGGCTGAACACCGACGACCAGGTGGATTACTGCAGAATCTTGAGATTCCCGAATGGAAGTGGGAGCACGTGACTATGGATTTTGTTACCCACTTGCCTATGACGTCACGTCAGTGTGATTCTATCTGGGTCGTTGTTGATCGTCTGACAAAATCAGCACATTTCATTCCTTACAACCGGGAGTATTCTTATGATCGCATGGCACGCTTATATGTCCAGGAGATAGTGCGATTGCATGGAATTCCAGTGAGCATAGTCAGTGATAGAGACCCGCGATTTACCTCACGTTTCTGGGGTAGTTTTCAGCAGGCGTTGGGCACCACTCTGAGTTTAAGTACTGCATATCATCCGGAGACTGACGGGCAGTCAGAACGGAGGATTCGTACGTTGGAGGATATGCTACGTTCTTCTGTCATGGACTTTGGTTTATCTTGGCAGGATCAGTTACCTTTGATCGAATTTGCTTACAATAACAGTTATCATCGTAGTATTGATATGGCACCTTTCGAGGCATTGTATGGTCGACGGTGTCGTACTCCGTTATTCTGAAATGAAGTAGGAGAACGACAAGTCGAGGGTCCTGAGTTGGTGCAGCAGATTGTAAACAAGGTAGATTTGATCAAGCGAAGAATCAAAACTGCTCAAGATAGACAAACCAGTTATGCTAATATTCATCGCAGACCATTGCAGTTTGAGCCTGGTGAATATGTGTTCTTGCAAGTATCACCTTTCAGGAAGGTGATGAGATTCGGTGTGAAAGGCAAGTTGTCACCTCGTTTTATTGGACCTTTCCAGATACTGGAGAAGATCGAAGATGTTGCTTATCGTTTGGCGTTACCGCCATCTCTTTCCAATATACATAATGTTTTTCATGTGTCGTTACTTCGACAGTACATAGCTGATGAATCACGTGTGATTCAGTCTTCTGAAGTTTAGCTAGAGCCAGATCTGCCGTATGTTGAACGACCACTCCGTATTCTAGACAGGAAGGAAAAAGTTACCGCTTGTGATGGTACAGTGGCAGCGCCGAGGCGTTGAGGAAGCAATTTGGGAAACCGAGAGCCATATGCGAGCAGAATATCCTGAGTTGTTTGCTTTGTACTTTTAATTACCATGTAAAGATGTAATTACCGTTGTTGTAATAAGACATGGTTTTCTGTTTCATATTGTTATCTTAATTTGTCTTTAGATTTTATTTCGCGGACGAAATATCTAAAGGTGGGGAGAATGTAGTAACCCAGATTCTATTTTAAGATAATAATATGATAATCATGATTAAGGGTCCAGTCTAAACTACTGAACTATTGAGCTGCTGAACTGCAGCTAGGGAATATGAGCAGCTAGGGAAACATGAGCAGTTAGGGAATCTGCTGCTAGGGATTATATAGCTAGGGAATATGAGCAGCTAGGGAAACATGAGCAGCTAAGGAATCTGCTACTAGGGATTATATAGCTAGGGATTCTTTAGCTAGGGAATTCTCTTGCTAGGGATTCTACGGCTAGGGAATTCTGCTATTACCCTGTTAGGGAATTTCGTTACTAAGGAAGTTTGAAAAGCTGTTAGGGAATCCCGAACTGCTATTAAGGAATCCCGACCTGCTGCTTGGGAATCCCAACCTGTTGCTAGGGAATCCCAAACTGCTAATAGGGAAGCCCGAACCCTCCAGGACAGGCAGGCAAGTGTGTGGACGCTTGCATGAATGACAGTTGGTGCCTAAGCATGAGCTGTCAATAATGGTAGTGACTCAGCTCAAGCATCTGATACGTGGCGTGCTTATAGGAGCTCGGACGTCTCGACATCAGCTCAAGAATCCCGATCACCCCAAATATTTGTCTATAAATAGGAGCTGGGGATTCATTTATTTTTCACATCACTTCCATCTCACTTCATATCGTTACCCGGAAAATAGTAGCTCGGGAGCTTGGGAAAGAGTAGCTCGGGAATTCGGGAAGGAATAGCCCGGGAAGGAAGAGCTCGGGGTCGGACCAAGAGGCCAGGTCGGGTCGGGTCGGGTCGGGCTTGAGACCAGGTCGGGTCGGGAGTTGACCTAGGACAGCTAGGGGTTGTCTTTTTCTAGTTTAGTTCAGACTTCGGTGTTAGGTACATACACATTGACTGAGATTGCCAGCGAGTATACATGTTTATATATTGCATTTATTTGGCATTATTATGTGGCATGATGTATGTTTTACCGTTTTCTATATTCATATATCATGTGCATATACACGTTGAGCCTATACCTTGTTATACCTGATTATAGAGCCGCTCAGCTCTATACTCGATAGTCTGTCACTGAGAGTACCGCGACGGCAGGGACATGTATGTCTGACTACTCTGGTGTATTAGACGAGTGTGGTTGCACCCAGAGGTTGATCCGTGCGGTGGCAGCACTTATGTGGCGCCAGTACTGAGCATGACTTTTCAGATGACCATTTACCAGTCATCATGTTGCATGCATCATATACATATGTTTACTCATGTCTATGTACTGGGCGTTAGCACTCACGTCCTAGTTGTTATCTTGGACACCCTATTCCATGGGCAGGTCGCAGGATGGACGGAGCCGGTAGTTCGAGGCAGGACTAGGAAGCCGGAGCTTTTCAGGGGATTTTATACAGCAGGATTTGCCTAGCTGTATAATGGTTACTTTTAAGTTTTTCGATATGGTTGTATCACTACAGATTTAAGCTTGGATATGTTTTACTAAGCTGTTATGTAAAGTATGGATTATATTTCCGCACGTTTTTACTCTGTTTAAAAATTTTGCTGTACTAATTTTAATGCATGCTATTAGTTGCCTGTTAGTAGGTGATTCCATGCAGGGTCACTACAATTATTATAACAAATCCTTCATCACATGTCCAATTAAGCTCTTAAATTTCTAAATTTTAGTAACACTTTTTCAAAAATTTGAAGAAGATAAAATGTGTTATGATGTATCACTCAAATCAATTTAATAAAAAATTGACCCATATCACTCAATTAAATGATGAAATCAGATAAACCAAATCTCAAAGCACATGTGTTGTGTATATTATGAAAATGAAATTAGTTATTGCAACAATTTTCGTTTACTTATCCGTGCAAAGATTCCTTCAAATTGAAGTGAAAACAATAGGAGGAACATTTACAAACAAATATGAAGTAAAAACTATATCACATTTAAGGGGAAGAAAAAAGACTCGTAAAGAATACTGATCAATAAACTCCATGAATGATAATTTGCTATGAAATTTTAGTATTTCACCATGGTTATTCTAATCTGGAGTTTTAACCGACGAAGTTTATTAACCAAAAAGAAATTTTTACTCATTAAACCAAGCTAGCGTTCTAAAAATTATGCAATAAACTTCATTAAGAAAAAAACATGTACGACCAATATATATTAATTAATTTCAAAAAGATAAAAGTCTTTTAAATGAAAGTGTAGATTCTATCGTGTAAATAGCTGCGGAAAACATTGCTGCAAAATCGTCCTCGAGAATTTTCTAATTCATGAATCATGAATTTAAAATATTATGAAAAAATAAGTTGTCGAGTTTTGATATTGTACAATAATCAAAACACAAAAGAACCAAACAATAATCAAATGTTGTCTACCTCTTGCTGGATTAGTTAGAATGACAACTCATACTGGCCGCCTTTGATTGGAAGCAAAAGCTGCAGCAATATCCAGCAATACTCCTGATATTTATAGTTTCATAGTAAATCAAAAAGAATATGTCAATGAGGTCTTGGCCTAGTGGTCAAGACTGAGACCCTGAGACCTAGAAGTCTCAGGTTCGATTTTCGCTGACTGCGTGTTAGTTTTCTAATTTATTTAGGTTGATTTAGTTAGTTTATTTTCTCGAAACAAGCACGTCTCGAATCCATGCTTAGGTCTCGTCGGTTGTGTGCGTGCAATTCCATTCTTTAGTGTTATAATTTGATGTAATTTGATATCCGATGTACTTGTACTCAAAAAAAAATCAAAAGAATATACTTTTGAAGTGTGAAAATAAAAAATTAATGAGCCACAGGTTTTTTTTAATAAGAACCAGAGAGTGAAACACAAATTAAAGTTTTGCTTACACACGCGTATTTCAAAAAACATGGTAAAAATCAAAGAACGAAAGTAGATTAAAGTAAATTTTGCATACTAAGATTCAAATAATATGTGAACAATAAATTATAGATACGAACAAAATAAAAATATTTCTTATTACAGAAATTCATCGAACACTTGTTACATGTTTTAACTTATAAACCATGGTAAAAAAAAAATCAAGGCATTACCTTGGCTGGAATACACGAACCACAACATATTAAGATACGATACATTGAGATTCAAATAACACTTAAACAATAAATTACAAATAGATGCATTAAGTAGATGATATTCAGATTGGGAAGTAAGATATTCGAAAATTACCTCAAAAAATGGAAATGGTGTGGCCAGATCGAGATAAGCGGAAAAATAATATGCAAATGGTGTGCAGAAGAACTTCAAACGAACCAGAGAGGTTAATGAGAAATTTAAAAAAAATAGGCGATTGTGTAACGAGCCACTGTATCAAGACAGATCTTTCCAGCGTGTTTATGTCCTCACTCACACGCACCCTGAGAAACTTTTCAGGGGGTTACCCATCATATAATTTTCCCAAGATCAAGCACGCTTAACTTTGGAGTTATTATGTGATGAGATCTAGAAAAAAAAAAAAAGACGCACCTTCTTGATATGAGTAGTACATATGAAATATTTTAAGCTCTCCTCAACTATGCAGTCTTATACCTACAGTCTCAAAATCCCTCTCATTCCGGCAAGATCAGTTCATTCATGTCTCCCTCGGCCTAGAAGCCTACCAGGAGCCGCTCATTGTCCGTGCAACCTCTTGGCACCGGCGATCACTCCCCGTCTACTCAGCCACGAGCGTCACATGCCCACTAGCTTTAGCTTGGTTTGTACCCGAACCATATCATACTAAGAGAGGTCGGCTCTCATACCATTTGTAACGACCCATTGTATCAAGGCGGGTCTTTCCAATGTACTTATATCTTCACTCAGACGCACCCTGAAAAACTTCCCAGGGGTCACCCATCCTATAATTTTTTCAAGTCAAGCACGTTTAAATTTGGACTTATTATGTGATGAGCTCCCGAAAAGAAGATGCACCTTCTTGATATGAGTAGTACATATAAAATTTTTTAAGCTCTCCTCAACTATGCAGTCCCATACCTACACGGTCTCATTTTGGCCGGATCGGTTCATTCATGTCTTCCTCCGCCTAGAAGCCTACCAGAAGCCGCTCATTGTCCGTGCAACCTCTTGGCACAGGCGATCACTCCCCACCTCCTCAGCCTTGGGCGTCACTGGTTGCCTTAGATAAGATCATGGGGGTTGTGATTTGTGAGGGATAATATTTCCGATAAAATTTTGGCTCTCACCCACGTTCAGTGTTTTCAAATATATATTTTTTAAATTGTGAAAATATTAGGTAAATGCATATTTACCTGACATTTAAACAAAATTGAGGAGCAAAAATGCAATTTAATTTATTTATTGACATACGAAACGTACCATCAATTTCTATCAGCGGTAATAAAATAGATAGAATAGATTATCGACCCACCGTGATCAACCCAAAGTGGTTAACCCAAGCCCAAGCTTGGTCAACCCAAGCTGTCGACCAAACTTGGGTGTCGACCCAAGCTCTGGGTCTACCCAAGCTTGGTCGACCCTTTCCCAAGCTTTGGGTCGACCAAAGCTTGGGTAGACAAAGCTTGGTCGACCCACCCAAAGGTTGGGTCGACCCAAGCTTTGGGTGGGTCCACCAAGCCAATTTGGTTGATTTTGAAAATACCTCGTCTGGAGTTGATCGATTTTCACTCCTTTTTCGACCGATTTCGATTGGCATATATTTTGTTGCTAGTAATAATAAATAAAAACATTGGTGGTGTAGTGGTCAAAACCAGGGACGAGAGAGATGAGCAGAGTTCAAAACTCGAGAAAGAGAGAGGACGAGATATGAGTCTTTTTTTCCAAAAAAATATATTTATAATGAAAAGATCAAATTACCCTTAAATTGAAACCCTTTGACTAAATTAAAAAGTCAAGAAACTCTTTCATTGAATTAAAAACAAGATCAAATCTATATATTTAAATGACTCCCAAAACTACGTGAACCCCTCTTTTTCCATCGTTTTAACTCATCTCGCTAAATTATATTTATACACAATTAAAAAGCTATAATTAATAACTATAAATATACATATATTTAACCATTAAAACTCATCAATTCACCGATGTTTAAATTAAATAAATTATATAAAACATGAACTTATCACCCCGAGACCTGCCACGATCGATCGTCTTGTGGACTCGCTTAGTCGGGTCTAGAACCGTCCTGTCGAAGCGGGTTTAATACAGGACTGTGTCTAGATCCGACCCATTGTCATCCCTAATTTAAACGATGGTGATGGGGCTGATCAGTAGTAGAATTAGAGTCGAAAAGATAGAATGACATGGCTGTCTGAGAACCTTATGTTTAGGTTGTCAATGAAATTTTTGCATTTGATTTTATGTTATGCATATTTTAGTTGATTCACTTTTACTACATTACTTCCAAACTAGATCTGTTTAGGTTTCGATTTTTCACAAATTTTGGAAGTTTTTGGCGTTTTCATATGGGAATTTTCAATTGTACGTCATCATTTTATATAGAAATTTTATACAGTTTGGATTCATGAAAATTGTATCATTTGAATGCGTTTGTATGAATTTCTATTAGTATAGTGCTCATGAGCAAGTTTAATACTTTAAAAAAATTCCACATTTTTTTGCATTAAAATAATGAGTAAAGAAGATCAAGACATTTGTAACGTCACATACACATATGAGAGTTTTTTTTGCACAAAAACCATGTGAAATATTGAAAATTAAAACCACCCTCCTATGAGAATTTAATAGGCATCCTTGTCTTTAATCTTTTATAAAATTTACATGTTTTATCGACGACTTATTGCGCACACGTTGTTTTTACGCCTAAATAACCATTTTTTTGACAATATTAAATTTATGGTACAAAATTTTCCTTTCATTATTGTAATACTTTTTAGATCTTTTCGATTCATCCTGCCAACATATTTTTGAACTAGCATGTCGCACATGATTTGTCCAATGTAATTTACTTGGCTAACGTAGTTTGCAGGCTATTGCGTTAGTGCGGGAATTTACCGAAAGCGCACTAAAAATAACGACCGCGAATTCCCACGTCAAAAAAAAAAAAACGTACACAAAGTATTTTGATGTGCTGTATTTGAGTATATCAAGAAAATATTACATTAATATAAATGAATTTTTCTAAGGAAGACCTAATATTATATATTAAAAAAATGATTACTTAGGTGTAAAAAAAATTATATATTAAAAAAATGATTACTAAGGAGTAAAAAAAAAAATTCAAGACTAAGCTTAGAGCCCATCCTGGTTGGGCATGCTAATCTCATTCCAAACACATTCTCATATTCCAAGTATGGCCTTATAAGTACCTTGAGTAATCGGATATGAACTTGGTAATTGAATAATATTCCCGAAGTGCGCGAATGAAGAGCTTCTTGCAAAGTGTTGATACTCCTAATTATATATTATCTTAATTGACTCTAAAAGCTATTTTAATTTTTCCGGGATGATAGAAAATGTGTCTCGATCAACACTTTTAAAAAAATCAAATGGAACTTTTCCTTCAAAATTATTACGTTTAAAGATTTCAAGTTTCGTCACATGTTTGCGAAATACTATATTTTCAATACTCCGGTGAAACAGTACTGGTGGTTCCGGTGGAGGAGGAGGTGGCTGGTGAGTGAGATTGAACAAGGCTTTCTCCGAGTCTATCTTCGTCGTTAAAGTCCAACGCTCTGGTATGATGTCTTTCTTTTGGAGATGCTGAGGTCTCTCGAAATGGGAGAGATAGTGAGGCGATAGGGGTGTAAACTCCAATGGACGTGGCACCACCGGATGCCTCTTCGGACGCGGTGGTTGTGGCCATTTTAGCATATTCCGGTGATAACCACATACCTCCAACCACTACATATTGAGGTGTTTGTGGGGAATTGATGGTTGTGCTTTGACATGAAGGGTTAGGTTTTCTAATGTGCAATCGATATTTCTGCAGTATTCAACAAGCAAACAGTCGTTAATTTTAAATTGTAAGAAAGGATTGTTTCAGGAAAAAAACAAAACAAAACAAAACAAAACAAAAAAACAAAACAAAACAAAAAAGAAACAAACAAACAAAGAAAGAAAAAGGATTGACTAGTTATAAAAATGGTATGGCTCACTTAAAGAAAGGAGATTACATATATATTTTGAATTTTTTTTAAAAAAAAAAACATAGATTTATATTTTATTTAATTCGATTTTTTAAGTTTTTTTTATAAAGAAAGTAGAAGTGATTTTTGAAAATGCATGTTTTGCTCACGATATGGCTCACTTCATGATTTAACTCTTTCTATAGTTTAAGAAGGAAAATTACCTTTTGTTTTTCACTGGCTTTTCCATTTTGAGTTTTTTTTTTGTCTACTGAGTTTTTAAAGTTTATTTTGGTATTCTAAATGTAAGTTTTTTTAGATTTCAATATTATTGCGTCGGAGTACTATCAAACAGTGTTCTAAAAAGCTTGACTAAGTCTCGCTTAAGCTTAAAGCTTTATCAAAGTGCTTCGCTTCGGCCAAAAACGGTAAAAAAACGGTCAGACATAAGTTAACCATGTCAAGTGCCGTTAAATACGCTTAAATGTGACTTTTTTAAAAACCAAAATTGATTAATATGACGAAAATAGATAAAAAAATTAGCGATTTTATTAGTGAGTGATTGTTAGCAATGTTAAAAATGTACAATATTGTATGGTTAAGTATAGCGGTGATGTGAATGCAGTACATATTGAGGGATTTTATAACTAATATTTTAAATTAGACCAATTAATTTAGTTTATGTTCAATGACAAAGAATATGAAATGAACGATAAAATAAATTGAATTAGAATCTCATAAAAAATTAATGCATTACACTTGAATTTATTATATTTATTCATTATGTACTCCGTTAATTTGTTTGAGATGATTATAATTATAGTTTAAATTAAAAACGTTTTTTTACGCTTAAGATCGTAGTAATCGTGCTTAAGCTTAAAAAGTTTGAAGCTTGGCTCTGACGCTTCGACACGTTTCACGCTTTTTAAAACATTGATATATAGACATCGAAAATGATGACGTGATATCAGAAATTGTTAACTTGTCCAATCTCACGTCAGCAATTACACCAAAATAATTCAAAATTATAAATTAAAATACCAAAAAAAAAATTGAAAAACTAGTATACCAAAACACAAAATTGGTTAAATTAGTGGATCAAAAAAATTATCTCATTTAAAAATAATATACACTTGTAAAAAATGTGGTAAATGGATATACTGTGATATTTTCAAATTGTTTGATCTCTATGTCACTATTTTTACAATCACAGAATCCCCACAATTATTGAGATTACCCAAGTCAAATATAATATCACACCCAGATGTCGAAATGCACCGAGGGACTACTTTTTACATTGTAATTGGTCCTTTAATTATGTTTAAAATAGTATTTTTTATAAATAATTATTTTTCATATTCTTTTAATTACAATAAATATTTATAATAACGAAACTAAAAGTCCATCGTCATTCGTCGCTACATGATTTAATGATTAAAAAAATTTAATTGCATTCATTTTGAATTATTTTATCAATTTATACATTCTCTATGTGAAAATTAAATATATAATTAATATGAAAAATCATAATGATATAAATTACTTTTAAACTAAAAATTTAGAATACAATATATCAGTAAATTCATAAGTGTGTATAACAGAAATTTTGTTTGAATATCTAATTTATAAGTAAAGTTAAATTGGTTATTTTCATTAACACGAAAATCTTGTGAGACGACTTCACGAATCATTTTTATGAGATGAGTCTCCTATTTGAGTTATTCATAAAAAATATTAATTTTTAATTAAAATATTACTTTTATTGTAAATATAAGCAGAGTTGATGACTCATCTCACGAATAACATTTTTTAGATGGTTCCATAAAAGACCCTTTTTGTTTAATTGCAAAACATGCATAGAATAGAATTATTATTTGGAGATCGTCTTGCTAAACCCAAAATTTCTTCCCCTTTTCCAACAAAGTTAGAAACATTTGAAAAGGTAATATAAAAATATAAAAACACATTTAAAGAAAAAAAGCATAATGGAATTAATGTAGGGACACAAACCTGTAGATGACTTTTAACTTCATCATTTGTGAGCCCATCAACCTTCATAAATTCCCTAATTAGTTTTGGTGTAGCAACTGCAAAATTCAAACAATTATAACATCTACATAAGTCCACACATTTAAATGAAATTTGAATTGAAAAAATATATATTATTGTTTTCAAAAAATTATATAACATCTAGTGCATACCATCTGGACCACCAAATTGTTCAAGGGCTTGCAAGAATCTTCTGTGTAACTCAGGTGACCATGTTCTTCTTGCCTTTCTTTGAGACTGCCTTTCTTTTTCTTCCTTCTTATTTCCACCGCCGTCCTTACCAACGTCGCCACCGGCAGAAGCCGGCGGCAGTACTTGTGCAGATGCAGTCGGAGCTGTGCCACAACTTTTGTCTTTCTTGAATGGATGAAATGCACCAACACTTCCATCTCGCTTCACCCCCTGAAACACCAAGATTGGAAAAAGTAACTAATTAAAACTCTGTTTGGACATGTACTTATAAAATAATTTTATAAAAGTGTTTTTTAAAAATTTTTATAAAATATTTTTAAAGTTGTTTTAATAATAAATATGTGTTTGGACAACTATTCTATAAAAACATTTTAACATTTCAAAAGTCATGTTTTTTCATCTTTGTATTCCATGGTTCATTGCTAAAAACATCTAAAAACATCTTTCAAGTGTTTTTCAAAAACTATACTTGGAGAACACATTTTAAAAAATAGTTTTCAAAAAGTATTTTACCAAACTTTTATCCAAACACATACTTTAAGTTTTTTCACTTATAAAACACTAAAAACGTTTTTAAAGTACATGTACAAACAAAACCTTAACTTTTATCCAAAATAAATGAAGGGAAAATCGCATATATTACCCTTGTGAAATTTCGGGTTTGCTTATAACCCCCTATAAAAGTTTTTTAAGCTAATAACCCCCTGTGATTCTAAATATGCAGCAAGCAAACCTTTACAGCTAAAAAATGACGAAAATACCCCTACTTAAAAAAATGATTAAGTTAATTTTTTTTTATAATTTTATATTTAATTGAATAAAATAATCAATTTTTTGTTAAATAACTATGAAACTTATATATAATAATTTAATATTAATATTTTCATTTTTTAAGCAGATGTATTTTCGTCATTTTTTCGTTATTTTTAGCTGAAAAGGGTGTGCATGATACATATCTAGAATTACAGGGAGTTATTAGCTTAAAAAACTTTTATAAGAGGTTATCAGCAAACCCGGAATTTCACAAGGGTAATATATGCAATTTTCCATAAATGAATTTGCTCATGAAAAACATTTAGCAAAATTTTTGGTCTCGTAAATTGTCAAATTTCGATATTTATAGGATCAGTTGGTTTCTGGTCGAAACAAGTCACCAAGTAAAAAAATAATAAAATGTCAAAAAAAGAAAAAGAGAAAACAGAAACCGATTTCACATAAAATCTGACAAATTTAAAAAATTAATTAAAATCCAAAAAAATTCAACTTAAAAAAATAATCAAATAAAAATTTAAATATTTTTTGGAAATAAAATATAAATTAAATTTGAATGGAAAGAAATAGTGAAAATTACCAATTTGGAGGGTGGATCTGGAGATTGATTCCACAGCTGAACAGATCTAAGCCAGTCCGATTTCTTAGAATTCATGTCATTTTTGGGCTTTGGGGATTCTTCTTCACCATCATATGAATCATTGGAAAGTACCCTCTTTAGAGGAATAAATTCCTCCAAAATTGGCAATTCACTCGATGTCTGTTCCGAACAAGAAGACTGCACATTCAAATTACAATTGCTTTCTGTTCCCGATAATTGCTGCTTGCATGCCGCAATTGCTGCCAAGTTCCCACAAAACCATTAAAAATTTAGTAAATATGAACAGAAAAATGGTACCAAAATCTGATCTTCATGTTGAAAAGCATACAAATTAAAAAATAAAATATAATGAAACTCCATTAACAAATTAACCTTGAGTGACAAGCTCGAGACAGAGAGGAAGTTCACGCCGGAAAACTTGAATCTTGCCACGTTCTTGTTCTAAAGCATTTATGTAATCTCGGAATCTCTGGCTGTTCTCCATAAAATCAAGGTGATTGAGGCTATTAATCAACATTCGGATTGATTTTTTTATTTCTTGGAGTAAATTTGTTGTGCTTAATTGACTTTTTTCAAGTACCAAATTTATAGCATGATAAGGCCAAGAAAAATGGAGTTTAAGCTCAGTTTTATAATAATGGGGTCGGACCGGAAGAATAGGTTTTTGTCACAGCATAGAGAGATCCGGAAGAAGAGAATAAAAGAATCTGAGTAGGAATCACCCAAATGGAATAAACTTTTGTTCACTTGGAAATATATATATATTAACAACATTCTATTATATGGCAACCAACGGAACTGAGATGGGGTGAGTTTAAAGCTGGTATATCGAATCAAAATACTGATTTTTCGGAGATATCGTATCGAATTTTTTTTGACATATAGACATTTTTTTGGTATATCAAATTTTTTTTGGGTATCTATACGGTATTATTATGATTTTTTTCAATACCAAAATTTCAGAATATCGATATCGGTATCGATATGAATTTTTTTCATACCAATTTTTTTAATACGGTATATCGAAAACCCACCCCTAGGTGGGTTCGATCTATTTCAAAATATTTTCAAGGTATAATTAATACATATATATTAATAAATGATTGAAAATAAATATTACTAATTGTGATTTATATCTATATATTTGAATAAAAATGTAATTTATATAATTGAAACAGAAGGAATATTAATATATATAGGCACAACTGACAAATTTTTAAAAATAAAATACTTATATGCTCCGCACCTGCTTCTATATCTATTGATCGAGTTTAAACTCATTACACAAGTCGATGACCGAGTTTAAACTCGATTTATTACCAACTCGGAAGACCAACTATATATGAAAATAAGAATCAGCTACTAATTTATACAAAGATTTAGCGGGATAAGTAGAGAAAATCGTTTTTACGACGGAACCCAGGGTACATGGATTAAAAAATATATATCTATATATAAATGTTTATGAATTTAGTCTTTGGTCTTTATTTATGTATTATAGTATTATAAACTTTAAAATGAGAAAGAGAAAGAATATATATATATATATATATATATATATATATAAACAATTTTTTATTGGTTTGGAAGCCTTAGGAGAAAACGAGGAGGTGTGCGAGAGAGTCAAGGTCGGGGCGTCGCGTACAAAGAATCTAATATAGTGTGTGTATTGTGTGAGAGAGAGGGAAGGAGGGGGAGTTTGAATATTCGAGGCATTTTTTTTTTATTTTGAATAAAAATAATATAAAAATATAAATAATTTGATCCAAAAGATTCCGGCATATTTTTTTTAAAAAGGGTTGACCGGGACCTCATTCCACATGAGTTAGAGGCCCATTGGCTCATGCGGAGGGTAAATCGAGGGATGTGCACGAGCGGCAGGGACCTGAAGGAGGGAGCACATGGCCCAATCCCCACAGCATACCCCCACAATATTTCAGCAGAGAATATGCTCCACACGAGGATCGAACCCGCAACGCTGGGAAATTTCTTTCCACGTCACCTCAGGCCTTACCAACTCGCCTATGCTCCTGTAGGCTTCCGGCATATTACTAAGGCGGTGTTTGGGTAGGTTTAAGAACGTTAATTCAAACGAAGATACTCATAAATAAATAAAATTTTACTATATTAACTTCAAAGTATTTCAAAATAATATTTTTCCATCACGTATTAACTTTTAGAAAAAAAAAACAAGAAGATGATACAATATTTTTAAATATTAAATCTTGATAAACACTTTTTTGAAACGATTTTCTCGAAACACGTGAAACATTAATGATATCTATACATATTATAAAAATATGATTCAATGTCAAAATTTTATTATGTTATTGTCGATTTTGTCCATCGTTTACACACATTTAATAAATTTGGTGATAATTGTTTTTTGGTAAAATCAATTATTATGTCAAAATTGACAAATTACGTTTATGATATATAAACATCCAATTGTTTAGAAGATTGAAACACTAAAATTTTTTTGCTCTTATTTTCTGAACAAATTTAATAAGAATCCAATTTTCTGAAATTTGAATAGGCTTTTTTTTTGTTTGTTCGTTTGTGCATCTATATATAATCTTTTGAGTAGTGTATATATACATGCAAAGAGTTGTGCAAAAGAAAAAATTAAAGAAGACAATCTCGAGAAATTGAATGTCCTGACTCATGATAATATAGTATATATGAAATATTATAAATATTTTACTGATCGTGACTTTGAATTTGATATTTAAATAGTATTGTTTTTTTATTAACTATTGCATTAATGTAGTATTATGAATGAGCGATATTATGTGTTTTTTGTCTTGTGTTGGTGTTGTTTCAAACGTTTAGGTAACAATAAATTTTTGTTGAGAAAAGTGGTGAAATCGAGTGAAAAAGAAGTATAGAGAAAACGAAGAGATGGAAGAAAGATCGAGATTTAAGAAAAAAAAAAGCTGAAAAATGAAGAAGCCAGACAGCGCCTCTGCACTCCAAAATAGCACCTCTGCGCTGGTCGGTGAAACAAGGTAGCGTCTCCGTGATGTGTCGACGCCTCTGCGCTGATGAAACGACGCCTCTATGCTGTGTCGGTGCCTCTACGTTACGTAAATTTCAGATTTCGGAAATCTATCTGTTTGAGATTTTATGCGTCATTTTCGGCCCGTTTATGATTTTGTGTTATAAATTAAAGATGCGTCCGATATTTAGGGGAATTTTCCATCACTTTTCATCAGTCTTTCACCCGAGAACACCCAAACACACAACCACCAATACTACGCATTTAAGGAGACTTGAGAAATGGATTTGAGACATGAGAGTGAGTGACAAGGGATAGTTGAATCACTAGACAAATGAAATTTGTCTGAGGACGAAGAATCAACTTTACTCTGTGATTTTTATTATCTACCTTGATTTATGATGATATGTCTATGTGTTTAATGATTTCATTATAAACTTATTGGTAATTGTTTATAAAGATTGACGGAACAATTGATTTTATTTTCATGTTTTGAATATTATTTTGCTTACTATTATTTGTTCTTAAAAATTTATTTTTGTATGTTGGTTTTTATTGTCTTTCAATTTACTAGTCATAGATTGAATATTAAATATATTTGAAATATGACATTCAGGAGAGGAGATTTTGAATAGATCATAGGAAAATACTGTAAGGAATATCAGGATACATAAAAATTATCAGAATCAGATGTTGTCACTAGGTGTTGACAACATCCTACACAACATGCAGCGAAAAGATTAAAACGTGAATAGTAACAGCAAACCAACAATAAAAATACACAAAAGTAAATATGCACAAAACTATAGTGATAAAAGGTTGCACATAAAATAGATTCAGGTGTTGTCACAAGGTGCTGACAACACCTTCAATAACACCTTGAGTAATATGCAGCAAAAAATAATTAAAGCGTGAATAAAACAAACAAGCAACCAAATAAATAGACTCAGATTTTTTAAGCAAGAGTATAAAATACTCTTGCAGCGCCTCAGGGCAAAACTTTCACTAAAAAAATAATTCAAAGAGTTTTACAAACCCTAAAACTAGTGATTATTGTAAAATCAATTTTCTCAAAACATGTGAGAAAATAAACGAATAAAAACAACTCCTAAAATTCTATCCATGATAGAATAAAAAAACGAATCAAGGAGTTGGCCCTAGATGCCAAAACACGATGAGAGCAACAACACTTTCGATCAACAATCTTCAGGTGCTCTCCAAATCTTCAAGGCAAATAGGTAGAACACGACCTTAAACAAGCTTCAAAAATTTTTCAGAATTCTCTCAATATTTATGTGTATGAAGATTTCAGAAAAACTCTCTCCCGGTTGTTTTCGTCTTTTTTCACGTCTAACTTAATATATAGGCAAAAATCCTTCTTATCTTAGTTTCCTTGTAGGCGTGAGATTCCTCAAGATTTGATCATATCAAATCTACATAAATAAGAAAAGATTAGATAGATATGAGATAAGCGAATATTATAATTAAGTATAATAATATCTCAAATCTACTTAACTAAGGAAATAAATAACTCATGTAAAAGTTACTTCACGTCCAAGAAAGGCAAAAGATATTAAATAAAATCTTTTTAGGCTTGATGAATTTTAGGAATAAAATATTTCTTTCAATCTCCCTCTTTTTGCCTTTCTGGACAAAACACTTTAAAACAAAATAGCTCAACTCCCCCCTTAATCAAACTTCCCCTAAACAGATTATTTCCCTAAGTATAAGCCGAGGTATTGTCACGAGATGTTGGCAACATCTAGCTACAACACTCCAGACCAAAAACATATGTAAAAGGAAAAACAATTAAGATCTTCAACAAAAATAAGAGAAAACAGTTTTGATTAGGAGTAGAGCAAGAGCAAACAAAACAAACTGATCAACAATAACAAAAATCAAACTAAACAAAAAATCAAACTAAACAATCTAAAATTTATTGCTCTCAGATGAGCCATCATCATCAAAAGCATCTTCGTCGGCAGCTGCATCACTGTCTTCTCCCCCCTTTTTGTCCAGAAGAGCCATCTCCACTTAGCAGATTCTCAAAGTGAGCCTTCAACCCTTCATAATAGGCTAGATCAGCCTTAGCCTATGTGATGTTCTGCTCAGCATGCAGAAGTTGAGCTTGAATAAAGTCTGAATCCATGTTCTGAGTAGTAGAGGGAGGAACAAAAACATCTGCTATAGAGGAGGTGTTGGCATCTGCCACAACCTGCAGCAACACCTAATTCAGACCAAGGTAGGACTATCGTCCTGTTTCCTCGCAGCAATAACAATGACCATCAAATATCTCAATTTTTTAAAAAAATCATCCTCTAAGATATTGTGAGAGGTGTTGCCAACATCTGGCTCAACATCTTCTTTGTAGCCCATCTCTGTTTGAATACCAGTGAATCAAAATTCTTCTCTGCCATAAAATTTTGAACAGTTAGAATAAGAAGAAAATAATTAGACATTAATGCAAGGACCGACGAAATTCTGTATAAGTGATAATGTGGTGAGGGTAAGCAAAGAGTAACAAGACCATAAAATATTCTGATGATAAGATCAAATCTAAACAACAAACCCTTCACCTCTTAATCACTCGGTCGCAGTTAATGTTCCCTAAAAGTAACAATTTTCAACGTTAAAATGGAGTTTGAAATCATTATGGCAACAAATTTTCGAATTAAGGCAATAATGATTTTTCACAAAATTTTCATAAAGGAACTCCACATCGAAATAAACTCCACTAAAAACACTTTCAATCACAAAACAATTCGAAATATTAGTGGATTGGGTAAATCACTAAATTTTGCTTATTTCAAAGTTCAAACTTCTCAGCAAGATATATTCACCATAAAATAAATATTCATGTCTTAATTATGCCTAAAAACAGAGTGTGACATAAAATTAAAAGAAATCACATGCAAAATATATGTTGATAAGTGAAGTGTTTTCCAGGATGTTGGCAACATCTTCCAGCAAAACTTCAGGATTCTCAAAAATTTTGTTATCAAATTCATTATTACAGAAGTGGTAGCTTGCACACTAAATGAACGATCTTCAACGGACCCCTTTAGGTAGCTTTTTTCATTTGCTTCTGATTTTCAATCAAATTTGATGATTGAGTTGATAGCTGTTAACCATTTTGTTACTATGAGTTTCTGAATTTGCGAAATCAC
Organism: Henckelia pumila; assembly: GCF_033568475.1. Taxonomy (NCBI): domain Eukaryota; kingdom Viridiplantae; phylum Streptophyta; class Magnoliopsida; order Lamiales; family Gesneriaceae; genus Henckelia; species Henckelia pumila. The sequence goes on along the minus strand of NC_133121.1, from coordinate 183,089,579 downwards.
TTTTCGTTTGGGATAAGATCATGGAATACACAAACATTCCTCCACTACTTCGTGATTTAGTCATAAATTTTTATCAATTAATCCTCATTAAACTGTAAAACATTTGCAAGGAATCCCGAGTGAAAACTGGTCAATGATTACAAAGTATCAAACACTTCACAAAACAGAATGTATGCATGAATGCAACATGCCTAATGATCCTAAAGATGCACATTCATGAAAAGGTGTTGTCACAGGGTGTTGGCAATACACCCGACAATATCTCGGTTCTGTCTATAATTCACACATACTGAGAGATTTCCTTAGATTGGAGAATCTCTCGAAATCCAAAGCTTTGGTGAAAATATCAGCTAATTGGTTATCAGTTCTAATAAACTCAATACAGATCATGCCTTTCTCGATCAAATCTCTAATGAAGTGATGTTGAATGTCTATGTGTTTGGTTCGAGAGTGTTGTACTGGATTTTTGCATATATCAATAGCGCTTGAATTATCACAGTATACAAACATGCAACTAAACATGATATCTGACCTAATAGCACAAGAACAAAACAAGAGACTTTCAATCATGCTTTTGTAAAGGGTGGTGTCAACACATTCGGCAACATCTTCTCTCGACAATTTTTCACTTGACCTCATCGGTGTACGCATATGTTTACAATTTTCATTCAAATACTTTTTCACAAAATTTCTAGCATACTGGATTTGACACACAAAGATTCCATCATGCATTTGTTTCACTTGCAACCCCAAGAAATAATTCAATTCATCAACCATACTCATCTTAAAAGTAGAAGACATGCACTTCACAAATTTATCAACAAAGTTTTCGCATGAAGCACAAAAGATGATGTCATCTACATAAACTTGACAAATAATAATATTACCTTGAGACTTTTTCACAAACAAAGTTTTATCAACTTCACCTCTTTTGAAGCCAATATTGAGTAAGTACTCGGTTAATCTTCCATATGCATGCGGTGCTTGCTACAATCCAGACAGTGCCAACTTTTTGGGTTCATTGTTTGACCCAAAGCACGAAAATCTTACTTGTGAAAACGTGGAGCTTATGCAAATTAGTCCAGCCATCTTTCGATAATCCACATTTTTTTTCCTTCGGGTTTGCATATCTCCATGCACATCTCCAATGACCTCACTGTCTTCATCCTCATTTTCAGCAGTGGATTGTTCAAATTTTTTTCTAGAAATTCTGTAGGAGGTGTTGTCATAGGTGTTGTAACACCTTGGACAACATCTAAATTTCAGAATTTTCAAACAGATCATAAACTTCATCTTCGACAGTTTTCTTCTTCAGATCTGCAATGTCATCAAAAACAACATTAATAGACTCAAAAATTGTTTGAGTTCTTAAGTTAAACATCATGTAAGCTTGAATATCCGAAGAATAACCTAAGACCAAACACTTGTCACTTTTAGCATCAAACTTTGCAAAATGATCAATATCATTCAAAACGTAACATACACAACAAAAAACATGAAAGTACTTAAGGTTCGGCCTCTTTCCCATGAGAGTTTCATAAGAAGTCATAGTAGAACCATTCCTCAAATATACTCTATTTGAAATGTGACGTGCTGTGATTAAGGCTTCTGCCCAAAAATGTTTTGAGATATTTTCAGAACTTAACATCACTCTAGTCACCTCTTGCAAAGTTATATTCTTCTTTTCAACAAATTCATTCTGTTGTGGGGTTTTGGGAGCAGAAAATTCATGATAAATACCTTTCTTACCACATAAATTCTCAAAAGAAGAGTTTTCAAACTCCTTACCATAATCAGTGAGAATTCCGGTCACCTTCAAGTTGTGAAGATTCACAATCCTTGTGAGTAAATTCTTAAAAACATCAAATATATCTGATTTTTCTCTCACAAATCTTATCCAAGTATATAGTGAAAAATCATCTACACAAACAACAGAATATTTCTTACCTCCACAGCTTTCCACATCCATTGGACCCATCGAGTCCATATGTACAAGCTGAAGACAGAGTATTATCTCAGATGTTGGCAACATCTGGTGTGACACCCTGGTCTGCTTCTTTTTTACACGCCTCACAAACAAATAAAATTCCAGATTTTAAATTAGGCATACATCTAAAAACATCAAGCTTACTTAAATTCTTCAAAGTCTTGAAGTTTTCATGACCCAACTTTTGATGTCATAGGTTAAATTCATCCACCTTTAAATGTCTACATGTCATCTCCTCTCCAAGTTGATAGAAATTATCAAACGACCTCGTACCTGTCATCAAACACATGTTAGAGCTATCAAAAACTTTGCATAATTTCTTATCAAATTGCACATGCAAGTTGTCATCACAAAGCTGGCTAATGCTTATTAAATTTGCAGTTAGTCCTTCAACATGAAGCACATTGCGAAGTTTAGGCAAACCAGCAACATACAGTGTGCCTTTTTCTACGATATTTCCCTTTGAACCTCCTTCATAAGTCACTTTCCCACTCTTCTGTTCAACATAATCAGAGAGAAATCGCTTGGAACATGTCATGTGGCGTGAGCTACCACTATCAAAGTACCATGCACCTGAAACATTAGTTTTCAAAGCAGTATAAATCATATAACAGTGAATATCCACTTTTGGTACTCAAACCTTACTTACAATAGATCTGTTTCTAGAGATGTTGTGGGAGGGTGTTGGCAACACCTTAGGCAATACCTTCGATACAGATCTCTATCTGTAATCTTCCTGCAACTTAAAACAATATGATTTGATATGACCAGGTCTATGACAGTAGTTACAAACATACTTACGTTTCCGTCTAGGCTTTAAAGGAGCACCAGTTTGTGACTTTGGTTTTTGAGGATCAGTTGATGTGACCTTTTTGGTTGAGCTTTCTAAACAACTAATTTCCTTGACAAACACAGGCCCTTTTGAGCATTCACCAACCTCAAATTTACTGTTCTCAAAACCTAGTCCAGCCTTACCATCTCTTCCCATCATGAGAAAAGAATCAAGCTTGGTTGTGTTTGAATTAAACTTGGCCAATGTAGCCTTGGCTTTCTCGAGTTCTTCCTTTACCTGACACAATTCCAGGTCCTTCTTACTCAGCACAACTTCAAGTTTTGACACAACAGCCTTCAAGTAAGTATTTTCCTTTGAAAGAATAGTGTTCATTTTGTTTCTTTCAGTCCAGTCAGCATATAGCTCTTCATATTTCATTCGCACATCTTCCAGAGACATTATTCCATCATCTGCATCAGAATTATTCACATTATCAGCAGTAAAATAATTTAAACATACTGACCTTTGGGAGATGTTGCGGCCAGGTGTGACAACACCTGCGGCAACACCTAAAGGATTGACTTGAAACAACTTTTTTCTTTCCATCAAAGCTGTCAGGGATGTGTGGCTTTCTTCTTCATTCTGTTCTTCATCACTCAAAGATGCATTCATCCCTTTCCGAAGCGCATTTGCACATTCATCGGCATAATGACCATAGCCTTGACATTCATGACAATGCACCGTGTCAATCTTCTTTGCAGTAGGCTCTTTATTTCCTTCTAGCATAAGTAGAGGCTTTTGAGGATCAAGAAACTTCCTTGATGATTGATCAGACCCACCAATTTTTAGAGGTTTATTAGCAGCCGGAAAAAGTGGAGCTTTGAGTTTCTGATCGGTCTTCTTTGTCTCCCTCATCTTCTTCAGATAATCACCAAAAGTCTTTGTGATGAGTGAGATCGAGTCATCTCCCAAATCCGATTCAAAGACTTCTTGAGGTTTGAAGAATGAGTTTGCTGTTGTTGAATCCATAATATTCCTGAAAAAATAATCCAGAATCAGCTCTTAGTGTATCAAGAGTAGGCTCTGATACCACTTGCAAGGAATATCAAGTACATAAAAATTATCAGAATCAGATGTTATCACTAGGTGTTGACAACATCCTACACAACATGTAGCAGAAATATTAAAACGTGAATAGTAACAACAAACCAACAATAAAAATACTTAAGAGTAAATATGCGCAAAACTATAGTGATAAAAGGTTGCACATAAAACAGATTCAGGTGTTGTCACAAGGTGCGGACAACACCTTCAATAACACCTTTAGTAATATTCAGCGGAAAATAATTAAAGCGTGAATAAAACAAACAAGCAACCAAATAAATAGACTCAGATTTTTTAAGCAAGAGTATAAACTTTCACTAGAAATATAATTCAAAGAGTTTTACAAACCCTAAAACTAGTGATTATTGTAAAATAAATTTTCTCAAAACATGTGAAAAAATAAACGAATAAAAACAACTCATAAAATTCTATGCATGATAGATAAAAAAAAACGAAGCAAGGAGTTGGTCTTAGATGCCAAAACACGATGAGAGCAACAACACTTTCGATCACCAATCTTCAAGTGCTCTCCAAATCTTCAAGGCAAATAGGTAGAACACGACCTTAAACAAGCTTCAGAAATTCTTTAGAATTCTCTCAATATTTACGTGTATGAATCTTTCAGAAAAACTTTCTCTCGGTCGTCTCTGTATTTTTGCACGCCTAACTTAATATATAGGCAAGAATCCTTCTTCTCTTAGTTTCCTTGTAGGCGTGAGATTCCTCAAGATTTGATCATATCAAATCTACATAAATAAGAAAAGATTAGTTAGATATGAGATAAACGAATATTATAATTAAGCATAATAATATCTCAAATCTACTTAACTAAGGAAATAAATAACTCATGTAAAAGTTACTTGACGTCCAAAAAAGAAAAAATATATTAAATAAAATCTTTTTAGGCTTGAGAATTTTTAGGAATAAAATATTTCTTTCAAATACAACCTAGGATTTTTGTAGAGTTCGGGAGACCTAAATTTTCCTTTGAGATAATTGAAATAGAACCATAGAACTTGATTAAATTATTTTTATGTTTGATTTGTGATAGGGATATCGAAATCGATATTAGAATAATAAAATTTACTCGGTACTCGGGAGAGATAGTAAATAAAAATTAAGGGTTCTACATGATATTATCAATTGATATGATTTACATGAATGAATATTATATTGAGTAAAATCTTGTATCTTGAACCGTCTCAGATAGTGTACTCAAAGTCGTCCTTGAAATTTTGATTTTCTTGATTTTCTAAATAGGATTAAGATTATTTTAATTATTGTATTTAGTGTCAATATAAATTTTTAATTTTCGTAGGAACGATACTAATATAAATTTTCAATCTTCGTGGGAATGATACTATATACTCATCAGGGTTCAGGGTCTACGTACCTCTATCAGACAGATCGATTACTATCAGGGTCTGGGGTCCAAGTCTATAGTCAAGTGATTATCGTATCACTATTAATCATCTAAATTCTTAATCAAGATAATATATACTTAAATTAAATATCTAATCAGGATCTTGGACTGTACCTGTGTCGGTCATCATTAGAGGTGCAAACGAACCGAATCGAGCTGAATAATGGTAAAATTTTAAGGCTCGAATTCGGCTAGATAAGAGTATATTCAAGTTAGAGCTCGATTCGAAGCTCGATAATTTCAAATATTTTGGCTCTAGCTCGGCTCAAAATAAAGTTCGAGTTCGAATTCGAGTTCGGCTCGAAACATTCGAACTTATTCATGATCTATTGCTCGGATATTATGGTTCGAAAAGCTCGAAATATTCGAAAAAGTTCGATATATATATGTTTATTATATATAATTATGTTATATTAATTAAATATTAAGGCTCGCAAACTATTCACGAACTATCGAACAGAATAATTTTGACTCAAACAAGGACTATCTTGAAGGAGATACGGGCTCAACATGAATATGTACATACAACATATATTATATAATTAGTTTTTCTTTCTGAAAGGAACACATATATATTAATTTTGTATGAGCCAAATTTACAGTGTTTACAAAAGAGCAAATAAATCGAGGAAGAACATCCTCCCAAGCACTTTTACACTCATTGTTAATGTAGTATTCTCCAGTCAGAAATGTTTTCGTCCAGACACCCCGCACTATGTTTATTTCACGATGGAAGTAAAAACTCCCAAAGAGTTTAGATTAATTTTTTTCAAGTATTAATATCTTATTATATTCATTCTGATCATGTGCAATAATTGTCCTGTTTGGTAGAGCGATCGAATCATAACGCTTTGATTACTGTGTGGATTAAAAGATTTGAGTTGCTCCATTATCACCAACTATAACTGTTGGTAAGGCGGCAAACGCTCAGTCCTACAATTAATATCAAAATCAAAGTCGTGAGTTCGATTCTCGTTGATTGAAAGAAGTGTAATTATTGAGCGAGAGATTGTCATCTTGGTAGATGATCGAACCATGACGCTTAAGTTACTGTGCAGTTTAAAAGATTAAAATTACACTATTACTATCAATTATAATTTTTGATAAAACGACAAACGTTCGAGCTTACAATTCATCTTCTAGAGTTATTTTAATGTTCTCATCATTTCGAATAACATTATTTTTCCGAACATCATGTGGTAAACGACAACAGCACTTTAGTGGACCTGGTCAATCTGGTTGAATTACAATACGCTGGGCTATTATTTTGGGTTCCATCATCCATGAGAGATATATGGTCCTGAAAATACCCTCAGTAGGCCCATAGAAATTAGAAATGATGAAACCATAAAAATGAATAAAATTCTTAATTTATTTTTTCAAAAATAAAACAAAGTATGTAGTGAATAGAGATCATGTTACATACGTTAGAAATATTTTTTCTTACAGTAACTATAAATATATTTTTAAAAAATTATCTTATTTTTTGAATAATTTTCATTCTTTTAGAGTTTATTAAAATTTATTTGTTGTTTCCTATTTTCAATTTTTATTTAGTTGCTTTAGGGGTGGTGATGCTATATTGTCTATAAGGGAAAAACTTTGTTGTTTTATTTTAGTACGCTAACTTTAAATTTCTTATTATTTGGACCAATTGATGACGTGACATCTGACAAGTCGGTAACTGATATTTCACCTAATTTTCGGTCATCTTCACATTTCCGACCACCGAGATTGAAATTTACATCATATATATGATATATAGTTGGATTTGTATTTTCGAGACGACCCTAGCTATCGTGAAAATTTCAAAGAAATTGAAGTTGTTTTAGGCATGATTGCGCGTGCATGGCCGGTGGACGATGGATCCCCGCACCCTAGGGTGCGTGAGATCAAAACTGATATATATATATATATATATATATATATATATATATATATTATATATATATATATATATATATATATATATCTTTTATTCTTTTCTATCTATTTTATTAAAGTTTAGGAGTTGGTATGTTGGTATGACCAACCCCTTTATTTTTACCCTTTAAAATATATTTAATCACCAAAATATCATTTTGTTTTTCTCCAATGATAACTACTAATTTATGAAAATATCATTTTTATACATTAATTTATTTATATAAAAAACACTTTTCTAAAATTATTATCTATTTTTATTTTTGGTTTTCCGTAAAAAAAAATGGACTGTATTAGTTTCGTAAAATTAAAACGGAATTTATAAGCACGCAACACATGCACACAAATATTAATATATATTAATACTTAGTAACCAAGATGTTTGTCTACATTTTTTAAATATATATATTAATATTATATTTAACGTACGATTTGTAATTTAGCATAGAAAATAGACCATTAATGTTACATCTCTTTCCTGCCACAAAAGTGAAATCCTCTTGTCCTATTTATATCAAATAATAAGAAATACGAATTGATTTTTCTCTTCAAAAACACGTGTTGAATTAAATTAATGGAGAATAAAAAAAGAAATATTAAAAAGCAGTTGAAGTGTAATTCAAATGAGTCTTAAATTCTTAAATCTTCGTTATTTATTTTTTCCAAAAAAAAAATGTATCGCTAGATTTTAAACACATACATTCCATATTAAAAAATAAAATTTTGAACATTTTAAATCCGAAATCATATCCCCTTAAATCCAGATTAACAGACACGACTTTTGTTAAAGTTACACCGTATACTTTACATTTTGAAACCTTTTTCCAAATCTTAAATTTTATTAAAAACTAGCATTCAAGCACATGCTTTGCGTATGATATATATATATATATATTATATTTATTTTATTTTAAATATTTTATCTGAAAAAAACAAAGATAATGAGAGAAGATGGTGGAAGATAAAGATAGTAAGATTGAATCATTTTTGTCTATTTTAGCCAACCACAATGAAAAAACGAATGCATTTTTAAGAATATAAATGTAATATTAGAATGATGTCATCATTTGTATACCAAAACAGTTTTTAAAAGGTAGAAAAATATTATAATATATTAAGATATAGTAAAGATAAAGAACCTAAACATAATAAAAGAAATATATATATACATGCATATATACAATTTTGATATGCTGCACATCCATTATCTTATAAAAAGCAGTTTAATGTAATTTCACGCTATGAAAAAAAAAACTAAATGACCAATTGAAAGATATTAGATTTTAATTAGCTGTAAATTTACAAATATATATAACTAGATTAGCTACTAAACTTATAATTTTCCTCAATACAATTATACATCAATGAGCACTGTGTCACTTAGCTTGCCACCGGTGGATCCTCTTCATCGTCAACAATGGCACCGCCATCGTCACCGCCAGGCTGTCCGCCACCGCCGCCATCGCAACTTATATCCACTCCGAATAACCTAACCATCTGACCGGCCCGATCCACGCCCAACCCTTCACCGGCCACGCCGACATCTGCATTCCTGAACTCCTTCCGATCAATGTACAGCTGCTCCTCCGGGTCCGACGATCTTCGGAAGCTAACAATGTCCCCGGCCCGCAAGTTCTTGATCTTCACGAACCTACTCCACCCTTTGGTTAGAACATAGCTTTGGCAACTGTTCCAATAAGAATAACGAAGCCTCCAAACTTTGCCTCCCATGTCTTCGAATTTCAACAGCAACCCTTTCGAAGTCATGCGAGTATTCTGCGCACTGAAGTGTTTTTCGGCGTGTTGTTTCGGAATCACTAGCCTGTTGAGCCTTCCGACGTCGCTTGGAGTCACCGCCTTCTCGAAGAGGAGTTCCGGCCGGGCCGCGTCTCCGCCGTGAAGAGGGCGGAATCTCCAGTTTCTCGAGTGTTTTCCTCCGCCGGCGTACCTCCTCCGGCTCCGCTCGAGCTCGTCATTGTACGTGTGTTTCCTGATCATGTCAACTATCTCGGACTTGGGATGAGAATGCAAGAACATGGTTTCGAAATCGCCGGCTTTTTCACCGCGGAATCTTTTCAAGGCGACGGTGTAAGATTTCGCGGCCTCTTCTTCCTCGTTGAATGTTCCTAACCAAACCCTTTGATGCTTTTCGTAGATTTGCGCACCCCACCTGCCATTTGGCTGAGAGACCACGCCTTTGAATCGGGAAGTAGGGAGTTTATGAGTCGTCGACGACTCGGCTTCGGCGGACTCGATCACCGGCGGCGGAGCGATCAATGAAGAGTCACTGGTCCTTGTTTCATCTGTTCTTCTAATTATTCCACCCATTTTTTAAATGTTGCCGAAAAGTGATATATATTCTTGTGTGAATTGAATTGATATGCTTTATGAAATGAAAATGCTGGAATAAGGAGTAGTGTGCTATGTGTGCGTACAATGTATATATAATTTTTTGAGAAGTATTTGTGTGTGTATTATTGGAGCCGCCTTAATTATAAGAATATTAATGACAGTACATATATATGTATGCATGTCTCATAGAAGGAATGTACGATGTGTATACGGCCAATTCCTACTCCGTGTTGGTAAATAATTGCCACCTGTCAAATTTTTTTATTTTATTCTCAATTTTACATGTGTTAAAGGGTTAACGAGATTATACATTAACTAATTAGAGCTGTAGACGGGTTAATCCATGGTAGGGTGGGCCGGCCCACCAAAAATCCACCTTTTGGCAGGTTGAGGGCGAGCCGGCCCACCATCCGGCGGGCTGAAAATTCTCAACCCAACCCAACACAAGGTGGGTTGTGTGTTAAGCGGGCCGGCCCGCGGGTTATTTCCTTACAAATATAAATAAATAAAAATCATTATAATTAATTATAAATTTCATTTCATTTCATAAATATTAATTGAAAAATATTAATAAAAATTTTAATTATCGATTTCATACGTGTAAATTTTATATAAAGTAATTAATACAAAAATAATTCATAATTTTCATTAAAAAATACATATATCACAATAAAAATATAAATAAAATAATAATTCTCCAGGCCCGCGGGCCAATCCATGTGGGTTGCGGGCCTAGGCGGGTTGACCCATCTAGGCCCACCTTTAATTGGGTTGAAACAACACACTTAAATCGTGTAGCGGGGCGGGCCGACCCGGCGGGCCTAACTCAAATTGACAGCTATAACGGTAATATCCAAATCATATATCCAATGGTTCCTATTTTTACATATAGACGTAATCAATGATATATTATTTATGTGACAAATTATGAGACATTAAATCTATCATTGAGATAATACCCTTTTAAAGAACTTTTTTCCTCCAATATTTTTTGCCTAAAATATATCAATAATTACCATAAATTAAGAAGGTAAAAAAAACAAAAAACAAAAAAATTACTCTAGCACTTCTATTCGGATTCTCTGTAAAAAAAGATGACCCCGAAGGGGACCCCATCCCATATGAGTCAGAGGCCCATTGGCTCATGCGTGGGGGGGGGGGGGGGGAGAGAGAGAGAGGTTAAATCGAGGGACGTGCACGAGTAGGCAAGGACCTGAGGGAGGGAGAACATACCCCCAAATATTTCAATGAGGAATATGCTCCGCATGAAGATCGAACCCGCAACGTTAAGAAATTTTTTCCCACGTCACCTCAAGCTTTTTCAACTCGCCTATACCCCTGTGAGCACTTCTATTCGGATTCTCGTCAGTGATATTAGCAGTTCCACCAAAACTTCTTCTGTAACTTTTTCCTTTATGTACAATTTGTTTCCATATCATTTTTACTTTTTTTATAATCAAATTTTTATATTTGATAAAAATAATTTTAGAATTGCATGTGAACACTATCTATATCTTTTGTTATGATCAAATGGATGCTCTGGAATGAAAATCGAGAAGGGACATTCATTTTTTTTAAGTAACGATATTTCACCATTCAATTCTCTCTGTATATTTTACGTAATTTTTTCCATACATGTTTGATATTATATCAATATTATTTAATAATCATAATAAATATGTAATATTTATATTTTTTGAGTGCTCAAAAATTTATATTTCTATATGATTTTACGACAAAAATAAGAATAATAGAAGTGTGATATCTCAATGTAAAAGTTTTACAATTTTAAAATTTGAGAATAACAACAACAATAATATTATAACACATGTTAAATACATGAGATAAATTGACGAAATGAGTTTTGTTTGCGTGATTATGGTCAATGTACCGTGAAATGCAAATAATAATAATAATAATAATAGACACGTGTAAGAAAAGAAATGAGGTGTAACCCACCTGGGATAGGATAGAATTGGCCGTGTGGGCCCGCATACTCTGTGTTGTTTGTGTGTTTTGTGTGGTGTGTTCATGTGAGAAAGATTGACGTGGTCGTGGACCGTGTATTCCTTAGATTCATTCCCCTTTTATTTCAATTTTTAAAAGGGGTGATCTTGAAAGGGACCTCAAGTAGGAGATTTATTGGTTTATGTTGTGGTTAAATCGAGGAACGTGCACGAGCTATAAGGATCTAAGGGAGGGAGCAACATGGTCCACCCTCAAAGCATACCCTACAATATTTCAGTAAAAAATATGCTCCACACGAGGATCGAACCCGCAACGCTGAGAAATTTTTTCTCATGTCACCTCAGGTCTTACCAACTCGTCTATGCCCTTGTGAACTTTCCTTTTATTTCAATTAATATGTACAAGGTGGATCTCATATCAGTGAGTGTTGTTGACATACGTGTTAAAACAAATATTATTTAGGAAATACGAAATAAATTTCACATATTGTCACGCCCTGAAATAGGATCTAGATGACATCGATATTATTTAACAAAAAAAAAGCCTTGTAGCATATCAAATAATCAAAACCAGTCTTTTTCATAAATGAATAATTGTCTTTACATTGACAATAGAAATTCACCAGAGAACACAACATAATTGCGGAAGCAGATTACAAAGAAAAACAAATATAATAAAACTAAGCAGATGCTTGAGTCTTCAGATTTTGAACTTCATCACCAGCCCCAAAACGCCTCTTGCTCGTCAGGGGTGAGTGTTTTGGAAAATATTGAGCAAGTAAGGACCGATCGTTTACACACATAACAAAGTATATATACATATAAACATAAGTTCATAAGTGATTTTCAAATATACATATGTACATAATTTCACAAGTGACTTTCAAACACAAGTAGAAATGAAACTTCAGAAGTGACTTGTCGCAGAACATGTTACGATATGTGTGAAGACATAAAACAGACATATTTTAAAAAAAAAAGCTCAAAAACATATCATATCAACAGACATATTTAAAAAAAAAAAAGCTCAAAAACATATCATATCGTATATATATAAAGCACTGAATTTCATCTTTTTCTTCAAGGTTCATTGATCTGTCTCTAATATGTTACTCCTCTATGAAAAAAAAACATGCAAGTTATAAGACTTAAAATAAAAATTCATCGTTAACAGGACCAAAAGTAAAAAAAATGCAAATAAGTAAATAACAGTACGAAAAATATATTTCTCCTATAAAATGGTAAATTGGAGCGTGATTAACAAATTATGAAGTGAAAATAACACTCCCAAAATCGAAGAAGTTTGGTGGAAAAAAATATTTTGTATACACTAAAAAATAATGATATGAGATTTTATCATCTCAATTATTTTTATGAGACGGTCTAATCACAAGTTTGTAAAACATATATTTTCTTTGACTCGACCTATAAAAACATATTGTTTTTATGTCGAAATTATAAATTTTCATTATAAATATGAGTTAAGTTGACTTATCTTACATATATAAATCCTTTAAATCAACTCACAAGATCCTCTTTTATCGTTGCATTAACTATTGACACTTTGTAATTGTGTGATTAATGATATGCCAAATAAACAATTTTATCCTCATGCACCTCCTTCACCCAAACGCATGGTATACACTTGATCTCATGAAAAAAATATGGCAATGGAGTTCGTAGAAGGGATGGAATCAAAGGAGGACGGTGGTGGGTACATGCACATTGTATGTGTACTGTAAGATATGAATATTCACTAATTTTTTTAATCCAACACTTCTTCACTCGCATAAATGATAAGATTGTAGGTATGATCCAATTCTTTGTTCGAAACTCAATTGGAAGGTATTTAAAATTGATAAATACGACCATTTAAACAGATTCGCAAGTCACAAATAACTGTTTGGTGATTATTGTGATTGAAGCACATGTGATATTGGTATCTAAGATATGAATCAGTAGTGTAACATATAGAAATTTTTACTTTAAAATATACATGTACTATTCCTTAAAAAACTTTTAAAAAAATTATTTTTGTTTGTTTTTACCCCTCCTTCTAGGTACTCCATAAACTAGCATTCCTACAAATATTTCTTTAACTTATATTTCTTTCAGTAAACTCTTTATGTCACGCCCCGAGATCGGAACGTAGCATCGGCGTTGTTAACAATTTTAAATCGTAAAACAACAAGCCTTGTAGTGTAAAAATAGCCTTCAACCAGTCTTTTACAAATCCATAAACGTCTTTACAATATCAAAACATAACAGTAGCGGAAACGAAATATAAAAGATAATAAAACTAGTAAGACTGCTAGCATTTTCATCATTCTAGACTTGATCACCAACCCCAGAAAGTGTGTTGCTCATCATCATCCAACTGCTCTTCGGTATCTGGGAAGAGAAGTAAGGGGGATGAGTGTTTTGGGAAACACTCAGCAAGAGGGGGGCCAATCGTACATGCAAAAGTTGAATATACATATATATAGGAGTTCAAAGGGAGCATGTTCCAACACATGTCGCAACATAAATCAAGACAAGGCAAAACTTGAAACTGAGCATCAATACATATCATGAATGGAACATAAACTTAGACATAGCACTGTTATTCATCTCGTTAATCATGGCTACTGATCAGTCCCTAATTTTTACTCCTCTAAGGGGGCGAGGCCATAAACGGTTATTATAACCCACCGCATCAGAGCCATATAATATCTTATCATGTTTTCAGAATTCTTTACCACTTCTTAAGTCGATTTCTAACAGTGCATAACAAGGAGTTTCATGGAATAACTTGTACATAATTCAAAGACATATGAAACAAGAGATGTACGATTGAACTTTCACAAACAAGATCATGAACGTTTTTAAAACATATATAGGTATAAGCCCTCTTACTGTATTCGATTTATAACAAATCGTGCAGAAGTTTGAGTTGCTCGGTTCTGGACAGAAAATGCGGTTCCCTGATCAACTTTGGCACTGCTTCTTAAATCAACCTCGGTCAGCTTCTTGGCTTAGCCTTGCTGTAGATGATTGCTTGAAACTGGAACAAGAAGTATGCTCGAATTTGGACAGAGTTTCTGCTCCAACTTTGACAGAAATTCTGCTCAATACTTGGACAGAAGTCTGCAAGAATTATGCTGCTTCGAATGACAGAGCTGAAACCCGAAATGTGGAGTGGTGGTGCTCGAATTTTGTGTGATTTCCTTGGGGTTTCTGCCACTATTTATAGGAAAAAATCAACAGGTGAAGGGTCTCCTCATTCATGACCAATAATGTTCATTAACAACCATGATTCCTCATTATTTCAGCTGTTACAACCTCTTGGTTTCTAGCTGTTGCAATCCTTGGCTGATACATGCAACATTAATCTGCATACTTAATGTGGCTGTTACAATTCCTGCCTATGACAAAAACGTGGCTTCACATTCCTCCCACCTTGGAAGAAGTTTCGTCCTCGAAACTTGGATTGACTTATTCTTCAAATAGGAATGGATATAGGTTGCGCATATTCTCTTCCAATTCCCAAGTGGCTTCCTTTTCCATGTGATTAGACCACTGAATTTTCACGTATGGAATGGTTCTTCTTCTCAAGACTTGATCCTTGGTATCCACTATTCGTATTGGAATCTCTTCATACTTGAGCTCCTTATTTAGATTCCCTTCAATTACCAGAGGTTCAATTTCAAGGACATGACTGGGATCTGGGATGTACCTTCTTAATTGAGAAACATGGAAAACATTGTGAATCCTTGACATATCTGGTGGTAAGGCCAGTCTATATGCCAAGGTTCCTACTTTGTCCAAAATCTCGAATGGTCCAACATATCTGGGATTCAATTTTCCAGTTTTACCAAATCGAACAACTCCTTTCATGGGTGAGATTTTTACATACGCTTTTTCACCTACTTCAAATTCCAACGGTCGTCTCTTCATATCAGCCCAACTCTTTTGTCGATCTTGAGCAGCTTTGAGTCTTTCCTTGATGATGGTTACTTTTTCTACCGTTTCTTGAACTAGTTCAGCTCCCGTTATGGTTTTCTCTCCTACTTCATCCCAGTATAAAGGTGAGCGACACTTCCTCCCATATAATGCTTCGTATGGTGCCATACCAATACTGCTGTGGTAACTATTGTTGTAAGCAAACTCGATTAAAGGCAAGTGTTCACTCCAGTTTCCACTAAAGTCTAGAGCACAAGCCCTTAGCATGTCCTCTAATGTTTGGATCGTTCTCTCTGTTTGGCCATCAGTTTGAGGGTGATAAGCCGTACTGAGAGTGACCTTGGTTCCCATGACATTCTGAAAGCTTTTCCAAAATCTGGATGCAAACCTCGGGTCTCTATCTGACAAAATACTAGCAGGTACGCCATGTAATCTTACGACATTGTCCATGTACAGAGTAGCTAGTTTATCCAGGTTGTAATTCATGCGGACCGGTAGGAAATGCGCTGTCTTTGTAAGTCTGTCTACAATTACCCATATTCTGTCATGACTCTGCTGTGACTTGGGTAAGCCGACAACAAAATCCATAGAAATGTGATCCCACTTCCATTCTTGAATTTCCAACGGTTGAAGTAATCCTCCAGGTCGTTGATGTTCAGCTTTAACTTTCTGACAGACCTGACATCTAGACACAAACTCAGCAACATCCTTTTTCATTCCATTCCACCAAAAGTTTCCTTTTAAATCTCGATACATCTTGGTGCTGCCGGGGTGGATTGAAAATTTTGATTTGTGTGCTTCAGACATTACCTCATGTCGAAGATTATCAATGTCGGGTACACACAATCGTCCTTTCATCCACATAACTCCATTGGAATCTATTTCAAGATTTGGTGCCTTTCCTTCTCCTGCTTGCTCCCTGAATTTTGCTAAAGAAGGATCGTGGTTCTGTTTCAACTTGACTGTTTCTCGAAGACATGGTTGTGCTGAGAGTGAGGCTAAGATTACCTTACCCATGTTCTTCCGACTTAGAGCATCAGCTACCTTATTTGCTTTTCCAGGGTGATAGCTTATTGTCAAGTCATAATCCTTCAATAGTTCAATCCACCTTCTTTGTCTCATATTCAACTCTTTTTGAGTAAACAAGTACTTGAGACTTTGATGATCAGTAAATATTTCACACTTTGCACCGTAAAGATAATGTCTCCAAATCTTTAGTGCAAAGACCACTGCGGCTAATTCAAGGTCATGCGTGGGGTAGTTTTGCTCATACGGCTTCAGTTGTCTTGATGCATACGCAATTACCCTACCTTCTTGCATGAGTACACATCCCAACCCTCCTTTTGATGCATCACTGTATATGGTAAAATCTTTACCTTCCGTTGGTAAAATCAACACTGGAGTGGATGCCAATTTTTCTTTCAAGGTTTGAAAGCTCTTCTAACACAATTCATCCCAGATGAATTTAGAGTTCTTTTGTGTAAGTTTGGTGAGAGGTATAGCTATTGAAGAAAATCCTTCCACAAACTTCCGATAATAGCCAGCCAGACCTAGAAAACTCCGAACTTCAGTTACCGTTTTTGGTCTATTCCAGTCCATGACTGCCTCCACTTTCTTGGGATCCACAGATACTCCATCTTTGGATATAATATGGCCCAAGAAGGTAATGCTCTTTAGCCAAAATTCACACTTCTTGAATTTGGCATAGAGTTCTTTCTCTCTCAGCGTTTGAAGAGTGAGCCGGAGATGCTCTTTGTGGTCTTCTTCACTTGGTGAATATACGAGGATGTCGTCAATAAACACCACCACAAACTTGTCGAGGAACGGCTTGAAAACTCTATTCATGAGATCCATGAACGCTGCTGGTGCGTTGGTTAGTCCAAAAGGCATTACCATGAACTCGTAATGGCCATACCTTGTCCGAAAAGCAGTTTTCGGAACATCTTCTGTCTTGACTTTCAACTGGTGATAGCCTGACCTTAGTTCTAGCTTGGAAAAGACTGTTGCTCCTTTGAGTTGGTCAAAAAGATCATCAATTCTTGGAAGAGGATACTTGTTCTTGATTGTGATTTTATTGAGTTCTCTGTAGTCAATACACAATCTCATACTCCCATCTTTTTTCTTTACAAACAGGACCGGGGCTCCCCAAGGAGATGCACTTGGTCGTATCTGATTTTTATCCAACAATTCTTGGAGTTGCTCCTTTAATTCTTTCAACTCTGCTGGAGCCATTCGGTATGGTGCTTTTGAGATCGATGCAGCACCAGGTACCTGATTAATTTCAAATTCCACTTCGCGGTCGGGAATTACCCCAGGAAGTTCTTCAGGAAACACATCCGGAAATTCTTGAATTACCGGAATATCTTCTAATGAACGTGTAACTTCTTCCTTTACCTCGCCTACCACTGCTAGGTATACTTCTTCGCCACTTTTCATAGCTTTCCACGTTTGAGAAGCAGATAAAAGAGACTTCTGATCCTTGAATTTGCCATGATAAATGACTTCGTCGTGATTTGCAGTTCTCAATTTGACATTCTTCATGCGACAATCTACTAAATTTTGGTTATTTGCTAGCCAATCCATTCCTAAAATGGCATCAAATTCTACCATGGGGAGCTGAATGAGTTCAGCTTGAAATACGTGTTCACTGATGTTAATTACACAATCTCTATGAACCCTATGTGTTTCAATTGTTTTGCTAGTGGGAGTTGCTACTCTAAAAGGTTCCTCAAGTATCTCAGGAGTAAGTCCTAACTTCTTAACAAACCTCTTAGATATAAATGAATGCGTAGCACCACAATCAAACAACACATAAGCAGAAGTTTTGTTGATTATGATGGTACCTGCTACAACGTCATTTGCATTCTCAACTTCCTCTTGGGTTATGGCAAAAACTCGGGCATTCGGCTTGTTCTCCTTTGGTTTATTCGGAGTTGAACTACCTTTTGCCTCAGTTTCTTTCCTCTTGTTTTCTGGGCAATCTGCAATGCGGTGCCCAGTCTTCCCACATCCAAAACAGGCGCCAGTTGCTCTGCGGCATTCTCCGAAGTGTTTAAATCCACAAGTACTACATGGTTTGATTTCTTGATTACTTGGTTTGGAAGGAGTGCTCTTGTTTGTTCCAGTAAACTGATATGGTTTCTTGAATGGCTGTTTTCCTGTTGAAGATTGCCCCACAAGTGGTCTCTTGTTCGTGTTCTCGTCTTCCCTTCGCTTGATATCGGTCTCAGCTCGAATTGCAGCTCCCATTAAATCAGCGAAACTTGTGGCATGGTATACTGCTAAAGCTGTCTGAATACGACTGCTCAAACCTCTTTTGAAACGGTGCATCTTCAAGACATCATCAGCCATGATAGTGGGAGCATACGTTCCGAGTGAATTGAATTTTGAAGTGTATTCAACCACTGACATATCCTGAGTCTGAGTGAAATTTTCAAATTCACTCAATTTCTGCAGTTTAACCTCGGCTGGATAGTACTGTTTCAAGAACGTATCCTTAAATTATTGCCACGTGATTGGACCAGCTCCTATCATAGGTGGTGAAACTGCCTCCCACCACTTGGCGGCCTTTTCTTCCAAGAAGGGTGTTCCTACATCCACCTTGAACTCATCAGGGATCTCGAGTAGGCGGAGTTGAGTCTCGATATTCTTGAGCCAATATTGGCCAACCTCAGGATCTGGATCTCCTTTGAAGGTTTGGGCTCGATTCTTTCTCAGTGACTCGTAATGATACTTCACCCCATGCACCTGTGGTACTGCCTGTGGTGGTGGATTGCCATTTACAGGCATGTTTCCCAACCCTTGAAGGGTGTTAGCCACAATGGCTGCTATAGCTGCCAAGTCAGCATGATTTAGGCCTAACCCTTGCGGTGGCGGTGGAGGAGGAGGGTTCCCTTCATTGTTGTTGTTGCGGTTTCTATAGCGTGGGTTATGATTGTTGCGTACTGGTCTCTCGTCCATTGTCCTACATACGTAAAAGTTTCTAAGATTCTGATAGATTTATGAATTAGAAAAATAACTTAACAAGTTGAACACATAGGTAAACAAAAGACCATTCATTGAATTTCAGAATAACAACCGAATAACAACTGATAGTTTTGGAATTGAAAGCAACAACTGATTTGGAAATAAGTGACAAGAAAAAATAGCTGAATAAAGACTAATGCATCCATACTAATCTAAGTCTATAACTTCTCCATCCCCCAGAACATCGGCGGCCACCTCCTCAATCTCAATCTCTTCCGGATCTTCCTCCGGATCCTCCTCAGGTTCCTCCTCGGAATCCTCTTCTTGAAGTTGATTCACGGCCTGGAGTAGAATGACATTATGATTATTCAAGTTTGCCACTGTACCCTGCAATTGCTGGACTTGAGCTTCCAGCTGTTGGATGCGATCTCGCATCTGTTGACGACGCTGCCCATGTTCTGCGCAGGACTGCTGCCTCAACTGCTTCTCATGTTCCACTTGTTTAGACAAGTGGCTAACAACACCAGACAGCTCTGCTATGGTGTCCTGTGCTGTCCCTAATCTGTCTTTCGACTGCTTATGTTCTATCTCAGCTGCCTCCATTTTTCCTTTCGTTTTGTTATGCTCTTCTTCAAACTTAATCACTTGGTTGCGCAGAGCTTCTTCACGAAAATGGTTAAGGTCCATGTCATCACGAAGATATATGTTGTCCCCCCTCACTTGCTCTAACTCATAGAAGTACTGGTTGACCCTCTTCTCCCATTCACGCTGCTCACGTCTAGCAAGAACTACCTTAGCGCAAAGTCGAGTAATCTTATGCTTCTGGTTATCAATAACCAGTTGCTTCATGCGAAAGATGGAATGGGCACGAGTACGAGGAAAACTGGGCGCCATTTCCTGAAAGAAAACAAATGGAAAGGCAGGGCTTAGAACAAAAAAAAATATATCAGAATTCAGCAATTACACAATACATGAACAGTTTGCAATAATTACAAACGAAACGGGACTTTTCGGAAAAATTTTCCAAAAATGGAAAATTTTGAGATTTTTAATTGAGCTGACAGTATCGATTGTGAGGATCACGACACAATCGACGGAATTGGATTTCGAGTTTTTTATAAAAAGTTATAAGCATTCTAAATCTTTCCTAAAACGGCAAAAACGCGATTTCGGAGGCCTAAACGAAGGAATTCGGCCAAAATTCAAGTTACATCACGACAAAATGTAATTTTGTGGTGACTTTGGTTCGTGAGATCGTTTCGGAGGGGACTACATTGGCCCTTTGGCCTACTGTGAGAAACTGCAAAAAAATTTCTAAGGTATTCCCACCCGGATTATGAACCTGGCGGCTTTGATACCACAAAAATGTCACGCCCCGAGATCGGAACGTAGCATCGGCGTTGTTAACAATTTTAAATCGTAAAACAACAAGCCTTGTAGTGTAAAAATAGCCTTCAACCAGTCTTTTACAAATCCATAAACGTCTTTACAATATCAAAACATAACAGTAGCGGAAACGAAATATAAAAGATAATAAAACTAGTAAGACTGCTAGCATTTTCATCATTCTAAACTTGATCACCAACCCCAGAAAGTGTGTTGCTCATCATCATCCAACTGCTCTTCGGTATCTGGGAAGGGAAGTAAGGGGGATGAGTGTTTTGGGAAACACTCAGCAAGAGGGGGGCCAATCGTACATGCAAAAGTTGAATATACATATATATAGGAGTTCAAAGGGAGCATGTTCCAACACATGTCGCAACATAAATCAAGACAAGGCAAAACTTGAAACTGAGCATCAATACATATCATGAATGGAACATAAACTTAGACATAGCACTGTTATTCATCTCGTTAATCATGGCTACTGATCAGTCCCTAATTTTTACTCCTCTAAGGGGGCGAGGCCATAAACGGTTATTATAACCCACCGCATCAGGGCCATATAATATCTTATCATGTTTTCAGAATTCTTTACCACTTCTTAAGTCGATTTCTAATAGTGCATAACAAGGAGTTTCATGGAATAACTTGTACATAATTCAAAGACATATGAAACAAGAGATGTACGATTGAACTTTCACAAACAAGATCATGAACGTTTTTAAAACATATATAGGTATAAGCCCTTTTACTGTATTCGATTTATAACAAATCGTGCAGAAGTTTGAGTTGCTCGGTTCTGGACAGAAAATGCGGTTCCCTGATCAACTTTGGCCCTGCTTCTTAGATCAACCTCGGTCAGCTTCTTGGCTTAGCCTTGCTGTAGATGATTGCTTGAAACTGGAACAAGAAGTATGCTCGAATTTGGACAGAGTTTCTGCTCCAACCTTGACAGAAATTTTGCTCAATACTTGGACAGAAGTCTGCAAGAATTATGCTGCTTCGAATGACAGAGCTGAAACCCGAAATGTGGAGTGGTGGTGCTCGAATTTTGTGTGATTTCCTTGGGGTTTCTGCCACTATTTATAGGAAAAAATCAACAGGTGAAGGGTCTCCTCATTCATGACCAATAATGTTCATTAACAGCCATGATTCCTCATTATTTCAGCTGTTACAACCTCTTGGTTTCTAGCTGTTGCAATCCTTGGCTGATACATGCAACATTAATCTGCATACTCAATGTGGCTGTTACAATTCCTGCCTATGACAAAAACGTGGCTTCACACTTTATATATGTAGGCCATGTTTATTGAAACATATGACCTTTCAGCAAGCAGTTCCATCACTTCAAATGAAGCCCCGGTAATATTCACAATATATGTTTGATCTGTGTGACAACTGGTTCTCCTTTGGGAAAACAAAATATTGTGTTAGTATAGATGTACATACTAATTAATTCCAAATTGTCTTAATATAATCATGAATAATAGTTTCAATTTTACAAGAGTATTCCAGTACCATAAAAAAGAAAAATAGTTAATAGTTAATAAGGTAAATCCCAAATTCATATTTCATATAACCGAACCACGAAGTGTAGCATTGCATTGTGCATATCAAAATTCATTTGATTTCAAATACTTACTTGTGTAGTTTGCTACTTAACTCGTCATACTGATCTCTTAAGAAATTTTACCTAATAGACTATAAATTATCTATAAATTTTTATTTTTTTTTAAAGTTTGTTTTGCAACATATGCCAAACGAAAGTTTGTGATATTATGAATGAATGTTGTGAGAAGCAAATAGTTAATGCAATCCAAATCTATAATATCGATGTTCTTTTAAACATCCAATTAATATATATATCGTTTCAAAGTGTGAACTTCCTTCTCCTTGTCTACATGGATATCTTCATTTTAGCTTCTCTGTCTGGGCAAGTTTTATCTCATAAATTATCTCGTGTTCCTCTTTTTTGTCTTGCCTTATTCATTAGTTTTTTCCGTATACTTGGGCTGCAAATTCAAATAGATCATGGTTACAGCATTTACTTAAAATACTAAATTTGAACAAAAAATTTCTTTTCTAACTAATAATAAAACAACAAATTAACCCATCTCCTTTACTTCAGATCTTCAAGTGTGATTAGTTGCAAGAAAAAAGTAATATATAGGATTCCGTTCCTACATTTAATCTCAAGAACACTCAAGGCTCGGTTTTCTCATATTTTAATTCACTAATTATGGTGGGTCAAATGATGCGATAAAAGATATGAATTTTCACAATCAACCAAATAAACTTGAAATTTTAAACAATCTATTATACTTGCAAGGTCTTCAATTCTCCTCCTAAACGTCCAAATAAAATAGGATAGCGCGCGAAGACGAGCACAAAGCCATAGCTATACATCTAGCCCTATATCAGTCATATCTCGATTTTCTTAGTGTTCATATTGATAATGATATCCATAGCAATATATTTTTTGTTCACAAAAAAATTTGTGTAGTAAATCGATTCGTATATTTAATATGAGTAGATATTACACACAATACTTATTATAAGAAGATCATCATTATATATTAAATTATATATCAAATTATATTCGTTACACACGCATCGCGTGTGCCCCGATCGCTAGTATATATTGAAAGTTCAAGGACTGATATAGTAGAAATAAATCACTTTAAGACAACTCCATTTGCAAAAATGACATAATAAATACATGGTACATTAGCCAACTTTTGTTATTGCTATAACTAATGCATGAGTTTAGTAAGCGAAACATAATAAATTGTTAGAGAACAACCATCATTCCCATAAATTGGAATAGTATATCAACATATAATCTCTTAATTATCAAATTAAAAAGAGACTTAGTTGATTCTACTTTGGGACAAACTTGTTCTTGATCTTCATCATCATAACCAAATGCGAAAGCGTTTTCGTTTTCTTGTTTTGTTATTTTTTTTCTTGTATCTCCAACCTGAATATATCATCATAGCGTCATCAATAAAAAGTTATATTAAAATGTCGTAATTTCATCCGATTCAACAAACTACTCAATTTCACAAATTCTAATAAAAAAATCAAATGCATTTATTTTTTTTCTACTACACCTCAATTATGACTTTATACCAGAGGCAAATGCTAACAATTAACTTTAAGTATTTGAACTTGATGAGTAAGAAAATAAATTGAAAAAAAAAAAAAAACAAAAGGATCATTTCATAAGAAACACAAACATTTTAATGGTGGCTATTTATCTGATTTTTCACAAATTGGCAACTGAATACAACAAAAAGCAAACTTCATGGATATATAGTAATATTTATGAAAGCAACATGTAACATATCCATCAAACTCAAATAAAACTCAACAAAAGTGGGTGCATTACTTAGAAATATTACGGATTAGAACAGAGTTACGTTATATCCATCAAACTGGGAAAAAATATTATCCAAGAGAACAAACACGTAAGATAAGTAAACATGCCACTAAATTTAATATAATAATCTTCTCACAAACTTCCCAGATGAGTATCATCAACTTCAAATGCCAAAGAGTAAACATAAAAAAATAAAATCCTCACTGGAGTGAAAAACATTCAAGTAGTAATTAATATCAATTTCCCAAAATGAAAAGATAGTTATTCATCGAATGTAGGGATTAAATCAGTATAGCTATTTAATAACATAGAATCACAAAATCAATGGTAGTCTTAGGTGAAATTTATCGGTTTTGGAAGATTTTGAAGAAGAAGATAGATAGAGACATCTCTAACCGAAGAATAAAATATAATATGTAATTTACAAATATTCTATTTCTGGGGCATAACATAGAAAACATTAATTTTCGCTATCATGTTTAGCACGATGACTAAAATTAGACACTTCCATAAAAAAAGATCAAAATAACCAACAAATCAAAGTTAGAAGGCCAATACTCAATTTTAATTAGTTTCTAGTGCTCAGATTCATGCGTTGCATGTTTATATAACCTATTTTAAAAAACAAATTTAAAAAAAAGAAAAATAAATGGTGAAATAAAAAATATACAAAAATGACATTTCCATATATAAATATCCACCAAAAAAATATAACATTGCATAATTAAAGAGCTATCAAAGGAATATTAAACTAATTTATGGTAAATTTGACATTGCGATCAATATAGACCACATACATATTGCACTAAAAGTTCTCAAGTTTAATAATATAGTATAGATAAAAATAAAAATTTAGCTTTTTTTTCCACAAAACTTTATCACACATTTTTACAGAGGTAGTATTTGAGAGAACTTCTTAGAAGCGCTTGTTGTTTGAAATTTCGCAAATTATGTGAAGGAAAAGCTGAAAAGTGGTTTTTTTCAAACAAACACTAGCTACCTTAATCACAAATCGAGATGTGTCTAAACTAAACGTAGGAAGAAATGACCAAAATAGTATAACTTTTAACCTGGTATGTGCTCCACCCCAGCTACGAGGTCGAGAAAGGGGGAAACAAAGCTCTCACCGTACGTAACGATATTAATATGAGTCACATACGGCAAAACGCCTCCCCCGTCCTCTGCTTCAATTACAATGTATCTAATCCCTATTTCAAGATTAATATCTCTAGCAATGAAGAAGGGGACATGAACCACTTTGGTCCAAGATTCCGTAACACCATACTCCTTCATCACCCACACATTCATACACCAAACATTACCAAAACACACACACAAACACTCCCAACATCACCGTCTGATTCGGGAACTCATTGGCAGACACAGGAAGGCCGACACTCGAACAATTCCCCGTGGTCAAGCTTTGCGCCACCACGCCCCAATCACCTCCGCCGTAGTAGAATTTCCAATGCATAGCCCCATTCATAGACACACACGGCCAACTAGACAGTGTGCCCTGGATCGGATCCGACATGTTGATCTGACACTAAAAAATGTTGATATGACATCGGAAAATGATCATGACATCGGAAAATACTGACGTGTCAAGCTGCCACATTAGTAATTAGACCAAAATCTCTGAAAATTAAAAGTTAATGTATCAAAACCAAAGTTTGAAAAGTTAATAGACCAAAACCAAAAAATGGGAAATTTAATGGAAAAAAAAATATTTTCCCCAATTTATAACAATCCAAGTTATTGAAACTCGGATTAAACAAGTGTTAAGTAATTTAGTTTTGGTGATGACAACCAGTAGCACAGTAGACAAATAATCAGTAGTAGTGGAAAGTACACGAAAATCAGGAACCAGTAGGCTAAGTCTGTAAACCTAGCAATATCGCAAAAGCAGAAACCAGTAGACTTAGTCCGAAAAACCAATTGAGAACAGAAGATAGTTTCAATAGGCTTAAAACGAGTAAACCAAGTAGACTATTTTCAGTAGCCAACTCATTTATTAGACGTTCTGCCTTCATAGTACATCGTACTAACATTAATTGCGCATTAATTGCACATCCCTTTTTAGTAAGAAAGATGTGACGTACTAAAAAAATACATTCTTTGTTACAGGTATAATAAGTGAAGAAGTTAATTGAGTCGTTTCTTAACGTTGGAAACAGTAAGCTCATCTGTGATCATAACAGTTGTGAAGTTTTAGAGATAAAAGTGAGTAAGTTGAGGACTGAGAATGAAGTAGATGAAAGAAGAAACAGAACACTCAAAGAAGCTTCATGAACAATGCTTGCAGACGTAGACATTTCTCAGCGCTTCTGGGCAGAAGCAGTTAACACTGCTTGCTACACTCAAAATCGAACAATGGTGAAGAAGAAGCTTGGAAAGACACCTTACGAAGCATGGAAAGGGAGTAAACCTAAAGTTTATTATTTTCATATATTTGGATGCAAATGCTTTTTCCTTAATAATGGTAAAAATCATCTTACTGCATTTGACTCCAAAACAGATGTCGATATATTTCTTGGTTACTCAACAATTAGCAAATCTTTTAGAGTGTTTAATAATAAATCATTGACTGTTGTAGAATCAATACATGTTATATTTGATGAAACTGATAACTCCCCAGACAACTCTACTGATCTTCTCTTGAGCAACAGATTAGACAGGATTTATCTGGATTTAGACAATGAAGATGAAGCATCAACCAGAGAGCAACTTCTGCAAAATCGAGAATCGGAAGTACCCAGACAGGAATCAGTTGAAGAACCTTTGCCAACTCTTGATCCTACCGCTCTTCTTCAAAATATCCAAAAACTGATAACCTCCAACAACCAACAAGTCCTATAACATAACCTTACTACAAATGGAATCAAAACCACCCTCCATCTCTAGTTCTTGGTGATCCTTCAGCACCTCTAAGAACCAGAAGGCAAATAATTAATGAATATATGCATGCTGCCTTCGTTTCTTAGATAGAACCCAAAAATATTGATGAAGATCTATTGGATCATAACTGGATTGAGTCTATGCAAGAGGAGCTCAATCAGTTTGAGAGAAACAAAGTATGGAATTTAGTTCCTTGCCCAACTCATCAAGCAGTAATCGGCTCCAGATGGGTTTTAAGAAACAAAATGAATAAGGATGGTACAGTTGTGAGGAATAAAGCAAGAATTGTGGCTCAAGGTTTCGGACAAGAAGAAGGAATAGACTATGACGAGACATTCGCACCAGTAGCCCAACTTGAAGATATCAAAATTTTTCTAGCCTTTGCAGCATTCAAGAACTTCAAGATTGTCAGATGGATGTAAATAGTGCTTTCCTGAACGGACTACTGAATGAAGAAGTTTATGTTGAGCAACCCCCAGGGTTTTGTGAGTCATTATTTACACAATCATGTTTATAAATTACACAAAGGTCTGTATAGGCTCAAACAAGCACCTAGGGTATGGTATGATACCTTATCTCAATTTCTTCTTAAGCACAATTTTATCATTGAGACAGTAGATAAGACATTATTCACCTTTGTTAAAAATCAGCACACACTTCTCGTTCAAATATATGTTGATATTATTTTGGGTTCAACTAACCCCAAGCTCTATAAGAAGTTTGCAATGCACTGCTGCCTCTATTCCAATGAGTTCCTCAACCAAAATTGACAAAGATGAAGGGGGATTTTAGTGGACGTTACCATGTATCAAGGGTTAATCGGTTCTTTACTTTATCTTACAGCTAGTAGCCCGACATAATGTTTGTTGTTTGTATTTGTGATCTTTTTCAATCAGATCCTAAGAAAACTCATTATGTTGAAACTAAAAGAATTTTGAAATATTTAAATATTGGAATATGATATCCTAAGGACTCAACGCTTAATCTAGTAGGATATTCCGATGCATATTATGCAGGATGAAAACTGGATCGAAAGTTCACCAATGGATCATGTCAATTTCTTTGTGATAGGCTTATTTCTTGGTTCAGTAAAAAAAAGATTTCAGTTGCTACTTCTACTGCAGAAGCTGAATATCTTGTAGCTGGAAGCTGGTTCTCTCAAATCCTTTGGATCCAGCAGCAATTGCGAGACTACGTAATTACTGCTAATGAATCACCAATATTTTGCGACAATACAAGTGCTATTGCCATCACTTATAATCCAGTATTGCATTCCCAAATCAAGCACATAGACATCAGGCATCATTTTATCTTAAATCATGTGATGAAGAAGGATTTTCATTTGGAATATGTGTCCACTGATCAACAAGCTGCTGACATTTTTACTAAATCCTTGCCAGAGGCTAAGTTTTCTTATTTTTGCAAAATTCTAGGAATTATTGAATTATCATAATGTGCATGACTTTAGGGAAAATCTCTTGCATTACTTAGTATCATCTGTATATGTTTTTTCTAGAATATAATGTATTACATGACATAACATGTAGTGACCCGCACCGTGATCATCTACTAATCAAGAGCTTACGCATGCAATTAAGTTTAAACATAACAAAATCAGAGCTAATCAGCGAAAACTTAATATATCTAAATAACCCGATAGAATACAATCGGTACACAAAACCCAATGAGATACAATCAAATCTATTAACTAGAGGTATAAGGAATATACCCTAACTGGAATCCACAGTCCTGCCCTGGTCACCTGACTAATTTTTAGTCACCTGGTAAACCACCTGCAACTGACCCGTTGAATCGGGTGTGCAATAAACAATACGAGGACGTGAGCATAAAATTCTCAGTAAAAGAGTATGAGTATACAATGATTATATGTGCATGTATTCAAATGTACCGGATACCAAGACACACAGGTCAAGAAACAAGCTCATAAACCGGGCCCAAGGTATATAGCACGTTACGTAGTCGCATCAGGAGGTGACTCTTATACCCAGTGGATAACAGTGACTTGATACTAGTACAAGTGTTCAACCATAACGGTGACCTGGCACAAGGCTTACACATCCAACCATCCACTACTCGTAGGGTGAGCGCCCTACTACATGATATCTCAAAGATACATGATCAAGATGCTCATATATGCAACATACTATCATGACATGCATATACGGATAAAATCATATAAACCATGAAACCACATAATACATGCATACTCAGTTTGGATATCTCGAACAGTACTTCCGTACCTAAATATTACTCCTAGATGTCCCCGCATCTACAGTCCAGTACTCCAGTCATTGTAATCATGCATAATTGATCATGCTCTAAAAACATATAATCACATGAACATAAGTAAGCTAAAAGTAATCCTAAACTATTTATAGGATCTAGAGTTATACCTTTGTTCGTTGTCAGCACTTTGATGTCGCTAGCCCCAGAACTTAGTCACAACTCCGCTACGACTTCCGAACGCCTCGCCAAGGCCTGCCCCTCGAATATTATGGCTTTAAAGCCCCTAAATTACTATATAGACAAGATTGGAAGTGTGTGAATTGGCAAGAATTCTGATTCTCGGACCCTATATTTATAGAGAATGATCGGAATCTCCGATCTGTGCATGCATGCCACGTTTCGGACGGCTGCGATCGGAAACTCCGTTCTGCACTTCGGAGGCTCCGATCTCATGCATGCAGCTACGTGTTCAAGATTCATCGCCATGTTCAAGACACCACAATCGGAAGCTCCGATCTCCGTTCGGATGTTCCGATCTGCACGTAGCCTCCAAACTCACAATCATGCTTCCGAACTATTCGAAAGCTTTAATATTGGGTTCGGCCTTCCGAACCATCCGAGTCCAATAAAGTCCATTAACCTTTTTCGGACGTTCTGGATCCCATTTTTGGGTCCGTTTAAAATAATTAAAATATCTTAATCATGTTTTACTTAATACAAACTTGTTTAACCAACTAATCTTGTAAAATAGAATCGGGCTACTACATTCTCCCCCACTTAAGAGATTTCGTCCTCGAAATCATATCTTAAGTACTGAATGAACTAATTAGAACAACAAATTATAATTATCTCAAAACATTTTACAAGATATGACCACTTAATTCGGTATCAACTAGCAAGTGCACAAGGCAAGTAATAGTAAGTGGACAGAGAATCCAAGTATCGATCCCACAGGGACTGTAGTTAATTCTCAAGATTTAATTATTTTACTTAATCTAGACAAAATAATAAAAATGAAATTTGATTTAAATAAAATAAGAATTTAAAATAAAAAAAATGCTTAAAAAATAATAATTAAAATAGTTGAAAAGAAAATTTAATTAAAACGAGACAACCAAGACACACGTAAGTACCGAACAAATCATGTAACATGTAGCCGATTCAGGATTTAGATTTAATCTTAAATTACGGTGAATTCTCCTAACTTGTTTAAAGGCCTATTTTTAGAACAATTAAGCCTATTAAAATATTGACGGATTAATTTTTCGTAATTCTAATCATGAACGTGTGTGCGCGCGATGTTATTCCAATTACATGCAACTTAGATAGAATCAATTTCAAGACTGCTTAGCGACCTATGATATATCAGTGCAAGTTTCACTCTTAAGTGTCCATTTCTTCCAATGATCTCTTAACAAAACTCACCTCCCTTGAGATAATTAATTACACACCTCCGGATTTTACACCCGATTTTGGTTTAGCCCCAATAATTACCCGCAAACTTAGCTATAACTTTGATAGGATTAGAATTTCAATCCCCTCGTCTATAGCCCGGATGGAGCATTAACCCCATTGAATCCGCATACTTAGCCTTGGATGTGGTAATTAGGATTTCAATTCCTCGTCCATGACCCGGATGGAGTTGAGTTTTTCAAATAATTTTTTTTTAAATTTTGGTGCGCCCAAAATCATAGGTGAAAAGTTAGAGAGTCATCAACATTCACAGAACACAGGTAAGCTCCACAAAACACCTATTGTCGTGCAATGATCAAACAGACAGAAACTTCATCAAATATTTCTCTGCAATTCACTGGTCTAACATGAGTGCTTAAAAATATTCACAGGTCAACCTACAGTTTTCATGTCCAATCAAGATAAAAAAAAAATTTCCACAAAAATCATAACTTCATATCATCATTGGCTCCCATTAATCATCCTACTCAACACACATGCAAACAACAACAAATCTGACACGAACTATATGCAAACAAACTAAAACATGACAGATGCAACACAAACATGACAAACACTGAAATAAACTATTCTACTTACAATACTTATCCAAAGAATTGCCCTCAATGCTTCACAACAATGAACAAAATTCATGAACAAACACACATATGAAAGACGAACAAAACACAAGAAACAAAATAAAATAACACTCCCCTGGTTTTAGATTCGTCCTCTTCATACATCCGTAAAACTCCAACAGCAACTTCTGGTGGCGGTTCAATATACTGAACATATAAAGGCGACAGGTAAGGCCGTGGATTAGCAAAAAAAAAAAGAATAGAAAAGAAAATAACATAAATAGATAAAGAAAAAAAAACACTGGGTTGCCTCCCAGTCAGCGCTAAAGTTATAATCTATAGCCCGACTATGCTGAAGCAACCATCAAAGAGCGGCTGCCGCCAATAGTAAGAATCATACGACTCTACGTATGGGTCTTGATTTCCTACGCCCTCAAACTTGGCATGATATTGACATGGGAAGCTCGTCGGTCCAACAACACTCGACATGAATTGATTATTTTGGAAGGAGACTCCTAATCTAGGCTGAAGCTCATCGATGATATAATACTGTGGAGGTGGCGTCAATGGCAAGAATGGTTTTTCTAATGATGTACATGTAAAGGCCACTGACGAAGTCAAATCTTTCGCCTTGTATATTTCTTCCTCCTCCACTGTCACTTTTGGCTCCTCTTCGCATGAAGATTCCTCAAGAAATATTTCCTCATGATCTGACTCAATTATTTCATTCTTTTGACAGATCTCAGAACATGGTTCTATAAAGCTCTTTATATGTTTATCCAAAAGACTCAAAGAACTGATGCGGCTTTCTAAGAACTTATTTATCTCTGTCTATTGTCGCACAATGTACTCCAACTGAGCCACATGATCTTCAAAACGCCCTATACACTCTTCTTGATGCCCATGTGGTTGGTTCGAATGCCAATGGTAGTCGAAATCTGCCATATCATTTAACAAGTGCATAGCACTGTCGTAATCTCTGTGAAACAAGTGATTGTCAGTTAACAAAGCTCCATAATCTACCCAACTCCTTGTTGTCACATCCAAACCACCATATAAAATTTTAACTAGAGTGTAGTTTGAAAAATCATGGCATCAAAATCTGTTAGCCAAATAATTGAATCTCCCCCAAGCAGCATAAAAAGGCTCCGAGTATTGTTGGCCAAACCTTGTGAACACCTTTCGATGATCCATCTCCAAGTACATCACAAGTAAGAAAAAAATTAAAATTAAAAACCGAACAAATGCAAGAAAAAAATATCTAGTCTCAAGAAAATAATCTATCCTAAAATTAACTAAAAAGTCCCCGGCAACGGCGCCAAAAACTTGACCACTTAATTTGGTATCAACTAGCAAATGCACTAGGTCAAGTAATAGTAAGTGGACAGAGACTCCAAGTATCGATCCCACAGGGAGTGTAGTCAATTCTCAAAATTTAATTATTTTACTTAATCTAGACAAAATAATAAAAAGGCAATTTAATTAAATAAAATAAGAATTTAAAATAAAAACTGCTTAAGAAATAAGAATTAAAATATTTGAAAAGAAAGTTTAATTAAAACGAGACAACCAAGACACACGTAGGTACCAAACAAATCATGTAACATGTTGCCGATTCAGGACTTAGATTTAATTTTAAATTACGGTGAATTCTCCTAACTTGTTTAAAGGTCGATTTCTAGAATAATTAAACCTATTCAAATATTGACGGATTAATCTTTTGTAATTCTAATCAAATTAAAATGCATGAAGAATTGTGAGAATTCAGTTTTCATCTAAAACCGCACACTGAAACCGAATACTATTTCTAGTAGGTTTTACCATATGTCAATTATTAGAGTGATCAAAATCAATTCCTCCTCTGTCGACATGGAATCGATTAACATGCAAGTAAACAATTGACCAGATCATTCACAAGACAAATATAAATCTTATAATAAATAATATAAAACTAAATCTAAAAACCAAAATAAACATCCAAGTTTTCTACATAGATTTATTCGGCCCAATCATGCCGTCTTGGTTGAAAAAAATCTACTCAATAATTGAAAATATAATTCAGAAATAAAAAAAAGAAGAAGAAAAGAAGAAAAACTCTATAGAAGATGGAGCAGATCTTCAATATCCAAGCCTCCTAGCCGCCTCACGATCTTTGCGTTTGGAACCCCTCTCATGTTCTGATGTCTTCTAATTATATGTCTTTGAAAGCCCATAAAATAAAGCCCGGAAATTTAATCTTTTTAATTCCCAAAAATTCCATATTCTGAGTCTACGCGACGCCTCGCTCGAGCAGAAAAAAACTCCCGCTCGAGCGAGCAACTTTTTGCCCAATATTTTTTCCCGCAGCACAGGTCTCGCTTGAGCGGTGACAAATTCCCGCTCGAGCGAGCTCACTTTTCTACAACGCGCAACATTTTTAAAAAATTCATATCTCGAGTTCTAGCCGCGGGATCGAGCTGAAATATGGACACCAACTTTACAACATCTTGAACTTCATGTTGAACGGTGGATATTGGATTTGGATCCTTCTAAAATTAAAAATTAATTTTTGACCAAGACTGCTCCGTAATTCATTCTTCAAAAATCTATTTTTCTACAAAATTAACCCGGAGAGTGAAATGAATACAAATGAACTAAAACACATACAAAAACAATGAGGCGATACGAATATATGCAAAATAAACATAAAAATAACATAAAAATGCATACAAAATTCACTTATCAAGATTCCTCACTGAATTTAAGGATCAAATCATCTCAGGTTGCTCTGAACTCATCCAACTTTCGAGTTTCCAAATGGCTTTCTCAGTGTCTTAACACTGCCACTGAACCACAAACAAAAGGAATAATCTTATTCCATAATACTTTTCTCATGATTACGAAAATATAATGGTCTCTCCACATATGTCAAATCTGTATCCAGTTTTACCTTAGATGATTGCAAGATGTAAGATTCATCTGCTACAAGCCATCACAACAGTGATACATGAAGCACATCGTAGATAATAGACCAATATAGTGGCAAGGCTAGTTTGTAACTATATCTCATTTATTGTCCAACATACCAAATGGACCAATAAAACTTTAAAGATATCTTTCCTGTAAATCAATTATATCAACATCCTGTTGTATTAACTTTAGGTTTCTCAACCTGTCGTTTCCCTAATTTCTTCTCAGATCATTGGAATACGACATTTTTGTTCGTACAACTTCTCAAATGGTGTCATATCATTACTGTTGTGATAACTGTTGTATGTGAATTCAATCAGAGGAAATGATCTAACCCTGCTGGACCAAAATCCATAGTGCAATTACGTAACATATCCTGAAATATACAGGTATTAAGTTCCGACTGGTCATCATTCTTTGAATGATAGGTTGTACTCACTTGAGAATAGTCCCTAAAACATTCTGGAAACTCCCCCAGAATCTGGACACAAATTTGGGATCTCTATCACGGACCATGCTTACTGGCATGCTATGAAAACACACAATCTCTTGAATGTACAAACGAACCATTCAATCAAACTGACATCTTGGTTATATGGATGAAAATGCGCTGACTCGGTGAATCAATACATCACAACTCAGATAGCAAAATAATTCCTCGAGAATACTGGAAAATGGGTCACAAAGTCCATCGTGATACCCATGTCCACTCAGGAATAAGTAAACCATGATACAAACTTCCAGGTTGTCGATGTCTGTCTTAATCTGTTGACACACCCAATACTCAGAATCATATTGATACTCAATGTGCTTCATACATTTCCACCAGAACCGAGTAAACAAATCCTTGTACATTTTTCAATAGTAATTCTATCACCAAAATTAGTCACATTATTCTTGGTCAGTATCAAATAGAAGATAAGATACATCTACCATGTATCACTTATCCGGTTTAACACTGATTCTACCCTTTCAGTTTTAAAACATGATTGATAATCGTCAATCACAAATTTCTAATTCCCAAGTCACAACTCTTAGGAATTCTTTCTTTGACATATCATATTGAAATATTTTTATCACTGTAGACTGGATCTTTATACATAAAAAGGATACTACTACTCATAAAAAAGAATGACTAATACTCTGTCAATTCTCTTGCACATATGACAACAATGCTGTCCATAATTCTTGATTTCCTGAACCCTCTAGGTTCTCATATTGGCAATACCAATACTATTTTGTTGACTCAAAATTCGATTAGTACAATCCCTAGTACTAATACTCCGGGTTGAATAATGACATCTATCTCTTAACTTGAGATAAAATCCGAAATGATTATACTGATTATCCTGTCATGGATAAGTTCTCATTGAATCTTGACTCGTTCTACTAGATGAACAAAAATTGGTTCACCCCATCGAAAGAGAAGTCCTCAAATCAATACAATCTAGCTAACCCATGATTCGATTATGTTGAATCAAAATACATCAATGGCCTAACACATCCAAAAGACATCCCAGAAAATCAGTGACAACAATTTCGCTAGACCTGCTAATAATATTCAGTTGATGTCCTTTTTCCACGTCTAAATACTTGATGCTATCCTGTTAGTATCCATTGAACTTCAAACACTAGCTAGATCCACTTCCAATAATGAAACTCCAAAAATGTTGCAGAAACATCCCAAAATACTAACAACTGTTCAGTTTAGTCTCTGAAAACTGAGTTAACAACTTTTAATCACCAAGAAATGTACAATTCAAATTGCCTTTTCTACGAAAGAAACAATCACCTCCCCCATTGCTGGGTTACAACATCTGTATTTGCTACTGATAAATTCAAAACATGTTTTAACGGGTTCCCAATATCATAAGTATTGTTCCTTAACAATTCTTCTTAAATAGAAAGAACCAAAACAATGAACTAACACATTTCTGAAATTTCTCAAATACTGAGAAATTATAAATATATCTCACAGACCATCTCCTTAAGCATACGAACTTACAGAACTGTCTCCATTACTTTCTAGTCCATAATATCTCAAATCAATATTGAATAGATTTTAAAAATCTCACTTGATCTACTGCAACTCACATTTATCCCAAAAAAAGATCACTCAATTAAGTCTATCATTCACAAATCTCGATTCACCAGAACCTCACACTGTTGATCAACCACTATGATCTCTGTGATTTTGTTCAACGAGAACTATCTGAACCCAAAATACTTGGAATAACATAACTCCCACGAGTTTCACTAACCTTATCTCTGACGGTGCCAGATGATAACCATAAGTAGTCACTGGCACAAATCCTGCACCAATCTGGATCTACTATCAAACGGTCCCTGTCCAATCATGGACACTAGTATCACTAATCTTTGGACTAATTTCAATTCAATGATCATTCTCTATCATGTACAATCTCTGTTACCAAGAAATCTTATTTCATATCTTCGACGATGTCAGACGATAATCCAATGCTCATGGGTACATAATCAGTCCTTAGATTAATTCATCTTATGATATCTCCAGTATCAAATCTATCTAACTAGGACGATCACTCATCAAGAAAAGTTCCTTCCAAGACTAATCTTGACAGCATAATCCAAAATCTGTATCTGTGACAAAATTCAGACGATAACGAACTTCCTTGGATACTAAATCTCCACAAGAGAATCCAAATGTCGAATAATTATACCCCTACTGTGACTGTTGCAAAACACCAGACTGAGGTAGCCTCCCCCTGAATAACCATCTGAACCAAGAAAAGCTCCCAAATACCCTCTGAGTTCTCATTTTTATGCACGAACGCCATGATTTTCGATACTCCTAGCAATTAGAGAAAAGTTATGGTGATTTGTGATGTGGATCAGAGAAATTGATTCTTAACTCTTGTGATTTTTGCTTGAAACTGAGGTAGATTTTTATGAACACGGAAGTGATTAAGGCATTTTTGAATCAATTGAGCCTTTTTAGCCATTATTCATTTATTAGACATGATATGAAAATTCCAAAACAAAAAATGAAAAAGTGTAACAGTGGAGAAAGTAAGGTGAGGGGGTGCCTTGAAAAAAAATGGATTGAAATTCTAATCTAAAAACAAGGCAAAAAGATGTAAAATGTATGGAGTAGAAGGAAGTCAAGATCAATATCTCGCAATGCAGTGCAAATAATAATCTTACTTACTCAATACTACCCAAATTGAAAATATCCAAATCCCTTTGCTTGAATCCCGGGTTTTTGTTTGAAATTGATATGTATCCTGATACTCAATACTACATGTACATAGAAGGTTACACGTTGGGTTACACACTTCAGATGAAATTACAAAATTATCCAGCTTCCATTTTATTTAAAAAAATTCTTTCCAAAATACATCAGAGATATTTATGTAATGTCAAGTGTAATGTGTAACCCAACGTGTAACCCTCCGTGTACATGTAGCATCACCCAGTAAAGATTGAACTTGGTTGATTGCATTTTGAAACTTGAGGGCAAAGTTAATGATTTTATGAAGCTTACGGATTGAATGATTTATCAAAAAGTTAGGTGGGTAGATGAGATTCTGCGCTACTGCGCAAGAATGGAAAAAAATTCATATTTCGATAATTAAAATATTGGATGTTTGGGCTTTGTTTAGAGGGCTTTTGAGCATGTATAAAAGGGAACTTGAAGAGAAATACAAGGGCTGAAATCATACACATCAAGAGGAGAGAGCTGCACAACAACACATGAACACAACAACACAGCTGCTGCGCACAAAGGACAAAAATCTGACGCAGCACGTAGCAGCTGCACTTGAAGAAGGAAAAACACAGCACACAGAGGAGAGAATTAAGAGAAAAGTTGCAGCACAAGATAGATCAGCCACACCACGCAACACAAAATTTGAAGTAGAAAAACACATGGGAGATTGGAGAAGCTCACGCACAACAGCAACACAACAAGAGAATCACGTGAAGAAGAAGAAATCGAGAAAAGATCGAAGACGAAGGATGCGGATGCTACTTCGGCTTTGTTTCTCTTTACCTTTATCTTCTTAAATTCTGAATTGATGTTTAGTTTGAAGAACATGATTTGTTTTTGCAATATTTTGATTATGAACTAAAAATTTTAAGTCTAGAGGATGATGTATCTTGGTAGAAGCGACTTCTACAACTCTTTAATTTATTGGACTGAATTCCCTTATTTTAATTGTGTTTTTTAGAATTGATTGTCTTTCAATTACCTGATCAATAATTTAATTGTTATATTTATTTGGAATCCGGTACTCGGGAGAGGGGATTTTGAATAGGACCATTATAAAATACACTGTTAATATTTATATAGCTGGGAAGGGTATATAACTTTAACAGAGTTAGTGTAAGAACATCGTTTGTCACATATCATTAAGCTTAGATTTTTAATAGAGATATTGGAATCAAAGTTTATTTGATACATTCTATTTGTTGCTCGAGAGAGAGAAATAGAAACACTTAAGTATTTTTGGTTATTAGATGAAAGAAATTCATTATCATAAATTAATTAGAAGTAGTCGTTATCGAAACTAAGTGAAATCAAATCATCTAGATATTTATCTCTCAGTGATTTTTATCTCAAGCGTGTGTGATTTGCTTATGAGTTTTTCTTAATTATTTAATTTTGAACAACAAAAATTCTCTTATATAATTTTCTAAATAAAGTTTAGCCGATTTTAATTAAAATCACTATATAATTTTCAATGCATACTCCTTATGGGAATGATACTCTATTCACTCTATATTAAAACTTGAAAATCGTGCACTTGCGAGCCAGAAATTACACAACAGCTCACTCAACTGATTAGTTTACAAAGATTATACAACTTAACACATAACACAAAATGATCCTATTTGATCTGATATTCTTGCTTTGTGTGCTGGTTTCTTCGGCTTCTGTATGATCGGCAATGTAAGCGTTAAATTCTTTTATTGGACGTGAACAACTGATTGTGAGTTCTTGTGAGCCGGATAGTTCTTCTGTTTGATGTGGTCTCTATTTATAAGTGCAAGATAACAATCATATTTAATTCAAATACATCAGTTGATAACTAGCCGTTTTCTTGTCTTTTAGCTTACTGTGAGAAGGTACACTTTGGCTGCGTAGATATGAGTCTAATAAGTGTACTAGAGACATTTGGTCAATAACTTTAACTGGTTTAGCGAGAGCTTCTGCTGTAATGCTCTTCTGCTTCTGCTTATTGTTTTTTTTACTTTTTCTTTAGCATTTCTGCTATTGCTGTTCCGTTTTGCTCAGCTAAGTAGTTGTGCTTCTATTGATCTGCTCTGCTGGTTTTCTTCTAATAATCAAGCAGTTACTGCTCTGTTGTTCTGCTTCTGCTTTATAACTTAGTTGATGTCTGAGATACTTTTGTCAAATACTAAAACTTAGATATTT
Source organism: Henckelia pumila (assembly GCF_033568475.1). Classification (NCBI taxonomy): domain Eukaryota; kingdom Viridiplantae; phylum Streptophyta; class Magnoliopsida; order Lamiales; family Gesneriaceae; genus Henckelia; species Henckelia pumila. The sequence goes on along the minus strand of NC_133121.1, from coordinate 183,049,838 downwards.
GGTATCCTAACATATACAACACAATTTTTTATTCCAAAGCATTGATATATTTTATATATTTAAATTATTAAATAAATAAATAATCAAAATAAATTTAAAATAAAAAAATTCAAACTTAAATTAGTTCAATCAACTATTAAAAATTAAATCAAATGTACACGTCATAGGTAAGTTTTTAAAATTAACTACTAGTTAGGGAGGGTAATGTTGACAATTAATTAGATAAAATGAGAATAACAACATTTTTAATTTTGTTATTTGCATTTTTTTCACTTTTTGTCCTATTAATGATGAATTTGTATTTTTAGTCCTGTAATTTGTATGTTTTCCATTTTTAGTTTTGTTACGGTAAATTTTCATTTGTGGTCATGTAACTTATATATTGTTTTCTTTTTTTTATCATTTAACTTTTTGTTTTTCATTTTCAATCATTTTATAACCGACAAAAAAGATAAAAAATGTTGAAGAAAAAAAATTAAAAATAATATACAAACTACATAATTAAAAATGAAAGTTCACCGTAACATGACCAAAAATAGGGACAAAAACATGCAAGATAAGACTTCAAATAAAATTTCATCGAAAACAGGACCAAAAGTGAAAAAAATACAAATAAGTAAATAAAAGAACCAAAAATATATTTCTCCCGATAAAATGATAAATTGGAGCGTGATTAACAAATTATGAAGTAAAAATAACACTCCCAAAATCGAAGAATTTTGGTGGATAAATTTTTTTATTATACACTAAAAAAATAATGGTATGAGATTTTATCATATTAATTACTCCTATGAGACGATCAGATCATGAGTCAATTTTGTAAAACATATTTTCTCTTTGCCTCGACCTATAACAAAAATATTATTTTTATGTCGAAATTTTAAATTTTCATTATAAATATGTGTCAAATTGACTCATTTCACAGATATATAAATCCGTTAAGCTAACTCACAAGAAACCTACTACATTAACTATTGACTCTTTGTTGTGTAATTAATGATATGCCACATAGCCGATTTTATCCTCATGCACTCCTAGTCCTCCTTCACCCAAACGCATGGGGTACGTCTATATACACTTGATTTCATGGAAAAAAAATATGTCAATAGAGGTCGCAGCAGGGATGGAATCAAAGGGGGACGGTGGGTGTGCGACCGTCCGTCGCAACTACTCCCATCTTCTTTCTTCGTATTAGATTTATTAAGTAGTTAAGTACAAAAACAATGCATACACATTGTATGTGTACTGAAAGACATGAATATTCACTAATTTGTTTGTACGTAAAGTTAATCCAACACTTCTTCACTCGCATAAATGATAAGATTGTAGGTACGATCCAATTCTTTTTGTTCGAAACTCAATTGGCATGTATTTAAAATTGATAAATATGACCATTTAAAAAGATTCGCAAGTCACAAATAATTGTTTGGTGATTATTGTGATTGAAGCACATGTGATATTGGTATCTAAGATATGAATCAGTGTAACGAATAGTAACTTTAAAATACACGTGTATTAATTATTATTCCTTAAAAAAAATTATTTATGTTTGTTTTTGCCCCTCCTAAGTACTCCATAAACTAGCATTCCTACGAATATTTCTTTAACTTATATTTCTTTCAGTTATAAACTCTTTATATATGGTTCATCATTCCATATATGTAGGCCATGCTTATTGAAACATATATATGACCTTTTCAACAAGCAGTTCCATCACTTCAAATGAAGCCACGGTTTAAGTTTCATGCCTCACAATATATGTTTGATGTGTGACAACTGGTTCTCCTTTGGGAAAACAAAATATATATTGTGTTAGTATAGATCGAAGTACATACTAATTAATTCCAAATTGTCTTAATATAATCATAAATAATAGTTTCAAATTATTCTTTTACAAGAGTATGTTCCAGTACCATAAAAAGGAAAAATAGTTAATAGTTAATAAGGTAAATCACAAATGCATATTTCATATAACCGAACCATAAAGTGTAGCATTGCATTATGCATATCAAAATTCATTTGATTTTCAAATACTTACTAGTGTAGTTTGCTACTTAACTCGTCATACTGATCTCTTAAGAAATTTTACCTAATAGACTATAAATTATCTATAAAAAAAATAAAAAAAATTAAAGTTTGGATGAAAGGATTTGCAACATATGCCAAACGAAAGTTTGTGATATACTGATATTTTGCATGAATGTTGTGAGAAGCAAATAGGTAATGCAATCTAAATCTCTAATATCCAATTAATCTGTCGAGCCTTCATTTCAAAGTGTGGCCTTCCTTCTCCTTTGGTCTACATGGATATCTTCATTTTGGATTCTCTGTCTAGGCAAGTTTTATCTCGTAAATTATCTTGTGTTCCTCTTTTTTGTCTTGTGCCTTGTTCATTAATTAGTTTTTTCCGTATACTTGGGCTGCAAATCCAAAATAGATCATGTTTACAGAATTTACTTAAAATACTAAATTTGAACAAAAAATTTCTTTTCTAACTAATAATAAAACAACAAACCCATGTCCTTTAATTCAGGTTTTCAAGTGTGATTAGTTACAAGAAAAAAGTAATATATATGATTCCGATCCTATATTTAATCTCAAGAGCACTCAAGGCTCGGTTTTCTCATATTTTAATTAACTAATAACTATGGTGGGTCAAATGATGCGATAAAAGATATGATTTTTCACAAATCAACCACGCTGGCGTGCCATCATGTCTGAGAAGTTTGATGTTCTTCTTCGTAATCACACATGAGATCTTGTTCCCTCTGATGTCTCTCACAATGTGGTTGGCTGCAAATGAGTATTTCAGATTAAACAGAAGCCAGATGGCTCTGTTAATCGCTACCAGGCTCGCCTTGTTGCAAAGGACTTTCATCAGCGCCTTGGTCTTGATTACTCGGACACTTTCAGTCCTGTGGCGAAGCCTACCACTGTTTGCATACTATTGTCTCCGACTGTCTCCAATGGATGGTCTCTTGGCCAAATGGATGTGAATAATGCTTTCCTACAGGGTGATCTGGCCGATTGTGTCTATATGGCGCAACCGCTTGGTTTTGTTGATAGTTTGTTTCCTTCCTATGTCTGTAAACTGAACAAGGCAATCTATGGTCTTAATCAGGCCCCGCGCGCTTGGTACACGGCGCTTCGTCAGTTTGTCCTCAGTGTTGGATTTACTTGCTCTCTTGCTGACACATCTCTATTTGTTCTTCGCTCTAGTAGCATTACAATGTATCTTCTTGTTTATGTTGATGATCTCATTCTCACAGGGAATAATTATGATGCCCTCCAGGCATTCATCGATCGCCTCCGCAATCGTTTTTCTCTCAAGGATCTGGATTCTTTATCTTATTTTTTAGGTGTGGAGGTTACTCCCTATGCAGGGGGCCTTTGTCTCTCGTAGCACAAATATCTTCTTGATGTTCTTACTCAGACGAACATGGTAGACTCCAAACCAGTTTCGACTCCCCTTGCCACGTCCGCGTCTCTGCAGCTACTGGACGACTCTACCCCTGCTGATGCTACAATATATCGTCAAACGGTGGGCAGTTTACAATATCTGTCTTTTACTCATCCTGACATTGCCTATGCTGTTATCAAGTTATCCCAGTTCATGCACTCGCCTTCTTCACTTCACTGGGGTGCTGTAAAACGTCTACTGCGCTACTTAAATGGTACCCGCTCCTATGGTCTTCTTCTTCGGAGAAGTTCTTCTCCGTCTCTACATGCCTACTGTGATGCGGATTGGGCTGGTAATCTTGATGATCGCACTTCCACTGGAGCCTATATTGTGTTATTGGGCTCGACACTTATCTTTTGGAGCTCCAAAAAGCAGGGGACTGTTGCTCGCTCTTCTATATTGAGACTGAATATCATGCCATTGCTTCTACAGCCGCCGAAATCCGATGGGTTCGCTCGCTTCTTCAAGAACTTGGGGTTGCTGTTGGTTCCTCCCCAGTTTCTATCTACTGTGATAACATTGAGGCTACATATCTTTGTGCTAATCCAGTTTTTCACTCCCGCATGAACATATTGCCTTGGATTATCATTATGTTTGCGAGGTAGTTCAGAGTAACCAAATTCGAGTTTCTCATGTCTCATCTTCTGATCAGCTTGCTGATGCTCTGACCAAGCCGCTTCCCAGTGCTCGCCTACGTCTACTTTGTTCTAAGATTGGTGTCTCTATGAGCCCACCATCATGAGGGAGTCTATTGGAATATATTCTATATCTTGAAATATATTCTATATTATCTTATGTATATTTTGTAATTATGTTTTTCCTTTTTATCTTTTAGGCTTTCTAGTTATATATAAACATTCTTGCATTCATTTTTGGGAATATATCAAAGAAATATTATTCCATAAAACTCTACACTATATACCAGAGGCAAATGCTAACAATTAACTTTAATTATTTGAACTTGATGCGTAAGAAAATAAATTGAAAAAAAAAAACCAAAAAACAAAAGGCTCATTTCATAAGAAACACAAGCACCGTAATGGTGGCTATTTATCTGATTTTTCACATATTGACAACTGAATAAAGCTAAACGCAAACTTCATGGATAGAGAGTAATATTTATGAAAGCAACATGTAACATATTCATCAAACTCAAATAAAATCCAACAAAAATGGATGCATTACTTAGAATTATTATGGATTAGAACATAGTTACGTTATATACATCAAACTGGGAAAAAAATATTATCCAAGAGAACAAACACGTAAGATAAGTAAACATGCCACTAAATTTAATATAATAATCTTCTCACAAACTCCCCAAGTATCATCAACTTCAAACACCAAAGCGTAAACATAAAAAATAAAATCCTCACTGGAGTGAAAACATTCAATAAATAATTAATTTCAATTTCCCAAAATAAAGATATAGTTATTCACCGAATGTAGGGATTGAATCAGGATAGCTATATAAAAACATAGAAACAAAAAATCAATGGTAGTCTTTAGTGAAATTTATCGGTTGAATTACATTTTTAGTCCTGTAATTTGCACATTTTTCATTATTTTTTTCCTGTTAACAGTAAGTTTGTATTTTTAGTCATGTAACTTGCATTTTTTTTTTCATTTTGGTCTTATTAACATTGAATTCACATTTTTAGTCATGCAACTTACGTGATTTTTTTTTATTTTTGGTCATGTTAAAGATGAATTTACAGTTTTAGTCCTGTAACTTACATGTCTTTTCACTTTAGGTTATATTAACGATACGTTGTATTTTTAGTCTCATAACTTATATTTTATTTTCCATTTTTGGTCAAATTAATTACGATGAATTTACATTTTTAATTCCATAAATTGCATATTTTTTTATTTTTAAATCATTTTTATTACCAAAATCTGTTGTATTTTCTTTCAAATGATATTATAAAAAAATGAGGACACACATGCAAGTTTTCTTCCAAAAATCTATGTTGTCATCCACTAGGGGTGTTCATCGACCTCTTGGGTTCGATTTTGAGTAATTTATTTTGGTTTTAGATTTTCGATAAATATATGATCCGATATCCAAACCGTTTTTTTTCAATTTTTTAATGTTTTTTATCAAAAGAGATTGGTTATTTGAATTTGCTTTATTCGGTTTCGAAAATTATTTAACTAACAATAAAAGTATATTTTAAAATATATATTATGATTTACATATTTTTTTTACAAAATTTTTAAATTTTAAATGAATTAAATAAAAAACATTCAACTAAAAATTATTAAAAATATTTTTACACTAAATATCATATTATAAAATACATAATATAAATAAAAATATTAATCTAGTGAGAATCATGTTTTTGTTTTTCTGTTTAGTTTTCACATATATAATCTGAAATCGAATCATATAATTTTTGATTTTAAAATTTATATCTAAATTCCAAAATTCGTTTTTCGGTTTGATATTTTGTTTCTTGGGTTTGGATTTATTGTATTTTTTGTTTTAAATATAGTTTAAGTACTCATATCAACTATTCTGTCCATAATCAATTTTCGGCAGAAACTACAGATTAAAAATGAAAAAAATTACAAATTACATGATCTAAAATGAAAATTCACCTTTAATACGACTAAAAAATAAATTCACTGTTAACAGGAATTTAAATAAAAAAAGACTGCAAGTTACAGTACTAAATGTGAATTTAGTGTCAACTGGACTAAAAAAAAATAATGCAAGTTACAAGACTAAACATGCAAATTTACTTTTAACGAGACCAAAAAATGGAAAATGTGAAAATTACATGACCAAAATGTAATTCTCTCTTTTAATTAATTAGTTTCTAATGCTCAGATTCATGCGTTGCGTGCTTGTATAGCCTATTGTTTTTTTTTTAAAAAAAAAATCAAAAGAAAGAAAAATAAATGGTGCAATAAAAAAATATACAAAAATGACATTTCCATTTCTAAATATCCACCATAAAAATATAATATTGCATAATTAAAAGAGCTATCTAAGGAATATTAAACTAATTTATGGTGGTAAATTTTACTTGTGACGACGACCGTGACACTAAAAGTTCTCAAGTCACAAATTTCATGAAAAAAAACTAAGAAGTGGTTCTTGCCAAACGAGTCAATTAAACACTACGTTAATCACACGCCGAGACTACCCGTCAAGTGGTATGTGCTACGACGTCAAAATAGGGGGAAACAAAGCTCTCAACGTAGGTAACGATATCAGTATGAGGCACATACGGCAAAACGCCTCCCCCGTCCTCTGCTTCAATTACAATGTATCTAATCCCTTTTTCAAGATTAATATCTCTGGCAATGAAGAAGGGGACATGGACAACTTTGGTCCAAGATTCCGCAACACCATACTCCTTCATCACCCACACATTCATACACCCAAAATTACCGAAATTAGAAAAGAGACTTACCTTTATATCTTGTTAGACATAATTAATTGTTAGACAACAACCATGAACCATCACTCCCGTAAAATTATTATTGGAATAGTACTATATATATCAACATATGAATTCTTAATTATCAAATTAGAAAAGAGACTTACCTTTATATCTTGTTGATTCAACTTTGGGACAAACTTATTTATCTGATTTTTCACATATTGGCAACTGAATACAACAAAACGCAAACTTCATGGATAGAGAGTAATATTTATGAAAGCAACAGGTAACATATGAGTCGGAGGGGTGGGTTTTTGGTATATTGTACTAAAAATAGCGATATAAAAAAAAATTCATACCACTGATACTGAAATTCCAAAATTTTGGTATGAAAAAAATCCATACTGATACCATCCAGATACCGAAAAAAATTCGATATACCGAAAAAATGGCTGTATATCAAAAAAAATTTGGTACTGTATTCCGATAATTCGATATTTTGGTATGGTATCTCAACCCTTTACGTATCCATCAAACTCAATTAAAACCAAACAAAAGTGGATGCATTACTTAAAATTATTACGGATTAGAACAAGAGTTACGTTATATCCATCAAACTGAAAAAAAAAAAATTATCCAAGAGAACAAAAACAACATTAATTTTCGGTATCATGTTTAGCACGATGACTAAAATCAGACACTTCCGATAAAAGAAGACCAAAATAGCCAATAAATCAAAGTTAGAGGACCGATCATACTCAAATTTAAAAAAAATATTAAATTAATTTATGATAAATTTGACGGACCTGATATCTGCTCCACCTCAACTACGACGTCAAGAGAGGGGTCAACAAAGCTCTCATCGTAGGTAACGACATTAGTACAAATCACATACGGCAAAACGCCCCCGTCCTCTGCATCAATCACAATGCATCTGATCACTATTTCAAGATGAATTTTTCTGCCAATGAACAAGGGGACATTAACCACTTTGGTCCAAGATTCCGCAACACCATACTCCTTCATCACCCACACATTCATACACCCGGCGACATCACAGAAATACACACACAAACACTCCCCCCACCCCCACACTCCCAACATGACAAGCACGTCCGGGAACTCATTGGCAAACGCAGGAAGGGCGAGACTCGAACAATTCCCCGTCGTCAAGCTTTGCGCCACCACGCCCCAATCATCTCCGACGTCGTAGTAAAATATCCAATGCATAGCCCCATTCACTGACACCCCTTGCATGAGTAAATGTCACCACTTTATAATCATCGTTGGATCGTAACCAAATCCACAAGCCACATGTTTTGAAGGAAAACGTATGTGTCTGTACTTTCTAATAGACGGATTGCACACAATAAGAATAAATATATAATAAAAAAATCACCATTATTAAGTAAGAAAAAACTTGATAAAACATGCTGAATTGCTGATAAGTAGTACATGTGATGTGCCAAACGATTGTTTTTATGAGTGATCATATTTATTGTGAATGCATAAAGTAATTTCGAAATAATTAATTAATTTTTTTAGTTTTTTTAAGAATTAAGAATTATATATGATTGAATTGTGTATGTAACAATTAACACGATGTGTTCTTTATTCATGAGTAAAGTATAAAAGCACATCACATGGATGTGGTTGTACTTGTTGCTTATGGCTGCTTTCATTGCTTTTTTACTTAAAGTGAAGTTTGGGCGCGGCGCAAACCAAACACAAAACTCGACCAATTGGCACTTAATATAGCTGAAGTTTGTGTTGATAAGTACGTTAAGTTTAATAATCGGGTGGTTTTTTATTGAATTAATTTTTTTTAATAAAAAAACACGCATTCTCCTTTATATATATATATATATATATATATATGAGTTTTTTTATGGTGCCCAACACTATATGCCCACTTCATGCCCATCATGTACAAGTCAACTCATCTATTGTATATGGTGGGCATTAGTGGGCATATAGTGTTGGGCACCATAAAAGAACTCATATATATATATATATATATATATAAATAATTAATTAATGTTATACTTTTAAAATCATATACTAAAGGGAAAAAAAACATTCTAAGACATATACATGCATTTGTTTAGGGTGGGGATAAAGACTATGATAGGCAAATAAGGTTTGTCCCGATCAACTATTTTTAGGTAAAGAAAAACTGAGAAATGATTCTTAAAAGTTCTCTCAAACACTACCTTGATGTGTTTAAAGTTATGTTTAAAGGAATTGTTTAAAGTTAGGAATTTCAAATCCGTTGATTTGTTAAGAAAAATTCATTTGACAATAGATTTCAAATCTCAACCGATTTTCTGAGTCATTGGGATGAATTTGACAAATGCACTCCAATTCTGGACTTGAGATCACCCAAAGCCAAGATTGTGAGACGCATCTCAGTATGAGAAGATATTTTATGGGAAATCTCAGGAATATTTCGGTGAGGATGTCGTGTGGAAGATTTTGCCAAGAGTTTGATTCTTGGATACCCATCTTTTTTCTCAACAACATGGTAGAGTTCGACCTACTACCATATTACCCTAATCATAGATTTATAATATATCATAATTTGTCACGTCAACAATTAATATATTATTAATTACACTCGTAGAAAATTTTTGATACCTGTCGGCTGTGGAAGGTTATCTTTAGATATTATTTTGCAGAGATTAATTATAAGATGAATTATTTTATATATATATATATATATATATATATATATAATATTATTATTATGTATTAATTCTTAAAGATAAGGGCAAAATCAAAATTTATGATGTATAGAAGTCTTAAAGAAGGGCGAAATCAAAATTTTATACATGCAGTCTCTCCCAAGACTGGTTGGATTGGTATATTACAAATTTTTAAAATTTAAAATTAAATTAAAATATATTTATGCTGTGACCTTAAATTATTTATTTTTAGTGCATGATTTTTAAAAAAAAAAATACTGATATTAAATTAAATTACAAAAGTACTCAAGTTTTATATAAAAAGATAATAAAAACATATTTTATTAAATCTGTGATTATTTATAAGTTACCTTTGTCATAAACTTTCGAAAATCCTTTAAATTACTAAAAATATAAATTTGGATTTCAAGAAAATCAAATATTTGGATTATTGAACAAAATCATATCAATGATTTCGGAGATTGCATATAAATCATTATCAGTTACTTGTAATATGATAGTTACAATATATAAGAATTTTTTTATACCTATAATGGATCACAAATATATATATTAAATTTACTTGTCTTATATTTCGTTTGGTTAATTATTATTTTTCTTTATTTTACATCGTGTTATCTTCACGATTTTACCAGGTAGAGTTCAACGGTAAGTGAGATACTATCTACACAAGCACTGTCTTCACATGCATCTAACGGTTGATATTTATAAATAAATGCGGGGTTCATGAATTTTTTAGTGGACCTCGTATGTATTGATAAATTATAACGCTTAGATCTATCATGGGGGTAATGCCTGTATAGGTAGGTTGAAATGATCCGAGTTGAACCTAGCATATGGGTATTACCCCAATGATAGATCTAATGTCCCATGATTTGCCACGTCAACAATATATCATTAATTACGCATATGTGTAAAAATAGACACCATTGAATGTACGATTTGAATATTACCCATATACTAGGATCTCATCAACCTGCATGTTTATTTGTGTTATTCAATGTGCATTGCTTTTCTAAATTTTTGAAGTCATAACATGCATAAACATCCACCATCACCGATTTTTAAGGAGTCTCTTGTAGTGGATACAATGTATGTGAAATTATTATTATTTTTAAATGTATATATTTTAACAATTGTTAATCAATATGCATATCTATATTATTATATAAAGGTTGTGATTGGTCTGTTTGATGACACCAATATAAATTTATAATTTTAACCATCAAACATATATTATACTTTATATTAGATTATTGGGTTGCATTTCTCACTCCCACTATCAAAAACCAACCACTATATGTATTGCTAAAATTAAGGATCACAATCAAATTATTAAAATTTCATATTTATTATAATTTTAATTAGATATTAAATTATTTACACACACGCAGAGCGTGTACATCGGTTCCTATTATACATAATGATCCATTTTTTAAAATAAAATATAATAAAATTATTTAAAATTTCCAAACTACAACCAAGTGGAGGAAATTCACAATTTATACGGAAAATAATTTTTTTGGTCCATTAACTTGTTCATTTTTTGGTTATGGTCGATTAACTTTTTAAAGTTTGGTGTTGATACACTAACTTTTAATTTTCGATAATTTTGGTCCAACTACTGATGTGTCACTGAAAAATGTTGATATGACATCGAAAAATGATCATGACATGACATCGGAAAATACTGACGTGTCAAGTTGTCACATCAGCAATTAGACCAAAATTACTGAAAATTAAAATTTAGTGTATCAAAACCAAACTTTGAAAAGTTAATGGACCAAAATAAAAAAATGGACAATTTAATGGACTAACAAAAAAATATTTTTCTCAATTTATAATAATCCAAGTTTTTGAAACTGGGATTAAACGAGTGTTAAGTAATTTAGTTTTGGTGATGAAAACCAGTAGCGCAGTAGACAAATAATCAATAGTAATGAAAAGTACACGAAAATCAGGAACCAGTAGGGTAAGTCTGTAAACCTAGCAATATCACAAAATCAAAAACCAATAGACTTAGTCCAGAAAACCAATTGAGAACAAAAGATAGTTTCTTTAGGCTTAAAACAAGTAAACTAAGTAAACTACTTTTCAATAGCCAACTGTTTTATTAGACGTTCTGTCTTCATAGTACATTTCATTTAAAGCTTCGTACTAGCATTAATGACGTATTTATTGCACATCTTTTTTTTTTAGTAAGAAAGATGTGAGGTACTAAGAAAAACACATTTTTTGTTACAGGTACAATAAATGAAGGAGTTATTAGAGTCGTTTCTTAACGTTGGTTCAGTAGCTATAAAAGCCCATTGACTCATTCAAGTAGGGAGACATAGTGAAAATCCGCGATCAAGTCTTAAATCAGTTACAAATTCTCTACACTCAAAAGAATACTCTTGCATACTTAAAGTGATATATCAAATCTTCAGATCACACTTGTGCGTTTGATTCATTGTAAAATTCTTATCAGAGTATAAGCTTTGTAATCTTTTGAGAGAAGAGTCTTCTTTCAAAAGTGTGTTGAGTTGTAAAGTGTTTGTGAATAGTAGGAGTTTCAGTAGGCAGTAGATAAGCCCTACTGAAGTGAGTTTTTGACAGCATGTGTGTATTTATCAAATCTTCTAGTGATACCTTCTGAGAACAGAAGAAATGAAGACGTAGAAAGTTTTATCCTTCGAACGTCCAGAAACAAATCTGTTATTATTGTTCTACTTACTCTTTGAGCTTCAGCAAAACTCAGTAGTCCGTTTCCGCACTATATTAGTAGACTACTGCACTGCCATTCAGAACAGGATTCGCCTGCATAGCTGCTAGCACCAGTTACAGGCCTTCAAGAATAGAAAATTTGGGAGTGTTAATTCAACTCCCTCTAAACACTCCTCACCGATCCTAGCAAGTGGTATCATAGATAGTTTATCTCGTCTCTGTGAAGCTCTAACTGCTAAATCAATGGTGTCCTTCAGCAAAATTCCAATCTTCTCTCGGGAAGAATTTGATGACTGAAAAATCCGAATGCAAGCTCATCTTGCTACACAAAATGATAATATGTGGTTCGTGGTGATAGAAGGACCAATCAAAATCATGAAGCCCAACACTGCTATTGCTATAACTAATGGGGCACCACAAATGGTTGAGAAGAACATAAGCGGATGGACAAACAAGGACAAGAAAAAGGAAAACCTTGACAACATGGCCAAAGATATTCTGTTCAAGACACTGGACAAAAACACTTGCAGTAAGATAAAGATGTGTGTGAGAAATTGATCTAGCTCTGCGAAGGTAACGAGCAGACAAAAGAAAACAAGTTTTCAGTTGTTGTGCATAAGTTTGAAAGCATCAAGATGAAGTATGGAGAATCAATGAGTGATTTTGAAAAAAATTCAGTAGTCTGGTGAACGAACTCGCAGCTCTTGCAAAATAGTATAGCAATCGAGAAATGGCTCTCAAGGTGATGAGAGGTTTACCAAAAGAATGAGATGTAAAAACTAAAGCTATGCGAGTGGCTAAAGGTATGAATAAAATCGAATTTCATGATCTATTTGCAGATCTCAAGGCGTATGAATTCAAACTGCAGATAAGGAGTGGAGAAGCAGCAGCCTCGGAAACCCCATGTCAAAGCACTGGCTGTTACTACTGCTCATGAAACCACCAGCACTAGCTCTACTGAATCGGCACCTGACAAGACTGTTGAGAAGATCAGAAATGAAGCCATGTCACTCTTTATCAAGAAGTTTTCAGGTTTATGAAGACAAATCAACGCACCTACCATAACAGAAACCATAAAAAGGAGTCATCTACTGGAGATCCAACATGCTTTAATTGTGGAAAAATGGGTCACTTCATTGTAGAATGCACCAAACCAAGAAAGATGAACCCAAGAAGCAGAAAAAGTATCCTAGAAATAAAAAGAAGTCCAGGAGGGACAGAAAGACTATGATAGCAGAAGAGAGCAAAGCTAAGTGGACAGACTCCAGCTCTGAGTCCTCTGACTCTGACTCTCAAACCAGTTAGAGTGAGGACGACCAAGTTCAATGCCTCATGCCTGACACCGAACCTGAAATCATCAATGAAGTGGTATTCAACTTTGATTCTGATGAATTTTCACGTAGTGACTTAGTTACTGCATTAGATGATATGATCAAAGAATATCACAGACTTTCTCTGACATTCGAGGAAGTCAAAACTTAAATCAAAAGTATGAAAGAACAAAATAGTAAGCTCATCTATGATCATAAGAGCAGTTGTGAAGTTCTAGATACAGAAGTGAGTAAGTTAAGGATCGAGAATGAAAGAATTCGTGCAGACTATCAGATTATCTTTGAAGAAATAGAAAAATCTATCCTTCTGATAAATGCATTGAATAAGTCTTCCCTTTCTCTGGAAAAGATGCAAGAGTTACAGAAGTCAGCATTAGATAAAACTGGTCTTTGCTTCAGTAGCAATGAATGCTCTTCTTCCAATACTGGTATTCCGTCACCACTGGACAAGGACAAAGAGAAATACATAAAATTTGTCAGGTCTACAGTGATACAGGAGGAAAAGCCTATAATTCAAGTTGAAAGAATTGTATCTCTGCAGATCACGAGAAAACATTTTGGAATTGGATACACTGAACCTGAGAGGTATAACCAGTCAGTAGCAGGGCCCAGAAATGGACCTACTTCTGGAAGGCATACCTTTACGAAGGTAAAAAAAATTTCAATACTAGAACAGTAAACCTATTCAGAAGAGGTACATGTTGAACAAAAAGCTTGACCAGCATACCAGGGTGCATATAGTTAAAAATCACTCTTAGTATTCTCATTATGCACACACTCCATTGGGAACCAGAAGCACAAACGAAATCAAAATTTTGCAAGTATGGGTCCCAAAAACACTAATCAGTTTTGGACCCAAATAGATTGGGTACCAACCACTCACATCTGTGATTGCACGAGGGAAAAAAAAAAAAGCAAAAGCTGCAATCAACAAATCAACATGGTATTTAGATAGCGGATGTTCGAGGCACATGACTGACCAAAGCTTTCTATTAACTGATATTGTAACATGCAATGGACCCAAGATCACCTTCAAAGACAATTCTAAGGGTAAAACCATGGGTAAGGTAAGATTGCCCATGGTAACGTTATCATTAAAGATGTCTTACTCGTATAAAATTTATGTTATAATCCGATTAGCATTAGCCAATTATGTGATAATGGGTAAACAATAGTCTTTCATAAACTCTCATGAATAGTTAATGATAGTACTGGTTCTACTGTTTTGCAAGGAGTTAGAAACGAGAATACATGAAAAGTTAACTGGAATGTTAGTCAACCTTCTCTTCCTACTTTTCTGATAGCATCTCATAAGTAAAAACATTGGTTATGGCATAAATGTCTGAATCATCTAAACTTTAAGTTAATCAACAATTTGCGTAGACTAAATCACGTATATGGGCTACTTGATATTAATTTTATCAAGAATCATGTTTGCTCTGCTTGTCAGATGGGCAAAAAAGTTAGATCCAGCTTCAAAAGCAAAGGAAACAGACATACCTCTCGATGCTTGGAGCTACTGCACATGGATCTCTTTGGACCCATCTCAATAACTAGACTAGGAGGAATAAAATACACTTTTGTTGTTGTTGATGTTTTCTCTCGCTTTACATGGGTTATATTTTTCAGTGGTAAAAACCACACCAGTAGCCTCTTGATCAACTTCTAAAAAAAATTCAAAAAGAAAAATTAGTTTCAGTTTCCAGAATCAGAAGTGATCGAGGTACTGAGTTACTAACAAAACTCTTGAATCTTATCTAACTGAACATGGTATACAACATGAGTTCCGCCAGAACACCTCAACATAATGGAGTAGCGGAAAAAAAAAACAGAACACTCAAAGAAGCTGCAAGAACAATGCTTGCAGACGGAGACATTTCTCAGCGCTTCTGGGCAGAAGCAGTTAACACTACTTGCTACACTCAGAATCGAACAATGGTGAACAAGAAGCTTGGAAAGACACCTTACGAAACATGGAAAAGGAGTAAATATTGAGTGATTTTTTCTCGCAAGCGTATGGTGTCAAGTTATAATAAAGGAATTAAGTCCAACTCAATCCTACAAAGAATGAATAAAATGATATTATATTAAATATTTGCAACTAATAAAATCTTAATCCTATTTAGAGCTACGAAGATGGTTTGAATTAATTAACTAAAAATTGCAATGAATAAAAATAATTAACAATAAGTTTGCGAGAAGAAAATTCAATGAGAGACAAATTCTAGAGGTTCGATTTCACTTGACTATCCACCAGTTTAATTCCTAAAAAAATCTATATAATAAATTATTCTAGTTTACTAACCAAAAATTCAATTATTTTCTACTCCCTTTCTCAAGTGAAAAGTAGAAATTCGTATTTGATATCAAACTCAATATTGCTATCAAAGTTTATATCTAAAATTCGGTAAACAAAACAATAATTCTTACAATGGCTTCAATGGAGTTATAGGCCTCTCGAATTCTATAAACACCAACGATGTATTTTTCTACGGTCCTATTCAAAATTTCCTCTCTCGAGTGCTAGATTTCAAATATATATAATAATTCAACTAGTGATCAGTTAATTGAACGCAATCAATTTAGGAAAACACAAATAAACCAAAAGAAGAATTCTAATATATCAATCAAAATATCAAAAAACACGGTCTCAAGTCAAGTTACGTCGTCCCTCTAGACAAAGGAATTAGTTCATAACGAAAATAAAAATCAAACAAAGCAGGTTCTTGAATATCATTAAAAAATTAGGAGAAAGAACTAAATAAAAACGAAGGTAGATGATGCTTCTCCGTCTCTGGAAGTCGCCTCGTCCGTCTTCGTGCAAAGATTGCGTGTTCTTCTTTTCTCCTTGGTCTCTAGCTGTCTCTAGCCTTCAAAAACTGATGCAAAACCCTCTATTACCCACAAATAAGCCAAGAAATCCATTTTAAACCGACACAAAAAGTTTCCATAATTTTCACAACATTGCAGCGCGGGTGCGCTGTGGTTATAGCGTGGGTGCGTTGTAATTTTTTCCTCTAGGGCACAGCTACACTGTTCTCGGGCAAAGGGGCGCTGATCGGCATCACAATTCTTCGAATATTACAAGCTCCAGAGTGCGGGCGCAGGGGCGCCCTGTGTGATACTATATTTGTGGAGAATTCTTGCAAAAATCATATCTGGAGTTCTAGCCGTCGGATCGGGCTGAAATTTGACAGCAGCTTTAAAACATCCTAAACTTTATTCTGAACATTGGAGATCGGACTTAGATCTCTCTAGCATCTCAGATAATTTTAAAATTTTGCTGCTCCATAATTCTTTCTTTTGCCTCTTCTCAATACTTAACTTCCAATCTTTGCACATCACAAAAACAACAACAAATACGCATAAAATCCGCTCGATACATCACAAAATCCAAGTTAAAACACATGAAAATTAAGTGCATAAATTGCACTTATCAGTAAACCTAAAGTTTTTTATTTTCATGTATTTGGATGCAAATCCTTTATCCTTAATAATGGTAAAAATCATCTTACTGCATTTGACTCCAAAACAGATGTCGATATATTTCTTGGTCACTCAGCAGTTAGAAAGCTTTTAGAGTGTTTAATAATAAATCGTTGACTGTTGAAGAATCAATACATGTTATATTTGATGAAACTGATAACTCCCTAGACAACTCTACTGATCTTCTCTTGAGCAACAGATTAGACATGATTCATCTGGATTTAGACAATGAAGATGAAGCAGCAACCAGAGAGAAACTTCTGCAAACTCTAGAACCAGAAGTACCCAGACAAAAAGCATTTGAAGAACCTTTGCCAACTCTTGATCCTACTGCTCTTCCTCAAAATATCCAAAAACTAATAACCTCCAGCAGCCAACAAGTCCAATAACAGAACCTTACTACAAATGAAATCAAAACCACCATCCATATCTAGTTCTTAGTGATCCTTCAGCACCTATTAGAACAAGAAGGCAAATGGTTAATGAATATATGCATGCTGCTTTCGTTCCTCAGATAGAACCCAAAAAGATTGATGAAGCTCTATTGGATCATAACTCGATTGAGTCTATGCAATAGGAGCTCAATCAGTTTGAGAGAAACAGAGTATGGAATCTGGTACCTTGCCCAACTCATCAAGAAGTAATCGGCACCAGATGGGTTTTCAAAAGAAAAAAAAATGAATGAGGATTGTACTGTTGTGAGGAATAAAGCAAGACTTGTGGCTCAAGGTTTCAGACAAGAAAAGGGCATAGACTATGATGAGAGATTCGCACTAGTAGCCTGACTTGAAGATATCAAAATTTTTCTAGTCTTTGCAGCTTTCAAGAACTTTAAGGTTTTTCAGATGGATGTAAAGAGTGCTTTCCTGAACGGACTACTAAACGAAGAAGTCTATGTTGAGAAACTCCTAGGTTTTGTGAGTCATTCTTTACCCAATCATGTTTATAAATTACACGAAGGTCTGTATGGGCTCAAACAAGCACCTAGGGCATGGTATGATACCTTATCTCAATTTCTTCTTAAGAACGATTTTATCATTGGGACAGTAGATAAGACATTATTCACCTTTGTTAAAAATCAGCACACACTTCTTGTTCAAATATATGTTGATATAATTTTTGGTTCAACTAACCCCAAGCTCTATGAGAAGTTTGCAAAATTTATGCAGGACCAATTTGAAATGAGCATGATGGGAGAACTAACGTTATTTCTAGGACTACAAGTCAAGAAAATCGATACAGGGATATTCATAAATCAGATGATGTACACAAAGGATCTACTGAAAAAGTTTGGAATGGAGTCATGCACTGCTGCCTCTACTCCAATAAGTTCCTCAACAAAAATTGACAAAGATGAAGGTGGAATTTAAGTGAGAGTTACCATGTATCGAGAGTTAATTGGTTCTTTATTTATCTTATAGCTAGTATAACCAATATAATGTTTGTTGTTTGTATTTGTGATCTTTTTCAATCAGATCCTAAGCAAACTCATTATGTTGCAGCTAAAGGAATTTTGAAATATTTAAACGTTGGAATATGATATCCTAAGGACTCAACACTTAATCTAGTAGGATATTCTGATGCATATTATGCAGGATGCAAACTGGATCAAAAGAGTACCAATGGCTTATGTCAATTTCTTGGTGATAGGTTTATTTCTTGGTTCAGTAAAAAAATAGATTTCAGTTGCTACTTCTACTGCAGAAGCTGAATACCTTTGGATCCAGCAGCAATTGCGAGACTACGGAATTATTGCTACTGAATCACCAATATTTTACGAAAATACAAGTGCTATTGCCATCACTTATAATCCAGTACTGCATTCTAAAACCAAGCACATAGACATCATACATCACTTTATCTGAGATCATGTGATGAAGAAGTATTTTCGTCTGGAATACGTGTCAACTGATCAACAAGTTGCTGACATTTTTACCAAACCCTTGCCAGAGGCTAAGTTTTCTTATTTTCGCAACATGCTAGGAATTATTGAATTATCATAATGTGCATGATTTTAGGGTAAATCTCTTGTAGTACTTAGTATCATCTACATATGTTCTTTCAAGAATATAATGTATTACATGACATAAAAATAACTGAAAAACTCATAATATTTCATTCATAGATAATCGGTTTTTCCTTACATTGGATATTTATCTCTCTATTGATGTCTTTCACACCCTCATCCAAGAGATGAGTCCGGCTATGGCTGTATTCTCATACTCATCGAAAGTAGAGATTTTTTAGTTCCTTCTGCTATTCTAAGAGCATCAGGAATAGGACACCTTTTTAAACATGTCCTCAGCCCTGGTTGTCCCCAACCAGCTCTTATACCGGCGTTTAAGAGCCACCAACGCCATGGTTGCACGTGGACTATGGAGGGGGAAAACAGTAGACTTGATGTTAGAGTAGGTGCCCGTCGAGCCAAGTGTTGGCCGATGATCCTTGAGATAACTCTTGTATGATAATATTTATTTTAATAATATTTGATTTATTTAATTTGGCATATCTTTATCTGAATACCCATGCTACCTGCATAGATAAAGCCCTTGAATATTCAAATAGTAGAAAGAATATGAGATGGTCATGAGATGACTATCATGAAACTCATATTTGAAATACTGTATATTCTAAATTGTTCCTAGTCGATTCAGCCGCCACAAGGAAGGATAAAGGCCGCTCGAGCTTGAGACTAGTATTTATGATGTGAGTACCACGTTTCATTGGTAGAGAACATGGTAATGTCCAAGCATGCAAATAGGTGCTCCTTGTAGAGTGCACTGAACAACCCTCCTTAAAGGACTTTTCATGTGGTTCTCACTTAACGAGTGGAATAATCCTAGTTTATGGTTGTACACCATTAGTCCTTATGACCCGGGACAATATGAAGACTCTATATGCTAGTGCTTCACTTTGACTTGTTTACCGACTCAACTGGGGTCATCAAGTGGCAATGTTGGGTGTTGTGACAAAACATTTAGGAGTCGATGCATTGTAGTCGGGGATTCACCGCTTACCTACGGGTATGGATATCCTATGTGTTCTCATGCATATGTAGCTTGAAATCTCTGATCAGAGTAGGTGGTAATTAAAAAAGGGTTTCTTGAATTACACCTTCGATGCAACTACGGCATGACACATAGTTATCGATTCATTGACAACTCTCGATATACCAA
Organism: Henckelia pumila; assembly: GCF_033568475.1. Taxonomy (NCBI): domain Eukaryota; kingdom Viridiplantae; phylum Streptophyta; class Magnoliopsida; order Lamiales; family Gesneriaceae; genus Henckelia; species Henckelia pumila. The sequence goes on along the minus strand of NC_133121.1, from coordinate 183,029,579 downwards.
TAGTTGTCAAATCGATCGGGATATATGAGTTGAAGGGACCGTACTGTACGCTAACCATAATTGATTGGTTCTTGCAGACACTATCATTTGATACCTAGGGAATCATGTAAGCGATGCTGCTAGACGTTTAACATGACTGTTTGGGTACTATCAAACTTGAGTTTTCTGGCGTTGATAATAAGAATGGAGTTATATAGGGTATGCTCACATAAGAGATTTGTTGATCTCAAATCACATGGAGATGTGAACCCACTGCTAGTTGTATCAATGAACCATTGAGGGTCACACTAGTACTAGCTTTCTAGATCCCGTTGAGATTAAAATTAGTTCAATGTGTTGAACAACTTATAAAGGAGTTTATAAGTAAAATAAATTAGAAGTATGACTTCTAATGGAGGATAAATGGGAAAGTAACTTTTAATTTGTGAATTTGTTCCAAGATTAAAAGTTGACTTGAATAAATAATTAGTTTTTGAAAATGGTAATTTTCAAAACTATTATTTTGAACTTAATTAATTAATTCAAGTGTTGAATTAATTTTCACTAGTAGAATTTGTGAAGTTTAATTAATTAAATTAATTCAAGTGTTGGATTAATTAAACACTATTGACTTTAGTAGAGCTCAAAATAAAAATAGTGTGAATAATTATTTTACTAGTGGGCTTGAATGAGTTCAAGTTGAATTTAATTAATTGATTAAACTTAAATGGGTTTAAGTTTAATAATTAATTAAATATTAAGTTCAAGGGCCATATATATATATGTTTGACATATATATATTTATATATTATATGTGTGAGGGAATATGAAGGATTAAAATATTGTGTACAATTTTTCATGCATACTTTACACTTTTCCATGCATGATTTAATTGCATAATTATCTTTGACCATTAGATTAATTTAATCAATATTCCTCATCCATTTAAACAACATGGCCGTCCATTTTTGCACAATTTTTCTCCACTAAAAGGTTGAAGTGGTTGTCCACTTCAATCTAACAATTCTCCAAGTTTTTTGTCTTTTGATTTTGGGAGAAAAGGCAAGAAACATCTCAATGAAAAATGCTCTAAATATTCTAGTGCATATTTAGAGTGGATCTATATTGTCTAGTCGTGGGCCTAATTCAAAGAGGAGCTAATTTCGAACAAGGTGCATTCTTGAAGAGTTGAATCCATTTTTGAGCAAGGCGTGCTCGTGAAAGCTTATAGATAGTATCTACCATTTCAAGAGCTAAGTTGTTCATAACTTGGTTGGAGCCATAAATCAATCTTTTGAGATTGATAGGTAAAACTTATTTAAAACACCCTATGGATGTTTGATGTTTTGAATGCTACACAAGTGCTCGGTTTTCTTTGATAAATTTTTTAAATTTTCGCTGCATTTTCGGGCACGAGGTAACCGATCTCCAACACTTGAACTCCCGGAGTTTTTTGATCCGGAACCAAGTCTTCATGGTCTTCTGAAAGAACATATCTATGTACTTTATCTTCCCAGCCTCCAGTCTTATTTTAGCCAGCTCCGCAGCCGGATCCAACGATGGTACACCATTAGAGGAACTTGCTCCGGCCATTCTCTCTATTTTAAATTAATTTGTTTATCTTCTTAGTAGTTGAAGTTGTGTGTTTTTGTTCGCATCTAGTATTCTGCTTTTATAGAAGTAACTTAGGGTAGTGTTAACGACACAAGATAGTTCATCATTGCTTTTTTATGCTCACCTTCATCTGCTACAACACTTATAATGATTAAATAATTAATACTAGATATACTTTTTGGTGGTTAATTGTACAACCTGCAAGTTTCTTTTGATTTTTGAATTGACCAATCCTTTTTTGACATGTAAGCCCTATTGCGTGTATAACCTTTTGGGTTCTTTTCATAACCATTCTTGTACTCATAATTTACCTAATTGCATATTTCTTGTGCTACTGATTTCTCTCTCATTTTTCAAAACTCACCTCGCAATTATCTTCTCCAAACAACCATGGCAGCCTACACTCTTAACGCTTATTAGGTATACTTCCCCTCAGTATACACCATTAAAGATGAAGCCCTTGTAAGCATGTTCAAATATTTTGAAACATCTAGGCTACGCACATTTTTGGAGACCAACTCAATCATGTACAAGAAACCCCTTATGGAATTCTATGCTCAAGCAACCGTGAGCACCAACAACATCATTTCTTTTGCATTTGGAAGCAAAACCCTCACAATTAATCGATGAAGAATCCTTCACTACTGCCTTTTTTTATTCTTCACGTAGGAATTGCTGACTTTGCCACCATCACTAGAGAATCCATTTCTTCTGCTATGAAGAAATTCTTGGCCACCGGAGAAGAAGTATCTACCTCCTGCTTCAAGAAGATCTTGAAGATTCAATTTCAAATCCTTGCTGATGTTGTGTCCAAAACCATACTAATCAAAGGATGAACATTTGACAGAATCACAAAGGAAAAAGCACAGGAAATTACGGCTATTACTTATAATATACCTGTAAATTGTTCTTCTGTCATCTTTAAAATTCTATGTGAGTTGTTGCAAAAGAAGAGCACTTGGTTTTATATTCAAATCAGTAAGTTGTTGAGAGATGCTAGTTTTGAATTTACCTTTGACAAAGATGGCTCTAAGGCTCCTATGGTGGATGCCGATAACGTGTTGGCTTTAAGGCCAAAGTCACTTGCCTTTTTGTCTGATGCTATTAAACAGGAACCCAGTGACAAACCAACTTCTACTCCCAAATCTGCCAGACCTAAGTAAAAGCTTATTGTCATTAGTGACTTGGAGCAAACTCTTTCAGAAGAGTCCACTGCACCAAATCAACCCTCACCCAAGCCTACCAAAAAGAAGTCCAAACCTTACTGAAAATCAAGACTCTTCAGAAAACAATGGTCATACCTTATCTCGACAAAACTGATTCTTTGCCACTATACAAAGTTTTCTCTTACTCTACCACATCCTCCACGACCATAACAATTGCCACTGCCTCACCCCTTATTGCCAAAACTTCTGAGCCATCCACTGTTGGTCATAGCTCACTACCTGGAATCACCATTAAAGAGCCATCTTTTGCTACTCACAAGCAGCCAATATCATTAACAGCACCACATGATAAAGGCAAATCCATCCCGTCCACCATACCAGATGATGATGATGATGATGATGTTGTCCCTAGTTCAGATAGTCGTAAACCTCTAGATGGAACAAGTTGATCTCTTCGTTGAAGCTGAAAGTGCGTACTTTGACACATGAACCACATCCACACTGTTCAGCACTTATCCAAATTTAAGGGAAATAAATCCAAGTTCCTCCATGCTCTGTATCTTGAGCATCAATTTTTTGAATCAACTAAGATGACATATGTTATTGAAGCCTTGAATCGTCGGAACTAAATCCTAAAGAAGTTGAGAGTAGCCAAGCTATCAAAAATTCTGACTATCCATCGTAGCAATCTCGATCCAAGAAGTCCTACTGCACATCTTGATGATGCAGTTGTCCACCATCTGAAAAATATTTTGCAGATAATGGATCTTGAGGTTCTCAAACTCGAAGCTTATTACACTACTACTACTCTTTCTAACCTGACTTTGCCACCTGGTGTTCCCCCAACACTGCAAGGTCGACAGCCTTCACCTCCAAATGACTTTGTCTCTAGCGCCCCCGATAAAAATTTATTTGCTGATCTTTCTGCTCAACCGACATTCTCCCTCATGTCTTTTCGAGACTTATCCGCATTTTAAGACGTTGTGAATTCGTTTACTAAGGAACCAGGCACTTCTACTGCACCTGAAGATAATCACATTGACATATCTTCTGATACACCAGTTGCTCCAAACTTCAGGGAAGTAGCTCCATCTCCTATTTTATCATAAATTTCTTTTTCTACCATTCCAGAAGTAGAATCATTTATTCCAGATCTTTCCTTATTTTTTACTAATATCAACAATAAATATAGGCAGTAGCTGCTGCACCTGAGGAGACACCCTTTCTTGCAGACACTCATGATCATTATACTCCATCTGTATCATCTCGTGCAGCTCCTGCACCAGAACACACTGTTGAAATTAATACTGCTTTAGTTATTTTCTCAGGAAATCCATCTTCGTCTGGTCCTCCTCCTGTTGATCTTACTGATAATAAAAAATCCATAATTGAAGAAATCAAGCAAAGCATCCTTCCAGATCGTGATATTCGGGTTAGACACCAGAGGGATTCTGTTAAATAGCCAGTTAGTAGCTATTACTACTCGGACGGCGATTGAGATCGCATAAGTTAGTTTCACAGTGAATTCTCGGTGGACTCCTGTGTGATGTGATAATGGTCCAGATGATCATGCAAAATTGGTAGGACGGATCAGGATTTTGATTTTGTGCAGACAACGATGTTTCTAACTCGTGGTTATAAATTTGTCAAGATTTAGTATCAGTCATGAGACGCGCTAGTTCATGTTAAGGGAAGACTGATATCGTTACGAGCAACTAAGAATTCTTTCATATCGGACATAGGATTCTAAGATAATTGTCGGTCGGAGATGCTGTATTTTTTCCAATGGACAGGGAGTTGATAACTATGGACATTAGTACTACGCAATTAAGGTGGGATTGCGGATGACAAGACAATTATCAGAAGGAAGAGTTTAGCGTTTATCTTGGACTAATGGCATAGGTGTGGAATTCTTAATCAAGTTGAGTTGGAGTGGTTCAGCGATAGACAGACCATGCAATTTACGTTCTCAAGATTTCCCTAGATTTTGAGGACGAAATATTTTAGGGGGGAAGAATGTAGTGACTCGTATCCAGAATTAACGATTAAGTGGTAATTAATCATGTGATCATGCTGAGATTAAGTAAAACATGATGAAGGGAATTCCAGACGGGTTAACGGAGTTCAAAAATGGATCCAAAAAGCTCGATAATGGCTCGGAGGGTCCCGGTTGAAGGACCAGATCGGAAGGTCCGATCTGCAGTGTCCAGGTGGCAAGATGACGTCGGAGGGGTGACATCACGGTGAGATCGGAAGGTCCGTTCGAGGGATCGGACGCTCCGTTTTAGGGCTGGGACAGGTGTGAGATCTGTATGTGTTTGTGTTGACGCGTGGCTGGACACGTGGAGATCGGACGGTCCGATCTCCTGATCGGACGGTCCGATCTATGGCTATAAATATGCCATCTGATGAGCTCATTTCTTGCTCATTTAAAATCCTCTCCTCTCCAGTGTTAGCTCATTTTAAGGGCTTTTGGATACTCTTTATTAAAGAGTAAGGGGTAGATAGTAGTTTTATATTCATAGTCAGTCTCCGGAGCAGTAGTGCCCAAGTTGTGGGGCAGTCGCCATCAACGGGCTGACAACGGACGCAAGTATGGTCCGAGTTCCCTATAATTTATTAGGGAGTATCTATTAGCTTATTTAAGACTTTTAGAACATGTTTAGTAATGCATGGGTATTTTGCCTTGTAGACTGGTAGTGTTGGATGATATGCTTGGAACCTAGATGGATACTTTTAGGACTGCCTTATTGAGGTACGTAAGTACTGTCCGAGATATCCAGGCATGATATATGATCTTATATGTTGCATTTGTATGTGCTTTGCATCGGCCATGTTTTATTGTCTTAGCACATGCATGATTTATGTTGGACTACATCTCGTGAGAGATGGGTAATGTGGGGAGGCTCAGCCCCTTTTGTATTGTCTATCACCGGGAGACGCCACGATGGCAGAGACTGACGCTATGGTGATAGGAGAGTATACGAGTATCCTGCGGATTAGCTCTCTGGCACGGTACTGTATATTCATTGGCGCTCTTGAGCAGATTGATTTTAAAGTGTTTTAAATCCATTTGTATGCTTCCTATTTGTTTATATATCACTGCTTCCGTGCTGAGCGTTAGCGCTCACGTTCAGTATTTTATGTGTTTCTGGACACCCCATTCGACGGGGCAGTTGCAGATGGTGTTACCTACAGAACTAGGAACTAGGTGGTGACCTGGCAGAGCTACAAGGACTTGTAGCTAGGTAGTTATTTTAATTGTTCGATTGAGTTGTATCATCGAATTTATTTAACCGGTTGTATTCTGCCGGTAGCTTTTATTTAAGTCTTCCGCAGCTTATTTCTGATTATTATTTTATTGCATGATTATTATGCTCGTATTGTGAGAGAGGGGTGGGGGGGTGGTCTCTGTTCCCGACTTCCTCTCGACATTCCATATTTAACACCAAGAGGGCCTCTTGATTCATTACACAGTTTTTCTCTCCATCATTATCAGCAATGGCTCTTGTCATTCCCGGGTAATTTGCCATTTGGGGATAGAGAATAGTTTTTCACATATTTTCTAGGTGTGTCCCAGCATTCCAGCAAAAATAATTCAATTTCTCATACTTCAAATTAACTATGAAAGAGTGACCTTGTGCCTAATTTTCAGTGGAATATGGACATCTAACCAGACTTTGATCCTCGTGTACTTTCTCCAAGCAGTAGAATTATTGTTAACATAATATATATTCTAGGAATTGGCCTATAAAGTTGCCTAGTTGTTTGCCAATGCTCTAGCTCGGACATATATATAACCCACTGGCATGGTGATCCCAAATCAATAATGTTTACTCCACGCCCAGGCAGCTCCATATGCTAATTGCCATACGATTGAAGTTAATCGGACGTTCTGAGAGGAAGCGACCAACCAAGTAATTAATGGTTGAAATTGGAAACCAACCCCGTTCTAATTTTGAATATCATCAGGAATCAATTCTTTCTCCTCATCATTTGTACGTGATTGATAAACCTCAAAGCGATCGACCATCTAATTAAAATTTAAGAAGCCAAAGTGTTGCAAAAGCAATCAGAAATGTTTGATAAGAACTATATCTCAACAAGGAGAGAAAAACATAACTCTTAACAAGAAGAGAAAAATAAGATTAGTTATTGTTATATATGCAATGAATGTTACAAATTGAGTATCAAAGGGTATTTGAAATAATGAAATTATTCCAGAACTTTATTAGGAAAAACTCTTTTAAAAATGCATTTATAATATTTTTGTGATCTCAAATGCGCTTTATAACTTAATGTGTGACCAATTATACGTACATATAGTCTAAACTACATAATTTTGATTCCAACTAAAGGGTATTTAGGTTGTGAACTCTGACATACATTCACATTACTAATATCTTTCTTTATTATTAATAGTAGTTGAAGTGCGCATACAATTTATTTAAATACAGAGTACTGTTTCAAATAGTTTAGACTAATTTTAAATACAAATTTAATTGTGAAAACCTGCTTGAATTTTTTTTAAAAAATAACTTAGTATTATGTATATAATATATCTATATAATAGTAATTTACTTATTCATTGATTAAGATGATCTTTGATGAATAAGATAAAAATAAATTTATAATTTATTTTAGGCTATAATAGATTTGGCATTATGCTTTGTATTGTCTCATATTTTTTTAAAAAAACAAAACAAAAGGCCTTTTGGCTTTAATGTGTTAAACGAATATTGCTTCAGTTTGCTCAGTTTTATCCATCTGATTTCTCTCTGATGGAGTTAATACATCTTAATTTGATAACTTTTTTTTGTGGCATGTGAAATAGCAATTAGTCCTTTAAAGTTGCTGGAATTAGAGAGTTAATTGCTTGTAAAATAATGATTTAATCAAATAAACATCAATTATATAATTTGATATATAAATTTAATTTTAAATTTAGCATTATTAATATCAGTTATAAATATAGAGAAGGTGTTTTCAGAAATAAAAATCATAAAAAAATAAATTCGTAATAGGTTGGGAGATGATATATAGTTAAATGATCGCTTGACACCACATATTGAGCGATGTGTATTTAAGACAGTTGATAATAAGCAATTATTCAGCATTTTTAAATTATGAAATATATATCGATATGTGTTATAAGTAAAAAAAACATATGAAGTTAATGTATGACATTTATTATACGTTGTGTTTGTGAAGCCACGGTTATACATGCTCCATAACAAAGGAATTGTAACAGGTTTATGCATGCACTATAGCAAATGAGTTGTAACAGCTAGCAACCAAGAGTTGTAACAGCTGAAATAATGAGGAATCATGGCTGTTAATGAGCATTATTGGTCATGAATAAGGAGACTCTTCATCTGATATTTCCTCCTATAAATAAGTGGCAGAAACCTCAAGGAAATCACACAAATTTCGAGCACCATCACTTCACATTTCGGGTTCCAGTTCTGTCATTTTCGAGCAGACTTCTGTCAAAGTGTTGGAGCAGAAACTCTGTCCAAATTCGAGCATACTTATTTTTCCAGCAAGATAAGCCGAGAAGCAGTGCCAAAGTTGATCAAGGAACCGCATTTTCTGTCCAGAACCGAGCAACTCATACTTCTGCACGATTTGTTTATAAATCGAATACTGTAAGAGGACTTATACCTATATATGTTTTAAAAACGTTCATGATCTTGTTTGTGAAAGTTCAATCGTACATCTCTTGTTTCATATGTCTTTGAATTATGTACAAGTTATTCCATGAAACTCCTTGTTATGCACTGTTAGAAATCGACTTAAGAAGTGGTAAAGAATTCTGAAAACATGATAAGATATTATATGGCCCTGATGCGGTGGGTTATAATAACCGTTTATGGCCTCGCCCCCTTAGAGGAGTAAAAATTAGGGACTGATCAGTAGCCATGATTAACGAGATGAATAACAGTGCTATGTCTAAGTTTATGTTCCATTCATGATATGTATTGATGCTCAGTTTCAAGTTTTGCCTTGTCTTGATTTATGTTGCGACATGTGTTGGAACATGCTCCCTTTGAACTCCTATATATATGTATATTCAACATTTGCATGTACGATTGGCCCCCTCTTGCTGAGTGTTTCCCAAAACACTCATCCCCCTTACTTCCCTTCCCAGATACCGAAGAGCAATTGGATGATGATGAGCAACACACTTTCTGGGGTTGGTGATCAAGTCTAGAATGATGAAAATGCTAGCAGTCTTACTAGTTTTATTATCTTTATATTTCGTTTCCGCTACTGTTATGTTTTGATATTGTAAAGACGTTTATGGATTTGTAAAAGACTGGTTGAAGGCTATTTTTACACTACAAGGTTTGTTGTTTTACGATTTAAAATTGTTAACAACGCCGATGCTACGTTCCGATCTCGGGGCGTGACAGTATTGTATTATTTTTTAAAATTTTTTGAATTCGCTCCTCCTAAATGAAAATCTTTGGTAGGCCACTGGATATAACATGACATAACTATCCAACGTGTTGACATTTGGGTGTGGCTATGGTTCTCCTAAATCTGGAGTTTATACTCATACAATAAATTTTACTGATACATAGATAAGTTATTGCTTGAATCGTGTATGATAGTATATCATGATGTTTTTATCGGCAATAATTTTTTAATATAGAATTGATTTCAATCATATCATATATGATTAATATTTTATGTTAGACTGGTGAGAAAGAAGGATAGAAACATTAATTTATTAATATAAAACTCACTTTTCATGGAAAACAAAATACCACAACACAAGCTCAAAGAGAATAAAATAAAAACCAAAATTCCACAATCCGACAATTTCTATTATAGGTTTTTTTAAAAGTTTAGTCCTTTAAATTATCAAAATTGAGTAATAATCTTGTATCTTTAAAACTTTTGCAATAACAAAAGAAACAAAGATAACAGATTAAAACTGAAATTCGATAACATAAATGACTAAAATTGAAAAAATTAAAATAACGTGACCGAAATTCTAATTTTTCGTATTATTCATGGAAATTTAATTAAATTGCTCTAAGCACAAACATCGGGATGAGCCACAAGGTATGCCTCAGCAGATGTCAAGAAAGCCATGCTAAATTGGTTTAGGCCATGAATTTGTTCTTGTGAGACATGGGTGTGGCCAGGCTTCAAGTTGAGATGATGCTTCCACTTGAGGATGCATCCTCCGTCGTCGTCGGAAGCCACGAACCGCTTCTCGGAATATATTGAATCCATGTTATCCCCGAGCATTGGTCCCTCGAAAAGATTGATCTTGACCACTAGGTTTTCGGTGTCGACCACTTCCAGCTTATCTTTCAAGTGAGAGAATGGAATCGCTGTCATGACATAAAAGAATTTCAATTCAATGTGTATATATATGTTATGAGGAGTATATATTGTTCAAGCTAGCTAAGTGATGTTATATTATATATATACAATTAATTCCAAATTAAACGAATATGATCATGCATGTTACCATCGGTGAAACTTATTCGCCTGATGCATCCGGTGGCCCCGCCGTCGCGTCCCTGTTCCAGAATTTCGATGGTCTTGAAGATGTGGGGGACTATCTCTGGCAAGACGTGTTGGGCATCGGTTATCAATGCCTTGAAGAACCTCTTGGGGGCAACCTTCACTTTGAGTTCATCGACACACTCAACGACGACGGACATGTTTTCGAGCTTGAAAGAAAAGATTATATTACGTACAAGCTGGGTTGATAATGATCATACGTACTAGACTGATGAAAAATATTTATAGGAGATCATTGCAATCAGTGAAGGAATTTAAAACTATATTTGAGCGCTCCAACTTTGAATTTAACTGTGGCTCGGGCTAGCAAAGAACAAAAATGTGTTTGTTATAAAAATTTTTCTATAATAATAATAAAAAAAATACAACCACGTTTTGTTATATGTACAACGTGCTTTAATATATTTAACGTTGATGTCTCATGTCTTCGTACACGGGGTGCCGCCGACCGAGGGTAATTGGTGATGTGGTATGCCACCTGCCCACTGCTATTTATTATTATTTTTTAAAATTAATTCATGAACATGGTTTTAAATAAAAATATTTTTAAAAAAATACCTTTTAATTTTCCCAAATCCCATATTTTAAATAGGCAAATTATTTTAAAATTCCCAAACCCAAACGTTTTTTTTCTCTTAACTCCCTACACTCAAATTTCTTTGTTTCAACTCCCTAGTGGTCCCCAAATTAGTCTTAAAAAGTGTTTAGTATTAAATCCTTTATACGTTGCATTGTTTTACCTATCGAACAAGTTCATGCAAAGCAGAACTATCGGGTACGCAAGGTTTCCAGCCGATATACTGTGGATTAGGGTCCAACATGCTTCCGTAAGATGAATTAAATTCAAATACCTCTTTGACCATAATGTCGTTGGGTCATACCTGCCGAGTTTTACGAAGTGCTCCTCACACTTCAACCACGCAGTCGCAACATATGGTTTCTGCACAAGCTCCTTCAATGACACCCAGCACAGCCTTAATTCGTATTCTACCTTAAGGCGTATGGTATATAAATTTAATTATGAAATATGAGCATGAAAGAACAAGAGATTTTAAAAAAATTATTTAGACATAATATTATTACATAAATCAACTCCTTTGAAGAGGAGAAGACAACTTGTTTAGCTACATTAGTAGCCTTGTTCTTGAAATACATAAAAGAAAACTTAATACAATAGAGAGAGAAATATTACAACAATTTATTTGTAAGAAAACTGAAGGGAATGATCGATGTCTTCAGCTTCCTTGAATGCTTGTATTTATAGCTGAGGTTCCACTCGTTTCACCGAGAAATTTCAGGGAATCTTACAGCTATTTTGTCTTGTCCTACTATGTCATTGTTAATGGCATCTTTAGCTAGTGGATGAGTCACCCGTTATCCACCTTGTCATGTTATGTCATTATTGATGGCATCTTTTGGTAGAGAAGCCACATGCCATCCTTTTTCTTTTGGCTATATCCTCCTCACATGCCTTCTTTATTGTTGTCTGGGCATCTTTTGCTTTTGCAGTGGTCCCCTGGAAAAACGCATCTTTGGTGGTCCCTGTCTAGCTTTTCTTGTCTCGGAAAAATCTTTTCGATCCGTTTGGGGTTTGAAGTTTTTCCCGAATTCTGGCTCCTTCTGGTTTGGACACTCTGGGCAGATGTTCTCTGACCATCTTTCGATATGATCCATGTTACAAAATTTTCGGCGAGTTTCTTTACTCTGAGGCAGCTTGTTGTTCCACAGAAAGTTTTTCTTCTTTTCGAAGAGTTCTTCCACAAAAGCCGTAGTTTTTCCTGTCATTGTGTTTAACAGGAACGAAAACTTGACCTTATCCATCTCGGTGAGACAAACCCAAATACCCCATGTCCTTCTGGTTGAAATTTCATTTTCTCCAAAAGTGGACACTAATGGTATTTCTTCAGATATTGGATCTTTGATGAATCCTTGATTATTCATGTCAGGTCTCCTTAGCTTGATGAAATGAAAGGGCTCGTGTGATCCTTTCCCTGTTGGTTCTGGATCTGCACTAAAGAAATATAATTCAAGCACATCTTCTCTGGACAAATGGTCGTTATTTGCCCATGTTTCTTGGACTGCTTCCTGAATCCATTTCGGTAATTGTGATATCTCCGAAAAGCTTGGTGACGTTGTATAAACTGAGGCCAAAGCCCCAAATTCATACCAGAGTTTTACATCCTTAGGATTGACATTGTTTTTTAGCCAAACTCTTGGATATATCCCTGCAACATCAACCCTGCTAGTGTTAGGGTTAATTTCACTTCTTGTACTTAATTTCTCCACCTCTGTTGATAAACCTGAAATGGAGAAATAATAGCTGGGTTAGTATCGATCTTATATTTGCCCTTGTCTGTGTAGGGCCTAAGATTGATCTCTTCCTCTTTTACCCCAGAGGCGGAGGGCTGACTTGATGAGTTATCTTCATCAATTGTTGCTTCATCTAGATCATCAAAGGCTGATGATAGATTAGCACTTGTTTCTTGAGTTTTAGATTCCTCAACATCTTGTTTCACAACCAGTGGTTGTATTTCTTGTTTTTGTAAAACCAATGGTTTTAGCATATCTTGTTTATGAGAAACCAATGGTTTCTCTATAGCCTTCACGATTGGTCCTTAAATAGCAGCTCATAGTTGTGTTTGAGCTTGCATACATTCTGTAATTCCATTAGATATTTTGATCTGATCAGCTTGTTGTAACCTGCCGGCCATTTCAGCATTAATGGCTAAATGGTTGAACTCGGTTTGAAGCAACTCAAGGTGTTCCCTAAGATGCCTCTGCATTTTCATGATGGAATTCACGTCACTGCCTTCCATCTCTTGTTAAGAAATCTGCAAGAATATTTTCATGAGATTTAATAATAACAATATCAAAAATATAATTTTGACATAATGCTTGACATCTTAATAACCTAGCTTTCTCAGGTTTAGACTCAATCTTATTTTTTTGGAAAGCTTTTACCTGGGTGTTATCAACCTTCAGTGTGATTTTTTTTAGCAAGTAAAAATAATGGCCATTTTTCGAAAGCCCTTTTAACTTCATAAAATTCATTTTCGTTGATATGCCATCTGATGGCCTCTGATTCTGAAAAAAGACCTCTACAGTATCTGCATGGTAATTCTTCCATCTGAAGTGATCTTAGTAAGGACCGCTGCCCACCAATCGTCACTGGCATCCGTAAATAATATCAGATCATCTTCACATATGGGTATAGCCATTTTTGGGAGATTCTTACATATCTCCTTTAATTGGTTTACCCGTTTAGTATGGTCATCGGTCTATATAAACCTAGCATCTTTTTTTAATAAAGGACTGAACACCTTTCTGTATATTGCTAGGTTGTTAATGAACATCCCTGCAAAATTAACTACTCCAAGAAAACTCTGGAGTTGTTTTACGTCTTTGAGTTTATCTGAAAAATTCTTTACCTTTTCCAAAATATGGGGTTGTAGAATTATTTCAGTTTCATCAATCTCAATACCAAGGAATTCAATTTTCCTTGTTGTTATGACTGCTTTCTTTTCAGATAAGACCAGTCCTTTTTGTTTACAAATTTTTGAGAAAATCTCTAAGTGTTTAACGTGTTCGTCTATGTTTTTTGATGCTATAAGAATATCATCAATATAAACAAACATAAAGTTGAAATAATCTTTAAAAAGGTTATCCATCTTTCTTTGAAATATCTGGGGTGCATTAGCCAATCTCATAGGCATAACTTCCCAAATATAGTGTCCTTGTGGAGTAGAGAAGGCCGTGAATTTCTTACTGTCTTCTTTCATTCGAATCTGGTAAAATCCAGACTTACAATCAAATTTTGAGAACACTCTAGCATTTTGTACACAGCTAATTAGGTGTTCTCTACTTGGTATGAAGTACCCATCAAACTCCAGGATTTTATTAATACCTTGGTAGTTAATAACTAACCTGGGTTTCCCTTTTTTATTTCACCATGATTTTTGAACAGAAAATATGGGCTGCTATATGGTGAAACTCCTTCTTTGATTAGACCAAGGTCCAAATGTTCATTGATAATCATTCTCATATCCCTTTGATCTGTTATGTTCATCGAGATAGGCTTATATCTGACGAATTCATACTATTTGTCTTCCTTTAGAGTAAGACTGGCTTTGAGTTGATTTATATCCCACCATGCCAAAGGATGCTCATTGTAACTTTCTTTGAGCCTTTTTTTGACATCTTCAAGGGATACCTTATTTTCTAACTCTATATCTCTGTGATTTAGAGTTACCTTGAGAAGCTTCATATCATCTGTTTGGAGTTCTTGTTCTGTTTTTATTTTCAACATGGATCAGAATGGCAAACATTGGACCACTGCAAGTTTCTGTTTAAGGGTTTCACCAAAAGCATCGCTGTTTTTGTTTTTAACCATTTAGACACCGTTTCGTGTGAAGGATAACACATTAATTTATTAATCATTTTTGCTTTGTCCAATGTTTGGCTCAAATTCTTCCAACAATTAGTGATATGCATCATTATCTAATTCAAATATATTGATTTAAAATTCTTGTATTATTAATCCATCATCAACCAATTCTTGAACCAAACGATGGTTTAGAGATATATGTATATGGTATATGGCTCAAACACAAACACTGTTCCGCAAAAACAACACCTCCATCCCATTTTTGTCACCATCACATCAGACCCTTCTGATCCTTTTGTCTCTTCATTTACGTGCTTAATTACTGTCTTGTGTTTGTACAATTCCATTGGCTCTGCCATGCGCATGCATGCATGTCATGTAATCTCTCACTTTATTTTTGGCTTTTTTCCAATCCTAAGTAAAGTACGTGTGTGTGCAGATTGATAATTATATTAGTTAAGATTTCTTGATTTATCATTAGAAATGGGTGAGGAAATATTTGCGAATCTGGGATTTTTCAGATACCTTAGATAGACTATTGGTGTTGATGGTACCTTTGGCTTTCACTTTTCAGAAGGAGAAGACCAAGAAATTAATTAAACACGAGGAAAATATAGCTAGCTATAGCTTGCTCCCCTCGAAAGGCCTAAATTAAATATTTTTCAAATTTATCTTTTTAACTTTCTTTGAGCTTCTTTTTGACATCTTCAAGGGATACCTTATTTTCTAACTCTATATCTTTGTCATTTAGAGTTACCTTGAGAAGCTCTATATCCTCTGTTTGGAGTTCTTGTTCTGTTTTTATTTTCAACATGGTTTCTCCAAATCTTCTTGGATTTTTCATTTTTGGGTGAAAAAGTTGTCCTTTATCACCACGCTGGCTGCGAAATATTATCCGCAGTTGTCGATAAAAAGTAACCTTGAGTCTTTGAATTATAATTTTATGATCACAAATTGTAGTGAACATAAGTCTTCTTTACTCATTGTCTTGTGTGTACTTCTTAAACATTTGTAAGAAGTTATTTTCTAACAGGATATCAGCTCCTGTATCATGGAAATAGATTGGTGGTGTCTTTACCTTGTACCAAGGTGTTTGACCTGCTCCTCCCATAAGGATCTCTGCTTGTTTTTTTCCTTTGCAAAGAATTAAAATCCTTCGAGAGAAATCTCGTCCAGAAATTTTTGGCAATTCTTCTTAACATTCTTCAGGAAAGACTCCTCTTTTTGCTGTACAAATTCCTGCTCCCGAGTCAATATAAGTTGCAAAGTATTCAGCCTTATATTATTCATACAACATCCTTATCGGAATGTATATGGAGAAAGGACTTGTTGTCATTTTTTAAAAGGGATTACTAAATGGCCCCGCCATTTTTAACAGACTGTGTTGTAACTTAGTAATCCGAATAAAACTATCCACCTTTAGTTTTTCTAAGGCCTCAGAAGGTAAAGTACGGTTACTCTTTTCTACTTCTTCAATGCGTTCTAGTAAATCATGTTCATGATTTACTAATTTCAACAGTTTCTTCTTCCTCTGTTTGAAAACAGAGTTTTTGAATCTGATTAAGGGATTGTCCCTTATCCAATTCTCTTGGTTTTCCATCTCATAGAATTCTTATTGAATCCTCCAAGTCTTTTCTTTTGTCATAAACTCTATTCCTTTTTCAAGGCATTTTCATGGTTTATGGTCCTCCAGAAACTCTAGGCCAAGAATGAGCTGATCCACTTCTTTTCCTGGAATTCCACAGATTTGAACTTCCAATTCTCCAATATTTATCTCCTTGATAAGTTACTTTTTTCCTGTTGTTCCAAATAGTAAATCGAGTTACAAGGGAACTAGTTCCGATGACTTGTAATTTTGAATACTATTTTCACTTCTTTCCATCCTTCTGGAGATCTAAGTTTTCCTATTATAGAAAACTCTTTTTATTCTGGTGGAATTTCTTGAATAGGAGATTTGTCACATCTCCTACTTGTCATTCGGTCTCCTTGGAAAAATAACATTCGGGGTTCTATTTTAAGATCTCTGTATAGAACCGGTATGTCTTGAATTTGAATGTCTGTTTCCTGAATTAAAGGAAACTCGATCCTTTCCGGGTATATTGCTTGAGCAACTTTCCCAAAGATCTCTGGAATTTCAATGAACTCATTTCTAATAAATAATTCAGAATGATGAGTATTAGAAAGAGCATATGAAATTTGATATGTAATAGAATATGGCATGTTACCTTCCTTCATTAGTTTTTTTTCCTTGAAGTTTTGATGCAACGTCAAGGCTCGACTAAAATCTCTATCAGCTAAATTGTAGGCTATTCTTGGATAAATAACTCCCACAATTTTTCTTTGCTACTTCTGGTTTTAATTTCTGTAATTCCTCTCGAATTTGTTCAAAGGGAATTAACTGCATCTCAATTTGATTACTGGTTAATTCCATAGGGATCGCCATTTCCCTTCTGGATACCTTATAAATCAAATTATGTCTTCTTTGTCTCTAGGTTTCCTAAGATTCTTTCAACTTGTCCTACCGAAAATCCTTGGTACTTCTGTAATGTTGGATTTTATCTCATAATCCTTTGGACCATATTATGAGATATCGTGGTTTGACTAAAGAACCCAACCAAACTTTCATGTGTTTCATGCCCAAATTGAGTATTCATAATGATTCTTAGTGCATAACGTACCTGTTTGGTACAAGGTACTCTATCCGTCCACTTATTTAGGTTGTGAACCCTTTGAATTCATCTCAATTTTATAGTCGAGAATTCATATTTAGTGTTCTTTTTTCAAATTTTTTACCAATATACCTTTATTAAATTAATGTCATTAACCACTTATATAATTTTTTTACCTTATAAAATTTTCATTAAATAAGGACAAATGCGAAAATACTTTATAAAATTTACATTTTCCAAACACTTTCTTAATTTGTGTAAAGAAACATACGAGCCTAAATGATTAATTGGGACGAGAAAATATGAGGAGATGATCGAAAGATGTGGTGTAATATAAATTTCGGCTATGAAATTACGATAAGTCCTATATATTAAGTTTGAGGTACCTATGCTAACTGATTTATTAATCCATCATTGTGACACCATTTCAAATTAAATATTTAGCTTATAAATACTCACTCATTTCCACTATTAAAGGCCAAATAGGTCGTCTAAATCAAAATTACACGCTAAATATATGATATAATACATTAGCTTTCAATTTAAAAATTATATGAACATCTTAACAATTTCTTTTCATTCCATATATTTCTTTATATTCCTCAATTTTAAGAGGTGGGTGGTTGGGATAATCTTGACGGTACTCTTGCTGCTCTTTATTCAGAAAAGTTAAAACTCGCTAGACATAGGATATTAATTTCAAACACCCTCTTAGTAATATTGTATGAATCTACTCATACGATAAAATTTTACTACCGATACATAGAAAAGTTATTACTTTATAGTATATGATAGTACATCAAGATGTTTTTATCGGCACTAACTTTTTAATATAGAATTGATTTCAAACATATCATATATATGATTAATATTTTATGTTAGACTGGTGAGAAAGAATGATAGAAACATTAATTTATTGATATAAAGCTTACTTTTCATGGAAAACAAAATAACACAACACAAGCTCAAAGAGAATAAAATAAAAACCAAAATTCCACAATCCGACAATTTCTATTATAGTCCCTTTTTTTCTAGACAAAGGACTAACAATACAAAACAAACAAAGATAACAGACTAAAACTAAAATTTGATCATATAAATGACTAAAATTGAAAAAAATCAAATCAACGTGACCGAAATTCTAATTTTTCTTATTATGCTTGGAAATTTAATTAAATTGCTCTAAACACAAACATCGGGATGAGCCACAAGGTATGCCTCAGCAGATGTCAAGAAAGCCATGCTAAATTGGTTTAGGCCATGAATTTGTTCTTGTGAGACATGGGTGTGGCCAGGCTTCAAGTTGAGATGATGCTTCCACTTGAGGATGCATCCTCCGTCGTCGTCGGAAGCCACGAACCGCTTCTCGGAATATATTGAATCCATGTTATCCCCGAGCATTGGTCCCTCGAAGAGATTGATCTTGACCACTAGGTTTTCGGTGTCGACCACTTCCAGCTTATCTTTCAAGTGAGAGAATGGAATCGCTGTCATGACATAAAAGAATTTCAATTCAATGTGTATATATATGTTATGAGGAGTATATATTGTTCAAGCTAGCTAAGTGATGTTATATTATATATATACAATTAATTCCAAATTAAACGAATATGATCATGCATGTTACCATCGGTGAAACTTATTCGCCTGATGCATCCGGTGGCGCCGCCGTCGCGTCCCTGTTCCAGAATTTCGATGGTCTTGAAGATGTGGGGGACTATCTCTGGCAAGACGTGTTGGGCATCGGTTATCAATGCCTTGAAGAACCTCTTGGGGGCAACCTTCACTTTGAGTTCATCGACACACTCGACGACTACGGACATGTTTTCGAATCGAGCTTGAAAGAACTCAAGGGTTGATGATGATCATGCGTACTAGACTGAAGAGAATTTATAGGAGATAATCAGTGAAGGAATTTAAAACTAATTTGAGCACTCCACCTTTGAATTTAACTGTGGCCCGGCTAGCAAAGAACAAAATGTGTTTGCTACTAAATTTTTTATAATAAAAAAAAAAATACAAACACGTTTTGTTATATGTACAACGTGCGACTTTAATTAATCCGTAATCACGATGGTTATGTGGTGGCAGCGTTTGGTAGGCAAATGGAGTATCCGGGATCGGTTGTTCTTGGAGAGTTACTGGCAATAAAGGAGGGCCTACTTTTCATTCAAATTCATGGACTGCAGAATATTTATCTCATCTCAGATTCACACTTGGCGATACAAGCAGTTACCGAGCCATCAAGTGACTTGGGCTATGTAGGCTTATGTGCTTCAGAGATTAAATCTTTGATTATTGATCTAAAAATTGTTGATTTTTGTCATGTTAGGCAAACAGCGAATGTTTTTGCTGATTTCCTAGCAAAATTTGTTGTTTCTTTTCATGTACCGTTATACTGGGTACCTGAAATTTTGCCGTTCTGGCTGGTTAACCTTGTAACATCTTCTTCTTCTTTGCAATAAAAGTTACAAGTCTTTTTTCGAAATTTTTTTTTTTAATATATTTAACGTTTGATGTCTTAGTATCGTACATGGGGTGCCGCCGACCGAGGGTGGTTGATGTAGTATGCCACCTGCCCACAGCAATTTATTATTATTTTTTAAAAAAAATTTAAAAAAAAAATTCATGAACATAGTTTTATATAAAAATATTAAAAAATTTCCTTTTAATTTTCCCAAATCGCATATTTTAAATTAGGATCGAAAAAATTGTGTAATGTCAAATCCTTTATATATATATTTTTTTTTTCTCGTAATCAACTATCTAACGCAGTGTAATGATTTTAGCAAAGTGTTTACAAATAAATGAGGTGAAAATGTCTTTTTTTATTTTTTTTGTCACGCCCCGAAAACGGGCCTAGTTGACATCGGCGTTGATTAACAATTTAACATTGAAACAACAAGCCTCGTAGTACAAATCTTGTCAAAAACCAGTCTATTTCATAAACTATAACTGTTTTTACATAGAAAAACACAAGTGCGACAATGCGGAAGCGAAACTGAAATTTAAAGTAAAAAATATTTCTTCAACTTGAACTGATCCATCATCACCAACCCCCCAGAACATATTCTGTTCTTCGTCATCTAACTCATCTTCATTCTTACCTGGGGAGGGAGAGTAAAGGGGTAAGTGTTTTGAGAAACACTCAGCAAGTGGGGGCCAATCGTACACACAAATTTTGAATATATATATACATGATACGAATTCAAAAGAAGACATGTTCCAGAACATGTCGCAACAAGAGTCAAGATATGAGACAAACAGAATTCGAAACAAAGCATCAAGATAAATCATAACTGAAGCATAACTTAGACATAGCACTGTTATTCATCTCGTCAATCCTTGGCTACTGATCAGTCCCTAAATGTTACTCCTCTAAGGGGATGAGGTCTTAAACGGTTATTATAACCCACCGCATCAGGGCCTTATCATATCATGTTTTCGGAATTTCCTTACCATTTCTTAATTTGAATCCTAACAGTGCATTTCAAGATCTCATTGCATAAAAGAGGAATCGTACACAACGAAACATAAAACGAAATCAAAGGACATGAAACGAGGAATGTACGATCGAGTTTTCAAAACAGGAACATCATTCTTTTAAAAATATATTTATTCATATCTTATCATAATGATCATGAGCTTTTATTGGTTTTGGGCTCCCTCTGGGGCCTTTTCCCATGCATGAGCTCCCTCTGGGGCCTTTTCTCTCACAGGCTTTTTCTAATGCGTCATTATTCAAATCAGAATCATCACAAATGAACATATCACATGGGTATCAATTGGAACGAAAAGAACAGAATGGATCTGAACAAAGGCTTAGCAAAGGAATGCATAACGAATCATAAGGTACTTCAAAATGAAGCATCACAAAGGATTCATTTGGAACGAAACATATACGGAATCAAAGGACATAAAACAAACAGTGTACGATCAAGACTTGAAACGGATACTTGGTGATTTCAAACAAGAATAAGCCCAAACAAAGATTTCGATGGTTTCTTAGAATAATGCTTAGAGAATCAAAATTAACAAAAAGAGTCCAATAGAAACAAGACTCAATGATTTCCATCGAATTGAAACAAAGATGGCTTAAAGAAACAAAAACCCACTTACCTGATTCCCACAAAAATTGAAGTATATTGGATCTTTGATCAGAACTCTAACTCGAAATTGGATGACACCTCGATCAGGACTTTCAACAGCACTCTTGCTCGACTACTTGCTTTGAACACAAGCTACTCCAGATTCGAAAATTAGGCAGAGTCTCGACCACTATAGATACTAAATTTTGTAAGATATGGAGAGAGCAAAGCTTGGGTTTGGTGTATCTAATCAACCTTGAGCTCTATTTATAGGTGAGGTTTAGTAGAAGGTGAAAGGACACTCTTAATAATCATAAAAGTCCTTAATCATGTCCATAATGATAATTGATGATGGGAGTTTCATGGTTTGTCCTTTGGTTTTCCAACTTCTTGAGTTAATGCCAACATTAATTGAGATAATTAATCTTACATAACTCTTGGTGTAATTGCTTTTGAAATTGCATGAATGTAAATTTCTTGATCTTTACATTTCACCCTCCTTATTTGAAGTTTCGAGGACGAAACTTAAATCGTGGTCTCTAACTAATGTATTTCAAGAATTCCTCCATGCTTTGCTAAATCAGATCTGTTTTGAAGTCTATATGATTTTCTAAAGTTAACTATGTAGGGGTTGCTACTCTTTATGATTCTTTTAAGATATCAGATTAGTTCATAGATTCTTTACCAATCCCTTGGACACAATTGAATGCGTAGCACCAAAATCAATTTAACACACAATTGTGCATCGTGTATGATTAGAATGGTACCTGCTACAACTTCATTGGACTTGTCAGGATCCATTTGAGTTAGAGCATAAACTCGAGCATTAGGCTTGTTTTCCTCTGCGTTGTTCAAAGTTGTGGCTGCTATTGGACCATTCTTCATCTCAGGAAAAGGGCATTGAGCAATGCGGTGGTCCATCTTTCCACAACGGAAGCAGGCTCCAGTGTTTCTACGACATTCCCTAGTGTGAATGAACCCACAAGTTTTGCACTTGGTTCCATCATTGCTTATCTGAAAGGAATTTGTTCCTTGGGTTTGGATGCTAGGGGCTAAGTTTCCCGAATACTTTACCCTTTTTATTGATTGACCTTGTTGATACTGATTAGGCTGAGGTCATTTGTTCCCATCCTCGCGCCTTTTCATGTCATTCTCAGCCCTGATAGCTGCTCCCATCATCTTATCAAGGTGGTTAGGTTCGATAACGGCAAGAGCAGATTAAATTCGGTTGTTTAATCCTTTCTTGAAACGGTGCATCTTCAAGGATTCGTCTGCCATGATGGTAGGAGAGTACGTTCCTAATGAATGGAACTTAGACACCATTTTCTTGCTTTATCCTCTAAGAATGGCGTGACGACATCCACCTTATGTTCTTCTGGAATCTTAAGTAGTCGGAGTTGAGTCTCAACGTTCTTAAGCCAATTCTGACCAACTTCTGGGTCAGGGTTTCCATCAAAGATTGGCACTCGATTCTTTCTAAGGGACTCATAGTAATACTTCGTCCCATGTTGTACATGTGGTGGCGGAAGTGGCGGTTGATTCATCTCCATTCCTTGGAGCGTTGTTGCCACTATTTTTGCTATGGCCATCAAATCTGCGTGGTTCAGACTAAACCCTGGGGGTGGTGGTGGATTTCCCTCTTCTCCATTATTTTCGTGCTACGAGCATTACGATTGTTTCTCGGAATTCGCCCAGCCATTTCCTAGAAATCCTTATGTTTTTAAGATTCTTTATTTGATTAGAAAATTAGATTTCAATTTTATTAAAAGAAATCGGAAGGGAAGATTTGAGTACAATCAAATCAAGCGAAGAAATAAACGGAAAAAAATATTCAAAGAAGCTAAACAGAATGTCGATGACATCTTAATATATAACTTCTCCATCTCCTACTGCTTCCACTGGCTCATCATTTGCTACTACAACTTGAGCATTCACTAATTGCTGCAAGTGCTCGATTTGGCCTTGTTGATTGACGACTTCAGCAGCCATGATTTGGCTATTATACTCCAACTGATGCACATGATTTTTCGTTGATTGTCTGTATGCATCAAATTCTTGTTGGAGTTGATCTCTTAATTGCTTCGCGACCTTATAATGGTCACACCATCCTTCAGCAGTTGTCGACATTTGGCGTCCATACTTTTGCGCCTCGTGCAATTCCTCCTTGTAGTCCTTGAGTTGCTTCTCCGCAAAATTTTTGTCAAAAGAGAGTTGACTCGCTTCTCTTTGAAAATTTTCCCTAGCCTCCTTCAACTCATCCTTGTCACGAAGTAAACTCATGACAGTACTCTTGAGTTGCTCATTTTCAAGCTCTAGATTTCTAACGACTTTGTCTAAAGTCGACATTTTTTTGAAAAAAAAATATATGGAGGTTTCGAAATTTTTGAGTGTAAACTTTGCTTTGGTGTGCTCTCCTTCATTCATTTCATGGGTTTATATAGATGTCTAAATAGGTTACTATGGTAAGATATTAATCTTGATTTGATTGGCCTTGATTTACGTTTTAATGATTTCCCAAATCCTCCTTAAATATGGCCCTAATAATCTCCCATTCTTGATTAAAAAAATCATGAATATTTGGTCATAATTTTCGAATTGACATGCTAAAGTATTAGAAGATTTGAAAACCATAACCTTTCAATTGATCGGTTTGTCAAATCATTTCTATAATTGGAAAATTAAAAATAATATCCAAATGATGTTGATCTATAACTAAAAATATTTCAACAATCAAGTCTTAAAATCCGTATATCCTAGCTCCCAAATAATTCTGTATAAATTCTAAATCTTAACTTAAATATTTCTATTGGTCTAGTACTTAAATTAATCCAAAAACTAAGTACACATAAATCTAAAATAACCATTCTCAAATTTCCTACCAACCTTAAAAATAATACTAGTTTCCAAGTGGTTCTTCTCCATTCTCAATCTTACTTACTAGTCCCAAAGTAATTCTAAATCATATTTCCAAATTAACCATTTATCATAACACTAGTTCTCAAATGATTATTTTCATTCTCAATCTTACATACTAGTTCCCAAGTGAATCATTCTGGTTCTATAACTTAGATACTAATTCCCAAGTAAATCATTCTCATTCTAAATCTTAATTTTCCATCAAGATTATGAACCTGGTTTTGGCTCTTCTTCATGTGCGTTCTTTGCGCTAACTGGTGTTGATATGTAGCTAACTTGATTTGAGTACTTGCACGTCCCATAACTCGTTCAAGGACAAAAGTGAAGTTCATTCTAGAATAAGATTACTCTTAACAAATCTATTCTATCAGCCAACTATTTTGTCTTATCATATTCTTTCTCTCCCAACTGGTCTATTGTCCCAGCTGGTCTATCTGAACTAGGGATGCTTCACAACTGAAATTTATTTTTTTTTCAGCAAGAAGCTCTTCCCATCCGGATTATGGAACCTGGCGGCTCTGATACCACTAAAATATCATGCCCCAAAAATGGGCCTAGTTGACATCGGCGTTGTTTAACAATTTAACATTGAAACAACAAGCCTCGTAGTACAAATCTTGCCAAAAACCAGTCTATTTCATAAACTATAACTGTTTTTACATAGAAAAACACAAGTGCGACAATGCGGAAGCGAAACTGAAATTTAAAGTAAAAAATATTTCTTCAACTTGAACTGATCCGTCATCACCAACCCCAGAACATATTATGTTCTTCGTCATCTAACTCATCTTCATTCTTACCTGGGGAAGGAGAGTAAAAGGGTGAGTGTTTTGAGAAACACTCAGCAAGTGGGGGCCAATCGTACACACAAATTTTGAATATATATATACATGATACGAATTCAAAAGAAGACATGTTCCAGAACATGTCGCAACAAGAGTCAAGATATGAGACAAACAGAATTCGAAACAAAGCATCAAGATAAATCATAACTGAAGCATAACTTAGACATAGCACTGTTATTCATCTCGTCAATCCTTGGCTACTGATCAGTCCCTAAATGTTACTCCTCTAAGGGGACGAGGTCTTAAACGGTTATTATAACCCACCGCATCAGGGCCTTATCATATCATGTTTTCGGAATTTCCTTACCATTTCTTAATTTGAATCCTAACAGTGCATTTCAAGATCTCATTGCATAAAAGAGGAATCGTACACAACGAAACATAAAACGAAATCAAAGGACATGAAACGAGGAATGTACGATCGAGTTTTCAAAACAGGAACATCATTCTTTTAAAAATATATTTATTCATATCTTATCATAATGATCATGAGCTTTTATTGGTTTTGGGCTCCCTCTGGGGCCTTTTTCCATGCATGAGCTCCCTCTGGGGCCTTTTCCCTCACAGGCTTTTTCCAATGCGTCATTATTCAAATCAGAATCATCACAAATGAACATATCACATGGGTATCAATTGGAACGAAAAGAACAGAATGGATCTGAACAAAGGCTTAGCAAAGGAATGCATAACGAATCATAAGGTACTTCAAAATGAAGCATCACAAAGGATTCATTTGGAACGAAACATATACGGAATCAAAGGACATAAAACAAACAGTGTACGATCAAGACTTGAAACGGATACTTGGTGATTTCAAACAAGAATAAGCCCAAACAAAGATTTCGATGGTTTCTTAGAATAATGCTTAGAGAATCAAAATTAACAAAAAGAGTCCAATAGAAACAAGACTCAATGATTTCCATCGAATTGAAACAAAGATGGCTTAAAGAAACAAAAACCCACTTACCTGATTCCCACAAAAATTGAAGTATATTGGATCTTTGATCAGAACTCTAACTCGAAATTGGATGACACCTCGATCAGGACTTTCAACAGCACTCTTGCTCGACTACTTGCTTTGAACACAAGCTACTCCAGATTCGAAAATTAGGCAGAGTCTCGACCACTATAGATACTAAATTTTGTAAGATATGGAGAGAGCAAAGCTTGGGTTTGGTGTATCTAATTTCTTCAACCTTGAGCTCTATTTATAGGTGAGGTTTAGTAGAAGGTGAAAGGACACTCTTAATGGTTATAAAAGTCCTTAATCATGTCCATAATGATAATTGATGATGGGAGTTTCATGATTTGTCCTTTGGTTTTCCAACTTCTTGAGTTAATGCCAACATTAATTGAGATAATTAATCTTACATAACTCTTGGTGTAATTGCTTTTGAAATTGCATCCATGTAAATTTCTTAATCTTTACATTTTTAATTATGAATTTGTATAATTTTTGTTGGAAAAGCAGTTATCTAAGTTTCGGTGACTAAACTAGTCCACAAGCTTACTAAAACCACTACTGGACTAGTCAAGTAATTCAATTGAACAGATAGAGACTGAATAACAACTGAGACGACTAATTATAAAAGCACGACTGGAATTTACTCAATACATTCAGTCGATCAACTTTTGAAAAACCATCAATTAAAGGTTTTTCGTACAAAAAGAAGAAGAGCATAATGCACATTAACAGAGTACGGATGTCAGAAGCTAAAAGACAAAGCAACGAATCGTCCTTAATTCACATATGACCATTGCAATCCAAAACTATAAATGGAAGATGAAGATCATTTAAAAGATCTAAGAGACACATGCACATACGAACAACATACATTCAAGTGAAGAAATCTAGAAATCTTATACTCTGCATATTCTCGTAATATCAAAACATTCACTCAGTTGAGTTAAGAGCTTCAAGCGCAGTTGAAGCAAAACTGATCAAGCACACTATAGTGACCCACGCCGTGATCACCTACTCATCAGAACTTAAGCATGCAATTAATCAATAAAATAATCTTAATCAGAGTAACTGCGGAATCTTAAAATAAAATAATATCAGGTAAGCAAATCCTAGTGGCCAACCCTGCTATCCAGCCTTGGTCACCACCTAACCTCCCTGTTTCCAGGAGAACTACCTGCAACTGCCCCATGGAATAGGGCATCCAGCCAATAGAAAATAACCGGAAGTGAGCCTAACATGCTCAGTACGAGAGTATGAGTATACACTATTATATGTGCATGAATGCAAATGAACTGGGTACCAAGACACTCAGGTTAAAAAACTAGCTCATAGACTGGGCCCAGGATATATAGCACGCTACGCCGTCGCCTCAGGAGGTGGCTCATATACCCAGTGGATAATGGTGACCTGATACTAGTACATGTGTCCAACCATAAAGGTGACCTGAAACAAGACTTACTCCAACCATCCACAAACTCGTAGGGTGAGCACCCTACTACAAGATACCTCTAAGTAAAAGGCTCAATATGCTCATGTATGCAACATACAGTCGGGACATGCTGTATATAAAGGCATATAAAACATGCAATCATATAATCCATGCAAACACATAATACATGCATACTCAATCTGGATATCTCGAATACTACTTCCGTACCTTACTAAGGCAGATCCTAGAAGCTTCCCCTCTAGGTCCAAGCCTACCATGAATCACTACAACATAAATAACTCATGCATTACCTAGCATGCCAAACATCACCTACTAGGCTCTAAAAGCCTTAATTAAACTATAGTCTACTCCCTATTTTCTATAGGGAACCAAAGCCATACCTTCATCCGTTGTCAGCCCGCTGATGATGCATGCCCCAGATCCTGGGCATAGCCTAGCTACGACCCCTGGACGCCTCGCCAGAGCTCTGCCGCCTGGCTGCTACTGCGGACATTGTCCGCTAAATAAAAACTACTACCTACTCCAACTCTTAAAATAAGAATACCCAAAAGCTCATAAAAAATAAGCTAACATGGGCCAATGAGAGGTGTGATTGCATTCAAAATGAGGCCCCCTCGTCCCCTATTTATAGAGCACAATCAGAAGCACCAATTGTGCCATCGGAAGCTCCGATTTGTGCATGGAATCCACGTTGCAACTGGTTGAGATCGGAAGCTCCGATGGCTCAACGGAAGCTCCGATCTCTTTCATGCGGCTACGTGTACAATTCTCATCGCCACATCTCATGGTAACACATCGGAAGCTCCGTTGCTGCATCGGAACTTCCGTTCGTACCGGCAGCTCCGATCTGCACAACGGTGGCTCCGAAGTGAACACCCTTTTCTTTACCGTTTTTGGATCCCCGGGACCTACCCTACCATTTTTGGACGTTCCGGATCTGATTTTTCACTTATTTTGACCAAATAAGGACTCCTTTAACATGTTTTGACATTTTTAAAATTATATGTCATTTTCTAACATGTTTAAAATCACTTAATCTTGTAAAATGGAACCGGGCTACTACACACACACTTAGAGTCATATTTGAACAAGTTCATGGATAAATTGTTCTAAGTCTATCAAGTTGTAAACTCTTGTAATAGCTCAGTTAAGTGTTGTACAAACAAATATTCAATTGTAAGTGAATTCGTCGAGGACCGAGTTCTTATATCTAGGAGTTTTGAGATAGGCAGCTAGGTGTAAGTCTTAGTCTTGGATTGGGCTATTGCAAATAGCTTGTAATAGTAAAATTTTTCTAGAGTCAATTTTTGAGATGAAAGAAGGGGTGACATAAGAGATTTCAGTTTCCGAATATTCAAAAACAATTCTTTGCGTTATTTACTTTCAGTCAAGTCATTTGATTTTTTTTCAATCTATTAGTTGGCCTCATTACACATATATATTTGTTGGTCAATTAACATCGACACACGAGAAAGACAACTAGAGTCCAGTTTCTAATCACAACTGAACTCACAATCAAATTAAAGATCAGTCAACTAGTGACCAGTCGATGATCCAATAGAGGTCCATATATATATACATACATATATATATATATATATATAGTAACTCTCACACACCATTTTACAAGATTAAATAGTTAACCATAATTAAAAAATCATAATCTCACTTAACCAGGTGATTAATTGGACCATAAATAAGAAATTGAGCTTTGGAGCCACCGAAGAGTTTGAACACTCCGAACTCGATTTGGAAGCACCGAACCCATGAGCCAGCAGTTCGGAAGTAGAGGTTGCAATCAGACCTTCCGAACTGGAGTTCGGAGCTTCCGAAGGTTAAACCATGTGTACTAACTGAGGTGTCACCAGCGTTTGGACACGCAATCACATGCATGAGATCGAAACGTCCAAACATGGGATCGGAGCTTCTGAAATGGAGATCGGAGCTTCCGATCAGAGCAATTCGGAACGTGGCATGCATGCGCAGTTCGAATTTTCCGAACTAGGGTTTGGAGCTTCCAAACTCCGGCTAAAAATAGGCCATCTGAGGGCCTCATTTCTTTCCAATTTAAAAAATACTCTCTCTCAATATTCTTAGTGTCCTTAAGGAGTTTCAAGTAATATAGTCGAGGGATGGACTACAGCGAGGTGCTTCCGGAAGAGCTGCAGAGGGGTGCTCAGGAGTTGGGATCTTCGACAACAAATGACTGACGACGGATGTAGGTATAGTCCGATATCCCTATTAGAATTTAGGAGTATCTATTAATTTAGTTAAGACTTTTAAAACCATGTAAATGATATGAGAATTATTGGTATTGAAGGCTTATTTTGATATGATGCCAAGTATCAAGGCCTTTGGCATCGTGCTATTATTACCAACTCAAGAAGCAAACTCCACTGCATATAATCAAATAAATAACTAACACGTATAATATATATATATATATGTGTGTGTGTGTGTGTGTGTAACTATTTTATGATAAATTGTATAAATGATTGTGTTTTAGATATGTATTAACTCTGTGTCCAATTATAAGCACATTTCTTCATATAACTTGTAGTGTTACACAGGTCAACATACAAGAATGCCCAAATTTAATCCTTGATATTAAACTCAAATAAAAAAAACAAATTTTATCACATCATATTTGTCATACATGATATATCTTAATTATCATTCAGACTAGTAAACTATGCACATGAAAAATCATATGCATATATACAAAATTTATGTCATATATAGCCAAAGATAAATTAATATTTTTTAAAACTGAAAAAAAATAAATATGAAACATTACAATTTTTTAAATAAAATCCATATTGTAAATTAAATTGGAAAGATCTTTACCTACACAATTACTAAGCCATAAAATAATGTCTTCATTAATACATTCAACGTTTGAAGATTGTAAGAGACCAGACCGTGCTAGCAAATGATGCTCCTCGTTCGTCGAGTGATGCAGTGAAACGAAGCTTGCAGACTAGAGGAGGGCTTGAATTTCCAATGCAATAATAGATCATGTCTCAAGTCCTCTTTAGGCGCATATATAACCTTAATTGTTTGTGTCGAATTGTTGGGTCCGAAAATACAAGAAATCTTGATTTTGATGATAAAAAATTTTTTATTTTGTTTCTAAGATATTCACTCAAGTGTGTAGTTGATAGATCATATTTTGAAAGTATTGAGATGGTGAACTCGAATTCATCTAACTAAATTCTGGCGAGCTGAAGTATTTTGATGATATCTCATAACTCGGTGATCCAATTGACTATCCGTCAAAATAGTTGTATGGAAAACTCAAAAGTATACAAGTAATAATTTATAATGATTGGACCAATTTGGATGTTAGCTGGGTCAAACCGTCATCTCATGATAGAGCTGGTCGAATTTATAGAAGCAAACAGTTTGACAGACAAGTTTTGGTTTAATGATCATATCTCTCAACTTAGTTATCTAAATGGAATGATTTAGTATGTGTTTCGAAGCTAATAACATGAATACAAATCATCATCACAAGAAAAATTTTGAATTGGAGCCTAATTAGCTGATAAATCACGTTGAAATTGCTGGTTCTTCATAGTTTGCTAACAGAGCTCAAGATTGTATACAGTCTGTTATTTCGAGCATATCTCTCTAATAAAAAAATTGAAAATTGAGTGATTCTTGATTCCATGGAAATCTAAAACAAAGTGCTATAACTTTCATGTTGATTAGTTTGCCTAGAAATCGCCGAATCAAGAGATATAATCACTCGACCAGACCACATCACTCAACCATTTTGTTCTCGACTATTTTTTATCATAAATGTCTCATATCAAATACAAATTGAGTGATTTTTGATGCGTTGAAAATCCAAGACAAATGGATATAATGTTTATGTTCATCATGTTTCCCATAAATCAACGAATCAAGAATTATAAGCACCAGACAGGACAACATTAACTCACGCATTTATGCTCATGCGACTGGTTTGCTTGCTCACCTATTTTTGCTGTCAACCATTTTGCTCTCTAAATCGGTTTTTTCACTCAACTGTTTTGGTCATGCACCCGTTTCATTCTTCGCAACTGGCCAGCAACTGTCCACAAACGCAAATATGACTGTTGAGTTTCAGAAATAATACATAACATTTTTCAACAGTGAAGTCTATAATAGTCTTGGAAGCTATAAATACAACATCTTGAAGATCAAACAATGATGAGGATTAAAAGCATGGGGATATTATAGAAGAAAAACAAGCTAGAATGAGAGCAAGCCCAATAAAGTGAGGGTGAGAAAAAATATAAGAGATGAATTTTGAGAGATTAATCCTCCACACCAAAATGAGTTTGTAGAAAACTTTTTCTAATTCAAGAATAAAATAAAAAATCATTTGAAGAGTGCCTAGTCACACAAATATAGATGTATTTCATAGAATAGTTGAGTGAGAGTTTTTGCACAAAAACATTAAAGAATGTGTAATTTATGTATTTGGTTGTGAGACTTGTCCAACCGTAGTTGAGAGTTGCTAGGAGTTTCGATTAGGCGATGGGTAAGTCCTACTTCGAAATGGGTTTGTACAAATGGCTTGTATAAATTAAAGTCTTCTAGTGGAATTCTTGTGGAAACGGAAGAGGAGAGATATAGAAAGATTTAGCCTTCAAACTCCCATAAACAAATTCGGGCCTCTTTCTTTCATTACATTTACTTATTGTTACTGTTTTTGGATGATTTTTTGAATCATTTTATGTGTTATTAAAATACCAAAATCTTGCATACAAAGTGTTTGATAAAATGTTTCAACCAAAATGATTTTTATTATTTCAACTTGAGATCTTTTCAAATGATTTCTAAAATGCTTAATCATTTTTTAGAGGAATATGTTGAGTGTCTTCAGTTTGGTTTTGTAACCAAACTCAATATAATTTTTCGATGCTCGATTAATTTCTGAACATTTCAAGAACGAGTCATTGTTGCTCAAAATATTTTAAAAGTGTGTATTCACCCTCTTCTACATATACAAACGATCTCATCATGAATATGTAAATGTGAAAGCATCTTTGAAGCCAACTCTCAAACATAAATCCATACCAAACCTAATAGCTGATAATTGCGCTCCTATATATAAAAGATGATAGTTATAGGTAGAGCTGTCAAACGGGCCAATCCACGGCGGAGCGGGCCGGCCCACAAATAACCCACCTTTTGGCGGGTCGATGGCGAGCCGACCCACCATCCTGGCGGGCTGAAAATTCTCAACCCAGCCCAACCCAAGGTGGGTTGCGGGTTAGGCGGGCCGGCCCGCGGGTTGGATCACGACAAATAAAAATAAATAAAAAATATTATAATTAATTATAAATATCATTTCATAAATAAATATTAATAGAAACATATTAATAAAAATTTTAATTATTGATTTCATGTGTGTAAATTTTATATAAAATAATTAATACAAAAAAAATCACAACTTTTATTAAAATATATATATATAACAATAAAAATAAAAATAAATTATTAATTTTTCAGGCCCACGGCGAGCCAACCCGCGCGGGTCGCGAGCGTAGGCGGGTTGGCCCATCTAGGCCCACCTTTTGTTGGGTTGAAAAAATTTCAACCCAACCCACTTAAATTATGTGGCGGGCCGGGCCAACCCAGAGGGCCTAATCCAAATTGACGGCTCTAGTTATAGGTGTTAAATAATACATTTGTTGAAATATAAAAATAATGATATTTTTATCTATATATTAAAACGAACATGTTAGTTAATATAAATGGTTGTTGCATTATGATATAGAAAGATAATTTATCCTTCCGCAAAAAAAAAAAAAAACAATGATATCATCCCATCACTCCTAGTTTAGTAAAATATTTATAAAATTGATAGGATTTGATGGGATTTCCATAAATTTATATAACTGACTTATAAGTTGTTAAGTCCTCTATAAAAATTATACAAAATATATTTTATCACAAATCTACACTATCAATTCTATTAAGTAAAAAGTATGAGATGGTGACAAAAGCGATCTGGACAAAGACATAACAAAAGAAATCTGGACGAAGACAAACCAAAATGAATTATAAAGTTCAAATACAATCTATTAAAATTTATATGAACTAAAATGAAAATTGATCTGCTAAACAAACCGATCCGGAAGAAGGAAATCAATCTACATACATTGCACTATCTGTGCAGTACACATTTTCATAATTGGTCCGGACCAGATCTGATGCGATCATGGATAGTGTGGTGACCCGCTCCGTGATCACCTACAAATCAGCAGCTTAAGCATGCAATAATCTTAATTAAACACAATGAGATAAAACACAATGGAAGCCATTATAGTTTTACAAACCAAAGAAAAAATTTCAAGAATACTAAATTAATACAACCATATCGAATAAATTCTCAGTATCAACCCAAGGAAATACATTAATAAAAACCCCCTTCTGGAACAAACTCCCCAAACGACTGCCAAACTTTGAGACTAAGTCCGCCCCGATCCTCCTGTTCCATCTAACCTGAGACATTCTCCCGTGGAATGGGGTGTCCAAAACAAATCGAGGACGTGAGCGATAAAAATGCTCAGCACTAGAGTACGAGTATACAAATTCAATATGAGCGTGAATGCAAGTGTCCGAGATACCAAGACTCAAGGTCAAGAAACTCTACTCAGACAGACTCGGTGCCAAGGTATGTAGCAATCTATGCCATTTCACCAGGAGGTGGCTCACACACCAAAATATGGATATAAGAGACCTGGTCACGAGTCTACGTGTCCAACCATCCACTAATACAAAATATAAAAACCCTACTACAGACCATCTCAAGGATAAAAGCTTAATATGATACTTCATGCAGCATAATATCATGATAAGATATGCAGATAAAATCATGTCATATAAATAATGCAACACATAGGACATGAATACTTAGTCAGGGTATCTCAAACAGTACTTTCGTACCTTAAATATATCAGTCTAGCTACTCTGGCTATACTGTCCAAGCCTATAATCATGAGATTACTATATCACTAATCATAATATAAAATCCTTAAGCCAATAAATACCCCCCCAATAATTTATAGGAACTCGAAATTATACCTTCGTCCGTCGTTAGCCCGTTGATGTCGATGGCCCCAAAACTTGGGCACAACTCCGCTACGACTCTGGAGACACCTTGACTAGGCTCGCCTCGCCAAAGAAGGATGGAAACCCTCAAGAATACTCAAAAAACGAGAGAGAAAATGTGAAATGATGTGAGAAAAATGACTCTCGGATGCCCTATTTATAGGCGGAGATCGGGCCATCCAATCTCGAGTTCGGACTATCCGATCCTGCATGCATGGCCACTAGCCTGCAGCACTGATCGTACGATCTGATCAAGGGATCGGATCTTCCGATCTCTCACATGTAGAACCATGTGTCAAAATCTACGACACATGTTGTGCCACATCTCCGGACGCTCCGATCAGCACTTCGGACGATCCGATCTTAGCCACATGTCAATCCCAAGTTGACAACACATCGGACACCACATTGCTTGAGTTTGGATGCTCCGATCTTGGGTTTGGATCGTCCGATATCACCATGACCCTTCGAACTCCATCTTAACTTCCGAACTGCTTAATTTCGGATCATCCGAACTTGGGTTAGGATCATCCAATATACCCAAATGTTTGGACCCCTCCTGACCATTTTCGAACGTCCTGAATCCAATTTTCTACTCCATTGACCCAATTGGAATTTTTTTAATCATATTTTAACCATTCTAAACATGTGTGTACATTAAATTACTAATTTCTGAAATCGGGTTACTACAGATAGTCCTCCAGGCGATCAAACTTCTAAGAAGATAAGATATCTGTTGAAGTTGTCGGAAGGATCGATAATGAGGAGACTAATAAAAAAAAGTTCAAAGAAGAGTTTAAAGAATTCATAATAAACTATCAAGAAGTTCTCACAAAGGCGTCATTAAGACATGAATGATTTGGAGAACATTTCAACATAATTCAATTGCAAAAATATCGAGAATACGGGACACGCTCGGGCCCAACACGAATCTAGACCCGGACCCAGCCCATGCCACATTCGTTTCTAGGCACGGACCTAGCACGGGGTCCATGCCCCTTTATTTCCGAAAACAAATATGAAGCAGCACAGACCCTTACATGGACCATGCACAAGTTCCATGCCTAACACACTGTTCACTGTGTACTGTGTGCTACGTGAAGATTTTATCTTATGCATCTTTTATGGTTTTATTATTCTGTAAAAAAATTTGGTTGCTATATTTTGAGTCTTATAAGTTTGTAAACTTAGTGATTATTGTAGAGTTGAAGTTTTTATGATATGTATATTAGTAGTCATAAAAACAAATATGAACTTTGATGTAGTCACGCCCTCGATTCAATGAACAAAAGATACAAAAAAATTTCTCGATCTTTGAAACAAGTAAAATTTATGAAATGCATCCCTAGCTTGTGAAAACTAGTAACAAATAATCATGAAAATAACAATTGAATTCAACGAAACCTTAAAAGAAACTAGTATTTGAAAATCTACAATGAAAATCTATCGACAAATTCTACAAAGTAAGAACTTTGATAGATTTGATTTTGAGCAAAATAAAAACTTCAATAAAATTCTAGAGATAATTTTAGATTGATAAAAATATCATAAAAACTTCAATTCTGCAATAATCAATAGGTTTACAAACTTATAAGACTTAAAAGATAGCAACCAAAAAGTTTCCTAGAATAATAAAAACCTAAAAAATGCATAAGATAACATCCTCACACAACACACACTACACACCAAACTATGTGTTAGGCACGGACCTTGTGCATGGTCCGTGTAAAGGTCTGTGTTGCTTCGTCTTTATTTTTTTCGGAAATTTAAGGGGGTACGGACACCGTGCTAGGTCTGTGCAGGGTCTATGCCTTGGCATAACGTGGCACGGGCCCCGGGTTGGGTACGAGCCAGGTTTGGATCCATGCTGGGCCCGAGTGTGTCCTTTCTTCTCGATTTTTTGCACTTGAATTATGTTGAAATGTTCTCCAACTCCTTCAAGTCCTGATGACGCCTTTGTAAGAACTTCTTGATAGTTTATCATGAATTCTTGAAACACTTCTTTGAACTTTATTATTCATCTCCTCATTATCGATCCTTCCGGAAACTTCAACGGATCCCTTATCTTCTCAGAAGTTTGATCATCTCGTGGACTATCCATGATCGCATCAAGATCAATCTTCTCAAAGACAAAGCATAAAATTTTGAAAAACTAACTATTCAAATTTAGGAAAGGGATCTAATTAGTTGAAGATAAAGATAATGTTTGAAAATGACGTTGATTTCCGTATTAAGCTACAGCCCCCCACCCCAGTACTATTTTTGAAAGAATACAAATACACGTGTCACTATCTGCACTAATTTCGGTTATTTTGGGACAAAATTGAACCGTCTATTTTTATGAACATTATATTCTTGTCTATACATATTTGAAGATCAAGAATGACAAAAAAAAATCAAAAATCCTCTGCAAAGTTCTCATAGAAATTAAAGCTCTAAGTCATTTGAAAGAATCTAGCTCAATATTCAAGCTACCAGCACACTTTTACTATGATATCATATCAATCTTGAGGTCAACCGTGCTGCACTCAAAGCTTACAAAGCTCTAAAAATTGAAGTGTTGCTGATTATTGTAATTCTATCATAAATTCATAATGTGTTCTGATTAGAAAGATTCTTTTTTTAAATAGAGTTGCTAGGAGTTCTAATCTGTTAGATGACCTTTTCGCACATATATTTGTTATTGGTCAATTAACATCCACATACGAGAAAGACAAGAGTACAGTTACCAACCCAACTGAACTCAGTTTAGTATACCAGTTCTAGTCGAGAACCCCCAGTTCACCAATCCTGACAATTTTTTTTTCTAAAATAAAATATAATATAAAGTTTTCAATTAAATTTAAATAATAGTCACATTAGCAATTACAATTTAATTTTTTCTATCATTATTAATAATGTTGGCATTCAAAAAAAATTAAAACATAAAAAAATAAAAAAATAAAATATTAGCATAATATAAACTATATCTTAACTCATTTTTTTTTATCAATAACTTTTTTCATGTAAAATCCAGCCAAGAAAAAAAAAAAAAAAAAAAAAAAAGAACGTGTGTCTACCTATGTTTAGATTGGTCGAATTTTTATTTTTTTTTTTCACTTGGCCTAAATTAACATAATAACGGGAATTTGGGGGAATAACTTGCATGGTTTCTAGATTTCTATATCATGTTTACTTTTATTATTGGTACAGTATATATGTAGGAATGAGCATTTGTCGATCAATTTGGCTCCCAATAATGATATTTTTTACAATCTATGAGAATTGAATCTGTGACTTTGTTTCTAATACCAATTTAAATATCAAATGTTTGTTGTTTTACCAAAAGCTATAGTCGGTGTTAAGAGTGCAAATAAAATCTTTCCGTTCAGTATTCTAAGTACCACGGTTCGATCTTTTTCTCTTCAGGAACAATTATTGCATCCCAAGAATAAGTATTCATAATGATTCTTAGTGAATAATGTATCTGTTTGGTAAAAGGTACTCTATCCGTCCCACTTATTTAGGTTGCATTGACTTTTACCTCCATCTCAATTATATAGTTGAGATTCCATATTTAGTGTTTATTTAGGTTGCATTGACTTTTGCCTCCATCTCAATTATATAGTTGAGATTCCATATTTAGTGTTATTTTGAAATGGGTGATGCTACATGTACACGGATAGGTTACACGTTGGGTTACACGTTGCACTTGAAATTACATAAATATCCCTAATGTATTTTGGAAAGATTTTTTTCAAATCAAGTGGAGGGATAATTTTGTAATTTCATATGTAGTGTGTAACTCAATATGTAACTCAAGGTGCACATGTAGCATTTCCCTTAAATTAATATCATTACCCACCCTATTAAAATCTTCATTAAATAAGGGCAAAATGTAAAAATAGTTTATAAAATTTAAATTTCCAAAAAACTTTCTTAATTTATTTGAAAAAAAAAAATAAAAGCTTAAATAATTGGGGAGAAGAAAATATGACGAGATGTTCGAAAGATGTGGTGTAATATAAATTTCCGCGATGAAATTTCGATAAGAGATCTATACTATATATTAAGTTTGAGGCACCTATGCTAACTGATTTGATCATCCATTGTGACTCCATTTCAAATTAAATATTTAGCGTATAAAATACTCACCCATTTCCATTATTAAAGGACAAAGAGGTCCAAATAAAAATTACACTGGTCATAGTTTGGTACATAGAATATGATAAGTATAGGATATATAATATAAGGATAAATTAAAAATAAATAAAATGGTAGGATATTATATTAAATATTTGGTATGGTTTTAACATGAGTACTTAAATTTATATATTGAATTGTAATGACAAAATTAACCTTAGCATAATAAATTTTATTTCATTGTTATTCAAAATCTTGCACATGCATAAATGTAATAATTAAATTTGATTTTTTGTACTATTTTTTTGCTTGTATTAAATTTATCAAATCAAATTAAGGGATATATAGTCCACTTGTAGAAGCATTTATCATCGGCTCATTGACTTATCATGAGCTTTTTAAAAATATATCAAGCATCGGATGAGAGAGGATAATTTATTAATCACTCACTTATCAAGTGTACCAAACTATGTCTAAATATATGATAGAATCCATTATCTTTTCAATTTAAAAATTATATGAAAATCTTATCAATTTCTTTTCATTCCATATATTTCTTTATATTCCTCAATTTTTTTTTATTTACATAATTTTTATTTATTATATTACACCTACGTCATGTGTCTTGATCACTGCTATAATTTATGTAATGTGATTAATTATATGGATTTCAATGTGTGTGTTGACTAATTAATGAATGAGGAATGAGGAATGAGGAATGAGGAATGTAATTTTGTCTTATAATAACTAGCAAATGAGGAATGAGGAATGTAATTTTGTCTTATAATAACTAGCATTGCATTTTCCCATTTTCGAACTATCCCTTTACCAATTATGTAAGTAAATAATGTGTAGTTATTTTATAAGATGAAAATTTTCTTATATTTTAGAATATGATAGCTTACTAAATTATCAAAACTTCAAATTCGTTATAGTTAAAATGGCCTCTTTCTCGTACCACTATTCTTATGAAAAGGTAAGGGTGCGTAAAATATGTGTGCCGCAGTAAGGGTGAATAATAGACAGGCGCAATTTTAATGTATAAATCCATTAATAATTCAAATATAATGTTGCGGCCACTTTTACGATATAGACATTACTGCTTTCAACATATATAATAATTAAAGAATTTGCGCTTAAGAGACAAGCTAGGTGAGCAAGTAAACACTTGGTTGGTGGTTAGGTGTTCGATTTTTCTTTCCAATACTTTCTTGGATTAGCCAGTGTAGTTTATCTGATTAGCATAGTTTACAGGTTATTGTGTTTGTTACGCCCCGAGATCGAGACGTGTCACCGGCGTTGTTTCAAATTCACACCAATTATAAAACAACCACTTGTAGTACAGTGAATATCAAATCAGTCTTTTCTCATAAATAAACACCAAAACATCGTCTTTACAACTCGATAATCCAAAAAATAAGAAAAAGTTACGGAAGCATTAAAAATTTAAATAACCAAAATATTAATCTGAAATAATCCCTGAAGGGAATATTTATTTCTTAAAAATTCCTTAAGTTTAAAAAATATTTATTTAAGTTTTTTGTCTTTCTTGGACTTGAAGTTTCTTGGACATAAAGTTTAATGATATTTATTTTTTTAGTTAGTAGATTTGAGATAATATTGTATTTTATCATAATAATTATTTATCTCATATAGTCCTATATGTTTGTCACTTTGCGATTTTAGTCCTCTATATTTTCAGATTTCAGTTTTAGTCTGCTATCTTTGTTTTTTTGGAAATTTTATTTTTTTTTTTCTGATGTGGGGCTGATGTGGCACCAATGTAGTACTGATATGGAGCTGACGTGTATAGTGTCACGTAAGCATTTTCGAAAAAAAAAGGACTGAAATTGTCAAAAATCGAAACATACAGGACTAAACCTGAAATATGAAAATATAGAGGACCGAAATCACAAAGTGACAAAAATAAAAAAACCAAAATTGCAGTTTTTCCAAAGGAATAAGATCAAGACATTTTGATATGAATCCTTGCTCTTAGGTTTTAGTCGTCAAGGATCAACTCTGATTTTAGATTTTCTTATTCTACTTTACGTAGAATTTCTTATTCTACTTTAATTAGAATTTTAGGAGTCTTTATTTTCTTAAATGTTTGAGCTAGTTTTAGCAGTTTTTCCAAATAAATAAGAAGACATTTTGATATGAATCCTTGCTCTTAGGTTTTAGTCGTCAAGGATCAACTCTGATTTTAGATTTTCTTATTCTACTTTACGTAGAATTTCTTATTCTACTTTAATTAGAATTTTAGGAGTCTTTATTTTCTTAAATGTTTGAGCTAGTTTTAGCAGTTTTTCCAAAGAAATAAGAAGACATTTTGATATGAATCCTTGCTCTTAGGTTTTAGTCGTCAAGGATCAACTCTGATTTTAGATTTTCTTAGTTGTTTTTATTCTTTATTTTCTTAAATGTTCGAAAAAATTGCTTTTACAATAATTCACATTGTAAAACTCTTTGATTTGGTTTTCTAGTGAAAGTTTTTCCTGAGGCATTGCGAGAGTATTTTATACTTTTGCTTAAATATTTGAGTCTATTTATTTGGTTGATTGTTTATTTTAATCACGTTGCATGATATTGAAAGTGACAACATCTGAATCTGATTTTATGTACAACCAATTATTCCTTACAATCCCAAAATATCACCATCCCAAAACTGATCTGTTCGACACATGTCAAATATATGCATAACCATAAGAACATAATGCATCATAAACATAAACACAAACATAACTCATTACTTGGGTCATCCAGCCAAAACGTCATCAAGATACATAAACTTTTTATACATGAACATAAGCACTGAAACCATCCCATCGTATAAGGGTTATATCATTGTCAATCCATTCGAATCATAATAGTGCTTGATACATGCATGACACAACATGAACAAACATGACGCGAACAAAGACATGTGCTCGAACGAACTTTCGAAAAACCAAATATCATGACTCATCAATGAATATTTTTAAAACCATGTAAAGAAATATACATACAAAAGCCCACTTACCTTTCTACACGTGAGAAATCAAATAACTTGAATAGATGAAGCTTGGATCGAAAATTAAGAATTAAACTTTCAAGAATTCGGATTTGAATTCTAGAAAGTACAACCCACTTCATTTGGAAAGTTAGGCTATTTTCCTTTGACAACTCTCGTGCCTTCCCAAATTCCTAGTTTTGTTTTTTTTTTTAATTTTTAACTAACTCCTAGCCTACTTTTCGAGAATAATGAAGAGAAATTGGATAGCTTTTTGACCCTAATTGCTAGCCTACTTTTCGAGACCCTAATTGCTAGCCTACTTTTCGAGAATATGAAGAGAGAATTGACAGATATGTGATCGTACTTTTGACTGTGAAGTTTGGGTCCATATATATAGGCATGAATTCTAATTGAGTTTATCTAAGATTCTTGCCTTTCAAATTTTGAATACAATTCTATCTCAAGATTTTGATTTCTATTCAATCTGATAACTAGTTAAATTATCTCTTGAAACTTAATTAATTATTAATCAAGTAAACTAAATAAAATCTGAATATCTAAGATAAATTAAATTATAAACATTTCCTACCCATTGAGTGTCCCAAACTCACGGTTCTCACAACGTTAGTCCGGATTTATTTAATACACATCGAAAGATAACGACTACATATGCTCGATCATTTCATAAAAAATAATAATTAAATAATTCTTTTTATTGTTCATTGTTATTTCATCAAAATGAGATAATTATATGTCCACAACAAGCAGAGATGGAGTCAAGAGGGACAGTGAGTGTGACCGCCCGGGGGCATCAACTACATCAAGCCTCTTCTAGTTACCCTTATTTTATTAAGAAATATTTTCTTTTTAAAATAATTTTAGCATTTTTTTCGTCATCTTTAATTTAGTCAAAACATCTCGCAGTCTTATTAATTCTTAAATACAGGTTTCTTAAATTTAATAATAACAGTTTTTTTCAAACCAAACTATTAATCTACCTGATCGAAACACACAATTGTTCGATAAAATTTCATATACTTTTGGTATTTATTTTAATAGTGTTTTGAAATTAACAATAATAAAATTTTGCCCCTCTAATGAAATTTTTCTGACTCCATCCTTGACTGCAAGGAGTTCTGGACATGAAGTAGATGAAAAAATTTGGAGAAAATAATACTTCATATATTCGATTCTTAATGTGGAATTGTTACTGTTAATGAGTCAATATGATGACTTTTAAAATATAATTTTGAATAAATGAGCTAAATGTTCTAGATTTTAAATGCTATCAATTTGTATCTAGGCTCTCGGAAACTTACGTTTTAGTTTAAGTTTCATTCAACCATCAAGCACCTCACAAATACTAGTAGAATGAGAATCTACAAAAAAACCTCGCGGAAAAGATATTTTCACCATTCATAAATCATAATTAACATTATAATTAGCATATGCTAAATATTTGGGTAGATATATTATACTCCTTTCGTCCTGATTATATAGGCCACATTTTTTTGTTTCAAATATATAATCATATATCATATTTAGTAAAAAAATTACACTCTTTTACTAATATACTTTTAGGATATTCTTGGTTATGAATTACTGAGGTTGGAATAGAATGAGCATTCTCATCTTATTCTTTGTACACATTTGGTTTGACATTGAAATGAGAATACTCATTTCCATTGGAATGGTTATTCCCATGAACATGGGAATAGCCATTCCATCCATTTTGAATGGGAATGACCATTCTCACCTCTTATTTCCATGTTTATATGCAAATATTTTCTATATTTAGATTATTTAAATTAGTATTAACATATATAATTATAATAATATATTATAATATATAAAAATAATTATATTATTATTTATTATTATTTTTTAATATTAATTATTATTATTATGATTTATTTATTTATTTATTATTATTATTTATAAAATTAATAATAAAAAATATTATTATTTATTTATTATAAAAATATTATTATTATTTAATATTATTTTGAAAATAATAAATAATATTAATTATTTATTATAAAAATTTAAAAATAATATTATAATTGTATCTTATTTATATAATAAAATAATATTTATTGTAAAATATAAGTTTAAATTAGTTAAACTATATAATGATAATTTTATAATAATAAATACATCATCAATAATAAAAATAATAAAAAACATATGAAAAAATATTATTTTGATATATGTAGTTAAAATATGATTTTTTTTATTAAAAATAATTTCATTCCATTCATTTTTCATTTCAATTGATACCAATTGTTGGAATGGAATATAACAACTATTTCATTCTCAATCACATTCCATTCCAAATTTGATTTTATTCCTACATTATTCCTTTGCAGCGTACCAATCATGTCCTTATTAACTACACCTTAAAATTGTGAACCATTTTTTAATAC
Source organism: Henckelia pumila (assembly GCF_033568475.1). Classification (NCBI taxonomy): domain Eukaryota; kingdom Viridiplantae; phylum Streptophyta; class Magnoliopsida; order Lamiales; family Gesneriaceae; genus Henckelia; species Henckelia pumila. The sequence goes on along the minus strand of NC_133121.1, from coordinate 182,985,306 downwards.
ATTAAATAGGTATAAAATAGTAACTAATCCTTTGTACGTGGCATTGTTATACCTATCGAACCAGTCCCGGTCATGCCGGACTATCGGTTACGCAAGGTTTCCAACCGATATATTTTGGATTAGGGGTCCAACATGCTTCCATAAGATGAATTAAATTTAAATACCTCTTTGACCATAATGTCGTCGGGTCATACCTGCCGAGTTTTACGAAGTGCTCCTCACACTCAACCATGCAATCGCAATAGATGGTTTCCGCACAAGCTCCTTCAACGACACCCAGCATAGCCTTAATTCGTTTTCTACCTTAAGGCGTATGGTATATAAATTTAATTATAAAATATGAGCATGGAAGAACAAGAGACTTTGGAAATTTATTCAGACATATTATTATTACATAAATCACTTCCTTTGAAGAGGAAGAGACAACTTGTTTAGCTACTCATGGTAGCTTGGTTCTTGAAATACATAAAATAGAAAATTTATTACAGAACTTAGAAAGAGAAATACAACAATTTTATTCGTAAGAAAACTAAAGAAAATGCTCGATGTCTTCAACTTCCTCAACTACCTGTATTTAAAGTTGTAGTTCCACTTGTTTTACCGAGAAACTTAAGGGAAACTTACAGTTGTCTTGTATTTTTTATGTCATTATTGATGACATATTTTACTAGTGGAGGAGTCACATGTTTGCCACTTCTATTTGGATTTATTCTCCTCGCATGCCTTCTTTATTGTTTTCGGGGCATCTTTTGCTTTTGAAGTGGACTCTTGTGAAAACGCATCTTTAGTGGTTCCTGTTCACCTTTGCTTGTCTCGAAAAAATCCTTCCGATACGTTTGGGGTTTAAAGGTTTTTCCAAATTCTGGCTCCTTCTGATTTGGACATTATGGGCAGATATTTTCTAACCATCGTCCGATATGAGCCATGTTACAAAATTTTCGGCGAGTTTCTTTACTTTCCGGCAGCTTTTTGTTCCACAAAAGGTTCCTCTTATTTTCGAAGAGTTCTTCTGCGAAAGTCGTAGTTTTCCCTGTCATTGTGCTTAACAGGGACGATCCATTCACAGAATTCTGATAAAATTTGAATGGAAACTTGACTTTGTTCATCTCGGTAAGACAGACCCAAATACCCCATGTCCTTATGGTTGAGATTTCATTTTCTTCGAAAGTAGACAGCAAGGGTATTTCTTCAGTTTTAGAATCCTTGATAAATTTATGACTAGTTATATCAGGTCTCCTTAGCTTGATGAAATGAAAGGGTTCGTGTGATCCTTTTCCTGTTGGTTCTGGAGCTACACTGAAAAAATATAACTCTAGCACATCTTCTCTGTACAAATGATCATTATTTGCCCGAGTTTCTTGGACTGCTTCCTGGATCCATTTTGGTAACTGTGATATCTTCGAAAAGCCTGGTGACGTTGTATAAACTGAGGCCAAAGTCCCAAATTCATACCAGAGCTTTACACCCTTAGGATTGACATTGTTTTTTAGCCAAACCTTTGGATATATTCCTACAACATCAACCCTGCAAGTGTTTGGGTTGATTTCACTCCTTGTATTTAATTTCTCTCACCTCTATTGATAAACCTGGAATGAAGAAATAATAGCTGGATTAGTATCAATCTTAGATTTTTCTTTGTTAGTGTTGGGCCTAAGATTGATCTCTTACCTTTTTACCCTAGAGGCTGAGGGTTGACTTGATGAGTTTTGCTCATCAATTGTTGCTTCATCCAATTCATCAAAAGCTGATGATAGATTAGCACTTGTTTCTTGGGTTTTAGAATCCCCAAAATCTTGTTCTATAACCAGTGGCTTTATTTTTTCTTCTTGTAAAACCAATGGTTTTATCATTTCATTTTTATGAAAAACCAATGGTTTCTCTATAGCCTTCATAATTGGCCCTTGAATAGCAGCTCATAGTTGAGTTTGAGCTTGCAAACATCCTGTAATTCAATTAGATACTTTGATCCGATCAGTTTGTTGTAATCTACCAGCCATTTCAGCACTAATGGTTAACTGGTTGAACTCGGTAAGAAGCAACCCAAGGTGTTCCCTGAGATGCCTATGCATTTTCAGTATGGAATCCACGTCACTGCCTTTCATCCCTTGTTAAAAAATCTGAAAGAATATTTTCATGAGATTTAATAATAACAATATCAAAAATATAATTTTGACATAAAGCTTGTCATCTTAATAATCTAGCTTTCTTTGGTTTAGATTCAATCTTATTTCTTAAGAAAGCTTTTACCTGGGTATTATCAACTTTTAAGGTAAATTTTTTAGCAAGTAAAAATAAAAGCCATTTTTCAAAAGCCTTTTTAACTGCATAAATTTTTTTCTCGTTGATATGTCATCTAATACCCTCAGATTTTGTAAAAAGGCCGCTACAGTATCTGCTAACACTTCCCCATCTGGAGTGAGCTTAGTAAGGACCGCTTCCCACCAATCGTCGTTGTCATCTGTAAATAATACCAAATCATCCTCATCTACGGATATAGCCATTTTTGGGAGTTTTTTACATATCTTCTTTAGTTGGTTTACCCTTTTAGTATGTTCATCGGTCCATATAAACCTTGCATCTTTTTTTAACAAATGACTGAACATCTTCCTGTACATTGCTAGGTTGTTTATGAACATCCCTGCAAAGTTAACCACTCCAAGAAAACTTTGGAGTTGTTTTACATCTCTGAGTTTATCTGGAAAATTCTGTACCTTTTCCACAATATGGGGCTGTAGAATTATTCCAGATTCATCAATATGAATGCCAAGGAATTCGATTTTCCTTGTTGCTATGACTGCTTTCTTTTCAGATAAAACTAGTCCTTCTTGTTTACATATTTTAGAAAAAATCTCTAAATGTTTAACATGTTCGTCTATATTTTTGGATGCTATCAGAATATCGTCAATATAAACAAACATGAAGTTAAAATAATCTTTAAAAAGATTATCCATCTTTCTTTGAAATATTTGGGGTGAATTAGCCAATCTCATAGGTATAACTTCCCAAATATAATGTCCTTGTAGTGTAGAGAAGGCTGTAAATTTCTTACTACCTTCTTCCATCCGAATTTGATAAACCCCAAATTTTCAATCAAATTTTGAGAACACTCTAGCATTTCGGACGCATCTGATTAAGTATTCTCTACTGGGTATGAAGTACCCATCGAACTCCAGGATTTTATTAATACCTTGGTAGTTAATAACTAGCATGGGTTTTCCTCTCTTTATTTCCCCATGATTTCTGACCAGCAAACCTGGGCTGCTATATGGTGAAACTCTTTATTTTACTATACCAAGGTCCAAATGTTTCTTGATAATTATCCTCATATCCTTTTGATCTGTTGTGTTCATTGGGATAGACTTATATATAACGAATTCATACTATTTGCCTTCCTTTAAAGTAAGACTGGATTTGAGTTGATTTCTATCCCACCATGCCAAAGGATGCTCATTATAACTTTCTTTGAGTCTCTTTTTGACATCTTCGAGGGATACCTTATTTTCTAACTCTATATCTCTATGGATTAGAGTTACCTTGAGAAGATCCATATCCCTGTTTGGAGTTCTTGTTTTGTTGTTATTTTTAACATGGTTTCTCAAAACCTCCTGGAATCTTTCATCTTTGGGTGTAAAAGTTGTCTTTTATCACCATGCTGGCTGCGGAATATTATCGGCATCTGTCGATAAAAGGCCACCTTGAGTCTTTGAACTATGATCCTATGATCACAAATCGTAGTGAACATAAGTCGTCTTGACTCATTGTTTTGTGTGTACTTTTTAAAAATTTGTAAAAAGTTATTTTCTAACAGGATATCAGCTCCGGTATCATGGAAATATATGGGTGGTGTCTTTACCTTGTACCAATGTGGGTGGCCTGCTCCTCCCATAATAATCTCTGCTTGTTTTATTCCTTTGCAAAGAATTAAAATCTTTCGAGATAAATTTCGTCCAACAATTTTTGGTAAGTTTTCTTCACAATTCCCAGGGAAGATGCCTCTTTTTGCTATGCGAAATCCTGCTCCTAAATCAATATAGGTTGCGACCTTATATTGTTCATACAAAATCCCAATTTGAATCTATATGTAGAAAGGTGTAACGCCTAGAATTTTTTTTACGTTAACCGTAATGCATAATTAGAAGATTTGATATTTAAAAATAATAAAATAATAATAAAATAAATTAAGGATTTAAATGACTTTTATTTATCATGATTATGTGTTTTAAATTTATTTAGGATTTTAATCTGGATATTTTAAGAGTTATGTATTTTTGAGGAAAAATATTATTTTGATCGCGTAGACTAGACAGTGGTCGATCGCGATAAAATTTTTATTTAAATTTTGACTTAAGAAATTTTAAGGGCCTAAAATAATTATTTTTAAGGTTTATTTTATAGAAAAATTTAGGTTTTATATATATAAATATTCTAAAAGCCTATTTTTCACCTAATTGGGTCATTCTTTGGGCTTTTAGGGCACTTTAAATGGGCTTTTATTATTTCGAAAATTAATATTTAAATTGTCCAAAATAAATGAGTTGTGCTAAGTTCTCAACTTTTTTGAGCCCATAAGCAATTAAGTTGAATTGAGCCCATGAACCAACCATTTTTTAAAACCCGTTTGTTAAGCCCTAACCCAACTCTATATGCGTCGTCTCCTTCATTTCTGAGAAAGGGAGAAATTACTTGGTGCCGCCATCTTCACTCGCACACACCACATGCAAAACTCAAAAGAAATTTCAAGACTTTTACGGAATCTCATTCGGCGCGTCACGAGCTTCGTTTCCCTATCCTTATTTTTTCGATTTAGGCATGTTTTTATCTTTTCTTGGCGCACCATCTAGATTGATATAGCTGCTGCTTAATATGTTAAAACGTGTTCATTGCATTTGCTTGTGGATTAGTGTTGGTTTTTCCCGATTTATGCATCACAGTCATTTTTTTTATCTCCATTCTTGCGTTTGATGATTCGGTTTCGAGCATGGGGTTCACGGATGGTTCGAGGATTAGGGGGGGCTGCTCCTCGGTTAAGGGCTAAGCTAGACTCCCGGATCGAGATTCATTGCACTGTAGTCTGGTGTGGTTGAGCAAGGGATGGTGAAGGCTCGGAGTGAGCTGGGCGTTGGGTTACTCAAATCAGGGGGTTCGGGTTTTTTTTTGGTAATGGCTATCGGTCGAGCAACGTTTGTAGGGGCTTTGAGACTGGGATGGTTCAGAGAGCACCGGCAGGACCTTGGGGTGGTCCTGTCGGCGCGGCTCCGGCCAGGGGTAGCCGAAGCAGGGAGATGAAAGGCTGGGAAAGGGGTTGTGCGCAGGGCGAGCGTGAGGGGAGGAACGCAGGGTTGGGCTGTTGATGGGTTAAGTCTGAGTCGGGTTTGGGTCTTAGGTTGGTCCGGGTCCGGTCTAATAGGTTTAGGGTCCAAGTTTATGTTCTGGGCTTAAGTCTACTATAGGGCCCAAAGAGTTAAATTTATTACTAGGCTTTATTATTTAGTTATTATTTGGGCTTTAGTTGTTAAACTGGGCTTAATTATTATTTGGGTTCAAATAAATGTTTGGACCTGAAGTATGAATGGGCTTAAGTAAGTTTATTTGGGCCTAGAAAATATTTTAGTAGGACTTAAGTTAAATAATCATTTGGGCTTAAGGTATTAACGTGGGCTTGAGAAATTCAATAAGTGTAATTAGGATCCTGAGGTTATTTTTATATACGATATATGATTGCATGTGGTTTTATTTAGTAGTACTCGTTATTAAAGATAGAGCAAGCTGGGCCTTTAGGATCACTAGATCTAAATGGTGTGCAGGTGAGTTTGATTCAATAGCTGATGACGTGGTCCCGAGTGGCGGCGAGGACCTCTGAGCATCTGCGGCGAGCTAGCGTACCCGCGACCTTTGCAGTATTCATGTTTCCGCATTATTTTCTGTTATGAGACTTTTATTCGAGGGTTGTAATAAACCACTTTTTCACGTGTTATCTACTTTTATCATGATTTTATTGTGATAGAACTTTAAAATCTACGTATTTACGTATTTTGAAATACCGCATACTTGTGTATGGATTTTATTTAAATTATTTCGTGAGTTTCAAATTGCTAAAGTACAATAAAATTACTATTTATTATATTTCATGAAATAAAACTATTTTTAGTATTGACGCATATATGTAAGGGCATATATATATATATTAAAAAAAATCCCTCGAGTTTCGGTCGTTTCAATTTGGTATCAGAGCAAGGTCCTTGGAGGGTAAGCTAGCCTGCTACGTGGAGCTCAGAAGTCGCCGCCAGTCTGTGAGTTTTAAATATTTTTAAGTATATGTTTATGAATGGGACCCTTGAGTTAGATTTTCAATGAAATTTATGTTATAAGCGTTTTAAATTAAAATACTTAGTTATGCAATACGGTTACGTGGGGATTTTTGGGATTTGCAGCATGGCTTCGAGACGCGTTTTGAGACGGGGCGACCCCGTGGGTGCCGACCAGGGAGGTGCTGACCAGGGTGGAGGCCAGCGGGAACCACCTCCACCGCCTCCACCACCGCCACCAGCTCCGCCACTTACAGCATTCGAGAGAGCTAGCGTGGGCATGCTAACAAGCATCACTAGGCTGCTGGAGCATCAGGCCGATCGGCCTAGGAGGACCCGTGAGGAGGACATCGCTGAGAGGTTCCGCAGGCAGGATCCCAAGGAGTTTGCAGGGACCACTGATCCTTTAGCTACAGAGGAGTGGATCCGATCGTTAGAGACGATCTTTGCTTATATGGGTATTCAGGATGCTGACCAAGTTCGTTGCGCCATCTATATGTTGAAAGATGATGCAGCCCTGTGGTGGGAGGGCACCGTGATTGGACTGGATGTGGCGAGGATGACTTGGATGGACTTCAGGATAGTGTTTTTTGAGAAGTACTTCACGGAGGATGTTCGAGGCCAGCTGGTCCGTGATTTTCTGACTCTCCGACAGGGAGACCGTTCTGTGGCCGAGTATTTGAAGCAGTTCGAGCGTGGGTGTCACTTTGTGCCCATGATAGATGAGGATGAGAGAGAGAGGCTGCGACACTTCACTGACGGTTTAAGGTCCGACATCAAGCATGATGTTTATATGGCAGATGTGACGACGTGTAAGGCAGCAGTGAATCGGGCTTATCGGGTTAAGTTAGGGAGGAGAGAGATGCAGACTGATTATTAGTAGAAGAGACAGTTCCAGGAGTCATCTCGAGGACAGTCTTCGAAGCAGCCGGCGAAGAGGTCTTATCTTGGGCCATCTGAGGGCCCAAATCCCTCGATACCACAGCAGCCTCAACAACAGAGGCCTCAGGGGTAGGCTAGACAGCAGCAGGGGGAAATTGCCCCTAACACTAGAGGGACACCTATCTATAGGCAGTGTCAGCGACCTCATGTTGGACAGTGTATGACGGGCTCAGGCAGGTGCTATCAGTGTAAGGAGCCAGGCCACATTTCGAAGAACTGCCCGCGAAGGAACCAGACGACCGGGCGCCTATTTGTGATGCAGGCGCAGGAGGCTGACCCCGACACTTCTTTTATCACAGGTAATCCTCATTTATGATTATTTGCTACTCTTGGGATATTTAGTTAATGCTTTGCATGAGCGAATAATGGTCTGTTTGTACACGTGGTTTAGAACTGCATGTTTAGGATTTTTTGTAATTGGCGAATTTGTGCATTTGCATATTTAGGTTGGATTTTGTTGGTGATTGGGTTGGATTGTTATTATGGATAGTATAATATATATATGTGTGGGAACTTTTCGGCGTGCATGGTAAAATTAGTATTAAAGGGGTGCGACTTTTGCGTTGTTAGATTCTGGAGCAAGGCACTCTGTTATCTCTCTGTCTTTCTTTGAGCGGGTAGGTATCGTGCCCAAGGTGTCTAGTTTGGGATATGATATTATCGTGCCTTTCGGTGAGGTTCTTTTTACCACCAGTGTTATCAGTGGGTTTGAGTTTGAGGGACTTGTGGTTAGAGTTGATTTAGTGGTTTTTCCGATGTTGGGTTTTGATCTTATTTGGGTTGGAGAGAATGTTTTGAGAATTTTTTTAGAAATTTGACTGATTAGTATTGAGGAATTTAGATTTTTCTTTTCTTATAAATCTTTGAGCCTAATTATTCGGTACAAGAGTACTTATTAATGATGATTTAGTTTGCTGCAGATACGTAATTTTGGAATTGGCGATAGTCCTAATCGAGTAATTAAGCATTGTTTGTAGCTTAGTTGTTTTGTGGGTGATTGGGAAGGTGTCTTTGGGATAGCGTAAAGCCAGTTACTTGAGTCATTGTATTGTTTCCATCTGAAAATATTGGAAACCTTTTGGTGAGTCATGCATTCTTTGATTCGCATGACACAGGTCATTGAAGACTCAGTCAACCTAGCATCGATTGATATTTCGATTATGAAATTCAAAAATTCACATTCTTGGAAACTTGAATTCTAAATCTGGACATGAATGTTGATTCGGGTGAGTATTTTTATTTTATTCCGTGGTGATCTCGATTTTATTTTGTTGGCATCGGATTATACCCTGAGATTCTATTTCTTTTTCTTTTTCGATAAGTGCGTGTGGATTTCCTCGTGTGTGAGGTCACGCTGATAGCCCTGATATTGATTTGTCTTGATGATGGGCGTGATGTCATAACCTTTGACGGTGATCACCTGATTTAATATTGATTGATTGATTCGCATCCGTTGTTCATGGAGCATTGATTTTGATCCACTCACCCATTTATATTTAATTGCAAGAGAGTTGTTTTCATTTAAGAAAATTTTCTTTCAGAGTATTGTATTTTGGTATTGTTCTAAACCTCATTCCTTCGAATTCGATTTGATGATGACTCAGCAAGTTATTGTTTGAGCTGAGTTATATTGAATGTCGTCTTTACATTGAATTGGCTCGTAACTGATAGCGATTGATAGCACCATTAGAATTTAGTGTTTGATGGACATTAGATAGGATTGTGAGTCTGATGATATCGAGGATGGATTATGGTATTCTGAGTTAGATTTTTGAAGTAGGTCCACTGTCGATTCGAATAGTTACGTCTTGGTCCGTTCGAGATTTTGGAGGGGTTTGGCGCTATGGCATATCGTGTAGCGCTACCGTCTAGCCTTGCAGCAGTGCACGACGTATTCCATGTCTCGATGTTGCGAGAGTATATCTCGAATCCATCGCATGTTTTGAATTTTGAGCCTCTGCTTTTGGCGTCGGATTTGTTGTTGGGGAAGCGACCGGTGCAGACCTTGGTGCGTGAGGAGCAGAGGCTGACTTGCGGACGCGTTTTCCAGAGCTTTTCGTTACGCATTTCAATTTCGAGGACGAAATTTCTTTTAAGGGGGAGAGAGTTGTAACGCCTAGAATTTCTTTTACGTTAACCGTAATGAATAATTAGGAGATTTGATATTTAAAAATAATAAAATAATAATAAAATAAATTAAGGATTTAAATGACTTTTATTTATCATGATTATGTGTTTTAAATTTATTTAGGATTTTAATCTGGATATTTTAAGAGTTATGTATTTTTGAGAAAAAATATTATTTTGATTGCGTAGACTGGACAGTGGTCGATCGCGATAAAAGTTTTATTTAAATTTTGACTTAAAAAATTTTAAGGGCCTAAAATAATTATTTTTAAGGTTTATTTTATAGAAAATTTAGGTTTTATATTTTATGGGCCTAAAAATTTTAAGGTTTAATTTTAATTGGCCAATTGGGTCATTCTTTGGGCATTTAGGGCACTTTAAATTTATGGGCTTTTATTATTTAGAAAATTAGTATTTAAATTGTCTAAAATAAATGAGTTGTGCTAAGTTCTTAACTTTTTTTGAGCCCATAAGCAATTAAGTTGAATTGAGCCCATAAACCAACCATTTTTTAAAACCCGTTTGTGAAGCCCTAACCCAACTCTATATGCATCGTCTCCTTCATTTCTGAGAAAGGGAGAAATTCCTTGGTGCCGCCATCTTCACTCGCACAAACCACACGCAAAACTCAAAAGAAATTTCAAGACTTTTACGGAATCGCATTCGGCGCGTCACGAGCTTCGTTTCCCTATCCTTATTTTTTCGATTTAGGCATGCTTTTATCTTTTCTTGGCGCACCATCTAGATCGATATAGCTGGTGCTTGTTATGTTAAAACGTGTTCATTGCATTTGCTTGTGGATTAGTGTTGGTTTTTCCCGATTTATGCATCACAATCATTTTTTTATCTCCATTCTTGCGTTTGATGCTTCGGTTTCGAGCATGGGGTTCACGGATGGTTCGAGGATTAGGGGGGGCTGCTCCTCGGTTAAGGGCTAAGCTAGACTCCCGGATCGAGATTCATTGCAGCGTAGTCTGGTGTGGTTGAGCAAGGGATGGTGAAGGCTCGGAGTGAGTTGGGCGTTGGGTTACTCAAATCAGGGGGTTCGGGTTTTTTTTTTTGGTAATGGCTATCGGCCGAGCCACGTTTGTAGGGGCTTTGAGACTGGGATGGTTCAGAGAGCACTGGAAGGACCTTGGGGTGGTCTTGCCGGTGCGGCTTTGGCCAGGGGTGGCCGGAGCAGGGAGATGAAAGGCTGGGAAAAGGGCTGTGAGCAGGGCGAGCATGAGGGGAGGAACGCAGGGTTGGGCTGTTGATGGGTAAGTCCGAGTCGGGTTCGGTTCTTAGGTTGGTCTGGGTTAAGTCCGAGTTGGGTTCGGGTCTTAGGTTGGTCCGGGTCGGGTCTAATAGGTTTTGGGTCCAAGTTTATGTTCTGGGCTTAAGTCTACTATAGGGCCCAAAGAGTTAAATTTATTAATGGGCTTAATTATTTAGTTATTATTTGGGATTTAGTTGTTAAACTGGGCTTAATTATTATTTGGGTTCAAATAAATGTTTGGACCTGAAGTATGAATGGGCTTAAGTAAGTTTATTTGGGCCTAGAAAATATTTTAGTAGGACTTAAGTTAAATAATCATTTGGGCTTAAGGTATTAACGTGGGCTTGAGAAATTCAATAAGTGTAATTGGGCGAGACCTAGTTTTATGTTTTAAGCTAAGGGGCAGCAAACTCGAACCAGCCGTGCCAAATCAAATAGTCCGTAAATATACATTTAATAGATTTATATGTATATTTTGATATAAATATGACTTTTATGAAAAAGAAATTAAATATATATTTACGGGCAAAATTTTAAGAAAAAAATAATATTTTTAATTCATTATTCATGCATATATTTTACGTTAAGTTAATGGCATGTGACGAAAAATATTTTAGGATAATTGATGTGATTTGTGACAAATACGGGACTGGAGGTCGGGATACCGGGCCCGATGACATTTCCACTTATGTTTATGAGCCTTCGGCACCCTAGAGGTTTGGTGATGAGGCATAGGAGGCGTAGGGAAACCCCACAGGTTCGGTGACCCTCACCGCCACGTACGTTGGTTTATAGATTGATCAATCGAATTAGATTACACTTCACTGATATGACCCACAATAAAGTTTTTATGATTATAACATGCCATGATTATGCTACGCATTTATGTTATGAAAATGTTTACGATGCAGCTTATGCATATGATTTTACGTTCATGCATGCATTAAATCCTGAGGTTATTTTTATATACGATATATGATTGCATGTGGTTTTATTTAGTAGTACTCGTTATTAAAGATAGAGCAAGCTGGGCCTTTAGGATCACTAGATCTAAATGGTGTGCAGGTGAGTTTGATTCAATAGCTGATGACGTGGTTCCGACTAGCGGCGAGGACCTCTGAGCATCTGCGGCGAGCTATCGTACCCGCGACCTTTGCAGTATTCATGTTTCCGCATTATTTTCTTTTATGAGACTTTTATTCGAGGGTTGTAATAAACTACTTTTGCACGTGTTATCTACTTTTATCATGATTTTCTTGTGGTAGAACTTTAAAATCTACGTATTTACGTATTCTGAAATACCGCATACTTGTGTATGAATTTTATTTAAATTATTTCGTGAGTTTCAAATTGCTAAAGTACAATAAAATTACTATTTATTATATTTCATGAAATAAAACTATTTTTAGTATTGACGCATATATGTAAGGGCATATATATATATATATATTAAAAAAAAAATACCTCGAGTTTCGGTCGTTTAAAAAGGGCTTGTTATCATTTTACTTAAAGGGATTACTATATGGCCCCGCCATTTTTAATAAACTGTGTTGTAATTCAGTAATCCGATTAAGACTATTTAGCTTCAATGTTTCTAAGGCTTCAATAGGTAGAGTATTATTACTCTTTTCTACTTCTTCAATGCGTTCTAGTAAATCATGTTCATGTTTCATTAACTTCAAGAGTTGTTTCTTTCTCTGTTTGTGAACAGAGTTCTCAAATCTGGTTAGGGGATTATCCCTTATCCAATTTTCTTAGTTTTTCATCTCGTAGAATTCTTATTGAATTCTTCAATTTTTTTCTTTTGTCATAAACTCTATTCCTCTCTCAAGGCGTTTCCATGGTTTATGGTCTTCAAGGAATTCTAAGCTAAGAATTAGTTGATCTACTTCTTTTCCTGGAATTCCCCCAATTGAACTTCCAATTCACCAAGCTGTATAAATTTTACTTTTAAGTTCTTCGATATGGTTGTATCACTACAGATTTAAGTCTGGATTATATTACTAAGCTGATATGTAAATTATGGTTATGTTTTCGCACATTTTTACTCTGTTAAGTATTTTGTTGTATTAAGTTTAATGCATGCTATTAGTTGCCAGTTAGTAGGTGATTCCATGCAAGGTCACTACATTTTTTGGTATCATTTATCAATCCTTGGTAAGTTTCTTTTTCATTTTGTTCTAAATAGTAAATCGAGTTACAAGGGAATTGGTTCATATGGCTTGTAATTTCGAATACTATTTTGATTTTTTTCCATCCTTCTGGAGATCTAAGTTTTCCCATTATGGAAAACTCCTTTTCTTCTGGTGGAATTTCCTGTATATGAATTTTCCCATCTTCGAATCGTCATTCGGTCACCCTGAAAGGATAACCTTCGGGGTTCTATTTTAATACCTCTGTATAGAATTGGTTTGTCTTGAATTTGAATATCTGTTTCCTGAATTAAGGAAAACTCGATTCTTTCTGGGTAGATTGCTTGAACAACTTTTCCGAAAATCTCTAGAATTTCAATAAACTCATTTCTAATAACTAATTCTGAATGGTGGGTATTAGAAAGAGCATATGAAATTTGATATGTAATAGAATATGGTCTATTACCTTCCTTTATTAATCGTTTTTCCTTGAAATTTTGATGCAACGTCAAGGAACAACTAAAGTCTCTGTCAACTAAATTGTAGGTTATTCTTGGATAAATAACTCCTACAATTTTTCCTACACATAAATTTCCTGAGATAGTTCCCATAATAGCGTCTTGTATATTTTCCATTCTTTTATCGCATACTACGATGTCTATGGGAAAATCTATTCCTTCTTTGAAAGTAGCTTTGATCATTATTTGGATTGCTCCAATATGAATCTAGAACATCGTCCTTGCTACTTTACTTCCCAGCTTTTGCAATTCTTCTCTCATTTCTTCAAAAGAAATTAATTGAATCTCAATCTAATTACTAGTTAATTCCATAGGAATCACAATTTCCCTTTTGGATACCTTGTAAATCAGATTGTGCCTTCTTTGTCTAAGCCACAGGTTTCCTAAGACTCTTCCCACTTGTCTTGCCAAAAATCCTTGATACTTCTGTAGAGTGGGATTTTCTCTCATAATTCTTTGGATCATATTATGAGATATAGTAGTTTGACTAAAAAAACCCAGCCAAACTTTCATGTGTTTCATGTCGAAACACTTCTTCTTTAGTCTGATTCTGATTCTGATTCATCATCAGATTCTTCTTGACTACATAGTATTTATTCCTCGTATATGCTTTCATCTGAGGGTATATCCTCAAACTGATATACTTGGACAAGATCTTGAAAGAAGACCACATCATCCATGTCACGTGTTGCTTCAAGTTTGACTTCTTTCTTCTCATTTTTTGGATAATTTGTCAAAATATGTCCCCTTGCTCCGCATGTCTAGCAGTTACAGTCTTTAAAAATTTCACTTGCTCTCATATGAGTTCTCCTAAAAGTTCTTCTGGATGGTATTCTTCCCCTGCTTTGAGATGAGCTTGTTGCTGGGGATGTTCTTGTAGGTCCACTTTTTTCCCTGATCTATAAGATCTGGTATTTTGTTTGGACCAAACTGTCTTTGGTTTTCAAGAACCTCTCATTCTTTTATTATAAGGATTATTTCTGAATTTCTTCCTTTTAAATCCCTGTGATCTATTCCCAATGATTTTTGGGAGATCATTTTCTCTACAACATAAAGGAGTACGTTTATCTATACCCCTTATCTTTTTGTAGTTCTTTTGTAGTGCTGCCTAGGGTGGGGGAAAAATACCAAAATGCCATCATACCGCCTATACCATACCGAAAAAAATGTATATATCAAAAATTTCAGTGCGATATGATCGGTATCAGTATAGGATTTGCGAAATTTCGGTATTTCGGTATGCCGAAAAAAATATAAAAAAAGTCGGTATATACGGTATCGGTATGATACCGCGTATACTGACATTTTTTTTAAAAATAGTTTAAAAAATATTTAAAATGTCGGTATACACGGTATCATACCGATACCGTACCGAATTTCGGTATACCGAAATTTTTCGGTAAGAACGGTATGGATTTATGTCATACCAAAATTTTGATATACCGACATTTCGGTATACCAAAATTTTTTGTACGATATGCGGTATTCGTTGAATACCACGGTATACCGTATCAAACCACCTTTAGTGCTACCATGTGGCACCATTCTGCCAATTTTCCCTTCAGAAAATTAAAGAGGTGTGTCTTGCCAATGTATCTAGAATACCTGGAACATATTCTTTTATCAGCATTTCTCTCCAGGGACTTGGCATTTTTGCAAAAAATAGCTGAATAGCTACATTTTCCTCGACTCTTGTACTCCATCTGTATTTAGTGAATAACATAATGTATTCATCAACTAAACAGATATCATGCAACTCGAGACTATACAGAGCTTGAGTATATCTTCTCTTATTCTCTGTATCTTGATTATTGAAATAGTCCACCTCTATAAATTGTGCTTTAAATAGGGTGGTCATTCTTCCTCCAATCTCGCTGATGGATTCTCCTGCTAAAACTGATTCTTTAGTATCTGGCATAGTCATTTCCCAAGCGATCTTAACAGATCCCATTAGACTTATTTCTAGAAGTTTAATGAATCCTTCTTTATTGAGATCTAATGTTCTTGCTGCAATTATCATAGCTGATGTCCAATAATCTATGAGATTTTCTCTGTTTTTTGAAGTTTAGAACATCAAGGTTTAACATAACCGGAAGGATGTATAGGATCTAAAACAGTTTTTTCGTAAGGTGTTTGATGGAGTGCGATTTTACTCCTTCTTGTCCTTGTTTCTGCCGGATGTGAATTTTCTCCAGTCTGAAATTCACTATGTGATTCTTCTGTTTTAACCACATATCTTGGCGGATTCCCAGTAGGTTATTGACCTTCAGAGGAATTCATCTTTAAATCTACAACCTTAAGATTTGCAAATGAATCTGCAAGATCTTGTAAATCCTCAAGATTTAATCTTTCTAAGTAGTCATCAGATAGTATTTTTCTCTGATACTGCTTTTATAAGATTAATCACCATCTCTTCATCAGTTAAAGGTTTTTGTACCATTTTGGTTTTAACTTTATGATGTAACAAAGGTTTGATACCAAACGAGAGTGGTAACCTTCCTCCTTTCCTAGAACTCGTTATTTGTTCTAGATTTTGGATTTTCATTTGAAGATCCCTTAGAGTTACAAGAATTTCTTCTTGTTTTTTAAGGATTTTTTCAATTTGTCGAGGTATTTCATACAGCTGGTTGTTGTAATATTGTATCATATTTTGAATTTTTCTAAGATCTCCGGAGAGCTTAGAAGAATTTGGTGTGATCTCTAGAAATTTGGAGTTAAAAATCATATTTCTTAATCCTTCCAGAGTATATAAAGAGACCCGAGCTTCTCACACGGAGCCTTGTGTTTTGTTGGGAATCTATTTTAAGTAGATTCACTTTTTCATAGAATTTCATATAGATGAAATTTACCTGATTTAAACTTTCTTTTGAATTCATGGTTTTGTTAAAATCTCTTCTTCAACAAATAAAAGCATGATTTAACGAATAATATTATGTTTGAATATTTAACCTAAGCTTTGATACCATTTTTCTGATAATTCTTTATACTATAAATGAGCACAAAATCTCCAGATTCTAGCATAAAACATTTATATTTCAAGCATAAAACATTTAGATTTCAAGCATAGATTAGCATAAATCAAGTACAAGAATTAAACATTAAAATATTCAAGTTTGGTGGTCCTAGGGAGTTATAGTAAAAAATCTTTTGGTTAGTAAGTTAGAATAAAGTTAGAATGGGTATTGGGGATTTAAGTACAATTTACTCATATATTAATGTATTAAGATTTTTAATTTTAAAAAAATTGGGAACAACGGGTGATTTACGTGAGTCTCGAACTGGATATTTTATCGTTAGCTCAGGCTCAGCCATTTAAATTTTAATTTCTAAATGGGCTGGATCCAATCTAATGTTAAACAATTCGATTTCAAGCCTTTATAATTTTTACCTTTGAATGGACCATCCTAGCCCAATTCATGCCAATCATATGTTCCTCTATCCTGAAGTGGACCAATTTTCAGGCCCAAGATTTGAATTACTAGTAAATAACGCAAATATAATATAACTCTCATATTTTAGGCGTTTTTTTGTGGATTGTTATGTGTATATTATTATTATTCTACAAGATGTTCATCTCGCAGTGTCTATGAGGTGCCAAAAAATAGACGGTCTGAATATTGTATGTATATATGTGTGTATAGATAAACCAATAATAATCATAATTATGACATAAAAATTGATTGTCATGCTAATTTATAATAAACTTCGAATAAAATCTTATGTTACAGAATATGTCAAATCTGATGATGCACCTATCAAATTATACAAAAATAATTAATAATAAAGTAAAGAAGTGCAGGAATATATAGGATCGTTAATATAAGTAATATTCAAAATAGAACATCTACAAAATCTAATAGATATGATATTATAAGATAGTGTACATATAGCCGAAGATTCCATCCCCAAATAAAATTTTTGAATCCTCGAGCTCACTTGGAATCTTTGATGTTTACATAAATGCATGCAAAGTGTGTCATCAGATAAATAGTCATAATTATTCCTTAAAAGATCGATATATAGGTCTTGCAAATTGGTCTCATCTGATTTTGATCATTTAATGGTCATATTTCAATTTTTTCGAATGGCTGATAGGACACTAGATATTGCTGATATAGCATTGGATATTATTGATATTCAAGTATCACTAAAACTTGATATTGTTCATGTAAATTATATTGTAATTCTGGTCCTTTACTCGGTCATATATATTTCAATTTTTTTGAAATGAAATTGAATTCTTTTTGGGGAGATTTTAGTTCGTTTTTGTCGGATTGCTGTCGTGTCAGTGCTCCGAAAAAAAAAAAGTTAATAAATTAACATTGAGAGAAAATTGGGTACGTTTATTGTGAGACAGAGCGATCTGATCCATATATAGAATGAAAATTAATGTTTTTGACACTTTTTATGGGTCAGATAGAGCAAACAAACAGTATCGCAAAATTAACCTGTAAGAAGGTTTCCGAAGAGTTTTTGTAAAACTTATGAGACGTGATTAATATGGGATTAAAATCACAACGAGAGCAATTTCGCAGTTTCCCTAATAATTAATTATCGTGTTAGTAACTTAGTATATAGTAAAATTTTAAATTTCCAATCTTGGACTTAAGTTGGAATCTCAGATGTGCCTACAGCTACTAATCCAGGGATTTGCCTAAAACATGAGGGAAAATGAGTCATCAAGTACTTAGAAATTGTTATTTTATATGACCACGAGTACTTATCTTGCTGGACTTGTACTAAAGACTCAAAGTAATTGCAGTAACATGTTAATTAATTAATTAATTATGCTTTTAATTAAATTGAATTAATTACAGGTACTAATAATGTAATCCACGAGACCTTCACGTGTGATCTGACTTCCTTGCTCATAAGTACAACGACCTAAGCACTTTTTTTAATGTTTAATAAAGTACAATAATACGTTAGGGGCAGATAATGTGGGCACAATAAAAAAATAAAAATATAATTATATATATAACAAAACTTATACGAGATCATTTCGTAAGTTAATTTTGGAAGACGGGTCTCCAATCCGATTCGACTTATAAAAATATTTTTTTTTATGTTGAAAGGATTATTTTATATTCAATTATGGAGCGAGTCGACTCGTCTTACAGATATAGATCACTAAGACCGTCTCATAAGAAACCTGCTACTCTTATATAAATATTATTTTTCTAATATAAATTTACTTCCACCAAAGTTATAGTGTCGTCTAAAAAACTAGCATCATGGATCTAGCTTCGTTGTTGTGATTTGTGTGCTTGATACAAGATAGATTATGATATTAAAATTTATCCGTAATCTATTCATGAACAAAAATATGCGATCGATTCGAAAATCGTACATAATTTTCGTTACATTTTGTATAGGGAGGACGATTACGGATTATCCATGCTAATAGTTCAAATTCCAATGGATTGTGAAAGAAGAAATGAATCGATAGCCGATAGGACACTGTCGAGTTTGATTTGCGTTTGACTCTTCGTGAATTGAAATTAATTTCTTAAAATTTTTGCAAATAGGGGGGGAACTCTTATGAGGTTATCTATGATATATAAATCTCTAACTCGATTTGATTCTTAAAAATAAATTATTTTTAACTGTTAATGAAATGTATTCCGAATTCTGAACACAGAAACAACACAACAACAATGATAATGAGTTAGTCGAGACGAGAGATTTTATCTATCCGCAAAACAAAATTGTCTGTTACAAATGCTATATAAATATTGGCGTCAATCGTCTCTAAGATACAACGACTTCTGAACGAGATATAGCAGCGCAACTAATATCTCGAACTTCAACGAACAAAAATAAGCAGAACTTTCTTTTGAGAGAGTGGGGACAATATGCAGAGAATCAAAAATCTGATGTTTTTCGTTATCAGATATCAAAGTTGTATATATTATGCGTTATAACCAGTCATATATATCGACTGAAGTCCAAAGAATGTATCTTATGGCCTAAGGTGCAACTCATGACAGAAGAAGCTCAAAAAGAGACGTATCTTTTCGGAAAGCAGATGGCGCGCTCGAACGGTAATTTTTCACCGCTCTAGCGGCAGACGTCCTGCCAGGAAATCTTCTGGATGCTCGCTCGAGTGGTAAATTTGTGCCGCTCGAGTCTTGGTGGTGGTGTACAGTGTACACAATAAAATTTTAACTAAATTTTATCCAGAAAGAATAATAGGATCATAAGACCTCAACCCCACTGCCCCGAGCTCGAGTCTTCGTGGTGGTGTACAGTGTACACCATAAAATTTTAACTAAATTTTATCCAGAAAGAATAATAGGATCATAAGACCCCAACCCCACTGCCTCGAGCCGACCGATCGCGCGTGTTAGTTGCATCGACTTATCTCATTGATATAAATTCGTGAGATCGACTCACTTTATATCTCATCCGGTGTCCTAAAGGCTCAATCTCATAATCCAAAGTTGGATTGATATTTAAGAAGAAAAAGACATTGGAAATCTTCCAATGTGGGACAAGCTTTTTCTCCCCTCAATTCATTCACAATTTTTCCAACATTAACTACATATATGAATCAAATCAACTTGTCTCATTGATATAAATTCATGAGACCGACTCACTTTATACCTACCAACTTAAAAATAATCAATTGTGTGTCTCGTTATAATTGCATGAAACCGAAAAAATTTATTTATAAAACTTTTATGTTACAAAAAATATATATTTTTTAAATAAAAATAAATATTGAATTTAATTTTTATAAATTTAAATAATTTGAATTTATATACTCTACCAAAGACCGTAAAACTTGTAGATTTGGTCTATGATCCTCGACTCATGGATTACTTTCGGTCACTCAAAGGCTTCAACCATTTTTTAAAAAAAAAAATTTTGTCCCCCACAAATTAATTCAAAAAAAAATGAAAAAAACAAAAAAAAAAAATACAAACTACAAATAAAAAAACTAAATTAAAATCTAAAAGAAAAAAAATATTTCAATTAATAAGTACACAAATATTATAAATAGACATAATGCATGCTCCGGATGCACTGACCTTACACAATTATACGTACTTGTTAGACTTTTGAAAAAAATTTGATGTAAAATATATGCTGAAATAAATATATCTTAAATAGGAATTTGAGCAAATAGGGTGATATATTGAAGCTAAATAATTCCATAAAAAAATTTTGAAGCTAAATAATTAAAAAAAATAAATAAATTATTTGATAGATTAAAACGCCCGATATATTTTCAATCAATCCAATCCGATTCAA
This sequence comes from Henckelia pumila, assembly GCF_033568475.1. Lineage (NCBI taxonomy): Eukaryota > Viridiplantae > Streptophyta > Magnoliopsida > Lamiales > Gesneriaceae > Henckelia > Henckelia pumila. Next base: position 182,964,767 of record NC_133121.1, on the reverse strand, counting down.
TATTAATGTGGAATTCAGTTCAAACGGATAATCCAGATTAATCTGATACAATAAGCATCCCTATCCCATTGAAAAATAATAATAAATTAATTACTATACTTATAATAATTTTCACACACGAATACGCGTTTAAGTTTTAACTATAATTTCAACGTCAGAGCAGAATGCTCTGACATTTATATTAAAAAATATATTTTTTTCGCAATAATAAAATATATACTCATGCACTGTGTTTATATAAATAATACAAATGTTTAATTATTATATTTAGGCAGTATTTGCAAACTCTAAATTTTTTTTATAAATTTGTTAAGAAAATCTCTATAATCACTTATTTTTAAAGGTTACAAACACCACCTTAGTAGTCAACTAATTCTGACCTCTTTTGTACTAGTTAATATACGGATTAATTGGCATCCAATGAGAAGTTAGAGTTGATAAAATAAGTGAATATTTGAATAATCAAGTCGATTTTTTCCATCAATATTTTTTAGAACGTTTTACACAGAACTCGTACAGTGTGATTTATCCGACTGTTATAGTTTGAAAATTTCTAATTTAATCCTAGCGGCGGAGCCACATTGATGCCAGGTGCCCAATTTTTTTATTTTTTATTTTTGTTTTAACAAAAAAATATATATTAATTCTAAAGTTTAAAAGTATAGTCTGTATTGATTAATAATCCTGATTTCGCCAATGGTTAACCCAAAGATTTATCTAGTATGCAAAGAAGAATAGCGTCTGCAGATTTAAACGTCATAAAAAAATATAAAGGGATTAATTGGCAATTGTTGAAAATATATATAAATATATATTATTATTTATTGTTGAATGTTGAAGGTTGAAAGTTGAAAATTGAGTTGTAAAATATTGAAAATTAGTGTGTGATGATGTAATTAATGATGTATTAATTTTTGACTAATCTCCAATTGAGATCTATAAATAGGTCTCTCCATTTGTGTAGAAAAACACAATTGTGAAGAGAGAAAAATTTTATAAAGTGTAGAATTTGATAAATTTTGAGTTTTTACTTTTTACCGTAAATTTTTACTTTTTCACAACACGTTATCAGCACGATCGCTCGAAGGTTCTCTATATTTTCCGACGCTCCAAAATACAAGAAGAAGTCAAAAATATTCAACAAGTAAGAATTTTTATTTTACTGTTTATATATTTTTATTGTGTATATATTAATATATAATATCATGTTATGAAAAAATAAGTTTTTTTCAAAACTTGTTATAAATCCTGGGAGGATGTTAAGACGACATCCCACACTTCCGGTAAGGGATACGACAAGTATAAAAGCCTCTAAGGTTTTTAAACAATAACGTGATATATATTTATTATGTATATATATATTAACTATATTAATATATAATTTCATGTTATTATATAAAAGGTTGTCTATGACACTGACCTTATAATAACGTGATATGATATATATTATTGTGTATTTATATACTAACCATATTTGTATAATCTCATGTTATTATATAAAAGGTTGTCTACGACACCGATCTTATAATAATGTGATATGATATACTATACCTGACTTTATACTAACTATATTGGTATAATTTCACAACATTATATAAAAAGCTGTCTACGACACTGACCTTATAATAATGTGATATGATATACATAATTATTTAATTATGATTATCATTATATGCATTACATGATTATCACGAATTTTTATTCAACACATACTCAATTTTTTCTTTACCCCCAACGGTCACAAACGGTAACAAAACGGCTAGTTTTTGCCCTATAAATATGTTCACTCAAACTCATTTTCAATCCCACCAAATTCATTCTTTCTCTCAAAATATTTTATCCTCGGTTTTTTCGAAGATGGAGATGATGACATTTATAAGGATATTTTTCATAACGACTATGATCATCATGCTCACGAGTCTTTTACTCACCAGCGATTTTCCAACACATATTTTTTCTCTATTTGTATACGCACTTGTAATTTACGTTCTTCCATTATTTTGTATTGTCATATTTATGGAAATTAACTAATAAAATGCATTGTTATTTTCTAGTACCACCATGTCGAACTTGGCGAAACTCGAATTCATTGCACTTGATATAACCGGAAAGAATTATATGCCATGGACCCTCGATGTAGAAATGCATCTCGAGTCATTGGGTCTTAACGAAACTATCAAAGAAAATAACATATCATCCTCACAAGATAAAGCAAAAGCGATGATATTTTTACGCAGACATCTTGATGAGGGGTTGAAATGTGAATATTTGACCGAAAAAGACCCAATGATTTTGTGGAAAGGGTTAAAAGAACGTTTTGAGCATATACGGGAAGTTATACTTCCGACCGCACGAGATGAATGGAATACTTTAAGATTCCAAGATTTTAAAAAAGTGAGTGATTATAATTCTGCGATGTATCGAATTGTCTCACAGCTGAAATTTTGTGGGCATAATATTACTGAGATGGAAATGCTTGAAAAGACATTTTCCACATTCCACGCATCAAATATAACTCTACAACAGCAATATAGAGTGCGTGGATTTTCAAGATACTCAGAACTCATCGCATGTTTACTCGTGGCGGAAAAGAATAATGAATTGCTCATGAGAAATCATCAGTCCAGACCTACTGGTTCAACGGCATTTCCTGAAGCAAATGTCGTAAGTAAAAATGAAAACCAAAATCAAAGATATAGACAAGATTTTGGTCGAGGTCGTGGACGAGGACGTGGGCGTGGACGTGGGCGTAGAAATGATCGCGGTCGTGGTCGAGGCCGTGGATTTGAAAATAAAAGAGATAGTTATTTCAATAACTCATCTCAAAGGAACGTCACGAACCACCCACAAAAGAGGCAGCATGATAATACGGGTGAAAATGAAAATCATCCAAAAAGAACTGAGAGTGTTTGTTATAGATGTGGCACTCCAGGACATTGGTCAAGAACTTGTCGAGCCCCTGAGCATCTGTGTAAGCTCTATAAAGATTCAATAAAGGGGAAAGAAAAAGAGACCAATTTTACTGAAAACATTGACCATGCAAGTGGTTCAATGAATTTAGATGCTGCCTACTTTTTGAATGATTTCGAAGATATTGATTAAATGTACTGGTGGGAAAAGAATGTAACAATGTAATTTTTATATTGTAAAACATATTATATTTTGCATGTATTGTTTTATTCTGCAATTAAATTGTAACATATTATAATTTGCATGTATCTTTCTTAATTCATTTTATTGCATATTGTTTTTGAAGATCATTATGGAAAATGCTATGATCAAAGATGGAAATAATGCACTGGAAGTTTGCATACCAGATAGTGGTACAACGCACACTATCCTCAGAAATGAAAAATATTTCTTGGAATTAAAACCAACAAAAACAATGGTGAATACAATATCAGGTCCTGTAGACTTGATTGAAGGATGTGGCAAAGCACAATTTTTGTTACCTAATGGTACAAAATTTTTGATAAATAGTGCTTTATATTCACCACGATCACAAAGAAATTTGTTGAGTTTTAATGATATATATTCTCATGGTTATGATACGGAAACAATAACCGAAGGAAATGAGAAATATATGTGTCTTACTACATATAAATCAGGAAAGAAATATGTAGTTGAGAAATTATCAATGCTCCCTACTGGATTGCATTATATACATATAAGTCCAATCGAATCAAATATGGTTATTGGAAATTCTTCAATACTAACAAATTGGCATGATCGATTGGGACATCCTGGTTCAATAATGATGCGAAGGATTATAGAAAATACAAGTGGTCATCCACTGAAAGACCAGAAGATCTTTCAGAATAATAAGTTTCAGTGTAAGGCATGTTCTCTGGGGAAACTTATTATAAGACCATCACCAGCTAAAATCCAAAAGGAATCACCCATATTTCTTGAACGTATTCAAGGTGATATTTGTGGGCCAATTCATCCACCATGTGGACCATTTCGATACTTTATGGTATTGATCGATGCCTCTAGCAGATGGTCACATGTATGTTTATTGTCCACTCGGAATGTGGCATTTGCAAAATTGATGGCTCAAATAATAAAATTGCGGAATCAATTTCCCGAATATACGATCAAGAAAATAAGACTTGATAATGCTGGAGAATTTACTTCCCAGACTTTTAACGACTATTGTATGTCGATGGGAATTACTGTTGAACATCCTGTAGCTCATGTTCATACACAAAATGGATTAGCTGAATCATTGATTAAACGTCTGCAGTTGATTGCTAGACCAATGATTATGAGAACGAAACTCCCTATTTCTATATGGGGACATGCAATTTTACATGCTGCTGCATTGATTCGCATCAGGCCAAGTGCATATCATAAACACTCCCCATTGCAGCTTGTATTTGGCAAAGAACCAGATATTTCTCATTTGAGAATTTTTGGATGTATGGTGTATGTGCCTATTGCACCACCTCAAAGAACAAAAATGGGACCTCAAAGAAAGAATGGTATTTATATCGGCTATGATAGTCCATCAATCATTAGATATCTTGAGGCTCAGACAGGCGATGTGTTTACAGCACGGTTTGCTGATTGTCATTTTGATGAAAATAACTTCCCAATGTTAGGGGGAGAAAAGAAACACATCGAAAAAGAAATCACATGGTATGTACCATCATTATTACATTTGGATCCTAGAACTAAACAATGTGATAAAGATGTACAGCAAATTGTGCATTTGCAAAGAATAGCAAATCAAATGCCAGATGCATTTGCAGACACAAAAGGGGTAACAAAATCATATATACCTGCTGTAAATGCCCCTGCTCGAGTTGAAATTCCAAAGAAACAAAATGAAGACATTCATGATGTCATAAAACGCCTGAAGCGTGGAAGGCCAATCGGTTCAAAGGATAAAAATCCTCGAAAAAGAAAATACATAGAGAAAAATGATGATCAGAAAATAGAAAATGGTGTTCCAGAAGAAACACACGATGATGAAAATATTTTGTCAGAACCACAAACTGACGAGAATCATGAAATCTCTATCAATTATATTAATACTGGAAAAATATGGAACCGAAAGAATGTACAAGATATTGATGAGATATTTTCGTACAATGTGGCATGTGACATCGTAAATGAAGATAATGAACCAAAATCTTTTGGTGAATGCAAAACTCGAAAGGATTGGTCAAAATGGAAAGATGCCATCCAGGTTGAATTAAATTCGCTAAATAAACGTAGTGTTTTTGGACCTATAGTCCTTACACCTAAAGGTGTTAAACCTGTTGGGTACAAATGGGTTTTTATTCGAAAGAGAAATGAGAAAAATGAAATAGTGAGATATAAAGCTCGACTTGTTGCACAAGGTTTTTCTCAAAGACCTGGAATTGATTATGAAGAAACATATTCTCCTGTTATGGATGCAATTACGTTTCGGTATTTGATCAGTTTAGCAGTGTCTGAAAACTTGGACATGCGTCTAATGGATGTTGTTACAGCTTATTTATACGGATCACTTGATAGTGATATATACATGAAAATCCCTGAAGGATTTAAGATGCTAGAAGCACAAAGTTCAGAACCCAGAGAATTTTATTCTGTGAAATTACAAAGATCATTGTATGGATTAAAGCAATCCGGCCGAATGTGGTATAATCGGCTAAGTGAACACTTGATGAAAAAGGGATATGTAAATGATCCAATATGCCCTTGTGTTTTCATCAAGAAAACAACATCGGGATGCGTGATTATTGCTGTATATGTTGATGATTTAAACATCATTGGAACGAATAAAGAAATTCAAGAAGTGATGTTATACTTGAAGGAAGAATTTGAAATGAAAGACCTTGGAAAAACCAAGTATTGTCTTGGTTTACAAATTGAACAAAAAGAATGTGGAATTTTTGTTCACCAGTCTAATTATACAGAGAAGGTCCTTAAACGTTTCAATATGGATCAATCAAATCCTTTAAGTACTCCAATGGTTGTCAGATCATTGAATATAGAAAAGGATCCATTTCGTCCATGTGAAGATGATGAAGTTGTTCTTGGTCCTGAAGTACCATATCTAAGTGCCATTGGTGCCCTTATGTATCTTGCAAATTGCACTAGACCAGACATATCTTTTGCAGTAAATTTATTGGCAAGATTCAGTTCATGTCCAACGAAGAGGCACTGGAACGGAATTAAACATATATTCCGTTATTTACGAGGAACGACGGATTTGGGACTTTTGTATCCAAAAGATACAAATCAGAGAATAATTGGTTATGCTGATGCTGGATACTTATCTGATCCACATAAGGCACGTTCCCAAACCGGATATGTATTTACTCGTGGAGGCACTGGAATCTCTTGGCGATCACAGAAACAAACACTTGTTACAACTTCATCAAATCATGCCGAGATTATTGCACTACATGAAGCAAGCCGTGAATGTGTCTGGCTTAAATCAATGACTCGGCATATCCAAACTTCTTGCGGATTATCAGTGGACAAGAATCCAATCACACTGTATGAAGATAATGCTGCATGTGTTGCCCAAATGAAAGAAGGATACATCAAAAGTGACAGAACTAAACATATTCCTCCTAAATTCTTTGCATACACTCAAGAGCTGGAGAAGAATAAAGATATTGATATCTGTTACATTCAATCAAGTGAGAACTCATCCGATCTCTTCACAAAGGCACTTCCCACGGCGATATTCAGAAAACACATTTATAATATTGGGATGCGCAATCTACGAAATATGTGAAGAATCATTCATGTTGACATCAGGGGGAGTTTACGTGGCTGCACTCTTTTTTCCTTACTATGGTTTTTGTCCCAATGGGTTTTTCCTAGTAAGGTTTTTAACGAGGCAGTATACAACACGTAATGGAGATAGTCATTCTATCATGATCATCATCACAAGGGGGAGTGTTGAAAATATATATAAATATATGTTATTATTTATTGTTGAATGTTGAAGGTTGAAAGTTGAAAATTGAGTTGTAAAATATTGAAAATTAGTGTGTGATGATGTAATTAATGATGTATTAATTTTTGACTAATCTCCAATTGAGATCTATAAATAGGTCTCTCCATTTGTGTAGAAAAATACAATTGTGAAGAGAGAAAAATTTTATAAAGTGTAGAATTTGATAAATTTTGAGTTTTTGAGTTTTTACTTTTTACCGTAAATTTTTACTTTTTCACAACAGCAATTAAATTTTCAAAATATTGTAATGTATTTATTGGAAGGTATGAATGAAATGGGGAGGAACACGAGACGAAGCCAACTGGGTTGACTTCGATTTTTTATATTTAGATCAATCGATAAATATAATTTTTTTTCCATAACCAAAAGATAAATAATTAAATAATGATAAATTAATCGAGCACTTACATGGTTTTGATTTTTGAAATTATTATATGCCACCTTATAAATACATACTACCATAAGTAACTTAATTAGAAATTAAACAAAATAAAAATTAAGGAATTTCCCTAATTTATCATGAAAATAATTTGATAAAATTAGGAAACGTACTGTGCGATTAAAAGATTTTTTGCATTATTGCCACTAGCGCTATAGCCTTTGGTAAAACGGTAATCGTTCGATCCTACAATTGATATTGCAAGGAGTGAAATTATTGAGAGTGAGATTGTCGAGGTACAATAATTTTCCATGCTTGGTAAAGCGATCGAACTATGACACTTGGGCTGCTGTGCGGTTTAAAAGATTTGAGTTGCACTATTGCTACTAGCTATAGACTTTGGTAAAGCGACAAAAGCTCAATCTTATAATTATTATAAGATGGATTGATCTCATCCATATCTGGAGTGAAAAATAATATTTTTAACATAAAAGATAAATATTTTTTATGATGAGGGTCGAATAGAAGATCTGTCTCACAAAATTGACTATTTTAACGGTCTCATACGACTTTTTATAATGTTTGGATATAAATCAGGTTTAAAGATAAACATATATCATACAATTTCGAACATAATTAAATTATCTCAACTCTATAAGGGTTTCGTAGATGAATATTTATTTTTTGAATAATTTAATAAATACACATATATAAAATATAAAATGAAATACAACTTGATGATGAGCAAGGGAGGTTGTTCATGACCCATTTGTTGCCTTTTCAAGTATAATAAACAAATAAATAAATATAAAAATAAAATTAACTCCCCACTATAAAAGTCCAACACACCATAACCACTTGAACTACGTTCAAACATCAAACAATCTAAACTAAAAGCCCTTCCCTTTTCTCTTCTTTCTTGCAAGAAAGAAGAGTCTCCGATCCAGTACTTGGTTCACATTTCATTTTGAGAAGAATAAATTCGTAAAATCGTCAAATAAAAATGAAGATGAGCAGCAACAACAAGAGCAAGATTTCGAGTCGAGGGCTTGGAAGTATCGTCCGGGAGCAAAGAGCGAGGCTCTACATTATTCGGAGATGTGTTGTTATGCTTCTTTGCTATCACGATTGAAGTTACTCGACAAAGACGATGTATTTCTTAGCTGCATCTTTTATTTTTAATTTGTTAGTGAAATTGGAGAATTTTCAGTTTCTTCCTTATTATTATTTTTTAGTATGTGTTGTTATTGTGTACATAATAGGATAGGGGATGTTGATGTTAGACTAGCTAATAATTCACAATTTTGTACTAATTTTTGCCCTCATTGTGGTTCTTGTATAATCCGGCCATAACTCAGATGCCATTTTTTAAATTCTTGAGTTTTTACCCTTCTTTAATTAATATTGTCGTTGTATATTATGTTCAAATTGTTATGATTTTCGAATTTAAGACATCATTTGGTGCAAATAATAAGACATATTTAAATTATTACAAACATTAATTTAAATCATCTAACATTTGATTCAAATTCTATAAATGATTAGAGTCATACATCATTATATTATCTATATACTGATTTACTATCTTTATATTATGGATTGTTTGTCATCTCATCACATTATTAAACTTACAAAAGGTTGCTTCAATGGATTGGTCAAAATAAATTTGTAAGCCATGCAATAATATTTTGATCCTTTCTCCTCTTCTCTTCTCTCCTTGTTTAATTAAATCAGTCCAATCAAATTCCATTAAATTTTTATATATATCTGTCTCGGCCTGTGATATTAAGTCATATAAATTATTTTTTCATAAGTTTGATCTCATTGAAGTGAGTCAACGATTTTTTTAAAAATATATTTATAAATTTTTTTTGAAAAAAAAATAGTGTGTACTTTATATATATGTATTTTATTTGACTATTTTGTGAGCATGAATTATGAGCAACTCACTAAAAAATACAAGTGCGTGACTGTTTGACCCACTACCACACATGCACATTCATGGATTATTTTTTTTTTCCAAAATATTTTAAATAATATTTAATTATAAAATTAATTTTAAGAAAATGAAAAGGGACCTGCTATCGAGCTATTCCACATCTTCTTCTAAGTTCTAATGATGTAATCTAAGGATAAAATAGTAAATTTACTTTATCAAAATTTTACTGATATTCATGTGTTTCATCAATCTCTTTAGTCATTCAAAATTATATAACAATTAGATAAGTTGAATAGATTTTAGAAATCACATTGAAAAAAAAGTAGGTAATTGAAAAATGAGTATGTATCTTGTGAGACGATTTTATACATCTTTATCCATAAAACGGATCAACTTTGTCTATATTTACAATAAAAAATAATTTTTTTGGCATAAAACGTAATATTTTATCATGAATTACTTAATTAAGATATTCGTCTAATAAAATTTACATGTGAGTCCATCTCACACTAGTGTTTTTGTATTGAAAAAAATGCAAACACTTGTAATTATAGTGTTAAATGCAATAATTGTCCTTGTTGAGAGATCAATCAAAGTCATGTAGAGCTTAACATATTGTACGATTTAAAATATTTCAATTTCACCGTACTAATATTTTATAATTTTTTGTAAAACGACAAACGTTCGGCCCTATGCATAGTTAGTAAATGGTTAATTATCAGAGATTAAAAATTTTAAAAATCAAATATTTCGTCAATTTTATGATTGTATCTGATTAAACTATAATTAATACTCGTTTTGGTTCCTCTTATTTGTCATTTTTCTCGAAATCATTCATATTTTTTTGGGTCCCCAAATTAATCCCTCATATTTCGTAGTGTTTTTATTTCAATCCCTCCCGTTATCTTCCCATTAAATATAGTGACGATCGAGCCCATCTCCTCTTTTAATCATCCCATACGCGAGCTTACCTTATTTTCCCCAAATTGAAAATTCTAGATCTCCTTTGAGGTTTTATTCAACCTATCTTACGGTATTACTCCAATGATAGATCTAATATCCTATGATTTGTCACGTCAACAATATCTCATTTATTACGCTGATGTGTAGAGATATGAATCATTGGATGCATGATTTGAGTATCACCTTAGTGTAGGATTTCATTCTTGACGACATAAAATTCGAACCACAACAAATATTAAGGGACATAGCTATCGAATTCTGGGAAATAGATATAGGGTTATGGGGAAACATTTTAATAAAAGCAAATGATATTTCAGCGAATCGAATCAGTGCGAAACAAACTAATGTTAATGTTATGCATCATAATTCATACATTAGAAGACATTTTGCTATTGTTTGAATTTGTTGCCTTCGAGTTTGTTGCGGTTCGAATTTGCTTGTGCTTCGACTTTGTTGTGGTTCAACCTAGGGTTCTTCAATTTGGAGAAATGAGAAATAGACGGTGTGTAGGAAGATTTTAGTGGCCGATGACATGTAACTCATCTAACATCAAAGTTTTGAATGTGAGACGAGGAGTTCGAAACTCAATGTTAACAATCACTCCTAAAAATTTTAAAAAATAAAATTAAATTAAGGGTAACTTCAAGAAAGATTGGAGATTAATTTGATAGCCTAAAAAAATAGAGAAAAAATTTGAGGAAGCGGCAATAGAAAATTTTACCCTACTTGTATAAGTAGAGCCTTAACAATCCGTCTAAAGGTGAAAATTTATCAATATATGTGAGGTCCACTGAAAAATTAGTTGACCACACATGTATTGATAAATTTCGCCTTTAAATGTTCTTTGGAGCAGTGTCGGTATAATTTACATGTAAGATATAAGTTACCGCAAACAAGAGAATTCAAAATTGATATTAACCCGATTAAAATGTTAATTTCTGAAAAGTGATATATTAAATAAAATATTATTATTCTTACAACCAGGGTGTCCGTGGCCTTTATGTCTGTTAAATAAATGCATCCTAACAACAAAAACAGTGGGGAGAATTGATAGCAAGCCTCGTGATCAAATTTAATCAAACACTTTTTCAAACACAATATGGCCCAATTTTCATGTTGGTTGATTAGATCTTTCTCTAGCTTGTAGGTTGTCCATGTAACAACTATAAAAAATTATCTCACACCAAATTTTATGCCATCGAAAAAATATTTTAAAAGACAAAATAAAAAGTGTTAGGACAATTATCGGGATTATTAATTTTCGGCCTTGTCGCGCAATATCCTATATTGTATTTGGTTTTGTATAAATGTATCATTCAATGAAGGAGCCAGTTTTTTAATTTTATCCATGCTAGATTTTATAAGTTTTTTTTTTAATCTTCTTTTCTTTTTTTCCATGAGTTGAGTTGGATTCTTTTACTTTTAAAATGTTTCATCGGGCCATTGAGAATCTCATACTGATTAATTTTTGTATGTCAATATGACACAAATTTGTTTGCATTTTCACTCTTCATAATATTTGTTGTCTAACTTTGTTGTTATGTCTTTATTAATAATTATCGCACATTGGTTTTTTCTCCAACTTCGTTTTACTATATATCAAAGTTGAATTTATCTCCAAGAGGTATTCAAGTTGGTGGAGTAGGTTAACTCTTGGCCAAATGTCAGGAGTTCAATTCCCCCTACCAACACTTTCTTGGACTAGCCTGTCACACAGGGCTTGCCTAATATGGTTTACCCGGCTAACGTAGTTTGCAGGCTATTGCGTTAGTTCAGAGGTTTACCCAGTGCGCACCGAAACGTAATGACTGCGGGTTCCACGTCATGAAAAAATATCGAAACTAATTCAATAAATCGTATTTAATATATAAATATCATGTTCTAATAAAATAATATATATTTTTCACAAAATAAATTATCAAACACAACAAAATATAATATATATGTACGCATCGTGTGCCAAAAACACTAACGTATATAAATATGCACTGGACTTTACTTCTATATAAATAAATGTGTTGTAGAGCCTTAAATAAGGCTAAGCTAAGTTAAAGAATACTTAAAAGTAATGTATAAGATTTTGTACTATTCGGCATTTAAAGTATCTAATAAAATAATATCTTTAAGCTTATCGGTATTTTATATCTATATATGCTTCCATATGCATATTAAGATGCACTAATCATGCTAAACATAAATTTTTTGAGTAAGTCTCATGTGAGATAGTCTCACAGTGACATATCTATATTCGTGAGATAAGTTGATCGATCCATATCTATAATAAGAGTAATAATTTTGGCAAACAAAATAATACTTTTTCAAGAGTCAAGGCGGGCGAAATTTTTTTTTTTGCACAAAAGGGAATGCTGTTTTCAAATTTTACACAAAACTGGCTAGATTTTTGCTCATGACTTCAATGCATGGATTATATTTGGATGACCCCTCAGAATTTATTTTCAGACACTTTATTTGATGAGTCTAGGTCCAGCATTCCTCTTTAGTCACTTCGTGGTACTATTTGAGGATGGGACAACCTTAAGAGCAGTCCCCTGCAGGTTCATGTATTTTCCCCATTCTCCCACTTGAGTTATATCTGTCTTTGTTTTCTGCTGAAAATCACAATCCCAACACTCGTCGTGAAAAATAATGAGAGGAAATTAGTATATATGAGATGGCAAATGTTTGAACTCTGGGCTGTTCGGGATGATCTTCCGTGTCGCGAAGATGTAGACAATTGATTCGCGTGCGTGTTCAAAATATGAATTTAGTGAATGTGATAGGAGCATGATAATCAATCCGATACAAATCGTCCTTGCACGGAGTTAGTGTTCAAAATATGAATTTAGTGAATGTGATAGGAGCATGATAATCAATCCGATACAAATCGTCCTTGCACGGAGTTAGTATTTATCAGATCGACGTATCTCGTATAAAAAAGATGTAGAGAAGTGCTTCACGTGTTCAAATATGAATTTACTGTACATGTCGAGACTACGCAGAATTTGTATTTGGATCAGATCAACGTGAGGGCCGAAAGGGGATGATACACCCTCCTCCCAGGTTGTGTACATAAAGTGCAAAGTCCCTGTTTGACAACTTAATATGCAATTTATTTGATGTGAAGGGATTTCTAGGTGTTTTTTTTTTCCTTTAATTTTCCTATGTATTAGCTTATTCGGTTGCCTTAATTTTATTATACAAGAAAATCATTTGTAGAACTGAATACTTGCCCTTTTAATAAAAGTTATAACAATGCAACTCAAATATTTTGAATCTTACAACACGCTACCTTTCGATTGTTCTATCCATAAGGGACGCCGTTTCTTGGGGAGTGCGATTAAGATGAATTATTATGGTCACTCTGTCAGATAGACATGAAAATAAAGAAAACATAGGATTTTGCGATGATAAGCATATAGGACATTAATGGGGAGGCAACGCAAAATATCAGAAAATATGCACATAAACCAACTGCAGAAATGTCACACAAAGTTCATAGAGCTCCCACAATGAGGACAACACCTGGTGCAACGACAGACCAAGACATCATTCGCTACGAATCCGTTCGTTTAGCAAGTCAAAAAGCTTCACAAAAAGGTGGCGAGCTACCATTTCTTTGATGACAGTGTTCAGTTCAAGTTCTAATCAATTGTCCTGCCTCCTCTTAGGCTTCCGCCCCACGCAATGTAACTGTCCTGTGATTCGAATTCCTGCACGAGTGTTTGAATTACAACACAAACTATGAAAGAAAACTGTACTATTCGATTAAGTAGATAGGAAGAACTCTTGAGAAGAGAAAAACTTACAAGTTGGCTCAATCGGAAATCAGGAGGCGTATCAAGCTCTATGTTAGCAGGATCAGGAACCAAAGCTTGGCTCAAACGGAAATCGGGAGGCGTATCAAGCTCTATGTTAGCAGAAGCAGGAACCAAAGTTTGGCTCAACCTGAAATCAGGTGGCGTATCAAGCTCCACGTTAGCAGGATCAGGAACCAGAGCTATGCATGCCTCCAGATCCCTCTTCAAATGCTCGGGCCCTAGACGAGCATAATCAGACAGACGGGGCTTGTCATTCGGTGCTTGGACATCTGCATTATCATCCCTATTAGGGGATTGGCTTTGAAGAAGTTCATCGCACAAAGATAGCCCTTCTACCAGTTGCTGAGAACTAAGCAAGAACTGCGACTCATTTTCCCACCATTTGTCTTCAGCAGCTGCCTCATCGTCCTCATTCCCTACTTGATCAGTTTGAATTTCCATATTATTGTGAACTTGATCACTGGAAGGCTCAGGTGTTTCCACCTCTTCTAACATATGAACCCCATATAACTAGAACAAGAAGAAAATGAAAATTAGAGCAAACCACAGATGGGCAAATAAATGAATGGACGTGAGAGATATCATATCTCACTGAAGTTGTGATCCAACCAACACATATGAATTTATCATGTTTTTAAAGGTAAAATACAATGGAGGAATGATTGCCTGAATGTTTTATGTGGTGGCTTCGTGGTACACCCATCAAAATGTGGTGTATCAATAATTGAATGATTTAGGATCAATAGCTTTCGATATAATGATGGGCTATTCTATATATGTAATAGGAACTGCTGACAGAGACTATGAGTTGAGGGTCACAATGGAGAAAAAATATCCAACAAATCAACACAGTGAATTGGAAGTAAAGCACTTCCTAAAGGAAGATAACATAACTGCGTCTATATTAACAATAGACCCAAGTAAACTTTCACACTTCACCAAATACACGGTGATGCAAAAAATATTATGGCCATGATAGAAAATCAGACTTACCTCCGGCTCACGGCTAGAGAGTCTCCTTTCAGTACAAGGAGGTTCAGGAGTCACAGACTTCGGTGTAACAGGATCCACTTTAGTAATCATAGCATCATTACCTTCGGAAATATCTTCTTCGATTTTCTCACTCTGCTTGCCTTGCTGCTGCTGATAAAACACTTTTGAGATAACGTATTCCCCCTCTCTTTCATCTTCCCCTGTCCCAAGGTGATATTGATGCATCACCCAGTTAGTCTTCTCTGCCTTTCCACCTCGAACTGGGCTTATATACAGAACCATAATCTTCTTGCATCCTTTTTGTATGCCATCCAAGAAAACAGGCTTTGTACGGCCAGTCTTGTGCCAACGAACATCTCCTAGATCATCACCATGTATTTTTCGACGCTTTCGTGTTCCAGTATTGTAAGCTTTGATAGCTCGGTGAAAAAAGTGTGATACTCTTCCATCTTGTTTTACACCTGTAAATACCAGATATTTTGGAGTCTAAGAACATAAGCTACTAAGGCGAAGAGAAGAAAATCAAGAAACAGAGAGAATAATGGATTGTAGTATTACCAGGTAAATTTTGAGGATGTGTATAACAAATGCCATCATCTTCTTCTACAGTAGGAATAAATTCATCAATGAAAGGATGAGGTTTCAAACTATTTAAACCAACTTTAGCGAGTAAGTGCCACATTATTTCTTGATCAGATGGATCAAATTTCACACCACTGGGTAATCCTGGCCACTCGTGAGCAACCTACATAAGAAATGAATGTCGACTTGGTCACTACTCTTGCTCTTACATTTTAACAGCTAACATAATATTGTTATACATAGAAGAACCAAAGATCTGAGCATTCTTGTTCATTTATTTACATAGAAAGTTTAATCACAAAATGTTATATATGCCAGTCAAATTTGAACAGTCAATGGCCTGTCAGGCAATAGCAATAATAGTTTCCACTCAAGCCAATATTCAAAACAATAGCGCTCATCTCCAGGGAAGTCCTACAGTTAAATTTCATTTAAAAACAAACTTTCACCCACTACAGACTATGAAGAACAGATTCAAGAAATGGTATATCCAACATGACATAATCAGCATCAAATTCTTTTTTGGTATGCATAACCTCTTTAGCTATCACGCCAATGAACATCAACAACAAAAATGATAAGATTTTAAGAGTATAGTCAGTCGATATATTAAATATTTTGAGTATGATGTGACTACATCTTTTTCAATTACTTTTCTCATTAAGTAGTGTCTACATGGTGAGGGAAGGGGTGCAGAGCCTTTATCTTCCGAGTGGTACGCAAGATACGCACTCAAGTGACCGGTATATGTGTTCATCCAGGAAAAAGCCATATTATCACACGACAGATACAAGTATTCCATTGCAAATTGTGCATTTCACAAAAATAATCCTAAAGCATATTAGCATACCAATAAACAGGAAAGACAATATAGGAGAGTTTTGAATCATACGTCGCTATTGTCAATTGTAAATTGGCAATTTGGGCAAGATTTTGTTGGGTTACTACTCCAGCTGACTTTTAGTGGATCACACCTGCCGGATGCACTTCTAATTTTAGTGGCAATTCTGTTGGGGTCAACCAACCATGATGGCCTGCAAGATATACAAAAGGTAAAGGAAGCATGAACTTCAACAAGCACCAGCATGAGCGAGAATGGTTTCCAGACGTTGTGTAGTCTTGATGTGATACCAAACAGAGTGAAAAAAATGCAAAACTTACTGAGATGTCATTGAAAGAAAACAATAATCTTAAACAAAGTATTCCATCACACTAATACAGTAATACAGTTTACAGGAAGATAGTCCCTCATTCACAAATCGAACGCCCTGGTTTCCTTTTGCAGATACCCACAAATGAAACTCCTTTCACTAAAGTCAATTTCGTTTCCAAGAGAGATATTCATAACATATTGTCATGCCTACCGACTCTTCAAATTTTCAACTCTCATCTAATACTTCATGCCAATTCAAGTAGCAGTTTCCTTTCAATTATCCATAAAAAATTTTCCCTCAATTAAATGTTGATAATTGAGCATCTGGAGTTCCAAAAAACCAAAAGGAAGCATACCAATCAAACCCAAAAAAACATGATCCTTTCAAGTTTCAATCATGTTGATGACTCCTATCACTCACGGATGCAAACACTGTAAGAAAAGAAAACTAGTCTGGTTAAATTAAGACAAACATTCTGCCCTCAAGCATTTGACCATCATGGATGCAAACAATGTAAAAAAAGAATGGTAGAGATTGTTGCAAATAGAGTTTGTATCCGTATGAAACCACGTTGCTTCCACTGTTATGTTAATTCTCATCAAAATTAACACCACCACGAGTTCTTTAGTCAAACTACACGCACACAAATCCCCACAACGCTGAAGACACGTAAATCTTACAGTCCTATCCTTTGAAAATCCGCTTTCCCTCGAAGAATGATCATGAGATCATAAAAAGTAGGCATCTTGAATACTACCAAATCATCATTTATGTCAGGGAAAGAATACACTTAAATTTACCAATGATTAAAGCGCCTCACTCAATCAAACCAAAAAACAAAACAAAAAAAAAACAAAAAAAAAATACAAAAAAACAAAAACAAAAAACTAACCCAAAATGCGGAACAACACCCTTCTGTCACTAACAAAAAACCCATCCCAGTATTGACTTAAAGATTCAACTAACCCCAACAAAGATTGAATCTTTACTCAAGCAGTATAAAAAATCCAACAATAAAACGATGGATTTTTTGCACTCCGAAGCAAAAGGGAACCCATGAAAAAGCCCGATGAAACTTAATACAAGATTCAACCATAAACGAAAAAACAAAACAAAAAACAGAAAAAAGCCTATTTTTGCATCTATCAACCGATGATTCCACTAAAAAAACAAAATATTCAGGAAATAGACTCAAATGCGGGTAAACCCGGAACAGAAAAAGGGGTACAAGAGATTACCCAGCCATGGCCAGATCCTTTTCAGTTTGCCCTTCACTCGTCCACTGGATTGATTCAAAAGCCTAGTTTTAATTCTGGGAAAGATGATTTTTCGGGTTTCCACTGTAGTGCTTTATTTTGAAACTCGAAAGTGTGCTAATGCTTTGTTTGGCTTATAAGGAGGAAACACTTAAAATAAAATAAAGGAAAAGGTGTGAAGTTGCAGTATTGATCCGTCCACCAAACGATCCTTATGAGTAATTGACTTCACCATTACCCGGTCAACTGTCGCACATGATTAGGAATTTGTTTCATTTCTTGTTATTACTCTTTTTTTTTTATATATATCTTTTAGCTGAAAAACTTCACTTCTAACACTGTTAAATGAGTGTTTCAAAAACAAAAAAAAAACACTGTTAAATGAGAATTTTAATTATTTTTTGAGAGAATATGTTAAAAATATTTATAGCAAGTTTCTAATTAATATACATATAATATAATATACCAAATATTCACAACAATACTGTTTTAAAAGTTCAAAAACGTAATATTATATAAAAACATTTATATTTATTTAATATAATAAAGAGTTATGAGAAATAAATATATAAAAGCAAAAAAAAAAAAAAAAAAAACTCAAAATCATAACATAAATTTAATAAATGATACATCAATGTACATATTTAAATGCAACTTATATTTTCATGTGGGTCGAGCCATAACATCATTTAAGCAACTTAAAGTATTATTTATAGCATTTATGAAATTTTTAACATATAGAAGGACACAACAAAATTAATTGTAATTGGATATTAGTGATTTTTTCGATCAAATTTCAAATTTTGGATCGAAATTGATACATTATCATATATAAAATTATGAAAATTTTCACATATATATAGTATAAAAAATAATCAAAATTAAGTAATGGTGATAACATTTTATCGAATTTAAAATTTTGAAACAAAAATTAGTATATTATAATATATGATATTTATGAAAATTTTCACATATATGTATATAAAAAAATGAATGAAATTAAAAGGTGTTGATAATATCTGTAACGCCCCAAATTTATCTTAATTGAGTTTATTTGAGATAATCGAAGATTACAGAGTTCAAGAGCCGACTTGTTTTGATCAGGGTCTATTTTGCAAAATTTGGAAATTTAAGGAACTAAAGTGCAAAATTAGAGTTTAATATATTATCTAGCTTGGGTTGACTTTGTCTCTCACTTCATCACCTTCCCCAAGCCGTCTCCCCTCCATTGAAGCGCCCATTTGAGTTCTTCAAGCTTCCAGATTTCTTCCCGAGCTCGATCCGTCCGTTAGAATTTATTTCTGAAGGCAGATTAGCGATCACAGCAGCGAGAGCTTCATTCTATCGTAAGTTTTTCCACGATCAGATGCATTTCTATTTTTGGATGTTGTTAGAATCGATTGAGTTTTGGTTATGTTGTTTTTGACAGAGTTCTGATCGTTTATTCTCAGTCGATTTTGAATTAGAGCGTCGTTCGGATTTGTTATGATTTTTGAAAGCCTATTTTCGAAAATTGAGTTTTGAGATTTGTTGGGTTTGAGCCTTTATTGTTGTATTAGCATTGATATGAGTTGATATCAATATTATACTGCTGTCTGCGTTTTCGGTTTGATCAGTTTATAGCCGTTATGCCGCCGGTTTGAGTTTTGAGATTTTGAACCGTTTGAATCATAGAATTTTGGCTTTTGAGTTTGATCGTCGTTGTTGATCATCTATTGTCTCTAAACAGATTCGTTTGGAGTGGTCGAGCCCAGATTTAGCAGCTGTCGATCGTCTAAGAGTTGGACGAAGAACGGTAAAGAGATTACCTTGAGCCGTTGTTGTTGTTAGGTTGTATAGTTTCTGATATAACCTTTTATTGTAGCTTATCCAGATTTGGAGCTATTCGTATCAAAAGGTACAAGCAGTCATCATTTAGCGGGATAGCATACTCGAGACAGTTGGTTCTTGAGTTTTCCCTTAAAATCACATACTTGCATCAATACTTGTTCTAGCATGTGGAACTTGTATTTTGTTGTTGATTGAGCTTTTGTTATATGGCTTAATGTTTTATGTTTTCCTTATGCATTCATCTTGAGCCAAACCTTTGATTTTAGCGGGCAGAACGACCCTTTTTATTTATATATTTTGGGGGCTATACTGCGAGTGGCCTGGGTTGTAGAAGTTCACCTAGTGTCAGCATACTCCTTATAGTCGCACCAAAGTCTAGGGGATTGGGATATGTGGCACCACCTCGATTGGAAGAGTCGGTGAGTCGTTACGTGATCTCATCCCCGGGATCCCAAAAGCATAGCACCAATCCCTCGTTTATCAGAATTGATATCCCTATTTTAAAGACACACATATCATTCGTTTTGATTTGATTATGTGGTCTTGAAAGCATGTTGTTGATATGCTACTTGTATCACTTGTTATGTTGCTTTTACTGGGAATATCATTCTCATCGGAGTTATCCGGCTATTGCTTTGTTTTGTATGTGTGCTTGTCAACAGGAGGGGCAGGATCAAGTCAGCGAAGACCTGGTTAGGATCAAGAGTGAGAGATAGAAGTGAGACTTGGTTTAGAATTCAAATTTAGCATGTCAATCTAGTCTTTGTTTTGAAGCGTGTTTAGAACTTTAACTTGGATTGAAGGTTGTTTTTGCATGTGATTCAAACTTGTTATGTTTTTTATTCGGATTGTAATAGCTAGAACCGATGCATGTTTTATCCTTTTGAGCAGTTGATCAACTCTAGAACTTCATGTATTAATTGGAGAGATTGTGATTGTAATGCATGATTATGATTTGAATGTTTTGGATTTGAGTTTTATCAAGTCTTCTGCTGTATATTTGCATCTGTACTGTCACCGCTCGATCGGTGATATTTGACCGATCGAGCGATGGTTAAATTGTTAAGTTTCTGTTTTGGTTTAAGGTGGCCCGCTCGATCGGTTGAATCTTACCGATCGAGCGGAGCTGGTGTTCTTCGGGCAGCAACTTTTGCATTTGTTGCTCGCTCGATCGGTTAGATCTTACCGATCGAGCGAGGCCCTATTTTTTTTTTTTTAAAAAAATTTCTTTTATTGCTTTTAACCTTGGATTATTGTATGCTTAATTATTTTTTAATCCGAGATTAGTTATTTAGAACCGAGGTCTCACAATATCCTATCGAATTTCATAGTTGAACAAAAAATGGGTACTCATATATAGCATTTATGAAAATATTCACA
Organism: Henckelia pumila; assembly: GCF_033568475.1. Classification (NCBI taxonomy): domain Eukaryota; kingdom Viridiplantae; phylum Streptophyta; class Magnoliopsida; order Lamiales; family Gesneriaceae; genus Henckelia; species Henckelia pumila. The sequence continues at coordinate 182,943,509 of NC_133121.1, read as the reverse complement.
TATATATAGACACAAAATTTAACTGAAATTAAAAAGTAGTGATAACATTCCATCTAATTTAAAATTTTGAATTGAAAATTGGTACATTGTCATATATAGTAGTTATCAAAATTTACACACATCTAAACAAAAAATTAGTGTTGGGTTGTGAAACACAAGCAATCTTGATTTTGATGATAACAAAACTTGTTATTGTGTTCTTGACATATTTACTCTATTCTGAAGTTGTTAAATTTAAGATGGAAGGCAAAACTGAAATTTAGTCAAACTAAAATTCTGGCGAGCTTCAGTATTTCGATGGTATCTCACAGATTATTGATAAAAATCATTAGCCGTCAAAATGAATGCATAGAAAACTCAATTTGGAACATATCGTATTTCACGTCAGTTGAGCAAAAATGGATGTTATCTAGACCAAACTAAATTGGATCAATCGAGCAAGAAAATAGAAGAAATTGACCTCGAGCAGTTCCGGTATTTTGGCCATGTCTTGCAGCTCGTTTATCCAAATGGAATGATTCGGCATGATTTAAACTCTAAGACAATGATCTACAAATCATATTCACAAGTCAAAGTTTGAATCAGAGCATAAGAAGTTGCCAAATTGTATTGAAGTTTCTGGTTCAGAACTGAAATTCTGCAGAGAAAAATTTCTGGCACAATCTATATTTCGATCATATTTCTTTCATACAAACTCGAAATAGAGTGATTCTTGATTCTATGAAAATAAGATGAAATGATACAGATTTTATGTTTATCATGTTGAATCAATGAATCAAGAGATTAACACTCGGTTGAACCACATTAACTCAACTGTTTTTCTTCTTGACTATTTTGGAGCAGGTATGGTATTTTGAGCTTAACTTTCTCATATGAAATCCAAATTGAGTGAATGATCTTTATGCGTTGGAAAGCCAAGACAAGTACTACAACTTTAATGTTTATTATTTTGCTCAAATATTAACGAATCATGCCAAACTGCATCTAATTTGGCAATTCAGTTTTACTAATTGCCATACTGCAACCCATAAACTGAAGTTGGCTAAGAGAAGTCCACCAACCCAAACTGAATTTTCCAAGATCAATCTATCGAAGTAAATTAAAGTTTGTCCAAGAGCAGCCTATCTACCCAAACTGAAGTTTGCCAAGAAATAAATAACGGATCTAGCTTAGGACAGTCCTAGGCTTGTATCCCACCCAAATTTTTTTTATTACATATGTAAGTTTTTTTACTTGATCTAATAAAACTTTTCACACCGGAATCCTAGATCATCTTCTTAATTCAAGTGCACAACTTCATTTTTGGGATGATTATTGTATTTCGATCATGCAAATTTGTCATTTTATGATTTTGATTCTCTATGTTATCCATTTCAGTTTTAGTCATGCATTTTTTTTTTTGTAATTTTAGTCTTTTTTATTGGAAGTGCTAATGTGACACTATACACTTCAGTGTCATATCAGTACTGCATTTTTTTCATGTCAGAGCCAAGTCGGAAGAAAGATGAACGTTGCCAAAAAAAAATAGCGGATTAAAATTGAAATTTGACAACATAGATGATCAAAATCCTAAAGACAAATATATATGACCAAAAACACGATTTCTATTTTTTGTGAGTATAGTACAATGTAATGACCTTTTTTCTATAATATATAATTTATTGATTAATTTTAAGTCCACCCCAACTCTAATTCCTGGATCCGTCCATTGCCAAGAATAGTCTACTTACCCAAACTGATGTTTGATCAACTGCTACAGAAACTGCTACAGTATTCATTTCGCTTCGCACCAAATTTAGTTTAGCAATATCAGTTTAGTGGAATTCAGTTAAGCACTCCAAAAATAGTACAAAATCTTACAACTGCTATATTTTTTAGTCTAACGGCTATTGGAGCTTATAAATATAACATCTTTAATATCAAATACAAGCTTTGGAAGGGATTCAAAACATGGGCAGCCTACTTGAATAAATTATCCAGAATAAGAATAAAACCTAAGTAAGGTGTGAAGAACAAGAAGAAAGATGAGAGTTCACTTCCAACTTCTTCACACCAAACCTAGTTTATAGAACACCATCCCTTGTTCAACATATTTGTACATCAGTTGAAAAGAGCTCACTCATACATATACGAGAGATGTACTTTGAAAGATTAATTGAGTGAGAGTCTGTAGTGACCCGTATCCATAATTAACGATTAATGAGTAATTAATCAAGTGATCATGTTTAGATTTAGTAAAAGATGATTAAGGGGTTTCCAAAAGGATCTAAGGAGTTCAAAAATGAGTCCAGAACACTCGAAATGGTCGGGAAAGTTCCGAGGATTTAGAGGGATCGGAGGATCCGAACCTCGGATCGGAGGTTCCGAACTTGCATGGCCAGCTGTCCGAGAATAATACGTCATTGGTGACGTCACTGATGGGACTTCAGAGGATCCGAAGTCGGGAACACAGGATCCAAACCGGATCGGAGGATCCGAAGTCAGGATCGGAGGCTCCGAACTCCGTCTATAAATAGGAGACCGAGATTTCATTTTTTAGCGCACCAAATCTATCTCTCCTCTCGATTCCTTAGCCTTATAGCATAGATCTAGGGAATTCTAGGCATCCTTTTGTAATTCTGAAAGTGGCATAGCGATCCAGGCTTCGTAGCGGAGCTGTGGCCTAGTTTTGAGGCAATTGTCATCAGCGGGCTGACGATGGACGCAGGTATAGCTTTTGCTTCCTAAAATTATTTGGAAGTATGCAATAGCTTAATTAAGGCTTTTAGATCATAATGAATGATGCATGGGTATTTGCATTGTAGAGTTGATGATAGGCTTGGATCCTAGAGTGGGACTGCTAGGACTACCTGTAATAAGGTACATAAGTACTGACTGAGATAGCCAGCGGGTTTGCATGCTTATGTGTTGCATTGTGTGTCATATCATTCTGCAGCATGTGCATATCTAATTGTGCTTGTCCATCTTTTGAGATGAGCCATGTAGGGCCGCTCAGCCCTGTTCGGACGGTTGATGTCGAGCGCCCCGTGGCCGACGGGTTAGCCGACACTGGAATCTGTAGGACATTGTCTACGTCCGATAGGAATGAGCAGTGTACGCAGGGTTTGATTTCCGGGTTGTACCACTCATGTCCTAGGCGCCATTACTGATCAGTTGTATACAGTTATCCCAGATATGGATACCCTGTCATTTGCATGCATCATATTTGTATGTTTTACCCGTGCTTTCGTATTGATATTAGAGTTCACGTTCAGTCTTTACTGTGTATCTGTACACCCCATTCGACGGGTCAGGTGTAGGTGCATGGTTGAGCACCAGGAGCTTGGAGAGGCCAGTGACCTTTGAAGATAGCAGGATTAGCTGTAGGTCTTAACCCTTAGGATGATTTGTAATTCGATTGGGTTGTATATTGATTTATTTAGTCGGTTGTATTCTGCGGTATGCTTTTATTTAAGTCTTCCGTAGCGATTTATTTAATACATGCTTAATTATTCTCTAAAATCTGATTAGGTAGTGGATCCGGGTTGGGTCACTACATTTATTGGTATCAGAGCAGCATGAAAAGAGACTTGGGATATAGTACTGAGACTTTGGGTTAACCTTGTAGGATCAGTGAGACCTAATTGGATGATGATGTAGCATGGAATGCTAGAAGATTATCGTCATTTCCGAAATTGGCATCAGAGAATTTCATTATGAGGAAATCAACAGTGATGAGAACACCAGTGGAAGCATATCGGTGGATAGGCTGAATACTGTGGGTAGTTCATCATTGACGCATAGTATAGCTTTTCGAAGATCGTCTTGATTCCAGCTAGGGAAGACTAGAAGAGAAGATCAAGCATTTTACTTCAAATGTGTGGGGACCTCGGGTGCTAATCTAATCTTACAGGGCAATTAATAACTAGAAATATTCAATCTGAATATTAGTCTACTTAATAATCAAATAAAATAATACAGGACAATTGGCGACGCAAAACCTTACATTTGGCGACGCGAAAAGCATAATTTTTTTTTCGGACAGCCCTCACACCCTGCACGGACCCAAGGCACGGGGTCCGTGCCTCTTCTGGACCTGGGTCCGTGCCCAAGGAAGAATTTGAAAAAAAAAATGGATTTCAAGGCAGAGTGCATCCGGACCCTTGCACGGACCTTGGCACGGGGTCCGTGCCGTGTACTTAAAAATCAGAATTTAACATTTCAAGGCTGTAAACATGAGATATACAACTCTTATTCAATCTCAAACCTCATTTACATGCATTCTGATTCAACTACACAGTCATAAACATGTAAATTAATCCCTTCATCTAGGATACACGCCATCAAATATAAACGAGTATTCGCAAACATATATACAAAGGTTCTTATTTGTATTCTAACATGTTTAACAACTCAAAAGAAACGACAGTCTTTTTCTGAACTGTCTGCGAATACATAACCGGTACAGCTCATATATGCATATATCTTAAAATCATGAATTTCCATCTTCAACATAAAAATAAAATCTGAGAAAAGTGAATGAAACTTGTACCAAAACGTAGCTCTCGGAGCGGTGATCGCAGATATATATTTATCTCGAATTTCTGACGGCCGAATCACAAGATATCGAAGCTTTTACGGACAAAAATGGCTTCTTGGAGGGTTTCAGCCGTGTTCTGCCTTCTTCCCTTTTATTCTGACCCTTTTCACGTGAATAAGATATATTACAAGTGGGAATTAATATATATATAGCCAAATTGCAGTTTAGTCCCTGAAATTTTGATTATTTGCAATTCAGTCCCCAAAAAAGCGATTTAATTCAATTTCAATCCTTATTCATTTAAGAATATTAGAATTTAATTCTAAACTCTAAATATTCCCAAATTAAATATTCTCGGATTAAAATTAAATAATCTCGAGCCTTACAAAATGCATCTGAGGACTTATTGGAACGCATGGTTTGTGACAACCCATGTGGCTTTAGTCCGAGAAGATTCTCCACTCGTAGTTGGAGAGATTGTCATTAAGATTTTGCGTTAAACGGATCATTTCGGATGTATCCGCGTAGATCTTTAATAGATATGGGGAGATTGAGGAAATATACACTACTAGCATGCTTATATCGATGCTCGGAAAATAGATTAGATACCTCATGATCAAGAAAAGCGAGATATAGACCGCATAAGTTTTGTTGTATCATTTCAAGTTATTGATTGTACATTTTTATTGTATTTTGAATACTGTATGTATTACATGAGATTGTAATAAAGAAATTGTGCATAACTTGAAGAAATGATACATATGTAATTTCGAGATTTGCCCAGCGCTACGTGGGTAACTACAAGTGATTTTGCGAAGTTTGACATGGTTCTAGTTGATTAAGTGTTCAACTATTATAGCTCATGGGTTTTTGAGAAAGCCAGTTGTAACCGTTTAACTTGTGGTTAGTCTAGGATTTTTTCCAAGATTGACCTAGTTAGTCAGTAGACTAAGATAGTGCCAGCGATGAGTGGACTCATATCGAGGCATGGGAATATTCTTCGAGTTAGAACATTGGGATTTGTTCTAGGTTGTTTCTTTAGAATAGTAGGCTGTTTGACCTTCGTTAGGTTGAGACTTGTGATGATGGGTTTCATCATGGAACCAGGTCGAGTATATGCCAAGAGTTGTGGACTATGACCATGACTAGACGTGAGGGGGCGCGACCCTATGCCGGTGTACTCGGGAGCCTTTGTGCTTCGGGAGGTGGCGGTGGGCAGGCTACTCAGTCTAGGGATTTGGTAGCAGTCACAACATGGTATGACCGTGGTTTAGATATCAGGTTTGATATCAATGGTTAGATATCGCCTGGTGTGTCAGAGATATTAATTGGAGTGTTCTGCCGTGAGGACTAGTCATTGGAGGGATTTACTTGACGAGCGTGTACTCTGAGCATATAGGTTTTGACCTAGGGAATACTGTTAGATGGATCGATCAAGTAGGTAGACGGATTTCTACTAGCGATGGCTAGGGATTATCATCAGTGTTATGATTAGGGTTTTTTTGTGACAGGAGTTATCCAAATATCTTGGATGGAATGCTATTTCGAGACTTCGACTCAAATAGGAAAATTGCTCCATGATGGTTGACTTCATCAGAAATGGATTCTGTCAGATGCTGAGGATTGTACAGAACTATTTGAGGCGTGGGGAAAACGTGGCCTATACCCGTGAAGCCTTGGTGGTTGTCCATGTGGGTTATTGTGGTAAGCTACCTCAGTCTTAAATTGTTGCATAGTCTTAGCGAGGGATATAATCCGGAGCATGTCCGGAGATCGTGGAGATCTTTGAGATTCATTAGATATAATTCCTGTACTCGACGAGCCGTGGCATTCATTCCGAATGTACGAGGCAAAAGATAGTGAGTCCAGTGATTACGCTATGTATCGACTGATGCATTCAAAATTAAGCTTATGATTTTCTGTGAGATGAAAATGATCCAGGTTGATAGGTCACGAGAAATATTTGGGCTTATTTTGTCTTGATGTTTGACTTGGGTGAACAAGACAGCGATTACTAATGATAAGGTGGCACGAGAAGTGTGCTAATGACCACTAAGTGGCTATTGACTAAGTCTGTCAGAGTTAGGGAGATTAATTCCAATGTATGAGATAGCTGTCAGTAGTAAGGCGCTAGATTGTGCCGATAAACTACTAGTAACTATTGTCTGGCTATCGAGTATAGGTGTGTTGAAACCAGAGCGATTTGGTTATTCCAGTGTTTGGAATAGTTCACTTGTGGCAGCTGAGTCAAGGTTATTGATCGAGCCACGCAGCTAGTCTGATTTGAGTTTCACTGTTGAGCTAAGTGTGAGCCACAGTAGAATCGACGAGGTCGATGAGTTGAGCCAATCTGTAATGATCAGGGTGCAGCAATTAAGAAATACTTGGGATAGTATTTTGGACATGTAGTGCTTAAGGGGATTTGTACTTGGTACAATCTCAAAGAAGTCGGTGATTTTGGGTAATTTAGTAGTCTTTAGGGTTGCCGGAGATGAATAATTTGGGATTGCTGTAATCGGGTACAATTTCAATTGGACTTGTATGGTCAAGGTAGGAAATAACTTGATAGTAGAGACAAGAAAGAGAGTTGGTAGTTTCCCTGGATAGTGTATTTTGCTAAGAAGAAACTGATATTGATTCTAGCAATTGCTTAATGATAGCAAAAGTATACTCGGGTTGAGTAACGAAAAGGATCAAGTTTCTGCTACGTGTGAGAGTTGTCCACTAACAACGATATCAAAGGTGTCAACAGAACATTTCGACAGAGTGTTCTTGTGTTGAACCGTTATGTTGAAACCGACGAGGGTTGGAAAATCTAATTGACATTAGCAAGGGGACATCATTTGTCTGATCGTAATATGTGACATTAGCTAGGATTTAATTCTCAAGATCTAGCAGGATATGTCACTAGTTTCCAGCATAAGATGCGTGATACTGTTGAAATTACTGAGATAGTCGATGATCGACTTAGTAGCCAACGAGGTTTGCCTTTTGAATCGAAGACTTCGCAAGATCGGGACGAATCGAATTCGTTCTTTTCAGTCAGTGAGTTATATATGTGGGGACTATTTGTCAAGGATATTGCATTTTAGCAATGGACAATGGTCGTATGCGTGATAGGTAGCTAGTGATGATGGTGTCATCAAAGAATCCAAGATGAGTTATACCAGGTGCAATGACTGTCGAGTTTCAAGACGGAATAGGAAGCATTTCCATATGTGGAATGTCCCAGTCGAGCATATTGGTGGGAGCTTGCCTTAGTCTTGATGTGTGTACAGTGATTGCGAGTGTGTATAACTATCAGGAGGATGTCCATCGATTGGAATTCATGAGGTGAATAACCTATGGTGGAGATGATGTAGATCATCAGAGACGCGATGATTGTCATTGCGACATATGTGTATGACTTCGCAGACCAATGGTTCAGAAAGGATTTTGTGTCATGATTGTCATGTGATGAGAGTTTCTTTATGACACAGTGTTGAGTTATACTAAGAAACGTGAACTGTGATTCGCACTGGACATGGTGGACTTGTAGTGACCCTGCATGGAATCACCTACTAACTGACAACTAATAGCATGCATTAAACTTAATACAACAATATACTTAACAGAGTAAAAACGTGCGGAAACTTAACCATAAATTACATATCAGCTTAGTAATATAATCCAGGCTTAAATCTGTAATGATACAACCATATCGAAATTCTTAAAATAAACATTATACAGCTAACAAATCATGTTGTATAATAAACTCCTCAAGGCTCCTGCTCCCTAGTCCTGCCTTGAACTACCAGTTCCGTCCATCCTGCGACCTGCCCCATGGAATAGGGTGTCCAAGATAACAACTAGGACGTGAGCGCTACGCCCAGTACATAGACATGAGTAAACATATGTATATAATGCATGCAACATGATGACTGGTAAAAGATCATCTGAAAAGTAATGCTCAGAACCGGCGCCATATGAGTGCTGCCACCGCACGGATCAACCTCTGGGTGCAACCACACTCGTCTAGTACACCAGAGTATACAGACATAAATGCCCCCGCCGTCGCGGTACTCTCAATGACAGACTATCGAGTATAGAGCTGAGTGGCTCTATAATCAGGTATAACAAGGAATAGGCTCAACGTGTATATGCACATGACATATGAGTATAGAAAACGGTAAATCATACATCATGCCATATAATAATGCCAAATAAATGCAACATATAAACATGTATACTCGCTGGCAATCTCAGTCAATGTGTACGTATCTCTAGGCTAGTTCAAGTAAAGTAGATCCTAGGTTCCAAGCCTATATTCAAAAGTTCACTGTATCACTACACAAGTTCTATAAGCCTTAACTAAGCTAATAAGTACTCCCAAAACTTAAATCGATTCCCGGACCATACCTTCGTCCGAAGTAAGCCCTTTGAAGACGCTAGTCCCGGATGACTATAACCACAACTTGGTTATTCCAGAACTTCGATTATAATCGATAGGGCCCTCAAGTGTATATCTCACGCTATATAACTGAAGAAGGAAACTCGGGAATTCGTAATTGAAAATGAACTTTGAATGACCCTATTTATAGCCAAATTTCTCGGCCAGGATCGGAACTTCCGATTTCGGAATCGGAGCTTCCGATCCAGCTCATTGCGTGCATGTCTGCCACGCTAGGATCGGAACTTCCGATCTACGATCGGAGCTTCCGATCTGCTCTATGATTGACACTTGTCAAAACTCGCGACTGAGTCATCGATCATTGCTGGCAGCTGGGGATCGGAACTTCCGTTCCAGGATCGGAGCTTCCGTTCCGATCGGAGCTTACTATCTAGGATCGGAGCTTACTATCTGGGATCGGAGCTTACTATCCGGCCCAAAATTAAAAAGCCCAAATTTTACTTCTGAAGTCCAATAACACTCCGAAATTGGTTAAATACCAACCCTTAATCATGTTTAACGTATTATTATCTTAAAATGGTATCTGGGTTACTACATTCTCCCCACCTTTAGATATTTCGTCCGCGAAATAACATCTAAAGACAATAAAGATAACAATATGAAACATCAAACCATGGCTTATTACAACAACTGTAAGTACATCTTACATGGTAATCAAAAATACAAAGCAAACAACTCAGGATATTCTGCTCGTATACGACTCTCAGTTTCCCAAGTTGCTTCTTCAACGCCTCGGCGCTGCCACTGTACCATCACAAGTGGTACAGTCTTGTTCCAAAGAACTTTCTCCTTCCTGTCTAGGATACAGATTGGTCGTTCAACAAAAGACAGATCTGGCTCTAGCTGAATATCAGTAGACTGAATCACATGAGATTCATCAGCTATGTACTGTCGAAGAAACGACACATGAAAAACATTGTGTATACTGGAAAGAGATGGCGGTAAAGCCAAACGATAAGCAGCATCTCCGATCTTCTCCAGTATCTGGAAAGGCCCTATGTAACGAGGAGACAACTTGCCTTTCACACCGAATCTCATCACCTTCCTAAAAGGTGATACTCGCAGAAAAACATATTCACCAGGCTCAAACTGAAGTGGCCTGCGGCGAATATTCGCATAACTGGCTTGTCTATCTTGAGCAACTTTGATCCTATGCTTGATCAAATCTACCTTGTCTACAATCTGCTGCACCAATTCAGGACCCTCGACTTGCCGTTCCCCGACTTCATCCCAGAATAACGGAGTACGACACCGTCGACCATACAATGCCTCGAAAGGTGCCATATCAATACTACGATGATAACTGTTATTGTAGGAAAATTCAATCAAAGGTAACTGATCCTGCCAAGACAAGCCAAAATCCATGACAGAAGAACGTAGCATATCCTTCAGCGTACGAATAGTGCGCTCTGACTGCCCGTCAGTCTCCGGATGATACGCCGTGCTCAAACTCAGAGTGGTACCCAACGCTTGCTGAAAACTACCCCAAAAATGTGAAGTAAATCGCGGATCTCTATTACTGACAATACTCACTGGAATCCCATGTAATCGCACAATCTCCTGGATATATAAGCGTGCCATGCGATCATAAGAATACTCCCGGTTATAAGGAATGAAATGTGCTAATTTTGTCAAACGGTCAACGACAACCCAGATAGCATCACATTGACGTGAAGTCATAGGCAAGTGGGTAACAAAATCCATAGTCACGTGCTCTCACTTCCATTCGGGAATCTCAAGATTCTGCAGTAATCCACCTGGTCGTCGATGTTCAGCCTTGACCTGTTGACAAACCAAACATCTCGAAACAAATTGATACACACTTCGCTTCATCCCCTTCCACCAGAATCTAGTTCGCAATTCCTTATACATTTTCATACTTCCAGGATGAACTGATAATCGACTCCTGTGAGCTTGAGATAGAATATCATTCCTGAGCTCCGCAACATTAGGTACAACCACTCTATTGGATAGGCACAATAAACCATCTGCCTGAAAATGGAATCCAGATGTATTAACTCCATTGGCTAGACGTGCCAATCACTGAGTCTTAACATCAGATATCTGAGCATCTCTGATCCGAGAATACAATGCTGGCTCAGATAGAATAGTATACAAACGAATCCCATTCCTCCCTTTCTTGTGCTTGAGCGTAAAACTCAATGAACAACACTCTTGAATCATATGAGATATTTCATTAGTCTGAAGTGCAGACAGTCTCACCTGCCGACTCAAGGCATCAGCAGTAAGATTAGCAGAACCTGGATGATATTTTATTTCACAATCATAATCCTTCAGGAGATCCATCCAGCATCTCTGTCGCATATTCAACTCTGCCTGAGTGAATAAATACTTCAAACTCTTGTGATCCGTAAATATCTCAAATTTCTCGCCATAAAGATAATGTCTCCAAATCTTAAGCGCAAATACAATGGCGGCTAACTCGAGATCATGCACTGGATAGTTATTCTCATGCGTCTTCAACTGTCGAGAAGCATAGGCAATAACATGTCCATGTTTTCAACAGACATCCCAACCCCTGACCAGAGGCATCAGTATAGACAACATAACCTCCTGATCCAAAAGGTAGAGCTAACACAGGTGCAGTAGTAAGACGTCTACGCAGCTCGTGAAACGACTCCTCACAATCCGAGGACCAAATGAAGGTAACATCTTTCCGAGTAAGCTGAGTCAAAGGCCTGGACAACTGTGAAAAATTCTCGATGAACCGACGATAATATCCCGCGAGACCCAAGAAACTACGAATCTCAGCAACCGTTGTCGGACGAGACCAGTTCAGCACTGCCTCTATCTTACTAGGATCAACAGATATCCCTTCACTCGAAATCACATGACCGAGAAATACTATCCGATCAAGCCAGAATTCACACTTGCTCAATTTCGCATATAGCTGCTTATCTCATAACGTCTGTAGAACAATCCTCAAATGTTGTGCATGCTCATCCTTGTCATGAGAATAAACAAGAATATCATCTATGAAGACGATGAAAAATCTATCCAGATAATCTCGAAATACCTGATTCATCAGATTCATAAAGACTGCCGGTGCATTCGTCAAACCGAATGGCATTACCAGAAATTCATAATGCCCATATCTGGTCCTGAAAGCAGTCGTAGATATATCTGAGTCTCTTACCCGCATCTGATGGTATCCAGATCTCAGATCTATCTTCGAATAAACAGAAGTACCCTGTAGTTGATCGAACAGATCATCAATCCGCGGCAAAGGATACTTATTCTTTATGGTGACACGATTCAACTGCCTGTAATCAATACATAATCGCATCGATCCATCCTTCTTCTTGACAAACAAAACAGGTGCTCCCCATGGAGAAACACTCGGACGAATATATCCCTTATCAAGCAGATCTTGCAACTACTGTTTCAATTCCCTCATCTTTGACGGTGCCAGACGATAAGGTGCTCGGGATATAGGCGTAGTTCCTGGTACTAGATCAATACCAAATTCAACCTCTCGAACCGGAGGAAAACCAGGAATCTCATCAGGGAATACTTCAGGAAACTCGCTGACAATCGGTAGCTGATCAATACCCGGACTACTCGCAGACATATCAACCGCATAGATGAGGTAGCCCTCCCCACCTGACTCCAAGACATGACATGCCTTCAGAGCCGAAACAAGTGGCATCGGAGGTCGCGCACCCTCACCATAAAAGTACCAGCTATCACCCTCAACGGGATGAAACTGTACCAGACACTGATAACAATCCACAGTAGCGTGATACAAAGTCAGCATATCTATTCCCAAAATACAATCAAAATCCGTCATCGCTAATATCATCAAATTAGCCGATAACACATTACCCTCAAATTCCAGAAGGCAACCCATCACTAGACGCTTAGTTACTACCTCCTGCTCTAACGGAGTAGATACAACTAAATCCATATCTAATGATACGTAAGGTAATCTATGTCTCTTAACGAAGCGACTAGAAATAAAGGAATACGATGCTCCAGTATCAATTAATACAAGTGCAGGAATACCACATAACAAGAAGTTACCTGCCAACATGCGATCGCTTCCCTCAGTAGCCTGCTCCTGAGACAGAGCAAACACCTGCCCTTGAGTCTGGGGAATAAAACCAGAAGAACTCTGTGGTGCTGGCTGCTGACGTGGAAAAGTAGAAGCCTGAGATCCAACCTGGGATCCCGATCCACTAGCAGAACCCATACGCTGAGGACAATCTCTCCGCAGATGTCCCTGCTGACCACAAATATAACACGCCCCAGTAGCTCTCCGACATGAAGCTGCAGGATGCTTCCCACCACAGTGGCTACAAAACTCCTCCTCCTTCTTCTTCTTCTTCCCAAAGCGGAAAGTACCTCGTGAACCACGAGAACCAGATGAAGTAGTAGGAGTAGAAGAAGACGTAGGTACAGATGGCACAACAGATTGAGCTCGAGGCTCAACAAATCCACTAGGCTGTGCTGGCATCATCAACTGTCCACGCCTGTTGCTGGTCTCCACAATACGGCAACGGTTCACCAAAGTCTCATAAGACACCGGGTCATCACAGACGACAACCTGTGCGTAGATATCTTGGTTCAGGCCTTGCAGAAAGATATCATACTTCGAAGGATCACTCGCATTAATATGAGGACTGAAAGGTAGCAGATCAAGAAATCGCTGCTGATACTGATCAATAGTCATTGATCCTTGCCTCAGAGTAAGCAACTCCATAGATCGTGCTTGGCGAACAGCCGGAGGAAAATACAATTTTTGAAACTCCCGACAAAAATCCCCCCAAGTCACCTGTCCTCTCTCAGTACGTGCCTGAGAAACCTTGGCATCCCACCAAAAACGTGCTCTATCCTCTAGAACGAATTCTAGAACTTCCAGTTTCTGCTCCTCAGTACACTCGAAAGCTCGGAACGTGCTCTCAAGTTTAGACATCCAGCTTCTAGCTTGTTCAGGATTCTCTCCTCCCACTAAGGGTTTCGGTCCTACCTGCATAAACTTATTAATAGTATAGCGACGTCGACCCTCATGAGGACGATGTCGATCATCCTGATGATGATGGCAACGATGATGATGACCACCTCCCTGGCCAACACTACCGTGACTCTCGTCAGCCATATCCTGAAAAGAATTGCACATTAAAATCCCAAATGCGCAAGAATTACTCAAGACTAAACTAAATCCCAAGTACTAATCCCAAAATCTATGCATGCTCTGATACCAAAAATGTAGTGACCCTGCATGAAATCACCTACTGACTGGCAACTAATAGCATGCATTAAACTTAATACAACAATATACTTAACAGAGTAAAAACGTGCGAAAACTTAACCATAAATTACATATCAGCTTAGTAATATAATCCAGGCTTAAATCTGTAATGATACAACCATATCGAAATTCTTAAAATAAACATTATACAGCTAACAAATCATGTTGTATAATAAACTCCTCAAGGCTCCTGCTCCCTAGTCCTGCCTTGAACTACCAGTTCCGTCCATCCTGCGACCTGCCCCACGGAATAGGGTGTCCAAGATAACAACTAGGACGTGAGCGCTACGCCCAGTACATAGACATGAGTAAACATATGTATATAATGCATGCAACATGATGACTGGTAAAAGATCATCTGAAAAGTCATGCTCAGAACCGGCGCCATATGAGTGCTGCCACCGCACGGATCAACCTCTGGGTGCAACCACACTCGTCTAGTACACCAGAGTAGACAGACATAAATGCCCCCGCCGTCGCGGTACTCTCAATGACAGACTATCGAGTATAGAGCTGAGCGGCTCTATAATCAGGTATAACAAGGAATAGGCTCAACGTGTATATGCACATGACATATGAGTATAGAAAACGGTAAATCATACATCATGCCATATAATAATGCCAAATAAATGCAACATATAAACATGTATACTCGCTGACAATCTCAGTCAATGTGTACGTACCTCTAGGCTAGTTCAAGTAAAGTAGATCCTAGGTTCCAAGCCTATATTCAAAAGTTCACCGTATCACTACACAAGTTCTATAAGCCTTAACTAAGCTAATAAGTACTCCCAAAACTTAAATCGATTCCCGGACCATACCTTCATCCAAAGTAAGCCCTTTGAAGACGCTAGTACCGGATGACTATAACCACAACTTGGTTATTCCAGAACTTCGATTATAACCGATAGGGCCCTCAAGTGTATATCTCAAACTATATAACTGAAGAAGGAAACTCGGGAATTCGTAATTGAAAATGAACTCTGAACGGCCCTATTTATAGCCAAATTTCTCGGCCAGGATCGGAACTTCCGATTTCGGAATCGGAGCTTCCGATCCAGCTCATTGCGTGCATGTCTGCCACGCCAGGATCGGAACTTCCGATCTACGATCGGAGCTTCCGATCTGCTCTATGATCGACACTTGTCAAAACTCGCGACTGAGTCATCGATCATTGCTGGCAGCTGGGGATCGGAACTTCCGTTCCAGGATCGGAGCTTCCGTTCCGATCGAAGCTTACTATCTAGGATCGGAGCTTACTATCTGGGATCGGAGCTTACTATCCGGCCCAAAATTAAAAAGCCCAAATTTTACTTCTGAAGTCCAATAACACTCCGAAATTGGTTAAATACCAACCCTTAATCATGTTTAACGTATTATTATCTTAAAATGGTATCTGGGTTACTACAGGACTGAATTGCCAGTATTGCTTGGGAAGCTTGTTTGCTTCAGGGGAGAATGGGAGGTATAACCAGTTTGGAAATCGTGTTAAGCAGTTATGTTGGAGTAAAACTTTGTGTCAACTAGATTCTCTTGAAGAGAGATTCATGATAGGATGTGTCAGCATAGTGTTGGGATTGGTGTTTCCTGACTAGAGGTGTTATGCACCGAGAGCTTTTGGGAACCATTAGATGTTTAGATTTAGTTAGTGATTCGACGAATGTTGTAAGCCAGTCAGGTTACGACTTGGTTTTCATCAGTCTGATATTTTCCTTGGGACGATGATCTCAATCAAACGAATGTTAGTATCCTTCGTGATCAGTGAGATCGTGATCAGGATAGAAGGTGTATTAGTGTTATGATACATTAGTGCTAGAGAAGTTTGACTGTCGTCAAGTAGCGCAGTAGTTTTCAGCTGGGAGAATGCTAATGATGTTTAGCATTAATGGAGCTTGAAGGAATCTTGACAAGAGTCTGAGTGTGTCTAGAGCTATTCGACCAGACACGCAAGTAACGATTTTTAATACGTTCTCGAGGCTATACCCTAGATTTTGAGGATGAAATATTTTAAGGGGTGGGGGGGGGGGAGAGAATGTAGTGACCCGTATCCAGAATTAATGATTAATGAGTAATTAATCAAGTGATCATGTTTAGATTTAGTAAAAAATGATTAAGGGGTTTCCAAAAGGATCTAAGGAGTTCAAAAATGGGTTCAGAACACTCGAAAATGGCCGGGAAGGTTCCGAGGGTTCGGAGGGATCGGAGGATCCGAACCTCGGATCGGAGGCTCTGAAGTTGCATGGCCAGCTGTCCGAGAATAATACGTCATTGGTGACGTCACTAATAGGACTTCAGAGGATCCAAAGTTGGGAACTAAGGATCCAAACCGGATCGGAGGATCCGAAATCAGGATCGGAGGCTCCGAACTCCGTCTATAAATAGGGGACCGAGATTTCATTTTTGAGTGTACCAAATCTCTCTTTCCTCTTGATTTCTTAGCCTTCTAGCTTAGATCTAGGGAATTATAGGCGTTCTTTTGAGATTCCAAAAGTGGCATAGCGACCCAGGCGTCGTAGCGAAGCTTTGGCCTAGTTTTGAGGCAATTGTCATCAGCGGGCTGACGACGGACGCAGGTATAGATTTTGCTTCCTAAAATTATTTGGGAGTATGCAATAGTTTAGTTAAGACTTTTAGAGCATAATGAATGATGCATGGGTATTTGCATTGTAAAATTGATGATAGGCTTGGAACCTAGAGTGGGATTGCTAGGACTACCTGTAATAAGGTACGTAAGTACTGAATGAGATAGTCAGCGGGTTTGCATGCTTATGTATTGCATTGTGTGTCATATCATTCTGCAGCATGTGAATATCATATTGTTCATGTCCATCTTTTGAGATAAGGCATGTAGGTCCGCTTAGCCCTGTTTGGACGGTTGATGTCGAGCGCCCTGCGACCGATGGGTTAGCCGACACTGGCATCTATAGGACACGGTCTACGTCCGGTAGGAATGAGCAGTGTACGCATGGTTTGGTTCTCGGGTTGTACCATTCATGTACTAGGTTTCATTACTGAGTAGTTGTATACAGTTATCCCAGATATGGATAACCTGTCATTTGCATGCATCATATTTGTATGTTTTACCCGTGATTTCGTATTGAGCTTAGAGCTCACGTCCAATCTTTTCTTTGTATCTGGACACCACATTCGACGAGGCAGGTGTAGGTGCATGATTGAGCACCAGGAGCTTGAAGAGGTCAGTGACCTTTGAAGACAGCAGGATTAGCTGTAGGTCTTAACTCTTAGGATTATTTTTAATTCGATTGGGTTGTATATTGATTTATTTAACCGGCTGTATTCTGCCCGTCTGCTTTTATTTAAGTCTTTCGCAGCGATTTATTTAATGCATGCTTAATTATGCTCTAAACTAGGGGTGTTATTGATCCGAGCCGAGCCGAGCTCGAGTAGCACACTGCTCGAGCTCGAGCTCATATTTTACTACTCGAGCTCGAGCTCGATCGAGAAGTAAAATATGTGTGCTCGATCTCGAGCTCGTTTGTAGTTCGAGTACTCGAGCTCGAGCTTTTATATTATATATAAATATAAATTAAAAATATATTAAAAATATATAAATATAATATTATATATATTATAAAATAAATAAATATATAAATATAAAACATAAAATAAAATATATAAATATTATAAATTAATTTATAAATATTATAAATAAATTAATATATAAATATAATATTATATATATTATATTTATATATATTTATTTATATTATTTTTTAATATATATATGTGGCTTATCGAGTAGCTCGCGAGCTACTTGATCACATAGTTTCAAAGCTCGACTCGAGCTCGATTGTATGCTCAAGCTACTCGAGCTCGAGCTCGGTCAAATCTAGCTCGAGTCCAGCTTTGACCGAGCTACTTACTAGTTGCTCACGAGTAGCTAGGCTCTTTTATACCCCTACTCTAAACTCTGATTAGGTAGTGGATCCGGGTTGGGTCACTACAGAGTCTTAACACAAAGACTTTAAAGATTGTGTTTGTAGTTGTTGGGTTGTGAAACACAAGCAATTTTGATTTTGATGATAACAAAACTTGTTATTGTGTTTCTTACATATTTACTCTATTGTAAAGTTGTTAAATTCAAAATGGAAGCCAAAACTGAAATTTAGTCAAATTGAACTTATGATGAGATTTAGTGTTTTGATGATATCTCACAGCTCAGTGATGAAATGATTAGCCGCCAAGACGACTGCATAGTAACCTCAATTTGAAAAATATCATAATTCATGTTATTTGAGCAAAATATATGTTATCTAGATCAAACATGTAGTATCCCGGCTCCATTTTATAAGATTAATTAAGTAAAAATGGTTAAACATGAATTAAATGCTTAAATTGGGATTAATTGGACAATTTATAAAATTTGACCAAGGTGGTTTCGGACCATCCGAACCAAGATTGAAGGATCCGAACTACTTTGGAGGCATGACCAAGGTTCAGAGGCTACGGAAGGATAGGACCGTCCGAACCCAGATCGGACCGACCGAACTCAGTTAGGCCATGCATGTGTGAGGTGTCAAGGCTGACCAAACACGTAGAAAGTTTGGAGCCTCCGAAGAGGGATCAGAGCGTCCGAACGGTGCATGCATTGTCGTGTCTCGCATGCAAGGATCGGACCGTCCGAAGTCCCGATCGGACAGTCCAATGTCCGCCTATAAATAGGGGTTTCGAGGCTCATTTTCATCACACCTTCCTCTTCTTTCTCTCTCGGCTCTAGGGTCTTATAGGTGTTTTTGGAGTTGTGAGGACCTTGATTCTAATCATCTAATCATAATTAATCAACCATAAGGCAAAGAATAAGCCAAGTGAATTAAACGCAATTTTTTTTTTTTATATAAATGCACGGACCCCGGACCACCTCCGGATAAGGGTTCGGACATACGAAAATTTTCAAAAATAAAACAGAAGACCCACGGACCCTTACACGGGCCTTTGCACGGGCCCCGTGCATACCTCCGTGTGAAGGTCCGTGCCTATGCAAATCGGCAAAAAAACAATAACGCGAGACAGAGGACGTCCGGACCCATGCACGGGGGCATGTACAGGGTCCGTGCCCTGCTGCAAAACCAGAAAATCAAGGCAATACAGAACCGAAATCATGCAATACAACTCCCCAACTCAACCAAAACATAAATCATGCATTACCAAAACAATCTCCTTAAAAAAACATGAAGTTCTAGGGTTGTACATTCCATCGATCTAGTAGAACATGCTTCGGTTTTAGTTATAAAATCCAAAATACGATACAAGTTCGAAATATAGATTCGACTCCTAAACCCAAGGCCTCACTTCTATCCTCTCGATCACCTATCCATGAGTTCTCTGGCTCGTTCCTGCCCCACCTGTTGCCAAGTACACATACAACAAAGACAACAGCCGGATAATCCGGTGAGAATACAATTCCCAATAAAAGAGACTAACATGTAATATCATATAAACATATCAGTCATGATATGAATCAACTTCCAAATATAATCAAATATTCCAATCAAGTAATGAATTAAAATGATATGCATGACTTTAAAACTTCTGGATTAACAGAATCAGATAATCAAAAGTAATTCTTCTTTCTTTCTTTCTTTGGTTTGGGATCCCGAGGTTAAAATATTCAAAATCACACCGAACTCCCCTTTCGAGGTGGACGTGGCATATTTTAATCTTCTAGACTCCAGAGCATTATAGTGAGTTAATCGACGCTTGTAGTAAATCGCCTACCAAGGCCACTCAGCTAAAATCTCCAGATCGTCTAATTCAAAATGAATAATCAATCAGCTCAATATGAATGCATATGAAATCTCATGCATTCAATAACAATTCAATCATAAATTCAAATAAGCATATAAACATGCAATATGTGATTTCTTCTAGGACACTCGAATCAATCCGGATTCGAGTTAATCGTCCTATTCCATTCCAAAGTCGTCTTATACCTTCTCTTTGTTTCACAATCTTCAATCTGTAAAACAACAAATCTCAATTCAATATCTATTCCAGCTCTACGATCGATAAGTAAGAAAGTCGATACTATACCGGCTCAATCTTCCAAACTGATCGAAGCTGAAATCTCGCAACTCCAAGGACTTCGAATCAATCTAACAGAAGAATTCACATGATCAATATCGATAGTAAAACCTCATCAAACTCGGTATAATCAAATCAATAGAAACGATATCCCAAAATTCAAACTGACGGCATAACGGCTATATTATGATAAACCGGAAACGCAGACAGCATAATATCAATCCAAACAACTCATATCAATCATCATTCAAACATTCAAACTCAAATCCAACACATCTCAAAACCCATCTTTTCGAAAAACATAAGAAAATTCATATCAAATCCAATCGACGCTCTATTTCAATTCCGTCTGAGAATAAACGATAAGAATAATCTCTAGAACTTCATATCCGATAAGAATCAAATTCCAACTACATCCGAAATTTCAAACCTCTTAGAAATAAGAGAAACTTACTTCCAAACGGAGCACTCGACGTTGTGATCGCAGGTATCTACTCGAGATTGAATTCCAACGGACGGATCGAGCTAAAATCGAAATCACAAAATCTTGGAAGCTTGTTGTGGCACTTCCATGGTGGAGAGATGC